>NC_057361.1:83453778-84053778 GCF_016509475.1 Prionailurus bengalensis | reverse complement strand
CCCAAACAAACAAAAACTGAAGGAATTTGTCACCACTAAACCAGCCCTACAAGTGATCCTAAGGGGGACCCTGTGAGACAAAGTCCCAGAGACATCGCTACAAGCATAAAACATACAGACATCACAATGACTCTAAACCCGTATCTTTCTATAATAACACTGAATGTAAATGGATTAAATGCGCCTACCAAAAGACATAGGGTATCAGAATGGATAAAAAAACAAGACCCATCTATTTGCTGTCTACAAGAGACTCATTTTAGACCTGAGGACACCTTTAGATTGAGAGTGAGGGGATGGAGAACTATTTATCATGCTACTGGAAGCCAAAAGAAAACTGGAGTAGTAAATCAGAGAAACTAGATTTTAAATTAAAGGCTGTAACAAGAGATGAAGAAGGGTATTATATAATAATCACAGGGTCTATCCACCAGGAAGAGCTAACAATTATAAATGTCTATGCACCGAATACAGGAGCCCCCAAATATATAAAACAATTACTCCATAAACATAAGCAACATTACTGATAAGAATGTGGTAATTGCAGAGGACTTTAACACACCACTTACAGAAATGGATAGATCATCTATACACATGGTTAATAAAGAAAACAAGGCCCTGAATGATACATTGGATCAGATGGACTTGACAGATATATTTAGAACTCTGCATCCCAAAGCAACAGAATATACTTTCTTCTCGAGTGCACATGGAACATTCTCCAAGATATATCATATACTGGGTCACAAAACATCCCTTCATAAGTATACAAGAATTGAAATTATACCATGCATACTTTCCGACCACAATGCTTTGAAGCTTGACATCAACCACAGGAAAAAGTCTGGAAAACCTCCAAAAGCATGGAGGTTAAAGAACACCCTACTAACGAATGAGTGGGTCAACCAGGCAATTAGAGAAGAAATTAAAAAATATATGGAAACAAACGAAAATGAAAAGACAACAATCCAATCGCTTTGGGATGCAGCGAAGGCAGTCCTGAGAGGAAAATACATCGCAATCCAGGCCTATCTCAAGAAACAAGAAAAATCCCAAATACAAAATCTAACAGCACACACTAAAGGAACTAGAAGCAGAACAGCAAAGGCAGCCTAAACCCAGCAGAAGAAGAGAAATAATAAAGATCAGAGCAGAAATAAACAATATAGAATCTAAAAAAACTGTAGAGCAGATCAACGAAACCAAGAGTTGGTTTTTTGAAAAAAAAAAAAAATTCACAAACCTCTAGCCAGGCTTCTCAAAAAGAAAAGGGAGATGACCCAAATAGATAAAATCATGAATGAAAATGGAAGTATTACAACCAATCCCTCAGAGATACAAGCAATTATCAGGGAATACTATGAAAAATTATATACCAATAAATTGGACAACCTGGAAAAAGTGGACAAATTCCTAAACACCCACACTCTTCCAAAACTCAATCAGGAGGAAATAGAAAGCTTGAAGGGACCCATAACCAGTGAAGAAATTGAATCAGTTATCAAAAATGTCCCAACAAATAAGAGTCCGGGACCAGATGGGTCCCAGGGGAGTTCTACCAGACTTTTAAAGCAGAGATAATACCTATCCTTCTCAAGCTATTCCAAGAAATAGAAAGGGAAGGAAAACTTCCAGACTCATTCTACGAAGCCAGTATTCCTTTGATTCCTAAACCAGACAGAGACCCAGCAAAAAAAGAGAACTACAGGCCAATATCCCTGATGAATATGGATGCAAAAATTCTCAATAAGATACTAGCAAGTCTAATTCAACAGCATATAAAAAGAATGATTCACCATGATCAAGTGGGATTCATTCCTGGGATGCAGGGCTGGTTCAACATTCACAAATCAATCAACGTGATACATCACATTAATAAAAGAAAAGAGAAGAACCATATGATCCTGTCAATCGATGCAGAAAAGGCCTTTGACAAAATCCAGCACCCTTTCTTAATAAAAACCCTTGAGAAAGTCGGGATAGATGGAACATACTTAAACATCATCAAAGCCATTTATGAAAAGCCCACGGCTAACATCATCCTCAATGGGGAAAAACTGAGAGCTTTTTCCCCCGAGATCAGGAACGACAAGGATGCCCACTCTCACCGCTGTTGTTTAACATAGTGTTGGAAGTTCTAGCATCAGCAATCAGACAACAAAAGGAAATCAAAGGCTTAAAAATTGGCAAAGATGAAGTCAAGCTTTCGCTTTTTGCAGATGACATGATATTATACATGGAAAATCCGATAGACTCCATCAAAAGTTTGCTATAACTGATACATGAATTCAGCAAAGTTTCAGGATACAAAATCAATGTACAGAAATCAGTTGCATTCTGATACACTAACAATGAAGCAACAGAAAGACAAATAAAGAAACTGATTCCATTCACAATTGCACCAAGAAGCATAAAACACCTAGGGATAAATCTAACCAAAGATGTAAAAGACATATATGCTGAAAATTATAGAAAGCTTATGAAGGATATTGAAGAAGATATAAAGAAATGGAAAGACATTCCCTGCTCATGGATTGGAAGAATAAATATTGTCAAAATGTCAATACTACCCAAAGCTATCTACACATTCAATGCAATCCGAACCAAAATTGCACCAGCATTCTTCTCAAAACTAGAACAAGCAATCCTAAAATTCATATGGAACCATAAAAGGTCCCGAATAGCCAAAGTAATTTTGCAGAAGACCAAAGCAGGAGGCATCACAATGCCAGACTTTAGCCTCTACTACAAAGCTGTCATCATCAAAACAGCATGGTATTGGCACAAAAACAGATACAGAGACCAATGGAATAGAACAGAAACCCCAGAACTAGACCCACAAATGTATGGCCAACTAATCTTTGACAAAGCAGGAAAGAACATCCAATGGAAAAAAGACAGTCTCTTTAACAAATGGTGCTGGGCGAACTGGACAGCAACATACAGAAGGTTGAAACTAGACCACTTTCTCACACCATTCACAATAAACTCAAAATGGATAAAGGACCTAAATGTGAGACAGGAAACCATCAAAACCCTAGAGGAGAAAGCAGGAAAAGACCTCTCTGACCTCAGCCTAGCAATTTCTTAGTTGACATATCCCCAAAGGCAAGGGAATTAAAAGGAAAAATGAATTACTGGGACCTTATTAAGATAAAAAGCTTCTGCACAGCAAAGGAAACAATCAACAAAACTAAAAGGCAACCAATGGAATGGGAAAAGATATTTGCAAATGACATATCAGACAAAGGGTTAGTATCCAAAATCTATAAAGAGCTCACCAAACTCCACA
The DNA here is from genome assembly GCF_016509475.1 of Prionailurus bengalensis. Classification (NCBI taxonomy): domain Eukaryota; kingdom Metazoa; phylum Chordata; class Mammalia; order Carnivora; family Felidae; genus Prionailurus; species Prionailurus bengalensis. The sequence goes on along the minus strand of NC_057361.1, from coordinate 84,050,486 downwards.
CCCGAAAACAAATAACCCAGTGAAGAAATGGGCAGAAAACATGAATAGACACTTCTGTAAAGAAGACATCCAGATGGCCAACAGGCACATGAAAAGATGCTCAATGTCGCTCCTCATCAGGGAAATACAAATCAAAACCACACTCAGATATCACCTCACGCCTGTCAGAGTGGCCAAAATGAACAAATCAGGAGACTATAGATGCTGGTGAGGATGTGGAGAAACCGGAACCCTCTTGCACTGTTGGTGGGAATGCAAACTGGTGCAGCCATTCTGGAAAGCAGTGTGGAGTTTACTCAGAAAATTAAAAATAGACCTACCCTGTGACCCAGCAATAGCACTGCTAGGAATTTACCCAAGGGATACAGGAGTACTGATGTATAGGGATACTTGTACCCCAATGTTTATAGCAGCACTCTCAACAATAGCCCAATTATGGAAAGAGCCTAAATGTCCATCAACTGATGAGTGGATAAAGAAATTGTGGTTTATATACACAATAGAGTACTACATGGCAATGAGAAAGCACAAAATATAGCCCTTTGTAGCAACGTGGATGGAACTGGAGAGTGTGATGCTAAGTGAAATAAGCCATACAGAGAAAGACAGATACCATATGTTTTCACTCTTATGTGGATCCTGAGAAACTTAACAGAAACCCATGGAGGAGGGGAAGGAAAAAAAAAGAAAAAAAAGAGGTTAGAGTGGAGAGAACCAAAGCATAAGAGACTCTTAAAAACTGAGAACAAACTGCGGGTTGATGGGGGTGGGAGTGAGGGGAGGGTGGGTTATGGGTATTGAGGAGGGCACCTTTTGGGATGAGCACTGGGTGTTGTATGGAAACCAATTTGGCAATAAATTTCATATATTGAAAAAAAATAAAAAAATAAAGAAGAGCTAATACATATTCTTCTCAAACTATTCTAAAAAATAGAAGAGGAAATAAAGATTCCAAATTCATTCCATGAGGCCATCATTACCCTGACACTAAAAGCAGATAAAGACACTACAAAAAAGGAGAACTACAGGTCAATATCTCTGATGAACATAGATGCAAAAATCATCAACAAATTATTAGCAAACAGTATTCAATAATATATTTTAAAAGAACATTCACCACAATCAAGTGGGATTTATTCCTGGGATGCAAGAGTAATTCAGTATTTACAAATCAATCAGTGTGATACATAACATCAATAAGAGAAAGGATAAAAATTATGTGATCCTTTCAATAGATGCAGAAAAAGCATTTGAGAAAGTAATGCATCCATTCATGATAAAACCCTCAACAAAGTAGATCTAGAGGGAACATACCTGTGCACAAATAAAGGCCATATGTGAGAAACCCACAGCAAACATCATACTTAATGGGGAAAACTAAGAGCTTTTCCTCTAAGATCAGGAATAAGACAAGGATGTCCAGTCTCACCACTTTTTAGTTTTTTTTAATTTTTATTTTTTAATTTATTTTGATAAATAGAGTTGGGGAGGGGCAGAGAGAGAGGAAGAGAATCCCAAGTAGGCTCAGCACTGTCAGCACACAGCGTAATGCGGAGCTCAATCCCACAAACTGCAAGATCATGACCTGAGATGAAATCAAGAGTCAGATGCTCAATCAACTGAGCCACCCAGGGGCACCCACTCTCACTACTTTTATTCAACATAGTACTGGAATTCCTAGCCACAGAGATCAGATAATCAAAGAAATAAAAGGCATCCAAATTGGTAAGGAAGAAGTAAAATTTTCACTATTTGCAGATGACATGATACTATATATAGAAAACCCTAAAGACTCACCAAAAAACTACTAGAAGTGATAAATGAATTCAGTAACGTCATAGGGTACAAAATCGATATACAGAAATCTGTTACATTTGTATATACTAATGAATTAGAAGAAAAATAAATTAAGAAAATAATACCATTTACAATTGCACTAAAAATAATAAAATTCCTAAAATAACCTTAAGCAAGAAGGTGAGAGTCCTATGCTATGAAAAGCATAAAACACTGATGAAATAAATTCAAGATAATACAAATGGAAAGATATTCCATGATCATGGGTTTGAAAAAAAACATTGTGAAAATGTCCATACTACAAGAAGCAATGTACACAGTTAATGAAATATCTATCAAATTACCAACAGCATTTCTCATAGAACTAGAACAATCCTAAAATTTGTATGGAACCAAAAAAGACTCTTTTTTGGTCTTCAGTCTTTTTTAAGATTGAAAAAGAAGAACAAAACTAGAGGTATCACAATCCCAGATTTCAAGATAAACTACAAAGCTGAAGTAATAATCAAAACAGTATGGTACTGGCAAGAAAAGAGACACATAGATCAATGGAACAGAATAGAGAGCCCAGAAATAAACCCAGGATTATATGGTCAAGTAATCTTTGATGAAGGATGCAATGGGAAAAAAAATTCTTCAACAAATGGTATTGAGAAAACTGGACTGCTACATGCGAAATAATAAAGCAGGACCACTGTCTTACACCATTCAAAAAATAAACTCAAAGCGGATTAAAGACCTAAATGTGAGACCTGAAACCATAAAAATCCTAGAAGAGATCACAGGCAGCTTTCTGTGACATCAGCTGTAGCAGCATTTTTCTAGATTTGTCTCATGAGGCAAGGGAAACAAAAGCAAAATAAACTATTGGGGCTAAATCAAAAAGCTTCTGCACAGCAAAGGAGACAATCAATAAAAAAAGAAAAGGCAACCTATTGAATGGAAGAAGATATTCACAAATGATATAACTGATAAGGTGTTAATATCATAAAGAACTTCTACAACTCAACACTACAAACAAAACAAAACAAAAGAATCTAATTTAAGTGGGCAGAGGACTTGAAAGGGCATTTTTCCAAAGAAGACATATAGATAGCCAACAGACACATGAAAAGATGTTCAGCACCACTAACCATCAGGAGAATGCAAATCAAAACCACAAACAGATATCACCTTACACCTGTCAGAATGGGTTGAATCAAAAATACAATAAATAACAAGTGTTGGCAAGGGTGTAGAGAAAAGGGAACCCTTGTGCCCTGTTGGTGAGAATGTAAATTGGTGCAGCCACGGTGGAAAATGGTATGGATATTGCTAAGAAAATTAAAAATACAAATACTTTATGATCTATTAATTCTACTAGGGGTTATTTACCCAAAGAAAATGAAATCACTGGGGCACCTGGGTGGCGCAGTCGGTTAAGCGTCCGACTTCAGCCAGGTCACGATCTCGCGGTTCGTGAGTTCGAGCCCCGCGTCAGGCTCTGGGCTGATGGCTCAGAGCCTGGAGCCTGTTTCCGATTCTGTGTCTCCCTCTCTCTCTGCCCCTGCCCCGTTCATGCTCTGTCTCTCTCTGTCCCAAAAATAAATAAACGTTGAAAAAAAAATTAATAAAAGAAAATGAAATCACTAATTCGAAAAGATATATGTCATTCTATGTTTACTTCAGCATCATTTACAATAGCCAAGGCATGGAAGCAACCCAAGGGTTAATCCATAGATGACTAGATAAGGAAGATGTGATACAGATAAAAATAGAATATTATTTAGCAATAAGAAACCAATGATATCTTTTGTGACAACATGGGTGGGCCTAGGTGGTATTATGCTAAGTGAAGTAAGTCAGAGAGAGAAAAATACCATCTGATTTTACTTATAAGTGGAATCTAAAAAAAAATAAACAAAAAGTTAAAACAAAACCATAAATACAGAGAACAAACTGTTTCCAAAGGGGGACTGGAGAAAGGGCAAAATGGGTGAAGGGGAGCAGGAGACACAGACTTTTAGTTGTGGAATGAATAAGTCACAGGGATGAAAGGTACAGCATAGGGACTACAATGAATGATAGTATAAGTGTTCTATGATGACAAATAGCTACACTGTGGTGAGCATAGCATAATGTATACATTTGGGCCATCACCATGCTGTATACCTGAAACTAATATAATACTGTGTGTCAACTTTTTTGGATAAAATAATCAATACTGAGGAATCTCATAATCATTGAAATTAACATTGTGTACTTCCATTTTTTTCTTAATGAATGTATGCACATGTATTATATATGCATTACATATACAATTCATATAACTATTCTTATACCATATGTGCAGATTAGATCCTGTGTTTTTGTTGGTTTTGGTTTTTCTTCTTTCTTAGCTTTTATCTAAAATACTAACAAGTAGATGAAGCCTCCTGATTAAGTGACAAGAATAAGATATGATTTAACTTTGCCTTTTAACAAACCCTTTACCATCTAACCAATTCTTATTCTTTATCAATGCATCTGATTGGAAATGCCATACCTGTACCTTATGAAATAATGTTATATGTGTGGGTCTGTTCATGAACTTATGTGTGGGTCTGTTCATGAACTTTCTATAGAACTCCCTTTATCTGTATGTCATCCACTCTATCCACAATTTATAAAATTATAGGCTCATGGAACATTGTAATACCTGGCAATGTAGTCCTCACTCCTAAAGCTTATACTTTTTATGAGTGATATAAATACTATTATAATTAATATAGGTGATAAAAGATACCAAAGATTATAGGGAGCATAGCAATTAAATTGATTGTGCCAGATCATGCAACCTGCATGCTTCCCCGTGTCAAATCCTCATCCTTCTGACCCCAAAGCCCACACCCCTTGCCACTGTTTCTATTGTGAGTATTCTGTGCTAGGCTGAAGGCCAACAAAAAAAAGGGGGGGAATCCATAAGGTTCTGTGGTCAGTTGAAGGTTCTGGCCACTGGGATATAGGTTTGATGACTACCATGTTATATATAGCTTACTCTTTATTATTCTTTGCTCTACTGAACTATTTCTTCTTCCTGAGGCTCAATAACAAATTTCTTCACCCATGTCAACCTACAAGGAAAGTAAGAGACCAGAAACTACGTGGAATGAAGGGAATGATTAAATAGGACCAAACTTCACCTCTTGCTGATACATTTGTACATGCATTCTGTTTCAAATATTCTACTTTATGGGACAGAAATATTTTCTCTTAGAATCAGGAATCTCTGTTCTAACAATCTACCCTAAGTTATCCTGTAAAAATAAAAGAAGTCATAAGCATAAAACCATTCCTAAGAGAACAAATCCTAACAGCAGACCAGAAATAAGATAGATGTCCAGCAATAAGGAACAGGTTGAATATTCTAAGGACATTTACATATTATATTACTACATACCTGCAAGAAGCAAGGAGGACTCCCTCCCTATATTACTATGGAGTTATCTCCAAGATATACTGTTCAGCTAAAAGCAAGGTACAGAAAAACGTGTAGCTGCTGTTGTCCAATACATAGGTACCAGACACACGTGGCTATTTACATTTATGTTAATTAAGTTTAGGTGAAATTAAAAATTCATTTCTTCAGTCCCACTCAGCACATTCCAGGTGTTCCACAGCCACAGGTAGCTAGTGGCTATTGCATTGGACAATGAAGACTGACAAAACCAGAACAAAATCTTTAATCACTATGGGATGACTACAAAAGGTGTAACTTATATGTCATGGAAATTCTATAAAGGGAAGGAAGAAATAGAAGACATATTTGACACAACTGAGAATTTACCCAACTTAATGTCAGACAAAAACCACATACCCAAGAGGAGCAGAGAATACCAACCTGGATATATGTTCAAAAATTGTACGTTGGCACCTCATTTTCAAACTATGGAAAATCAAAGATAAAGTCCTTAAAGAAGCGGTGGGGGGGAGTCCCTTACCTATAGAGGATCAAAGATAAGAATCATATCTGACTTCTCAAAAAACATGGAAGCAAGAAGATAATAGAATAAAATATTTAAATATTTAAAGTGTTAAGAGAAAAAATGAACCAACCTTGAATTCTATACTTGTCAAACTATCCTTTATAAGAGACAGAGATATAAAGATATTCTCAGACAAACAACAAAAGTGAGGAAATGTGTTGACAGTCAATTTGCATTGTAATAAGCTCTTTAGGGAATGAGTGAAAGTATTTTTTCCTATTCTTTTAAAATCTAATTTATTGCCAAATTGGTTTCCATACAATACCCAGTGCTCATCCCAACAACGTTGCTGCAGATTGCCAAGTAGTATTCCATTGTATATATAAACCACATCTTTACCCATTCATCAGGATCAGATAACTGGAAAACTATGTTTTATATAATGGGCTTTCAAATGAAGGACACATTTTTTCTGATAGGCCTCATACTTTTTGCTTCACTGAAAATTATTCCTGGGCAACCCTTAACTATGTGTCTGCCAGCAACTGTCCTCTCTTCCTTCTCATATAGATATGTGACTCTCATCCAGAAATGAGGTCTTTTTTTTTCAAATGAGTATACATACACAGTACAGCACCATTGATTTTTCAATAATTTTGATATATTTTGAATACCAGATAAAGACCTCACATTATTTAACCTGTCTTTCATGATCCTAAGGGCACTTGAGAACCTGGCAGTGTCTCAGAGTCACTGATTGTCACTAGACAGTATTAACTGACATAGAAGTTTTGCTAAGTCTGTGCTGCTCTAAGTATTCATTCTGAAAAGGGTTTATTGAATACAGTTTTGACACATTTATTCTTATGTTATTCTGTAGGTTCAAAATGAACAACACAGGGAGCTTCACTTTGCTCATCTATAGTTGCTACATTTTCAGTAATGAAAATGCATTATTTGGGTAAAGGAGTTATAAAAACACTAATAAAAATTAAAGGTAAAAGACAGGGCATTTGGATCTCAAGAAAACAAGAGTTTACCATAGTTAAAAGTAAGGTTGACTGCACATAGAATTTATGAATAATTGATAATGCTTTTTCCATAAACTAAAATTTTTCTAAGTTCTGTATATTATTAAGCCCCCATTTTTCTGATTTTCATTACTAGAGTCATAAGAAGGAGAATGTAAACTATTTTTTTTAAATAGCAATTTCAGGTAAGTTACTCTGCACATAGTCCTCATATTTTTTTTTTTCTAGATTCAAACATAAAGGGAATCCCAGCTCAAACAAGAACAATTTTTGATGCACACCCACCAAGTCATGCATCCTCATTTTCATTCTGGGAGGCTCCATCTCACATGAAACCTAAAATGTTAAGCACTATTCTGAACCTAGGAATTCAATGAGGCGGGTGGATTTGTTTGGGAATAACAGAAAATTCCACAATTAAATTCTAACCACACCAAAAAAAGTTGAAAGCTACTGAACTAGTTCATTTTAGTGACTGATTTTCTGAAGATAACATATAACATTTTCTATGGGACATTGTATGGCTTGAGATTAGTACATTGTCAATCACATCTAACAGCTAATAGAGAAATTTAGGCAAATAAATATCGTGATGATGTTTCCACTTGGCAGGGACATAGTACTCAGACATTTGATCAAACATTATTCTGGATGTTTCTGTGAGAATGTTTTTCAATGATATGTACATTAAAATAGGTAGATTTGGGGTAAAGCAATTAGTCCTCCATAAGGTTGGTTGGCCACATCTAATCAAGTGAAGACATGCATAGAACAAGGAACCATTTCCTCTTAGTGAGAGGGAATTCTTCCAGGAGACTGCCTTTGACTTCACTACAACATCAGTACCTCAAGAAGACCACCAAGCGGCCTCTGCCATCAGATTTTGCCAAGGCTCCCCACTCTCATAAGTCAATTCCTTAAAATATTTGTCTATCCACATATCAACATCTTATTGGTTCTGTTCTTCTGGAGAACCCTGAATAACATAGGTGTTAAGTTTCAAGTATCTTTTCTCACTTAGAATAACTTGTGCTTTCACCAAAAAGAATCCCCTGCAATATTTGGCTACTGATAGTTCAGTAAAAACTGTAATAAAAATACAGCCATTGACAATAGCAACAAAAAGTATGAACTATATACAGATAATATATGTAGCACATGTAGGTACACAGATGTGCAAGGCCTGTACTCTTAACACTGCAAAACATTGCTGTGAGAAATTCTCACACATATATATGCCATATCTTTATTCATCCATCAGTCGATGGACATTTGGGCTCTTCCCATAATTTGGCTATTGTTGATAGCGCTGCTATAAACATTGGGTTGCATGTGTCCCTTTGAAACAGCATACCTGTATCCCTTGGATAAATAAATACCTAGTAGTGCAATTGCTGGGTCACAGGGTGGTTGTTTTTTTTTTTTTAATTTTTTGAGAAACCTCCATACTGTTTTCCAGAGTGGCTGCATCTGATCACATTCCCACCACCAGTGCAAAATGGTTCCTCTTTTTCTGCATCCTCGACAAATCTGTTGCTTCCTGAGTTGTTTATTTCAGCTATTCTGATAGGTGTGAGGTAGTATCTCATTGTAGTTTTGATTTGTATTTCCGTGATGATGAGTGATATTGAGAAGTTTTTCATGTGTCTGTTAGCCATCTGGATTTCGTCTTTGGAAAAGTGTCTATTCATGTATTCTGCCCATTTCTTAACTGGTTTGTTTGTTTTTTGTGAGTTGAGTTTGGGAGTTTTGGGGAGTTGAGTTTGGTTAAGTTATTTATAGATTTTGAATACTAACTCTTTATCTGATATGTCACTTGCAACTATCTTCTCCCATTCCATCAGTTGCACTTTAGTTCCGCTGATTGTTTCCATCGCTGTGTGGAAGCATTTTTTATATTTATTAGGTCCCAATAGTTCATTTTTGCTTTTATTTCCCTTGCCTCCAGAGACATTTCTAGGAAAAAGTTGCTGCGGCTGAGGTCAAAGAAGTTGCTGCCTGTTTTCTCCTGTAGGATTTTGATGTTTTCCTGTATTATATTTAGGTCTTTCATCAATTTTGAATTTATTTTTGTTTATGGTGTAAGAAAGTTGTCCAGTTTCATTCTTCTGCATATTGCTGTCCAGTTCTCCCAGCACCATTGGCTAAAGAGAGTGTATTTTTCCATCGGATACTCTTTCCTGCTTTGTCAAAGATTAATTGGCCATACGTTTTTGGGTCCAATTCTGAGTTCTCTATTTTATTCCATTGGTCTATGTGTCTGTTTTTGTGCCAATATCATACTGTCTTGATGATTACAGCTTTGTAGTCCAGGTTAAAGTCTGAGATTGTGGTGTCCCAGCTTTGGTTTTCTTTTTCAACACTGTGGCTATTTAGGGTCTTTTGTGGTTCCATACAAATTTTAGAATTGTTTGTTCTAGCTTTGTGAGTAATGCTGGTGTTATTTTGAGAGGGATTGCTTTGAATGTATAGATTGGATACTATAGACATTTTAACAATTTTTGTCCTTCCAATCCATGAGCACGGAATGTTTTTCCCATTCTTTGTGTCTTATTCAGTTTCTTTCCTAAGCTTTCTATAGTTTTCAGCATACAGATCTTTTACCTCTTTGGTTAGGTTTATTCCTAGGTATCTTCTGGTTTCTCGTGCAATTGTAAATGGGATCAATTTCTTTATTTCTCTTTATGTTTCTTCATTATTGGTGTATAGAATTCCAACTGATTTCTGTACATTGATTTTATATCCTGTGATTTTGCTGAATTCATGTATTGGTTCTGTTTTAGTGGAGTCTTTTGATTTTTTCCACATAGAGTATCATGCTGTCTGTGAAGAGTGAAAGTTTTATGTTTTCCTTTCCTTATGCTTTCTTTTCTTTTTGTTTTCTGATTGCTGATGCTAAGACTTCCAACACTATGTTGAACAACAGTGGTGAGAGTGGACATCCTTGTCATGTTCCTGACCTTAAGGGGAAAGCTCTCAGTTTTTCCCCATTGAGGATATTAGCTGTGTGTCTTTCATATATGGTCTTTATGATGTGTTGGTATGTTCCTTCTAACCCTACTTTTTTAAAGGGTTTTTATCAAGAAAGGATGCTGTATTTTTTCAAATGCTTTTTCTGCATCTATTGAGGGAATCATGTGGTTCTTTTCCTTTTTTTAATTAATGCGATGTATCAAATTTGTTGATTTGCAGATACTGAATCAGTCCTGTAGCCCAGGAATAAATCCCACTTGATTGTGGTGAATAATTCTTTAATGTATAGTTGGATTTGATTTGCTAGTATTTTGTTGAGAATTTTTGCATCCATGTTCATCAGGGAAATTGGTCTGTAATTCTCCTTTTTAGTGGGTATTTTGTCTGGTTTTGCAATCAAGGTAATGCTGGCATCCAAAAATGAGATTGGAAGTCTTCATTAAATTTCTGTTTTTTGAAACAGCTTCAAAAAATGGGTATTAACTCTTCCTAAGCGTTTGGTAGAATTCCCCTGGGAAGTCATCCAGCCCTGGACTCTTGTTTGTTTGGGAGCTTTTTATGATTCAAATTATTTACTGGTTATTGGTCTGTTAAAATTTTCTATTTCTTCCTGTTTCAGTTTTGGTATTTTATGTTTCTAGGAATTTATCCTTTTCTTCCATATTGCCCAATTTATTGGCATATAATTACTCATAATATTCTTTTATTATTGTTTGTATTTCTGCAGTGTTGGTTGTGATCTCTCCTCTGTCATTCGTGTTTTTATTTGGGTCCTTTTTCATTTTTATTACTCTCACTAGGAGTTTATCAATTTTGTTAATTCTTTAAAACACTCAGCTCCCAGTTTCGTTGATCTGTTGTGCTGTTGTTGTTTTTTTATATATATCTTTGATTTCTTCTCTAATCTTTATTATTTCTTTTCTTCTGCTGGTTTTTGGCTGTATTTCCTGTTCTTTTTCCACGTCCTTTAGGTGTAAGGTTATGTTGTGTATTGGAGACATTCCTTCCTTTTTTAGGAAGGTATTGATAGCTAAATACTTCACTCTTATGACCGCCTTTACTGCATTGCAAAAGTTTTGGACTGTCATGTTTTCATTTTCCTTGGTTCCCAAGTAATCTTTAATTTCCTCTTTAATTCTTAGTTAGCTCATTCATTCTTTAGTAGGATGTTCTTTAATCTCCATGTATTTGTAGTCTTTCCAATTTTTTTCTCGTGGTTGTCATCAAGTTTCATAGCATTGCTGTCTGACATATGCATTGTATGATCTCAATCTTTTTGCACCTGTTGAGTGCTGATATAATCAATACTTTATCTATTCTGGAGAATGTTCCATGTATACTGGAGAAGAATCTGTATTCTGCTGCTTTAGGATGAAATGTTCTGAATATATCTGTTAAGTCCATCTAGACCGCTGTGTCACTCAAAGCCATTGTTTCCTTGTTGATTTTCTCCTTAGATGATCTGTCTGTTGCTGTAAGTGTGGTGTTAAAGTCCTCTACTTTTATTGTATTATTATAAATGATATTCTTTATGTTTGATATTAATTGATTTATATATTTGGGTACTCTCATGTTGGGGGCATAAATATTTACAATTAGAGCTTCTTGATGGATAAACCCCTTAATTATGATATAACGCCTTTCTTCATCTTTTGTTACAGTCTTTGTTTTAAAATCTCATTTGTCTGACATATATGGCTACTCCAGCTTTCTTTTAATGTCCATTTGCATGATAGGTGGTTTTCAATCCCCTTATAATTTGCAGGTGTCTTTAGTTCTAAAATGAGTGTCTTATAGGCAGCATATAGATGGGTCTTATTTTCTTATCCATTCTGATACCCTATGTCTTTTGATTGGAGCATTTAGTCCATTAACATTTGAGATGAGTACTGAAAGATATAAATTTGTGCCATTGTGTTGCCACTAGAGTTGGTGTTTCTGGTCATGTTCTCTGATCCTTCTTAATCTTTGTTGTTTTAGGTCAGTTTTGTTTTGTTTTGTTTCTACACTCAGAAAGTCCCCCTTAAAATTTCTACACTCAGAAAATTCCCCTTAAAATTTCTTTCAAGGCTGGTTTAATGGTCATGAACTCCTTTAGTTTTTGTTTGTATGGGGAAATCTTTATCTCTCCATCTATTCTGAATGACAGCCTTGGTGGATAAATAACTTTTCTTGCATATTTTTCAATTCAGCATGTTGAATATGTCCTGTCACTCCTTTATGGCCTGCCAAGTTTCTGTGAACAGATCTGCTGTGAACCTGATCTTTCTTCCCTTTTAGGTTGGGACTTTTTTTCCTTGCTGCTTTCATGATTCTTTCCTTGTCTGTGTATTTTTGTTTTTAAATTTGACTATGATATGCCTTGGTAATGGCTGGGTTCTGTTGAATCTGATGGGAGTTCTCTGTGCTTCTTGGCTTCTAATGGCTGTGTCCTTCCAAAGATTAGGGAAGTTTGCAGCTATAATTTGCTCACATAAATCTTCCCCTTTTTCTTTCTTTTCATCTTCTTGGACTTCTATGATACGAATGTTATTCATCTTTAATAAGCTGCTGAGTTCTTTAATTCTTGCATCATGATATTTTGTCTTTGTTTCCCTCTTCTTTCTGCTTCATTATTTTTCATAATTTTATCCTCTATATTACTGATTCACTGCTCTCTTTCATCCGTCTTTACTGTCATGGCATCTGTTCAGGATTGCATCTCAGTTACAGTACTCTTATTTTACATAATTAAAGTGACTCTCCGGTGTCTTTTTTTTCAACCCCAAATATTATTCTTATAATCATCGTTTTAAATTCTAGTTCAGACATCCTACTTATATCCGTGTTGGCTGTCATTTCTTTCTGTTCTTTCTTTTGGGGTGAATTCCTCCATCTTGTCATTTTTCAAGGAAAAAAATTATAGAATAAAAAAATCAAATAAAAGAAGCAAGATCCTATGTAGGTTTCAATGTGCTACTTGAGAGAAACTGGAAGATGTCTCCCTGAAATTATAGAAATTGTTACATTAATCCTCACAGCAATTTCCCAGGTGTTCAAAATTGTTTAATGCTGATGTAGGTGTGTTTTAAGGACTAGACAATCTCACTGTTCTGTTACTACTTTGCCATCTTAACTCCCAGGAACTTGGCAACATATTTGAAAAAATACCACACCTAGGACACCTGGGTGGCTCAGTCAGTTAATAGTCCAACTCTTGATTTTAAATCAGGCAATTATCTCACAGTTTGTAGGATCAGGGCCTAAAATTAGTCTCTTTGCTGACAGTGCATAACCTGCTTGTGATTCTCTCTCTCTTTCTCTCTCTGCTCCTCCTCCACTCACAATCTTTCTATAAAAATAAACTTAAGAAAATATACTACACCAAAATAGATATATACATGTTAAATAATCACATGAAAAGATGCAGACTATCATTAGTCATTAAAGAAATGTAATCCCACTACACTCCTCTGAGAATAGCTAAAATAAAAACACTGACAATACCAAATCTGGTGGGGTTGTATATAATGGAACTCTCATACACTCACTGTTGGTGGCAACATAAAATGGTGCAACCATTTTGGAAAAAGTTTGAGCACTTTCTTATAAGGTTAATTTTATAACTCTTCTGAGTATAAAGAATTCGAAAAAGAAACAATATGTCCAAGCAAAAACTTATACCTAAATGTTCATAGTAGCTTTATTTACAAGATCCCCAAATTGGAAACAACCCAAATATCTATCACCAGATGAATGGAAAAAATAAATTGTGGTATATCCACATAATGGAATATTAATCAATGATAAAAAAGGAAATATTATTACATGTAACAAATGTATATATCTAGAAATAATTAGGTTGAACAAAAGAAGATGGACAAACAAGAACACATTGTAGGATTCCATTCACATAAAATTATAAGAAAACTTACCCATAGTGACAAAAGATCAGTGATTACTTAATAAGGAGGTAAGGTGACATAGACAGGTACATTAGAAAGAGGCAGATGGGGATATTATAAAGGGGTTGAAGAAGCTTTTTGAGGTGACTGATACATTCATTATCTTGATGGTAGTACTAAATTCATAGATATATATATATATATATACACATATGTGTATATGTACACATGCATATATAAACTTATTAAAGCATATATACTTTAAATATTTACAGTGTATTACATGTCAACCATATGGTATAAATTATTTGACATATATTTCTATATCCATAATTCTTTGATGGATTTAAATCAATTGTGTAAAACTTAACACAATTGTGTTCTACTATTAACAAACCCACACTACTTCCAATAAAACTGGTCCACACTACATATAACCAAAGTAGAAACATTCATTTGCAATGAAATTTATCCAAATTTTTGGAGAAAATTGATTCCCAATTCCTTCCAAAGTGCTGAAATAATATTTATTAGGAAAATAAATCAAAGATATTTAAGAGAACTGGATATTTTATGGAAACAGGTTGAATATCATTATACTAGAGCAAACTCTGGGGAAATAGGTTTTTTTAATATTAAATTTCAAAAAGGCATGGGAGGTATAGGCTTCCATTGATGGAATAAATGTCATGAGGATGAAAGAACATAGGGAATATAGTCCATGGTATTATAATAGGGTTGCATGGTGGCAGAAAGTAGCTATACTTGTGGTAAATATGGTATAACTTACAGACTTGTGGAAACCCTATGCTGTACATTTGAAACTAATGGAATGTTGTTTGTTGACTACACCTCAATTAAAAATAAATTCTCGTCAGTGACATTTCAAACTAATATTTGGTAAATTATCTCGTTCTTTAAAAAACGTATTATATAATGGAAAAAAACTGCACTGGGGAAGAATCTATGTTACAATGTCAAATTGCCAGGATGATCTAACAACTACACATGCACACTCATCTATGAGATATATGGAAATTGCTGATTATTATTTATACTGCAAGAACAATTTAGGTATATTTCTTGTAAATGAATATTAAAGACCAACTTCATTCACAATTTAGACAATTTATTGCTTTTCAGTACAAATAGGTATCTCTAAGATGGGGCATATGTTTTTCTTCATATCTATGAACTCACTTGAGCCAGGATTCATATTCCACCAGGGATGTGAAATATTGGTATCTCCTGAGGATTACTGTCATTGAATCTGGAATAGAAGCTTCAGCAGCCATCAGGACACAGATCCTCAGAACCTCCTTCAGACACATGATATGAGCTCACCTACCAGCATGAAGATCTTCACAGGCAGCGACAGATCCATGAATCACTATGCTTTCCTTACACATATCTGCCTGGAACCATGCTAAGCACTAGGTTAGTAACAATGACAGTGGATACTATTGTGTCCTGGTTATGACATGTTACAATGGACTTCTCACAGGGATTTTTCTCCTCCTTACTTCCTTTATCCCTTGACGACAAGGAAAAGTTGTAAATAGCCTGAATTCATACAGACATTCATGATCCCACAGTAACCACAGGTTCATGGGCTTGCTCATGTGCATCACTGAATGTTCTGAGAGATCTTGTGGGTGAAGCATTCTCATCCTATTACTGAGGGGGAAGCTGGGGCTCAGAGTCGTTACCTGTCTTACCTCCTGCAAAGCTGCCTTTAGAGAACAGCAGCTACAAGACACGCCCCTGGAGCAGGACCCATACTCACCAGGGCTGGGGGAGGGACCTCAATGGCTTTACCTATGAGACAGGTGGGGCACCAAACCGCAAATTAGGAAAGAGGTGACCTGGATCTGGATCCTTTGTCTCCTCAAACCCAGAATGGTTCAGCTCCCACCGCGGGGACGCACACCCTTAGGTGAGTTCCAAACACCTGAAAACGGGACCCTGAAATCCCCCCCCCAAGTCATCTGTGCCTCTGTGGATGGAACTGGAGAGTGTTATGCAAAGTGAAATAAGCCATACAGAGAAAGATACCATATGTTTTCACTCTATGTGGATCCTGAGAAACTTAACACGAACCCATGGGGGAGGGGAAGGAAAAAAAAAAAAAGAGAGGTTAGAGTGGGAGAGAGCCAAAACATAAGAGACTCTTAAAAACTGAGAACAAACTGAGGGTTGATGGGGGGTGGGAGGGGGGGGGTGGGTGATGGGTATTGAAGAGGGCATCTTTTGGGATGAGCACTGGGTGTTGTATGGAAACCAATTTGACAACATATTTCATATATTAAAAAAAAAAGTTGTCACAATCACCCTGTTAACCTCCGGTTTCTATGGCAACCGGGACGCTTAAGGTGGTCCTCTATCCTGGAAATGCCAGAGCATAGTCATCCACCCCCTGCCTTTCCCCTAAAAGCAAAACACCTTTGCCCTTTAGGCTACCCATGAGAAAGCATAGTTATTAGAGGTTCAAGACTCAAACCTGATAATTGATGGAATTCTGCTCTTGTTGATGGAACAATGTCCCAGTGGTCAAAAATTGTCTTTGCCTTAAAGAGACAGTATTAAAGGGATATAAACAGCATGAAGCTGCCTCGGAGCCTCCAACTAACCTAGTAGTCTAAACTTTAGCAAACATATTTAGCGCATGTGTGGTGATTAACCTTCCTTTGTGTATCTATAGATCATGCATTCTTTCCTAAAAAGAACAGAGCACTCCTTCACATCAGGAAATAGGAACCCAACCCCCTTGCACAACTTCCTGGCACTGAGGATGCACCATTGAGTCTGCACATAATCAAGAAATGTTATGGGCCACAGGTTCCTGGGTGGCTCAGTTGGATAGGCCTCTGACTCTTGACATTGGCTCAGGTCATGCATGATCTCACCATTTGTGGGTTCAAGCCCCATATTGGGCTCTGCGGTGACAACATGGAACCTGCTTGGGATTCTCTCTCTCTTTCCCCCTCTCTCTCTGCTCCACCCCCCTCTTATGCTCTCTCTCTCTCTCAAAATAAATAAACATTAAAAAAAAGAAATGTTATGGACCACTGTACTCCCCTTACTGATCAACTATTCTAAACTCCTTTAAAAATTGTTGGGACAGACAAAAACTTCAGATTTGGACTTTGGACAAGAGTCTGCCTTTTCCCCAGGCAGCTAGCCTCCTGAATAAAGCTCATATCCTTTCCAATCAAAACTTGTCTCTTGAGTATTGGCTTTTCCAGTAATGGGTGGCAGAACTTGGGATTTTGTTACCAAGCACAAAGAGCCCCAGAGAGATATCTTAGGTTTCTTGGAGGTGAGCTAACCCTCCGAGGGTGAATATGTGAAATCAAGGCCATGTTAAGCAGTTAGCCATGTGTGGCAGAAAACAAAGATAATCATGTGACAAACATCTGGATATATACACAGAAAATGTCATTTAAGACGTCTCAGAATTATTTCAAGGATACAAGCCTAAACTATAGCCCTGGGTTCCAAGTATTTTTCAATATTCACAAATCAATCAACATACTACATCACATCAATAAGAGAAAGGATAAAAACCATATGATCATTTAAATAGATGCAGAAAAAGCATTTGACAAAGTACAACATCCATTCATGATAAAAACCTTTTGCAAAATAGGTCTGGGGGAACATACCTCAACACAATAAAAGCCTTATATGAAAAGCCCACAGCCATCATCATGAGAGTTTTTCCATAAGATCAGTAACAAGACAAGGATGTCTACTCTCACCACTTTTATTCAACATACTACTGTAAGTCCTAGCCACAGCAATTAGACAACATAAAAAAATAAAGTACATCTAAATTAATAAAGAAAAAATAAAACTCTCACTATTTTCAGATTCCACATAGATAATCCTAAAGACTCCACCAAAAAACTACTAGAATTTATAAACAAATTTAGTGAAGTTGCAGGATACAAAATCAATGTACAGAAATCTGTTGTATCCTTATACACTAACAATGAACAGTAGAAATAAAAAAATTAAGAAACCAATGCCATTTACAATTGCACCAAAAATAATAAAATACATAGGAATAAGCCTAACCAAAAAGGTAAGAGACCTATACTCTGAAAACTATAAAACTCTGATAAAAGAAATTGAAGAGGACACAAACAAATGGAAAAACATTCCATGCTCATGGATTAGAAGAACAAATATTGTTAAAATGCCTATGCTACACAAAGCAATCCACACATTTAATGCAATTGTTATCAAAATGCCACCAGCATTTTTCACAGAACTAGAACAAATAATCCTAAAATCTGTATGGAACTGCAAAAGACCCCAAATAGCAAAAGCAACCTTGAAAAAGAAAACCAAAACTGGAGACATCACAATTCCAGACCTCAAGTTATATTACAAAACCATTACGTAATAAAATGGTATGCTACTAGAATAAAATAGACACATAGATCAACAGGATAAAATAGACAATCCCAGAATAAATCCATAACCATATGGTCAACCTTAAACAAAAGAGGAATGAATATACAATGGGAAAAATATGGTCTGTTCAACAAATAGTGTTGGGAAAACTGGACAACTACATGCAAAAGAATGAAAATGAGCCACTTTCTTATACCATACACAAAAATAAACTCAAATTGGATTAAAGACCTAAGTGTGAGACCTAAAACAATAAAAATCCTTGGAGAGAACACAGATAGTAATTTCCCTGGCATGGGCTCATGCCACATTTTTCTAGTTATATCCTCTGAGGCAAGGGAAATAAAAGTAAAAAATAAACAACTGGGACTACTTCAAAATAAAAAGTTACCACACAGGGAAGGAAACAACCAACAAAACTAAAAGGCAACCTACTGAATGAGAGAAGATATTTGGAAATGATATATCTGATAATGGGTTAGTGTTTAAGTATATAAAAAACTGATACAACTCAACACCCAAAAAACAATCTAATTAAAAAATAGGCAGAATACATAAACAGACATTTCTCCAAAGAAGACATCCAGGTGGCCATCAGACACATGAAAAGATGGTCAACATCACTCATCATCAGGGAAAGGCAAATCAAAACTACAATGAGACATCACCTCACACCTGTCAGAATGGCTAAAATCAGTAATACAAGAAATGACAAGTGTTGGGGAGGATGTGGAGAGAAAGGAACACTCTTGCACTGCTAGTGGGAATGCAAACTGATGCAGCCACTATGGAAAGCAGTATGGAGGTTCCTCAAAAAATTAAAAATAGAACTACCCTATGATCCAGTAATTGCACTACTATTTTTACCCAAAAAAACACAAAAGCACTAATTCAATGAGCTACATGCACCCTTAATGTTTATTGCATCATTATTTATAATACACAAACTTTGGAAAGAGCCCAAGTGTCGATCAATATATGAATGGATAAAGAAGATGTGGCATGTATATATAATACAATGGAATATTATTCAGTCAGAGAAAAATAATGAAATCTTGCCTTTTGCAATGATATGGATAGAGCTACAGAGTATAATGCTAAGCGAATTAAGTCAGTCAGAGACAGACAAATACCATATAATCTCACTTATATGTGGAATTTAAGAAACAAAACAAATAAACAAAGGAAAAAGAGAGAGAAAAACAACCCAAGAAACAGACTCTTAACTATAGACAACAAACTGATGGTGACCTGTTGGGGGATGGGTGAAATAGGTAATTGGGATTAAAGAGTAAAGTTATGATGAGAAAAATGAAAATAATATAATTTTTTATTTAAAGAAAATTGTTTAAACTTCTCTTTTTTCACTCGTATGATAGCCCCAGATATTTATTTGCAGCCCTTTATGTTTTTAATGTGACATATTTTTAAAAGTATAATTAGCATGTATATTGCTTGTTATATGACTCATCTTCCCATATCATTGACCATTTCTCTATTCATTAGTAGGAGTTCATTCCATACAAGGATATTAAGTAAGGTATTTAAAGATTAGTATAAAAGCACCAGTAGAACAAAACCACTACTATTCTAAATACTAAATAAAAAGACATGGGAAATGAAACACATTGTCTATTGTAATAGTTTATTATTTCATGAGTTTGTAAACAATGTGACAGAACTGAACACATATGATAAAACAAATTGATCAGGTCAGTAAGAGTAAATGTGCTTAACTCCCCTAGTAAAAGTGTTTCCAAATTGCCTATTATAGAAAAATCAAAAACTATACTTTTTTTCAGAAATATAACTAACATAAGGGCATTCAGCTAGGTTAAAAATTATATAATAAGGAAAGTTATACCAGGTAATTTCCAATAAGAAATGAGGGGTTATAATCTTACTATCAGAGACAGTTGAATTGAGATAAAAATAGATTTACAAAGACAAAAAAAAGCAGTTTCTAAAGCTGAAGGCAAAAATTCACAAGGAATATGTGTGATATTAATACTTATACACCCAATCACACACCAAAAATATTCACAGAACAAAACTACAGTAAGTTCAAGGGGAAAAAAGAAGAAAATCACTAATAATAGATGATTCTAACACATTTCCCTTGATCCAAAAATGTTCAAGTAGAGACATATGTAGTTATTGTAAAGAAGACATAAAAAACAATCCCAAAAGTGATGTTATAAAGATATTCTGAATTGTAATTCTTAATAGACAAGACACTTATTTTTCAGGAGAATATGGAACATTCGTGACAATTGATTCTATCAGAGGCTGTTAAAAAAATCTTGAGCCCAAATGGAAATACAGATTAAAATTGCCAAATTTTATGAAGATAATGATAATGAAAACACAACATATCAGAATCTACCTAAAGCAACAGTCAGGGGATATTTTGAAGCATTAAATATCTATACGAGGGGTGGGGAGTAGGCAAAATGGCTGAAGAGAGTCAAAAAGTACACATTTCTATTTGTAAAATAAATAATTCATAAGGATATAATGTTGAGAATAGTGACTAAAATCAATAATCCTGTGTTGCATATTGAAAGTTACTAAGAGAGTAGAGCTTAAAATTCTCATCACAAAACCAATTTTGTACCTATGTATGGTGACAGCTGTTAATTAGACATACTGTGGTGGTCATTTCACAAAATAAATATAGAATCATTATGGTGTCCACATGAAACCAACATACTATTAAATATCAATTATATCTCAATAAAGAAGAAAGAAATGGGTAGACATGGTCAAAATTTATAAACTAATTATAAGATAAATCAGTTCTGGAAATGTAACGTATAGCATGGTGACTATAGCTAACAATAGCGTATTATGTATTTGAAAGTAGCTAAGAGAGTAGATCTTAAAAGTTCCTATCACAAGGAACAAAATAGTAACTATGTGAATTACTATGCTAATATTAGCAAAACTTTTGCTCTGTATATCAAATCATTATGTTGTGCTCCTTAAACTTTTACATTGTTACATGTCAATTATATCTTAATAAAACTAGAAAAATAAATCAAAAAAACATTTATAATTAGAAATGCAAATAAAGGAATTGAACATCCCATTAAAAAAGCATGACCAAATGAAGGAATTTAGCATTCCATTAAACAAGCATGATAGTCACAAACTAAACTATAGTAAGGAGATGAAAATAATAAAGGTAAAAACAGAAATTACTGGATTAAGAAACAATATCCCTGTTAAATCTCCATTTATATAAAGAGCCCAGAGAGACCCCATTAATATGCAGTACCCAAGGAATCCCCCATTTCCATTCTGACCTCCAGAAAGCTCCATCTGGAGGGTTTGGTCACAGCCTCTCCCTCTGAGTTCCCTTCCTTGTGATATTGAAGCTGCAGTTCATGCTTTTTTCAAAAGCATGTCAACATACCACCATCATCAAACTTCTCTCCTAGGAAGTGTCAACAAGGCATGAAAACATAACAATAATCTCTCTCAAACAGAGGAATTGAACCTCTAAAGAATGGTGCTAATTCTGTCTGAAAAACTTATAGGTATAAAAGAAGATTGTGAAATCACATACTCAGCGGCCAACAGACAAAAATCTGGTTGCAGTGGTCCACTTTGGCAGTCATTGGTGGGTTTGCAAAAGGCAGTGCAGGGCTGAACAGGGGGTAGGTTACTGGGAGAAAATGAGGCACACAGTGGGAGGGAGGTGAGAGAAGGTTTAGGTAGCCTATAAAAGGGTGGGATAATGGAGGGTGAATGCACTGTTCTCTAGTAGGGACTGTCTATACAATCCACAATGTACATTAGCTGACAGTGATGAGGGAAAAGATAAGTCAATGAACATAATGTAGTTTAAGGTCAACAAATAATGGATCTGCTTTATTTTTTTTTTTTACCACATCTTCTTTTTTTTTTTTAATGAAATTTATTGACAAATTGGTTTCCATACAACACCCAGTGCTCATCCCAAAAGGTGCCCTCCTCAATACCCATCACCCACCCTCTCCTCCCTCCCACCCCCCATCAACCCTCAGTTTGTTCTCAGTTTTTAACAGTCTCTTATGCTTTGGCTCTCTCCCATTCTAACCTCTTTTTTTTTTTCCTTCCCCTCCCCCATGGGTTCCTGTTAAGTTTCTCAGGATCCACATAAGAGTGAAACCATATGGTATCTGTCTTTCTCTGTATGGCTTATTTCACTTAGCATCACACTCTCCAGTTCCATCCACGTTGCTACAAAAGGCCATATTTCATTTTTTCTCATTGCCACGTAATATTCCATTGTGTATATAAACCACAATTTCTTTATCCATTCATCAGTTGATGGACATTTAGGCTCTTTCCATAATTTGGCTATTGTTGAGAGTGCTGCTATGAACATTGGGGTACAAGTGGCCCTATGCATCAGTGCTCCTGTATCCCTTGGATAAATTCCTAGCAGTGCTATTGCTGGGTCATAGGGTAGGTCTATTTTTAATTTTCTGAGAAACCTCCACACTGCTTTCCAGAGCGGCTGCACCAGTTTGCATTCCCACCAACAGTGCAAGAGGGTTCCCATTTCACCACATCCTCTCCAGCATCTATAGTCTCCTGATTTGTTCATTTTGGCCACTCTGACTGGCGTGAGGTGATACCTGAGTGTGGTTTTGATTTGTATTTCCCTGATAAGGAGGGACGCTGAACATCTTTTCATGTGCCTGTTGGCCATCCGGATGTCTTCTTTAGAAAAGTGTCTATTCATGTTTTCTGCCCATTTCTTCACTGGGTTATTTGTTTTTTGGGTGTGGAGTTTGGTGAGCTCTTTATAGATTTTGGATACTAGCCCTTTGTCCGATATGTCATTTGCGAATATCTTTTCCCATTCCGTTGGTTGCCTTTTAGTTTTGTTGGTTGTTTCCTTTGCTGTGCAGAAGCTTTTTATCTTCATAAGGTCCCAGTAATTCACTTTTGCTTTTAATTCCCTTGCCTTTGGGGATGTGTCGAGTAAGAGATTGCTACGGCTGAGGTCAGAGAGGTCTTTTCCTGCTTTCTCCTCTAAGGTTTTGATGGTTTCCTGTCTCACATTTAGGTCCTTTATCCATTTTGAGTTTATTTTTGTGAATGGTGTGAGAAAGTGATCTAGTTTCAACCTTCTGCATGTTGCTGTCCAGTTCTCCCAGCACCATTTGTTAAAGAGGCTGTCTTTTTTCCATTGGATGTTCTTTCCTGCTTTGTCAAAGATGAGTTGGCCATACGTTTGTGGGTCTAGTTCTGGGGTTTCTATTCTATTCCATTGGTCTATGTGTCTGTTTTGGTGCCAATACCATGCTGTCTTGATGATGACAGCTTTGTAGTAGAGGCTAAAGTCTGGGATTGTGATGCCTCCTGCTTTGGTCTTCTTCAAAATTCCTTTGGCTGAGAGTTGCGGCAAGATGGCGGCTTAGGAGGACGCTGGGCTCACCGCACGTCCTGCTGATCACTTAGATTCCATCTACACCTGCCTAAATAACCCAGAAAACCGCCAGAGGATTAGCAGAACGGAGTCGCCAGAGCCAAATGCAGACGAGAGGCCCACGGAAGAGGGTAGGAAGGGCGGCGAGGCGGTGCGCGCTCCACGGACTGGCGGGAGGGAGCCGGGGCAGAGGGGCGGCTCGCCGGCCAAGCAGAGCCCCCGAGTCTGGCTGCCAAAAGCGGAGGGGCCTGACGGACTGTGTTCTCACAACAAGCGCGACTTAGCATCTGGGAGGTCATAAGTTAACAGCTCTGCTCGGAAAGCGGGAAGGCTGGAGGACAAAGGGAGGGAGAGCTGCTGAGCCCCCTGAAAACAGAGCTCAGTTTGGTGGGGAACAAAGGCGCTCGCCAGCGCCATCTCCCCCGCCCATCCCCCAGCCGAAATCCCAAAGGGAACTGGTTCCTGCCAGGGAAATTGCTGGCTCCCCGCAAACACCCAACTCTGCGCTTCTGCGGAGCCAAACCTCCGGCAGCGGATCTGACTCCCTCCCGCTGCCACAGGGCCCCTCCTGAAGTGGATCACCTAAGGAGGAGCGATCTAAGCCTGCCCCTCCTGCCCCCGAGCACCTTGCCTACCCACCCCAGCTAATACGCCAGATCCCCAGCATCACAAGCCTGGCAGGGTGCAAGTAGCCCAGACGAGCCACACCACCCCACAGTGAATCCCGCCCCTAGGGGAGGGGAAGAGAAGGCACACACCAGTCTGACTGTGGCCCCAGCGGTGGGCTGGGGGCAGACATCAGGTCTGACTGCGGCCCCGCCCACCAACTCCAGTTATACACCACAGCACAGGGGAAGTGCCCTGCAGGTCCTCACCACACCAGGGACTGTCCAAAATGACCAAGCGGAAGAATCCCCTCAGAAGAATCTCCAGGAAATAACAACAGCTAATGAGCTGATCAAAAAGGACTTAACTAACATAACAGAAAGTGAATTTAGAATAATAGTCATAAAATTAATCGCTGGGCTTGAAAACAGTATACAGGACAGCAGAGAATCTCTTGCTACAGAGATCAAGGGACTAAGGAACAGTCACGAGGAGCTGAAAAACGCTTTAAACGAAATGCATAACAAAATGGAAACCACCACAGCTCGGCTTGAAGAGGCAGAGGAGAGAATAGGTGAACTAGAAGATAAAGTTATGGAAAAAGAGGAAGCTGAGAAAAAGAGAGATAAAAAAATCCAGGAGTATGAGGGGAAAATTAGAGAATTAAGTGATACACTAAAAAGAAATAATATACGCATAATTGGTATCCCAGAGGAGGAAGAGAGAGGGAAAGGTGCTGAAGGGGTACTTGAAGAAATCATAGCTGAGAACTTCCCTGAACTGGGGAAGGAAAAAGGCATTGAAATCCAAGAGGCACAGAGAACTCCCTTCAGACGTAACTTGAATCGATCTTCTGCATGACATATCATAGTGAAACTGGCAAAATACAAGGATAAAGAGAAAATTCTGAAAGCAGCGAGGGGTAAACGTGCCCTCACATATAAAGGGAGACCTATAAGATTCGTGACTGATCTCTCTTTTGAAACTTGGCAGGCCAGAAAGAATTGGCACGAGATTTTCAGGGTGCTAGACAGAAAAAATATGCAGCCAAGAATCCTTTATCCAGCAAGTCTGTCATTTAGAATAGAAGGAGAGATAAAGGTCTTCCCAAACAAACCAAAACTGAAGGAATTTGTCACCACTAAACCAGCCCTACAAGAGATCCTAAGGGGGACCCTGTGAGACAAAGTCCCAGAGACATCACTATAAGCATAAAACATACAGACATCACAATGACTCTAAACCCATATCTTTCTATAATAACACTGAATGTAAATGGATTAAATGCGCCTACCAAAAGACATACGGTATCAGAATGGATAAAAAAACAAGACCCATCTATTTGCTGTCTACAAGAGACTCATTTTAGACCTGAGGACACCTTTAGATTGAGAGTGAGGGGATGGAGAACTATTTATCATGCGACTGGAAGCCAAAAGAAAGCTGGAGTAGCCATACTTATATCAGACAAACTAGACTTTAAATTAAAGGCTGTAACAAGAGATGAAGAAGGACATTATATAATAGTTACAGGGTCTATCCATAAGGAAGAGCTAACAATTATAAATGTCTATGCACCGAATACCGGAGCCCCCAAATATATAAAACAATTACTCATAAACATAAGCAACCTTATTGATAAGAATGTGGTAATTGCAGGGGACTTTAACACCCCACTTACAGAAATGGATAGATCATCTAGACACACGGTCAGTAAAGACACAAGGGCCCTGAATGAGACATTGGATCAGATGGACGTGACAGATATATTTAGAACTCTGCATCCCAAAGCAACAGAATATACTTTCTTCTCGAGTGCACATGGAACATTCTCCAAGATAGATCATATACTGGGTCACAAAACAGCCCTTCATAAGTTTACAAGAATTGAAATTATACCATGCTTACTTTCAGACCACAATGCTATGAAGCTTGAAATCAGCCACAGAAAAAATTCTGGAAAACCTCCAAAAGCATGGAGGTTAAAGAACACCCTACTAACGAATGAGTGGGTCAACCAGGCAATTAGAGAAGAAATTAAAAAATATATGGAAACAAACGAAAATGAAAATACAACAATCCAAACGCTTTGGGACGCAGCAAAGGCAGTCCTGACAGGAAAATACATTGCAATCCAGGCCTATCTCAAGAAACAAGAAAAATCCCAAATACAAAATCTAACAGCACACCTAAAGGAACTAGAAGCAGAACAGCAAAGGCAGCCTAAGCCCAGCAGAAGAAGAGAAATAATAAAGATCAGAGCAGAAATAAACAATATAGAAACTAAAAAAACTGTAGAGCAGATCAACGAAACCAAGAGTTGGTTTTTTGAAAAAATAAACAAAATTGACAAACCTCTAGCCAGGCTTCTCAAAAAGAAAAGGGAGATGACCCAAATAGATAAAATCATGAATGAAAATGGAATGATTACAACCAATCCCTCAGAGATACAAACAATTATCAGGGAATACTATGAAAACTTATATGCCAACAAATTGGACAACCTGGAAGAAATGGACAAATTCCTGAACACCCACACTCTTCCCAAACTCAATCAGGAGGAAATAGAAAGCTTGAACAGACCCATAACCAGCGAAGAAATTGAATCGGTTATCAAAAATCTCCCAACAAATAAGAGTCCAGGACCAGATGGCTTCCCAGGGGAGTTCTACCAGACGTTTAAAGCAGAGATAATACCTATCCTTCTCAAGCTATTCCAAGAAATAGAAAGGGAAGGAAAACTTCCAGACTCATTCTATGAAGCCAGTATTACTTTGATTCCTAAACCAGACAGAGACCCAGTAAAAAAAGAGAACTACAGGCCAATATCCCTGATGAATATGGATGCAAAAATTCTCAATAAGGTACTAGCAAATCGAATTCAACGGCATATAAAAAGAATTATTCACCATGATCAAGTGGGATTCATTCCTGGGATGCAGGGCTGGTTCAACATTCACAAATCAATCAACGTGATACATCACATTAACAAAAAAAAGAGAAGAACCATATGATCCTGTCAATCGATGCAGAAAAGGCCTTCGACAAAATCCAGCACCCTTTCTTAATAAAAACCCTTGAGAAAGTCGGGATAGAAGGAACATACTTAAAGATCATAAAAGCCATTTATGAAAAGCCCACAGCTAACATCATCCTCAACGGGGAAAAACTGAGAGCTTTTTCCCTGAGATCAGGAACACGACAAGGATGCCCACTCTCACCGCTGCTGTTTAACATAGTGCTGGAAGTTCTAGCATCAGCAATCAGACAACAAAAGGAAATCAAAGGCATCAAAATTGGCAAAGATGAAGTCAAGCTTTCACTTTTTGCAGATGACATGATATTATACATGGAAAATCCGATAGACTCCACCAAATGTCTGCTAGAACTGATACAGGAATTCAGCAAAGTTGCAGGATACAAAATCAATGTACAGAAATCAGTTGCATTCTTATACACTAACAATGAAGCAACAGAAAGACAAATAAAGAAACTGATCCCATTCACAATTGCACCAAGAAGCATAAAACACCTAGGAATAAATCTAACCAAAGATGTAAAGGATCTGTATGCTGAAAATTATAGAAAGCTTATGAAGGAAATTGAAGAAGATTTAAAGAAATGGAAAGACATTCCCTGCTCATGGATTGGAAAAATAAATATTGTCAAAATGTCAATACTACCCAAAGCTATCTACACATTCAATGCAATCCCAATCAAAATTGCACCAGCATTCTTCTCGAAACTAGAACAAGCAATCCTAAAATTCATATGGAACCACAAAAGGCCCCGAATAGCCAAAGGAATTTTGAAGAAGAAGACCAAAGCAGGAGGCATCACAATCCCAGACTTTAACCTCTACTACAAAGCTGTCATCATCAAGACAGCATGGTATTGGCACCAAAACAGACACATAGACCAATGGAATAGAATAGAAACCCCAGAACTAGACCCACAAACGTATGGCCAACTCATCTTTGACAAAGCAGGAAAGAACATCCAATGGAAAAAAGACAGCCTCTTTAACAAATGGTGCTGGGAGAACTGGACAGCAACATGCAGAAGGTTGAAACTAGACCACTTTGTCACACCATTCACAAAAATAAACTCAAAATGGATAAAGGACCTAAATGTGAGACAGGAAACCATCAAAACCTTAGAGGAGAAAGCAGGAAAAGACCTCTCTGACCTCAGCCGTAGCAATCTCTTACTCGACACATCCCCAAAGGCAAGGGAATTAAAAGCAAAAGTGAATTACTGGGACCTTATGAAGATAAAAAGCTTCTGCACAGCAAAGGAAACAACCAACAAAACTAAAAGGCAACCAACGGAATGGGAAAAGATATTCGCAAATGACATATCGGACAAAGGGCTAGTATCCAAAATCTATAAAGAGCTCACCAAACTCCACACCCGAAAAACAAATAACCCAGTGAAGAAATGGGCAGAAAACATGAATAGACACTTTTCTAAAGAAGACATCCGGATGGCCAATAGGCACATGAAAAGATGTTCAGCGTCGCTCCTTATCAGGGAAATACAAATCAAAACCACACTCAGGTATCACCTCACGCCAGTCAGAGTGGCCAAAATGAACAAATCAGGAGACTATAGATGCTGGAGAGGATGTGGAGAAACAGGAACCCTCTTGCACTGTTGGTGGGAATGCAAACTGGTGCAGCCGCTCTGGAAAGCAGTGTGGAGGTTCCTCAGAAAATTAAAAATAGACCTACCCTATGACCCAGCAATAGCACTGCTAGGAATTTATCCAAGGGATACAGGAGCACTGATGCATAGGGCCACTTGTACCCCAATGTTCATAGCAGCACTCTCAACAATAGCCAAATTATGGAAAGAGCCTAAATGTCCATCAACTGATGAATGGATAAAGAAATTGTGGTTTATATACACAATGGAATATTACGTGGCAATGAGAAAAAATGAAATATGGCCTTTTGTAGCAACGTGGATGGAACTGGAGAGTGTGATGCTAAGTGAAATAAGCCATACAGAGAAAGACAGATACCATATGGTTTCACTCTTATGTGGATCCTAGAAACTTAACAGGAACCCATGGGGGAGGGGAAGGAAAAAAAAAAAAGAGGTTAGAATGGGAGAGAGCCAAAGCATAAGAGACTTAAAAACTGAGAACAAACTGAGGGTTGATGGGGGGTGGGAGGGAGGAGAGGGTGGGTGATGGGTATTGAGGAGGGCACCTTTTGGGATGAGCACTGGGTGTTGTATGGAAACCAATTTGTCAATAAATTTCATAAAAAAAAATTCCTTTGGCTATTCGGGGCCTTTTGTGGTTCCATATGAATTTTAGGATTGCTTGTTCTAGTTTCGAGAAGAATGCTGGTGCAATTTTGATTGGGATTGCATTGAATGTGTAGATAGCTTTGGGTAGTATTGACATTTTGACAATATTTATTTTTCCAATCCATGAGCAGGGAATGTCTTTCCATTTCTTTAAATCTTCTTCAATTTCCTTCAGAAGCTTTCTACAGTTTTCAGCATACAGATCCTTTACATCTTTGGTTAGATTTATTCCTAGGTATTTTATGCTTCTTGGTGCAATTGTGAATGGGATCAGTTTCTTTATTTGTCTTTCTGTTGCTTCATTGTTAGTGTATAAGAATGCAACTGATTTCTGTACATTGATTTTGTATCCTGCAACTTTGCTGAATTCCTGTATCAGTTCTAGCAGACATTTGGTGGAGTCTATCGGATTTTCCATGTATAATATCATGTCATCTGCAAAAAGTGAAAGCTTGACTTCATCTTTGCCAATTTTGATGCCTTTGATTTCCTTTTGTTGTCTGATTGCTGATGCTAGAACTTCCAGCACTATGTTAAACAGCAGCGGTGAGAGTGGGCATCCTTGTCGTGTTCCTGATCTCAGGGAAAAAGCTCTCAGTTTTTCCCCGTTGAGGATGATGTTAGCTGTGGGCTTTTCATAAATGGCTTTTATGATCTTTAAGTATGTTCCTTCTATCCCGACTTTCTCAAGGGTTTTTATTAAGAAAGGGTGCTGGATTTTGTCAAACGCCTTTTCTGCATCGATTGACAGGATCATATGGTTCTTCTCTTTTTTTTTGTTAATGTGATGTATCACGTTGATTGATTTGTGAATGTTGAACCAGCCCTGCATCCCAGGAATGAATCCCACTTGATCATGGTGAATAATTCTTTTTATATGCCGTTGAATTCGATTTGCTAGTACCTTATTGAGAATTTTTGCATCCATATTCATCAGGGATATTGGCCTGTAGTTCTCTTTTTTTACTGGGTCTCTGTCTGGTTTAGGAATCAAAGTAATACTGGCTTCATAGAATGAGTCTGGAAGTTGTCCTTCCCTTTCTATTTCTTGGAATAGCTTGAGAAGGATAGGTATTATCTCTGCTTTAAACGTCTGGTAGAACTCCCCTGGGAAGCCATCTGGTCCTGGACTCTTATTTGTTGGGAGATTTTTGATAACTGATTCAATTTCTTCACTGGTTATGGGTCTGTTCAAGCTTTCTATTTCTTCCTGATTGAGTTTGGGAAGAGTGTGGGTGTTCAGGAATTTGTCCATTTCTTCCAGGTTGTCCAATTTGTTGGCATATAAGTTTTCATAGTATTCCTTGATAATTGTTTGTATCTCTGAGGGATTGGTTGTAATCATTCCATTTTCATTCATGATTTTATCTATTTGGGTCATCTCCCTTTTCTTTTTGAGAAGCCTGGCTAGAGGTTTGTCAATTTTGTTTATTTTTCAAAAAACCAACTCTTGGTTTCGTTGATCTGCTCTACAGTTTTTTTAGTTTCTATATTGTTTATTTCTCCTCTGATCTTTATTATTTCTCTTCTTCTGCTGGGCTTAGGCTGCCTTTGCTGTTCTGCTTCTAGTTCCTTTAGGTGTGCTGTTAGATTTTGTATTTGGGATTTTCCTTGTTTCTTGAGATAGGCCTGGATTGCAATGTATTTTCCTGTCAGGACTGCCTTTGCTGCGTCCCAAAGCGTTTGGATTGTTGTATTTTCATTTTCGTTTGTTTCCATATATTTTTTAATTTCTTCTCTAATTGCCTGGTTGACCCACTCATTCGTTAGTAGGGTGTTCTTTAACCTCCATGCTTTTGGAGGTTTTCCAGAATTTTTTCTGTGGTTGATTTCAAGCTTCATAGCATTGTGGTCTGAAAGTAAGCATGGTATAATTTCAATTCTTGTAAACTTATGAAGGGCTGTTTTGTGACCCAGTATATGATCTATCTTGGAGAATGTTCCATGTGCACTCGAGAAGAAAGTATATTCTGTTGCTTTGGGATGCAGAGTTCTAAATATATCTGTCAAGTCCATCTGATCCAATGTCTCATTCAGGGCCCTTGTGTCTTTATTGACCGTGTGTCTAGATGATCTTTCCATTTCTGTAAGTGGTGTGTTAAAGTCCCCTGCAATTACCACATTCTTATCAATAAGGTTGCTTATGTTTATGAGTAATTGTTTTATATATTTGGGGGCTCCGGTATTCGGTGCATAGACATTTATAATTGTTAGCTCTTCCTGATGGATAGACCCTGTAACTATTATATAATGTCCTTCTTCATCTCTTGTTACAGCCTTTAATTTAAAGTCTAGTTTGTCTGATATAAGTATGGCTACTCCAGCTTTCTTTTGGCTTCCAGTCGCATGATAAATAGTTCTCCATCCCCTCACTCTCAATCTAAAGGTGTCCTCAGGTCTAAAATGAGTCTCTTGTAGACAGCAAATAGATGGGTCTTGTTTTTTTATCCATTCTGATACCCTATGTCTTTTGGTTGGCGCATTTAATCCATTTACATTCAGTGTTATTATAGAAAGATATGGGTTTAGAGTCATTGTGATGTCTGTATGTTTTATGCTTGTAGTGATGTCTCTGGGACTTTGTCTCACAGGGTCCCCCTTAGGATCTCTTGTAGGACTGGTTTAGTGGTGACAAATTCCTTCAGTTTCTGTTTGTTTGGGAAGACCTTTATCTCTCCTTCGATTCTAAATTACAGACTTGTTGGATAAAGGATTCTTGGCTGCATATTTTTTCTGTCTAGCACCCTGAAAATCTCGTGCCAATTCTTTCTGGCCTGCCAAGTTTCAAAAGAGAGATCAGTCACGTGTCTTATAGGTCTCCCTTTATATGGGAGGACACGTTTACCCCTTGCTGCTTTCAGAATTTTCTCTTTATCCTTGTATTTTGCCAGTTTCACTATGATATGTCATGCAGAAGATCGATTCAAGTTACATCTGAAGGGAGTTCTCTGTGCCTCTTGGATTTCAATGCCTTTTTCCTTCCCCAGTTCAGGGAAGTTCTCAGCTATGATTTCTTCAAGTACCCCTTCAGCACCTTTCCCTCTCCCTTCCTCCTTTGGGATACCAATTATGCGTATATTATTTCTTTTTAGTGTATCACTTAATTCTCTAATTTTCCCCTCATACTCCTGGATTTTTTTATGTCTCTTTTTCTCAGCTTCCTCTTTTTCCATAACTTTATCTTCTAGTTCACCTATTCTCTCCTCTGCCTCTTCAAGCCGAGCTGTGGTGGTTTCCATTTTGTTATGCATTTCGTTTAAAGCGTTTTTCAGCTCCTCGTGACTGTTCCTTAGTCCCTTGATCTCTGTAGCAAGAGATTCTCTGCTGTCCTGTATACTGTTTTCAAGCCCAGCGATTAATTTTATGACTATTATTCTAAATTCACTTTCTGTTATGTTAGTTAAGTCCTTTTTGATCAGCTCATTAGCTGTTGTTATTTCCTGGAGATTCTTCTGAGGGGAATTCTTCCGCTTGGTCATTTTGGATATTCCCTGGCGTGGTGAGGACCTGCAGGGCACTTCCCCTGTGCTGTGGTGTATAACTGGAGTTGGTGGGCGGGGCCGCAGTCAGACCTGATGTCTGCCCCCAGCCCACCGCTGGGGCCACAGTCAGACTGGTGTGTGCCTTCTCTTCCCCTCTCCTAGGGGCGGGATTCACTGTGGGGTGGTGTGGCTCGTCTGGGCTACTTGCACCCTGCCAGGCTTGTGATGCTGGGGATCTGGCGTATTAGCTGGGGTGGGTAGGCAAGGTGCTCGGGGGCAGGAGGGGCAGGCTTAGATCGCTCCTCCTTAGGTGATCCACCTCAGGAGGGGCCCTGTGGCAGCGGGACGAAGTCAGATCCGCTGCCCGAGGTTTGGCTCCGCCGAAGCTCAGAATTGGGTGTTTGCGCGGAGCGAGCAAGTTCCCTGGCAGGAACCAGTTCCCTTTGGGATTTCGGCTGGGGGATGGGCGGGGGAGATGGCGCTGGCGAGCGCCTTTGTTCCCCACCAAACTGAGCTCTGTTGTCAGGGGGCTCAGCAGCTCTCCCTCCCTCTGTCCTCCAGCCTTCCCGCTTTCCGAGCAGAGCTGTTAACTTATGACCTCCCAGATGCTAAGTCGCGCTTGTTGTGGGAACACAGTCCGTCAGGCCCCTCCGCTTTTGGCAGCCAGACTCGGGGGCTCTGCTTGGCCGGCGAGCCGCCCCTCTGCCCCGGCTCCCTCCCGCCAGTCCGTGGAGCGCGCACCGCCTCGCCGCCCTTCCTACCCTCTTCCGTGGGCCTCTCGTCTGCGTTTGGCTCTGGCGACTCCGTTCTGCTAATCCTCTGGCGGTTTTCTGGGTTATTTAGGCAGGTGTAGATGGAATCTAAGTGATCAGCAGGACGTGCAGTGAGCCCAGCGTCCTCCTAAGCCGCCATCTTGCCCCAGGATCCACTGGATCTGCTTTAATATACATATGAATTTTCCAAGCCAAATTGGTACAAGAGTAAGCAAAGCTTTTCTTGATATTGTTTACCCTTTGCACAATGTCCTTTTCACTAAAAAAATTAACAAAATAAAAAATGGAGATAAATGTGATATCACCTGGAGGTTAAATCCAAGATGGCAGCTCTGAGAGTTTGAGACCAGTGGGCTCCACAAGAGGGAGAGAAGATGGAGGTTGGGAGCTTGACCTCATGGGATCAGCCAGCTTTCTGGATTTTCACTTAACTGGAGAAAATCTTTTGTATCCATCACTTTTCTAAGATATTAAAAAAACACATTTTCTGGGATATCTTAACCTGAGATTGGAAGTCCAGCTCCAGTCTCAAATGACAGTGAAGGTATATCTATGATCACATATTGGAGGTGGTAGAGCTGAAATGGACAGAGAAACACACACGCACACACGCACACACACACACACACACATTAACACAACAAACACACATACACAGAGTAATCTCAGATTTTAAAAAAAAGCAAATCAGGATGGTTTTATAGAGTCAAGTGTCTTTTCTTTCTTGATTACAGGAATCAATAGGAAAATTAGTATCAACCCTTGGTTTAAAAACAGCACCCTACCACTTCCTTGGGACAGTTGATCCAGATGGAATTATTCCTGGTCATCCCTCAACTATGTGTCTGCCAATAATTGCCCTCTCTTATTCATAATAACTGGAAATTGGTCATATAATTCAACTGAGAAGCCATATACAGTACAACACAACATTTTGCCAATGGATTTGATATATTCTGAACCCCAGATCATAAACTCACATGATTTAACCTGTCTTTGATGATCCCAAAGGCACCTGAGAATATAGCGGTGTCTCAGAGTCACTGATTATTGCTAGACAATACTAGGAGATACAGCAGGTTTGGTAAGTCTATCCTGGATCTGGGTATTCACTCTGAAAATACTTTATTTGAATAAGACTTACAACATATTTGCTCTGCATGTCATTCTGCAAACACAAAATGAACAATACAGGGAGCTTCACTTTGTTCATCCATAGTTACTACATTTTTGATAATGAAAATGCATTATTTGTATAAATGAAGTTATAAAAACACTAACAAAAAATTAAAGGTAAAATTCAGGGTGTTTGTATCCAAAGAAAACAAGAGTTTACTGTGGTGAGAAATCAGCAAAACTTCCCATAATAGTGAGGAATAGTTAACATGTATAGCTCATGTATCCTCCTTTTTATTCTGAGAGGCTCCAGCTCACATGATAGCTACAGGGTTATGCAGTACTCCAAGTTTCTGACAAAGTTGATCCCTTTGGCCTTCAAAAAGTATAAGTCTGTAATTCCTTTCTGAATATGGCTTCAAAGTGGATGTCTTGGCCATGAGCTCCTCTTCAACATTATCTAGTGCCCACTGGTGATCCATAGATTCCCATTCCATCTTGAAAGCTTTGTTGGTGTCTGTGAACATGTCTATGGTGGCTCCACACTTCTGCTCCTGCAACATTCACTAACCATTCAGTCAGTGGCATTATCCTGGCCCAGAATCAGAGCAAATACTCTGAGGCCTGAAGACATTGAGGAAGTACCAGGATGAATAACTCACCTAGGATTCATCTAATGTGAATAAATTCCTTGCTGTAGCATAGGCTTAAAGAGAGAAACAGTGGATCTTGTTTCTGATGAAGCCTGAAGTGACATGTTGATCCATTTACAAATAAGAAACATACAAAGCAGATGGGGTGTGTATGTGTGTGTGTGAGTGTGTGTGTGTGTGTGTAGAATATGGAATATTACTCAGCCATAAAAAACGAGATCTTATCATTGTGACAACATGGAGGGACCTGGGGGTATAATGGTAATTGAAATATCTCAGACAGAAAGATGAATACCAGGGGCGCCTGGTTAAGCGTCCAACTTCGGCCCAGGTCATGACCTCGCAGTCCATGAGTTTGAGCCCCACGTTGAGCTCTGTGCTGACGGCTTGGAGCCTGGAGCCTGCTTTGGGTTCTGTGTCTCCCTCTCTCTCTGCCTCTCCTGAGCTCATGCTCGCACTCTGTCTCTGTCAAAAATAAAGAAACTTAAACAAAATTAAAAAAACAAAAGAAAGATGAATACCATATGATTTCAGTCACGTTTAGAATCTTAAAAATAAACAAAACAAAGGAACAAGCAAAAATCAGACTCAATATAGAGGAGAAACAGTGATTGCCAGAGGGGAAGTGGGTGGAGAAATGGGAAAAACAGATAAAAGGGATTAAGAGGAACAAGCTTCCAGTTATAAAAAAAAAAATAGATCACAGAGATGGAAAACACAGCATAGGGAATATTGTCAATAATATTGCATTAATGTCATATGGTGGCTACACTTACCCTGGTGAACATTGAGTAATGCATAGAACTGTCAAATAAATATGTTGCACATATGAATGTAATATAACATTGTATGATAATTATACTTCAATTTAAAAATAAATAAATACATAAGAAAGAAAGAATCATAGAGAGGCTGTCTGTAACATTACATTTCATCATGTCTGTGAGCATTGTGGGATGAGTCAGAGAAGAAGTAAGGTACTACATTCCTTTTAGATTTTTTTTGAAAAATCAACTTCCAGTTTGTTGAAGAAATATTTTCTGACTGGTTAAGTGGGAAAAATAATCACTGTACCTGTTATTTAGTTGTACTGCCAAAAGTACGTTCAAGTTTTAAACCCAGATACCTATGAATGAGGACTTGGAAAGAGGGTCTTTGAAGATGTAATCAGGTAAAGTAAAATGAGGTCATTAGTGCAGGCCCTAATCCAATACAATTTATGGCATTATAAGGAACTGGAAATGCCATTGAAGACAAGAATATGTGGGCAGAACATGTGATGACAAAAGCAAAGTCTACAGTGACATTGCTGCAAGCAAGGAACATCAGGGATTGATGGTCACCACCAGAAGCCAGGAAGAGGCATGGATTCTCCCTAGTGTACCAATGTGCAAGGCCTTACTGGCACCTTGATTTCAAACTTTTATCACCCAGAACTGTGAGAAACTCAATTTCTGTTATGTTAAGCTACTAGCTTGTATATTTTATTGCATATGGAAACTAATAGAGAACCTTAGTTTTTGTTTCTTTTTTGGATTTGTTGCTTTGCTGTGATTAACAATAAGGCTCTATCTTATGACAGGAGCAGCAGTAGCAGTAGCATTTACTGGTTACATGCACTTACTAAGAAGCTACACAGCGTCAGTTCACATCTAAACCTTAAAACTTATCAGCGCTATCAACAATAGCCAAATTATGGACAGGGCATAAATGTCCATCAGCTGATGAATGCATAAAGAAGACGTGGTTTTATATACAATGGAATTCAACTTGCTAATGAGAAAGAATGAAATGATGCCATTTGCAGCAACATAGAACTGGAAGGTATTATGCTAAGTGAAATAAGTCAGTCATAGAAGGACATATATGTTTTCACTCATATGTGGAAGTTGAGAAACTTAGCAGAAGACCATGGAGGAAGGAGGGGTAAAAATAGTTACAGAGAGGGAGGGAGGCAAACCATAAGAGACCCTTAAATACAGAAAACAAACTGAGGGTTGATGAGGGGCAGGTAGGGGAGAGGGGAAAATGGGTGATGGGCATTGAGGAGGGCACTTGTTGGGATGAGCACTGGGTGTTGTGTGTGAGCAATGAATCACGGTAGTCTAACCCCGAAACCAGGAGTACACTGTACACACTGTATGTTAGCCAACTTGACGATAAATTATATTATAAAAAATGTAAAGTGAAAAAATAACTTGCCAGCCCTGCCTGTGCTGTACCTCAGTTCCCAGATTTTGAAAGTTGGGCAAAAAAAAAAAATAGTTGTTCCTCATAAATTGTTGTGAAGCTTAATGAGTAAGTATAGCTTTAGCACTAATGCCAGTTTTGGGCAAGGAAAAAGCAACAATAAATGTAAATCATGCTATCATCAATACCACATCAGAATGGACAATTAAAGTTTTGACTGCCATTTTTATTATTGTGTGCATTTATGTTGTATGGCATGGATTGACCTTCATAATATAACATTTATGATAAAAAATGTTTACAAGGCTGTAGGTAAGATATATGTATGTTCTTTTGCAGAACTTCTAACATGGTAACACCATTTTCTCACTTTACATGCTGTAGGAAGCACTCATATAATCAGCAGATACTATGTTCAGTCACTTTTTTATCATCTGTGTTCAGTCTTAGAGTTCCCAGGCTCCACCAACCCAAAACAGTGTTTCAGTGTTTCTTGACTATGAAACATCTTCCCTTTGGGAATAGTTTTCTGGCTTTCATTCACAATGTTACTCATCTAGGCCTAAATATCCAGACCCTAATCTGGACCATCCTGGTAAGATAAGGCAGTGATTGTAGGAAGTGCCATTTTCTGTGTCTAGACTAACACCCAAAACCTTAGATCGGTTTAAAGATGCCTCCTAATTTGAACTTGAGCTGATTACTATTAAAAGTGCTGTGCATGTAAATATTTTCCTTTCCTTTTACTATTTTGGTTGCACAAGTAAGATACTTTAAATTAATATTTTAATTCACCTGTGTTGGTTGCTCTAGGCCCTGGGCTAAAGAAGTCTGTGACTAAACTTCCCCCTGAATCCTGCTGTTAAAGCATCCCCCGTCTAGAAGCTGTGGGCTGAGTCCTGGGCCATCTCAGGCACTTGCCTCCCATTCCCTCCTCTGTGGGTTCCCTGCTTGACTAACTGGGAGGTTAAACCCATGAACCTGATTATTTGAAGAGAACAGAAAGAATCATGTTGTGAAAGTACTTTTGTCTTATGACCTTCACTAAACCCTGGGGAGTGGAGACATCCTAGGACTGAGGCATGTAAGGTTTATTTGAGAGACATAATTATTCTTCCTTAGACATCTGTAGTGTCCCTGAAGCCACTCACTGGAACTGTTATGTCATAGATTCATAACTTAATGCTGTGGCTACTGTATTACCTAATTCCTTGCTTTAGGAATATTCTATATCTGACCACATTCTTATTGGCATGGATGGGAATATTTATTTTTTTCTTGTTATTTTTTGCTTCTAAACCCAAGTGCTTTTATTACAAATAAAAATGGAAAAGATAGGGGAGGAAAAAAATCATTAGAACCCTTAATGTCTATTACTTACGGATAAGCATTTTTCATTGCAAATTTTTTTAGAAATTTTACTATGTAAATGTAATTATATTTGATTACGGTAATGAAGAAATATCCTACTGACAGTTTTGTAAACGGCTTTTTATGGTGAGGAAAACAGGCCCCATCTTCAGATGTTTGGGACTCAGCTAAGAATGTGGGTCCCCGTGAAGGGGGCTGAACTACCCTGGGCTGTTGGGAGACTAAGGGATCCAGATTCAAGTCACTTCTTTCCTGTTGTGGGGCTCAATGACCCACCTATCTCATAAGTCAAACCATTGGCATCAGTCTGGCCACAATGAGCATGGGTCCTGCTTGAAGAGTGTCCTGGAGCTGCTTTCCTCTAAAGGCAGGGGTGCAGGAGTGAAGGCAAGTAAAAACTCTTGAGTCCCAGCCTCTCCCTCTGTAAAATGGGGGTGATAATGCTTCACAAACAGGATCACTAAGAACAGTCAGTGATACACATGAGCAAGCCCGTGGCCCTGTGGTTACTGCAGGATTGTGAATGTCTATATGAATTCAGGCCACTTCTTTTTCCTTTTCAACTTTGTTGTTAAGGTGTAGATGAGGACAAGAAGAGAAAAAGGCCCTGGTGGTCCCATGACATGTGGCCCTGGTGGTCCCAGGTCCATTATGACATGCAGCTGTTATAATCACTACTTAATTGTATCAATGTCATTGTCACTAACCTAGTGCCTGGCACATCAGGGAAATACAGTTACACCAGGAAAACGTAGTGATAGCTGGATTTATCACCCCTTGTTCAGCTCTTCATGCTGATAGCCAAACTCATATCAGGTGCTTGATGGAGGCTGATTCTGAGGATCTGTGTCCTGATGGCTGCTGAAGCTTCTACTCCAGATTCAAGGGCAACAGTCCTCGGGAGAACCCAACCCTTCACATACCTGGTGGGATATGAATCCTAGCTCAAGTGAGTTCATAGATATGAATAAAAGTATGCTCTGGAACAGCTCCTTTGAGTTTCACTAACTAGCCTAAAAGTAGAGAAGCTACCTTGATCTCATCATGCGAAAAGAGGTTTAGCAGTTGGAATATCATTCCTCAGCATCTACATGGTTTGTAGTAGCCCTTAAGGCTCATCTCAGAGAAGTCTGCCATTGTCTAAAAGCAATGAATGGCTTCCCCCTGCAAGAAATATTCAACAGGACTCTTTGAGTGTAAAGAAAAGACCAAAAGTGATGGTATGAAAGTAGGAATCACAAAGCAGTAAAAATAAATATTT
The DNA here is from genome assembly GCF_016509475.1 of Prionailurus bengalensis. Classification (NCBI taxonomy): domain Eukaryota; kingdom Metazoa; phylum Chordata; class Mammalia; order Carnivora; family Felidae; genus Prionailurus; species Prionailurus bengalensis. Next base: position 84,010,239 of record NC_057361.1, on the reverse strand, counting down.
TATAAAATAATTAGTTAAGGAAGTACCAAAATAAAAGGATGCAAAATATCACACCATATACCTAAAATGTGGGAAGGAAAGGATTAAGAGTGGGGTAAAGCTAAAATGACCATCAATTTAATATATACTTTATGTAGAAGAGGTTATATACAAACCTAATAGTGACCACAAATCAAAACCACTAGTATATATGCAAAGAATGAAAAGAAATCCAAATATATCACTAAAGAAAACCAGCAAACCCTGAAACAAAGAAAGAGAATAAAGGATCAGAGAAAGAGAAGAAACAACCACAACACAGGTGATCAAATGGCAATAAATATGTATCTATCAATAATTACTTTGAATGTAAATGGAATAAATGCTCCAATAAAAAACATAAAGTGAAAGAATGGATAAAAAAAAACAAGACTTATCTATATGCTGCCTATAGGAGACTAATTTTAGACCTAGAGACAGCTAAAGATTGAAATATATCATGCAAATGGATGTCAAAAGAAATGCTGAATAGCAATACTTATATTAGACAAAAGAGATTTTAAAACAAAGACTATAACAAGAGACAAAGAAGGACATTGTATAATAAAAAAGAGGACAACCCAACAAGAGAATATAACAATTGTAAATATTTATGCATTGAACATGGAGCACCCAAATACATAAAACAGTTAATAATATGCATAAAGTAACTAATCCATAGTAATATAATAATAATAGGGGACTTTAACATTCCAATTACAACAATGGACAAATCATCCAAACAGAATATCAAAAAGGAAACTATGGCTTCGAATGACACACTGGACCAGATGGATTTATTTAGAACATTCCATCCTAAAACAGCAGAATACACATTCTTTTCAAGTGCACAAGGAACATTCTCCAGAATAGATTACATATTAGGCCACAAAACATGTCTCAACAATTTTAAAAAGATCCAAGTTATATAGGACATGGATCTTTTCTGCCACAATGCTATGAAACTAGAAATCAACCATATGAAAAAATCTGGAAAGAACACAAACACATGGAGGTTAAATAACATGCTACTAAACAATGAATGGGTCAAGCAGGAAATCAAAGAAGAAATCCAAAAGTACATGGAAAAGAATGAAAATACAATAGTCCAAAACATTTAGGATGCAGCAAAAGTGGTTCTAAAAAGGATAGTTTATCACAATACTTTGCCCACCTCAAAAAGCAGGAAAAATATCAAATAAACAACCTAACTTTACACCTTAAGGAGCTAGAAAGAGAACAACAAAGCCCAAAAACAGCAGAAGGAAGGGAAGGAAATAATAAAGATTAGAGCATAAATAAATTATATAGAAACAAACAAACCAAACAGAACAGATCAATGAAATCAGGAGTTGGTTCTTTGAAAAGATCAACAACATTAATAAACCTCTAGTCAGACTCATTAAGAAACAAAGAGAAAGATCTCAAATAAATAAAATTACATGCAAAAGAGGATAAATAACAACCTAGACCATGGAAATACAAACAATTAAAACAGAATATTATAAAAACCTATATGCCAACAAACTGGACAACCTAGAGGAAATGGATAAATTCCTAGAAACATATAACCGACCAAAACTAAAGCAGGAAAAAATAGAAATTTGAATAGACAAATTACAGGCAGAGAGATTGAATCAATATTCAAAAACCTTCCAACGAACAAAAGTCCAGGACCAGAAAGCTTCAGAGGCAAATTCTAGCAAACATTCAAAGAAGAGTTAATACCTATTCTTCTCAAACTATTTCAAAAAAATAGAAAAGGAAGGCAAACTTCCAATTTCATTATATGAGGCCAGCATTACACTGATACCAAAACGAGATAAAGACACCACAAAGAAAGAGAACTACAGGACAATATCTTTGATGTACATAGATGCAAAAATCCTCAATGAAATACTAGCAAACCAAAGTCAACAATATATTTTAAAAAATCATTCACCACAATCAAGTGGGATTTATTCCTGGTATGTCAGGGTGGCTCAATATTCACAAATCAATCAACGTTATACATCACATGATTAAGAAAAAGGATGAAACCCATATGATCATTTCAATAGATGCAAAGTACAACATTTGACAAAGCATGGACAAAGTACAACATCAACTCATTATAAAAGCCCTCAACAAAGTAGGTTTAGAGGAACGTACCTCAACATAAAAAAGGCCATATATGAAAAACCCACAGCCATCATCACACTCAATGGGGAAAAACTGAGAGCTTTCCCCATAAGGTTAGGAGCAAGACAAGAATGTCCACTCTCACCATAAGAAACAAGTGTTGGAGAGGATGTGGGGAAAAAGGAACCCTCCTCCACTGTTGAGAATGCAAACTGATGCAGCTACTGCATAAAACAGTATGGAGTTTCCTCAAAAGGTTAAAAATAGGACTACTGTATGATCCAGTAATTGCATTTCTGGATATCTATCTCCAAAATACAAAACACTAATTCAAAGTGATACATGCACCCCTATGTTTATAGAGGCATTATTTACAATAGCCAAATTATTTAAGCAGTCCAAGTGTCCATTGATAGGAATGGATAAAGATGTGGTATATATACACAATGGAATATTATTCAGCCATAAAAAGAATGAAAACTTGCCATTTGCAAGGACATGGATGGAGCTAGTGAGTACAATGCTAAGTGAAATGTCAGACAGAGAAAGAAAAATACTATATGATTTCACTCATATGTGGCATTTAAGAAACAAAACAAATGAGCAGAGAGAGAGAAACCAAGAAACTTAACTATAGACAACAAACTGATGTTTACCAGAGGGGAAGTAGGAGGGAAAATGGGTGAAATAGGTGATGGGGATTAAGGAGTACACTTGTTGTGATGAGCACTGGGTGACGTATGGAATTGTTGAATTATGATACACCTGAAACTAATATAACACTGTATGTTAATTAAATAAATTAAATAAAATTAAACTTTTAAACCAGGAATGACGTACTGATTATGTTTGAACCTTGAAAATGTCAAGCCAAGAGAAAGAAGCTGAATATTGAAAAGATAGCATATTGTATGATTCCATTTATATGAAATGCCTAGAGAATTCCATCAATATGCCCAATATACCCAAGGAATTCCACCCTTTCCATCCAGACTTCTAGAAAGCTCAGTCTGAGGTGTTTAGGTCACAGCCCCTCCCTCCCACTTTCCTTCCTTGAGATGTTCAAGCTGCAGTTCAGACTTTTATCACAAGGTGGCACCAAAGCACCATTACCATCAAATATTTCCTTGGTGTCTGCAAATAGTAATACTAAACACAATAATCTCCCCAAACTCCAGGCTTTGAACCTACACAATATGACTCTACTTCTGTCTGAAATAAACTGGTAGGTGTAAAATAAAATTATGAAAGCATATATTTCAGGGCCTGGCTACATTGAAAAGCTTGATGGCAGTGATGTGATTTGCCCCACTGTGGCAGGTATTCCAGGGGTGGTGCAGTAAGAGGGGGTAGGTGATGAAAGAGAATGGGGCATAAGATTGGGGTCTGGGCAGCCGTCTCTTGTGTCATTGACAGAGGATGAAAGACAGAGAGCGGGAAGAAGGTATGTGCAGCTTATATAAGGGTGGGGTAATAGAGGGTGAACATGCCATTCTCTGGTAAGGACCCTCTGTACAGTCCACACTGTACCTCAGCAGAAAGTGATGAAGAAAGAAGGAAATCAATGAACACCATGTAGTCTTGGGTCAACAGCAAATGGATCCGCTAATATATTTATGAATTTTCCTTGTAAAATTGGTATCACAGTATACAAACTTTCATATTTTCATAGTCTTTGCAAAATGTACTCTTCATTAAAAGAGAGCTACAGAAATGGAAATAAGTGTGATGTTACTCAGTGTTGAGATCCAGGATGGCAACTCTGAAGTCTCAGCAAAGGAGACTCTGCAAGGGGAGGGAGGATGGAGGTTGGGAGCTTAACTTCATGGAATCAGGCAGCTCTTTGGAATTTCACTCAACTCAAACAATCCCTCTGTATCTATCACTTTTCTGATACTAAAAAAATACCCACATTTTATGGGATATCTAATCCTGATATTGGAGGTCCAGCTCTGGTCTGAACTGACAGTAAGCTATAACTGTAAGCGTGTTTTGGAGGTGGTAGAGCTGTAGGGGACAAAGAAAGACACACAGTCAATTAAAAAAAATTAAAACGAACACAGTATTGTTTAATTTGTAGAGTCAACAGTTGTTTGTTCTTGATTACAGCATTCAACAGGGAAATTACATTCACCTCTTGGTACATAAATGGCATCTGCCACTCCCTTGGGACAGTTGATCCAAAAGGCATTATTCCTGGGAAAGCCTTAACTATATGTTTGCCAGTTTGCTCTCTCTCCCTTCTCACTTAGATATGGAAACTCTCTTACAAAAAATAAAATCATATCTTCAACCAAGTAGATATATACAGTACAGCACCACTGACTTGTCAATGGATTTGATATATTCTGAACTCCAGATGAAGATCTTGCATTGTTGAATGTTTCTTTGATGATTCCCAAAGCACTTGAAATGTGGCATGTCTCAGGGTCACTGATTTTCACTGAACATTGTTAAACAATATAGCTTTACTAAGTCTGTGCTGACTCGGGGTATTTACTCTGAAAAGAACTTATTTGAAAAAGGTTTTGACACATTTGCTCTGTATGTCATTCTGTAGGCTCAAAATGAACAACATAGGGAGCTTCAATTTGTTCATCCATAACTGCTACATTTTCAGCAATGAAATGCATCATTTGTCTAAAGAAAGAATTAAAAACACTAACAAAAAATTAAAGGTTAAATGCGTGTTTTGATCCCAAGGAAAGAAAAGAGTTTTTTGTGTTTAGAAGGCAGGCCGAAAGTACATAATAATTAGATATAATTGGCAAGGCTTTTTCCACCAATGGAGTTTTTGCTAAGTTTTGTATATTTTCCCTACCTTTGGGTTTCCCCTTTCTCTTATTTTCACTACTGGACTCACCAGTCTTCATCCATGAGCTCATCTTTGATATCACTTAGTACCCACTAGTGATGTGTCAGTTCTGAAACTTCCTACTCTGTCTTGAAACCTGTGTTGGTGCCTGGGCATGGCCATGGTGGCTCCAGGTATCTGTTCCTGCATCATTTGTGATTGGTCAGCAGCATTATCCTGACCCAGAATAAGAGTAAATGCTCTGAAACCCAAAGATACTGAGGAAGTAACAGGATGGAGAACTCACCCAGGGTGCCTCTAATGTAAGTGGTTGAATTCCTTCTTGTCACATAGTCTTAAAAGACAGTTTCTGGGGAAACAGTACCTTGCTTGCGACAAAGCCTGAAAATATCATATTGATCCATTTACCAATAAGATTCATAGTGAGTATATGTGGTATATACATAAAATGTAATATTACTCAGCCATAACAAAGGTGAGATATTGCTATTTGTGAGAACATGAATGGACCTAAAGGGAATTATGTTAAGGGAAATAAGTCAGACAGAGAAAGATAAATACCACATGATTTCAATTATATGAATTATATGTGAAAACTAGAAGAACAAATGAACAAGCAAAGAAACAATAACAACAAAAAGTAGACTCTTAAGTACCAAGTATAAACTGGTGGTTGCCAGAGGGGGTGGGGTAGGTGAGAGGATAGGTGAAATACGTAAAAGGAATGAAGAGTTACCAACTTCCAGTTAAAAAATGAATAAGTCATGGAGAAGAAAAGAACAGCATAAAGAATATAATCAACAATGTTGTAATAATGTGGTATGGTGACTATATTCACCAGGGTGAGCATTGTGTCATGTATAGAATTGTCTAATCAATATGTTGTAAAACTGAAACTAATATAACATTCTATGTCAAATATACTTAAATAAAACAAATAAATAAAATTAATTAATAAAAGAATCATAAGAAGGACCTTTCCTACATTGTCTTTCATCATGTCTATGAGCATAATGGGATGAGTCAGAGGAGAATAGGTACTCTTAGTTTGGTTTTTTTTTTTTTAATCCCATCCTCTGGTTATTGAAATAATATTTTCTGCCTAGTTAGATGGGAAAAATCATTGTACCTGCTATATTATTGTATTTGCTCACAAAAGTTGCTGAGGTTCTAAAACTTATGAATAAGATCCTATTTGGAAATAGTGTCCTTGCAAATGCATCAGGTTAACGTGAGTTCATTCGGTCAGGCCCAATCCAACATGACTTATGGCATTATAAGAAGGTGAAAATGCCATTGAAGAACAAGAATGGGACACACAGGGAAAACATGCAATAACAGAGGTAGAGGTTGGAATATTATTGCCGCAAGCAATGAACATCAAGGACTAATGTTCACCACGAGAGGCCAGAAAGAGGCAAGGAGGATTGTCTCTAATGTCTCAATGTGCAAGACCCCACTGACACTGGATTTCAGACTTTCAGCTTCCAGAACTGCAAGAAAGTCAATTTCTGTTGTTTTAAGTCACCAGTCTGTATACTTTATTACAGAAGTCCATGTAAACTAATACAGTACCTTAGTTTTGTTTCTTTATTTCTGGATTTGTTGCCTTGGTGTGATTAAAATAAGGTGGTATCTTATGATATGAGCAGCAATATCATATACTGATAAGACGTATTTACTCAGGAGCCACACAGCCTGTTTTTGAATTTATGTCTTGAATCTTACCAGGCCTGCTCTTACCGTGCTTCAGTTCCTTGATATTTAAAGTCAGGCAACTGGGGCGCCTGGGTGGCGCAGTTGGTTAGGCGTCCGACTTCAGCCAGGTCACGATCTCGCGGTCCGGGAGTTCGAGCCCCGCGTCAGGCTCTGGGCTGATGGCTCGGAGCCTGGAGCCTGTTTCCGATTCTGTCTCCCTCTCTCTCTGCCCCTCCCCCGTTCATGCTCTGTCTCTCTCTGTCCCAAAAATAAATAAATGTTAAAAAAATAAAATAAAATAAAATAAAGTCAGGCAACAATAGCTCCTCCTGATAGGTTGTAGTAAGAATTAATGAGTAAGTATAGGTTTAGCATTTACAGCAGTATTGGACAGGGGACAGCAACAATGAATATTAATCATATTAGTAATATCATTTCAGAATGGACCATTAAAGTTTCAACTGCCATTTTTATTATGTGCATTCACATTGTATGGCATTCATTGACTTTCATAATATAATATTTATCATAAAAATCAGTTTACAAAACTGTAGGTAGGATATTATCTCATTTATTTTCTTAAGTATAGTTATATTTGCATAGTAAAATCTCTGAAAAATATACATATGCAAATGGAAACGGTGCTTATCCCTGAGTAATAGACTTTTAAGGGTTTCCAATGATTTATTTTTCCTCATGTCCTGTATTTTACATTTTTATTTACAACAAAAGCACTTGGGTTTAGAAGCGAAAAAATAAGAGAAAAATAAATATCCTCAGCCATTCCCACTGGAGAGTGAGTCTGCATCAGATGTAGAAAATCTCTAAAGCAAGGGTATAGTGTAATAAGGTGTCATAAAATTAATTTTTGAATCTACCACATGACAGTCTTAATTAGGTGGCTTTAGGGACACAACAGATGCCTAAGGGAAAGGCAAGCATGTCTTTCAAATAAACCCTTACATTTCACAGTCCTATGATGTTTCCACTTCCCAGGATTTAGTGAAGGTTATGAGAGAAAATTACTATCAAAATGCTTCTTTCTGTTCTCTACAAATAAAAGTCCCTTGAACTAAAATCAGGCTCATAGGTTTAAACTTCCAGTTAGCCAATCAGGGAACCCACAGAGGAGGGAAAGGGGGAGGGTGCATGATGGCCCAGCTTCCAGAGGGGAGATGCTTCAACATAGAGATTCAGGGAGAAGTCTGAACAAAAGCTCCTTTAGCCCAGGGTGCAAGTAAGCAAACACACATAGATTGAAACACTTCTGAAGTACCCTCATTGTGTAACTAAAATAGTAAACATAAATTAAAATATTAATGTGCCCAGCAGTTGTAATACAAATCAGCTCAAAACCAAAATGGTATGCATCCCTAAACCAAACTAAGGATTTGGGCGTTAGTCTGGACACAGGAGAATTAACTCCCTACAATCACTGTCCAACCTCACCAGGATATTCCAGAGTAGCTCCACGTGTACAGGCCTAGGTAAGTAACAGTGTGAATGAAAGCCAGAAAATTCGGTCTGAACAAATGAAGATGTTTCAGGTTCAGGAAACGTTGAGACACAATTTGGGGCTAGCTGGAGCTTGGGAACTCTAAGTGTGAACACAGGTGATTTAAGTGAGTGAACATAGTATCTGCTCATTCTGTAAGTGTTCCCTACAGCATGTAAAGTGAGAAAATGGGTGTGTCCATGTTAGAAGCTCTGAAAGAGAACACATGTGTCAAGGAGGCAGAAATGGAGATCACTTTTTTGAGATGTGAATTTGTTCTTTTTATATTTCTTCCTTCCTCCTTTTCGATTAAATAGCCAGGCATCTATAAATAACACTTGTAATAAAACAATGTAATATTTCATTCACTGAAGGAGAAATGATAAAGATTTCAAGAGCAAAATCCCCAATTATTGGAACTGGTCATATCTGGGACATCATAGAAGAAGGCAAAGTGAGTGTCACTTCTGTATGTAGTGTTTACTTATGAATATTAGGGCAGAGAAGTCTGATATACTTTTTTTTTTCTATAACTATCTTAAATCTGTAATATTTCAAAACAACCATGGTTTCAATTCTGATTTTGAAAAATCATCTATAGTAATTTAGAGAAAGTGAAAACTATAGCTAATTCCAGGTAAAAATAAATAAACTGCAACCCCACCACTCATTAATTTTTTTTAAGTATCATATTTGTGCATTTCCTTCCTTTATTAGTTTGCTAGGGCTTTCATAACAAAATTACACAGATTACTGGCTAACTTAAACCATAGAAATAAATGTTCTCAAAATTGTGAAAGCTAAAAGTCCAACGTCAAAGTGTCAGCAAATTTGGTTTCTTCTGAGGCTTTTCTTCTTGGCTTGTAGATGGTTGCCTATTCACTGTATCCTCACATAGATACCACTAAATCTGTCTTTCTGTGACCTATTCTCCTTTTTATAAAGGCACCATTTATATTGGTATAGGGCCCACGCATACAATTTCATTTTATCTTAATTTCCCTTTGAATGTCTTGTCTCCAAAAACTATCACATTTTACGGTACTGGGTGTTAGGATTTCAATGCATGAATTTTGTGTGGACACAATTCAGTCCATTACATACCCATAATATTTTCCATGTATGCAAATGTAATGCATATACATTACATGTATGTCTCATATATCTGAAGACTCAAAATTTGCTAAAGATTATGAAACCAGTAATTAAATGTGCCCAATTTTCTCCCACTCTAACCATTGGGATATGCAGTCTTTCTCTGTAAGGCCTGAGGCCAGCACAGCGGAAGTCACTACCCACAGACCTGTAGGTAAGGACCAATCCAGTATTTGAGACTCATGTCTCCATTTTTCAGTCTGTTGTACAGCAGACCCATCTTCACACTCTGTTATTCTGTATGGTCTCCTTTCCGGCAGTCAATGGGAGACTGCTATTGCAATTTCAAAATGGAAATTAAAAAAGAAGACCAGAGGGGCGCCTGGGTGGCGCAGTCGGTTAAGCGTCCGACTTCAGCCAGGTCACGATCTCGCGGTCCGTGAGTTCGAGCCCCGCATCAGGCTCTGGGCTGATGGCTCAGAGCCTGGAGCCTGTTTCCGATTCTGTGTCTCCCTCTCTCTGTGCCCCTCCCCCGTTCATGCTCTGTCTCTCTCTCTCCCAAAAATAAATAAACGTTGAAAAAAAAAATTAAAAAAAAAAAAAAGACCAGAAATAAAATCAAATAGCTATAATATCTGATAAGAGGTTTATACCCAAATATATATACAAATGCATGCAACTCAATAGCAAAAAGGAAAAAAAAAACAAACAAACAATGCAATCTACAAATGGACATTAGGTCTGAATAGGCAGTATTCCAAGGAGACATAGAGATGGTAAACAATACATAAAAATATCTCACATCACTAATCATCAGAGAAATGCAAAACAAAACCATAATGAGATTTATCTCTCCCATGTTTAGAATGGCTATCATGAAAACAAAAACAGATAACAAGTGTTGAAGAATGTGAGGAAAATGGCACCCTTGTGTCCTGTTACTAGAAATGGAAACTGGTGTAGCCACTATAAAATACCATTATAGAAGTTCATCAAAAAACAAAACAAAAACAAAAACAAAAATAGAACTACCATATGATCCAGCAATTCTACTTCTGGGTACTTATCTGATGAAAACAAAAACACTAACTTGAAAAGATATATGCACCCTCCACGTTAATTGCAGCATTATTAACAACAGCCATGATATAGAAACAACCTAAGTGTCAAAAGACGAGAATGGATTAAAAAAATGTGCTTTATATATACACAAAAGAGTATTATTCAGCCATAAAAAAAGAATAAAATCTTGCCATTTGTGGCAACATGGATGGACTTCCAGCCTAGTGTATTAAATGAGGTAAGTCAGGCAACCACAAATACCATATGACCTCAGGTACAGAATCTAAACAAACAAACTAAAAACCTGAGCATATAGATATAGAAGAGACATTGCTGGTTTCCTGAAGCCATGGCTGAGGGGTGGGCAAAATGGGTGAGGTGGGTCAAAGGGTACAAACTTCTATTCATACAATAAACAACCCATGAGGACGTCATGTACAGCATGGTGATATAATTAATAATATTTGTATTGCATATTTGAAAGTTGTCAAAATACTAGATCTAAAAAGTCCTCATCACACACACAAAAATCTGTAACTATGTAAGGTGATAAATATTAACAACACTTACTGTGATGATCATTCCATGATATAGATACAAATAAATTATTATGTTGTGTACACACACACACACACACACACACCAGTAATGAGGGGGTGATTTGCTTCCTCATTATCCTAATCAGGTAACTCATCTACAAAGAAATGGCACTAAAGCTAATCCAATGTATAAATATGTGTACATTTCCTTTTCTGCTGTGTCAAAGCCCAATGAAATCTATGAGTTGCTTATGGTTAAGTCATCTCTTTTGTTGAGGGGAGAACACAGGAGACACCATACATATGTGTGTGGAAGTTTTACAGTATTATGTTTCAAATATGTCCTATTAGTTATTCATTTCTTCTCACAACTCTGTGAGGTAAGTATCAACCTACCCATTTTACAGATGACCTACCACAGGGTCCACAAATCTACATAGACACATCATTTTCAATTTCTATAGGTTATCTATTCTAATGAAAAGACATAATTTTTAGAAATGGAAACAAAATGTTTTCTTCAAACCAGATTATTAAACAATAACTGCTATGTGGTCCCAATGTTCCTTGAAAAATTCATATGTGTATTAAAATAATGAAAGAACATATACACACTTTCAGATCCTACTTATCTATATCTTCATATCATGCTTATTAAATGTGAATTAAATGTTTACTATGTGCCAGGCAAAGTCATTCCAATTCCACATCTGCATCCACATCTTCCTTCTCTTAGCATCTAGACTGGATAACTAGAAACGTCTACAAGCAGCAAGATGGTTGTTAGTGCCCACCCCGTGGGGTGGTGGTGAGGTTTAACCTCAAAAAGACTCCATTCCAAGCAACATTCATCCAAGCTTGACCCTGAGTCCTGGAAACATGGCATCTAAACAGGAAACAATGTGATTGTAAGGGGAGAGGTTGTACTTGGGAAACTGAGCCAACTTGGAACCCATACCTCCATCCTCTTCAATAGCACTAAGAGGCTACAACCGTCTCCTGAGGAGAACTTACTGCCAGATAGAGAGTGAAGGACAAGGTAACACTTGTATGGTTTCAGTCTTTGTTCTTTCATGGGTACAAACTAGAGGTTTTACTTTCACATTAGTGCAAAGACTGATGGTGTGGTAGATTTTGGAAATGATTTTGTCCCTATCTTATCCCCTCCTCTTCAGTTATGTGAGGGGACCTATGGCATGGCATGGAGTTTCTATTTCATTGAAGAGCTCATGTCCCACTTGTGGAAACCTGAATCCACATCCACAGGGGAAAGAGGAGAGACTGAATTTTCAAAGATAAGCAGAAGATCAAGACCCTAATCTCAACATCAAATTCTTCTGACTTGGTGACATGGTTTTCACAGATTGCTCACAACATGGTCACATCTCCACTGTTCTTCTTATTCCTAACACCCCAAAATGATCCATCTCTTTCTCATCTCTCTCCTGTCCACAGAAGTACATATAGTAAAATTCCTCTATAACTTGGTGGTATAGGAAACTTTTCCAACTATGACTAAAATTCCAGAAGCATTTAGAGAAAACAGTGATGCATTTAATTTTATTTAAAAATTGCATGGCAAAAGCAAAAAAAAAAAAAAACACATAAGCACAGTAAAATGAAAGGTTACAAATTGGGGAAAATATTTACAACTTACATCACAAAGGTTGTATTCCTGATATATCAAGAATCATGAAAAAGTAAAGGGAACAACACCAGGGAAGAAAAAGGGGTGATGAATACAAACAGGTATTTTATCAGAAAAAAAAGACTCTAAAACATGTAAAAATTGCTCAACCTAACTCATGATAAGACATGCCAAGAAAAAAAAATTACTTCTTCTTAATTAGGTATTCTGTGAAGAAATGGGAATTTCCATGCATCACTGGAGGAAATGTAAATTGGTAGAACCCCAGTGGATGGGATTTGATGGCTGTCTAGTAAAATCACATATCTGTTTCCTCTTGGAACCAGTAACCTCTCTTTTAAGAATCTATTCCAAAGAAGCAATGCAAAAAATAAAATAGCCAAAGTGTAAAGATATTCATTTATAGAAAAATTCATAACAGCAGAAGACTAGAAAAAAGACAGCTGTCTACTAATAAGGGCCTAAATTAAGAAGCTATGACACATCTATGTCTTGGTGTACCATTCAGCTAGAAAACCAATGAAGACTTCACCTCTGTACTGCTATGGAATGATATCCAGGATAATTGTTTGGGAAAAAAGCAAAGTGCAGAAAAATGTGTGGAGCTTCTGTCATCCAATAGCATACCCTCTAGTCATACAGGGCTATTTAAATTTAAGTGAAATTAAACATTAGTTTCTCAGTGGTAGTAGCCATATTTTAGAACCTTAACACCCATGGTAGCTAGTGGCTACCATATTCAGCAGCATGGACACAGAATATTTTCATTTCTGCAGAAATGTCTATTTTACAACACTGGTGTAGAATATGCCACCTTTTACCTATGAACAGGGGATAAAACTAAAATACATATTGTATTTTATTGTATTTTCTTAACTGGAGGGTTAAAACAAAAACTGAGAAAAATGATTACCTATAACATCACAGAGGAGCAGATCAGGGTTGACAAGGATGAGATGTATTTTCATAAAAATTACAATTCATATCTACAGGCTCCAACGCAAGAAACAGTGACCAAACAAATAGCAATGAGCATTTTTAGTTTCCAGATTGAATCCTCTAAAAACATTTCCCTCTAGATGGAACCAGGATTTCTTGGAGAAATGCCTGATTGCAGAGCTGGATAGGGATTGTACCAAGTGAATCTGGACCAAACTCTCATACCAGAAAGCATATGAAAGACATAAAAGCCAACCCAAAGGAACTCCCACAGGCCAAAGACAGGAAAGTTTAAATATCAAAACTTTTAATGTCTGCAATAAGTTAATTACAATCTCAAATATATAAGCATTTAAAGCTCATTATGACACTATAAAAGAACAACAAAAAGCATAAAACAAACTCACTGTTTACCTTTGAAGTATTCTGGAAAAACAACACATTGTTTTGAAAAGTGGAAATACTGCAAAAGAAGTAAGCATTCATCCTTCCCTTCTATATGGACTATTCTTCAGTATAACCATGTAGTCGCTGAGGGGTACTTTGTTTCACAGAAGAATTCTACCTAATATAAGTGCAGATGAAATTAAAAAATTAAAACATTACTCTTTGTATATGTTAATGAAATGTAGATCTAGGCAACAATCTTTAAGAAGCTACAAAAAACCTGAGTTAAAAAGTGAATGGGAAATTTCATAATGGATGAATCAGGCTGACAAAATCTGAACCCAATGATAAATCTCAACAACACAGGAGGAGAGATAACCAGACATGACAAAGCTCCTGATTTAACACTACAGGAAGTACAACACCATATCTGAGGTACTCTTTCCTAAAAAACAAAATCTGAACAAGACTCTATATCTTACTACCAATTTAAAAGACCTAAGAGGGGCCAAAGGACCAGAATAAACAACACACTAGAGATACAATCACATCATTCAGAATGGAAAACCATGGGACAAAGATCCAGTTTGTGAATCTAGTCAATGGAACATGAAAGCAATAGGACATTTGAATGAAAAAAAAAAACTTAAGAGTTCACAGAAAGTAACTTAAAACCATAATGAGATACCACCACAAGCCTAGAAGAACAAAGTGAACAAAGATAAAAAATAGTAAGTTGTCTAGTATGTAGTAACTGTGAGGATTATTGCATTTTGGTTGTTATAATTATCTTCTCATTTTTATTAAACAATACCCTCTTTATATGGATAAATGTGTACTAAAGCATAGTTTCCACTGTAAATATCAAAAATTTGACTGAGTAAATCCATATATGTAATTGGATTTTTAAAGTAATTTATGAATCTGATAGCATCCCATCTAACAAGTAGGGAGAGGCTCCAGACAGGGCTAGAGGAAAGAAAAAGATTTTAAAGGAGGACAAGGAAGTCTTTAACAGAAAATAGGATTATTTCAGGAGAGGTCACCTTCATTTTGGTACAAACAGGTTTAATAGGTGGATTACCTCTTCTTCCTTTGGGGGATCCAGAGGCCCATGTGATGGATTATTTTATTGGTTTAGACCAGAATCGTCCTGACTGGCGAGTCAAGATGAAATTTTGGGGGAGGTTAAAAATGTAATTAGGTTAGGTATTAAGCCCAAGTTTAGTGACTTGGCCTAGCATAAGTGACTCCATTTTGACCTGTAGTTTTCTTTTTGACACTACCGAAAGAGATATGGGTCTGGTCTAACATCACCCACCATGGGCTGCCACAGTTCAACAAATGTCTCTTCTTTGTAACTGAACTGGTCAGGAGTATGGACTCTGGAGACAGACTGGTTATAAACCATAGTCCTCTGCTTACAGATGATGTGAGTTTGATTACTTTTACTTCACGTTAGAGTCACTCAATTGCCTGACTTGCAAAATTGCAATTATACAATACTTACCGAAGAATAAAAAAGCTTAAAACAAAAATATATCCTCATGTTTTGCTTTTTACAAGAATAAATAATCATAAATCATATCATTTAAGAACTTCTACTGCAGAGACATTGGGAAATCTAGCTTTCTCTGAACCCTGGGAGAGTGAAAGAAACTCTCTGTGCCTCAGTTTCCTCTTCTGTAAATGAGGAAACAATCTGCCCTTCCTCAAGAATTGTCATTGTAATGACTTAATACGCGAACACAATTAGAGTGAGACACACAGTAACAGTTCAATAAATGTTATAACTTTTATAAATATATGCAAGTACAGATTCTAACAGTTTTGGTAGCTTTATAAAAACTTTTCATGTGTTTTTAATGAAGGGCAATAAACTTAAAACTGAATCCTATCAACTGGTATATGTGTTTTAAATCACTAAATTTCACTATAACCACTATTGGGTGCCTAAATAATTATCATTATAACATCTAAAAAGGGCTTGTAGGGGCGCCTGGGTGGCGCAGTCGGTTAAGCATCAGACTTCAGCCAGGTCACAATCTCGCGGTCCGTGAGTTCGAGCCCCGCGTCAGGCTCTGGGCTGATGGCTCAGAGCCTGGAGCCTGTTTCTGATTCTGTGTCTCCTTCTCTCTCTGCCCCTCCCCCGTTCATGCTCTATCTCTCTCTGTCCCAAAAATAAATAAACGTTGAAAAAAAATTAAAAAAAAATAAAAAAAATAAATAAAAAGAGCTTGTAGTAACTGATCTCAGGAAACAGTACCACCATTTCTGCACAAATCTGAACAAATAGTCACAGGCTCATCAAAGATCCTGGATTATCCTTGTATACCCTCACCCACAGCCACTACAGGTCCCAAGTGTCCTACCCCCAACATGCCCTGCCCACAGCCACCCTTGCCCCCTGCACACTGCAGCACCATTGGACCAAGCTACCCTCATCCCTCTGCTGGATAGCTGCAAGATTATCTTGATAATCCCCACAGACATCTTGTCCCTGTCAAGAACATTCTCATCACAATAGGAGAGCCACCTTGTGACTCATATGTTGTTGAGCACATGAATCAGATTATGTCATTCTAATACTGTAACTCTCCATTCTCAGAATGACTCCAAATTCCTTACATGACCCAACCACTCTCAGAATGACTCCAATCTCCTTACATGGCCCAAATGATGTAGCTCCTTTCTGCCCTTTTACCTCATGTCCTACCACCCACACTTTGTCTGCCAGGCTCCATGCACTTGAGCTTGTTGTTTGCTCCTGAAACAGCTGGTGCCACACATATCACAAACCAAAAGGCCAGCCCCATCCTGGCTTCCTCTTGTTTTTCAGGACTCAGCTCAAATATCACTTTCTGAGATAGTTTCATGAATCACCCCATCTATAATAATCCCTGTCCCATCATTTTTTTGAGGAAAATATTTTATTTTATTTTATTTTATTTATTTTATCTTATCTTATTTTACCTCACTTTATTTTATATTATTTTCTTTTCTTTTCTTTTCTTTTTAGAACGTAAAGTGTCTATTTTATTTTAGAGTTCAGTTCTAGACATGTAATCCATTATAAGTTTTAAAACATTATCCACTTTGGCTTATCATATTCAACAGTCATAAAAAGACTCTTTAATTTTTAAATTTAGAACAATTTTGCCTCATTAATAAGCATCCTGAATTTACAAGAGATAATACTATTCCACCCCATCCATCACGTAATCCCTCACTACAGTTTATAATGTCAAAAATGCTACTTCCTCTAAACTCTTCCATAGATTTCTTTCTTTCTTTCTTTCTTTCTTTCTTTCTTTCTTTCTTTCTTTCTTAATATGAAATTTATTGCCAGATTGGTTTCCATGCAACACCCAGTGCTCATCCCAACAGGTGTCCTCCTCAACAGGTGTCCTCCTCAATACCCATCACCCATCCTCCCCTCCCTCCCACCCCCCATCAGCCCTCAGTTTATTCTCAGTTTTTAAGAGTCTCTTATGGTTTGCCTCCCTCCCTCTCTAACTTTTTTTTCATTTTCTATTCAAAAAAATGTTTTTGAAACATTCTCTTTTTGAAATCGTTAATTCCAATATGAAATTGTCGTGCTTATTCATTTCCTTTCCTGCTTATTACAAGTTTTTTCAAGCTACATACAAAGCACTAGGGACACTCATTCATCTTGTTTGGTGTGTTGCATTCACAGCAGTGCCTGATATGGGGTTGAGGTGTGTCACCACAAAAAAAGATATGTTGAAATCTTAACACTCAGTACCTCAATGTAACCATATTTGAAGTATGGTTGTTGTAGATATAATTAGTTGAGATGAGATCATACTAGAATATAGTCTGTCCCCAAATCAATCAATGTGATCAGAATCTTTATAAGAAGACAGCCATATGAAGACAGAACAGGGATAATACCATGAAAGCAGAGTTTGGAGTCATACAACTGCAAGCCAAAATATGCAGTTTGCCAACAAACCACGAAAAGATATAAAGAGGCATGGGTAGAGTCCCCAAAAGGACGTTGAGGGAACCTGGCTCTGGGAACACCTTAATTACAGGCTTTAGCCCCCAGAAGTATGAAACTATAAATTTCTATAATTTAAGCCATTCAGTTTGTGGTACTTTGTTATGGTACCCTTAGGAAACTACTGTAGCCTCCCTCACATGAAACATTGAATAAGAATGACTGAAGATAAAAAAAACTGTTCCTTTTTAATACACTGGGAGCAGACACAGATACAAAAAGCTCTGTTGCAGGACAAATCTATACTAAAATAAGACATGAAAGGATTCAAAATTTTAAGAACACCTTGTTGCAATTCACAGTAGTGACTTTCTAACTTGGATAAATACCACAATATACAAAAGAAGCTATTTAAAATTTAGACACCTCCCAACCCACCTTACTCGTTTGGGTACAACAGACCTAGGGTGGACCTATTTACCTGCTCTTTTAGCAATCACCTGTTCCAATTTTGATGGACAATACTTGGAAAACTCCTGACATAAACATCTGACGTTTGTGTATCATTAGTTTAATGTTGAGTTCTGTGATATGTGGGATGTCTCTGTTAATAGAATTTACTCAAAAGGGCACCAGTTTTTCCCTTACAACTATGACCACACATTCCTTTCCTACATGGGTTCACACTTAATAATACTCCTGGATGGCTGGGAACATTGAATATTGTTACCTTTGTACAGAAGACACTGCAGGAAGGGCAGTGACTTACCTAAAATGTCTCAGTGATGGGATCCTGTTCTCTTCACTCTTGCTCCAGGAAATTGTCAAGCACACTGAACATCCTATTTGGTTTTTCTCTTTCAACTCTTCTTTCTGGGGTCAGAGTACACACACTGCTTTGATGTTCAACTAGAAGGGACAGTCAGGGGATCAGATAGCACATGGAATAGAGAGGAAAGGGAGAGGAAGAGAGAGCACATGAAAGGCAAGGGAAATGGGACAGGATGTGGTTGCCAGTCCCTACTCAGGTCACTGGAAGCTTTGAAATGATGCTGTGCTTCTTCCCCAGCTCCATCCCCTAGACCCCTCCCTCACATAGCAGTGACCCTGAAGCTCTCACATCATGGAAATGTTGGCCCATTCCTGCTTGCTGCTCTCTGTCCAAGTATTCTTTCTAGTAGTCATATTATGATGTTCATATCCAAAGCATCACTTCAACAGAATGAAATAAGCATTGCTAAACTTTTTGTCTTTAAATCCTCAGAGGATTGCTCTGAGGTGAAATATTACTTTCTTATTTTAGGGGCGTCTGGGTGGCTCAGTCAGTTGAGTGTTTGACTTCAGTTCAGGTCATGATATCGCAGTTTGTGAGTTCAAGCCCGGCGTCAGGTTCTATGCTGACAGCTAAGAGCCTGGAGCCTGCTTGGGGATCTGTGTCTCCCTCCTTTCTGCCCCTCACCTGCTTGCTTGCTCGCTCTTTCTCTCTCTCTCTCTCTCTCAAAAATAAATAAAACTTCAAAAATTTAAAAAATAAACAATAAAAATTAATTTAAAAATAAAGTTTATTTGTTTTTTTAACATTTTTTATTTGTTTTGAGTGAGAGAGAGAGAGAGAGAGCACAAGTGGGAGAGGGACAGTGAGAGGGAGAAAGAGAGAGAATCCCAAGTAGGCTCTACACTGTCAGTACAGAGCCCAATGCGGGGCTCAAACCAACAAAGCATGAGATCATGACCTGAACCATAATCAAGAGTTGGACACTTAACCAACTAAGCCACCCAGGCACCCCTAAAAACATTATAGTAAAACCTTGGTTTGTGAGCATAATTTGTTCTGGAAACATGTTTATAATCCAAAGCATTTGTATATCAAAGTGAATTCCCCCATAAGAAATAATGGAAACTCTGATAATTCATTACAAAACCCAAAAATATTCACATAAAAATTATTACAAGACTGTAACATAATACAAAATAATAAAGAAAATACAAAATATAAAGAAAAATAAACAAATTAACATGCACTTACCTTTGAAAACCTCCGTGGCTGGTGTGAGGGAGACAAGAGAGGAGGGTCATTGTGTAGGACAATTTTCACTATCACTAATGAAATCACTGCTATCTCTTGGCTCAATAGAATCTTTTTATTCATGGGGGCCATTGTATACACTCATACAGATGTTGACTACAGTACAGTATTGATAAACTCTTGTCATATACTGGATTTAATGTAACTGGCAATAAGGCAGCAGAGGTAAAGGTCTATACATACAAGCAGCCTAACCTAGAATGAAGCAAAGCATTCCTAAGCTTACTCTTGTGTGGAAAAGAAAAGGACTGTCCATGGGTGCTTTGAAGTGACAAAAAATACACTAGTACCAGTTGTGGGCACCTTCCAACATTCTGAAAACTCACTGATTTCTGCCAAACACCGCGGCCTGAGCCTGAGCATCCGAGCATGGGAGACGATCACCCACAATCTTGCAGACAGAGAGAGAAAGAGAGAGAGAGAACCATTGGCTCAGTTGTGATCATGTGACATTTGGCTTCAAATACTACTCATATTGCAAGACATCACTCATTTATCAAGTTAAAATTTATTAGAAATGTTTGCACATCTTGTGGAACACTCACAGAACAAGTTACTAGCAATCCAAGGTTTTAGTGTACTTTCTTTCTACAGATTGGGAGGTAATCAGACTCACACAGCAAAGCTCATGTTCAGAGAATTCACAGGAGGCAGCAAGTGGACACAGAAGCCAATTTGAATGGGCTAGCACTGCCCAATTCTGTGACAGTGTGACACTCAAAATACATAATTATAATGTCAAAGGGTAACTATTTGAGTAAAATACAAAAATATGATTCATACTAATAAAATAAATACATGACTAAATAGGTCAATGATAGGGGAAAAGGGAAAAGCTCTATCTAAATTTTGAATGTCAATTTCTAAATCTACAAGAAATTACAACATTATAAAAGTGACAGTTAACAAATATCATAGTGATGAGTGCTTTAAGCAAAAATCATAAATGCATTTCAGTCTGTACAAAACCCAACAGCAGTTACTGGATCACCATGGTAACCAAGCTGGCCAAAGAGAACTAGGAAAAAACAAACAGCAACCAACCTGACTTGACTCCTAACATGTGCTAGGAACTGAGGAAGATTGACATAACCCACAGTAATTCGTCTCACCCATTCCTCACACTAAATATTCCTCACAGCTTCAAAAATACACACACACACACACACACACACACATACACACACACAAACACACACACACACACACTCATACATGATCTCTCCCTGTTTTTTACCACCCAAGAAACCAGGAATTCATCAAGGTGAAACCCCAAGAAACTCCATAATTCAATTTGAACCACACAAATAAAGTTGAAAAACACTAAACTATTTTATTTTAGTGAATGATTTTCTGATGAACTGTAGTTTTTTTATAGGGGACATTTTACTCCCTAGGTTCAGTACATTGCTAATCACATCTCAAATCTAATATGGAAATCTAGGCAAATTAATAATTGTGATGATAGATTGTATGTATCAATTTGGTGGAGCCACAGTGCCCAGATATTTGATCAAACATTATTCTGGATATTTCTGTGAAAGTGTTTTGGATAATATTTACATTTAAGGGGTAGAATTTGAATAAGGCAGTTAGCTTCCCATTGAGTGGGCCTCATCTAGTCAGGTGAAGGACTGAATAGGACAAAGGGCTGATCTTCCCTGAGCCAGAAGGAGTTTTGCTAGAAAATTCCCCTTGACTTCATTAAAACATCAGTACCTCATGTTTCTCTAGTAGACTCCTTTCAGATTCCAACTGTAACTCTTTCCTGCTGAAACTTCCTTCTATAAAAACTTTCCCTCTTGTGTATCTCCTAAGACCACCTTTCTATTTCTTTGATGGGATGCTTCCATAATAATGAATCATTTTAAAAATCCAACTAGATATTTACAGTTTACACAGCTTATTGAGTTTTTGTTATTTCACTCCCTGATTGTTTCTGGGTTGTTAGTTATAGCTGGAAAAATTTCCTTCACCACTGGTTTATTGAGGAATTTCACTCGGTGTACTTCTGTAGACAGGAGAAAGAGGTGAGTTATACTGGTGTGTCAGGCATAAGTGGAACAGTTGTGGAGGTGACTATGTTGTAACCAAACCCATGTCTGTATACCTAAAGCACAGGAAAGCCAATCACTGAGACATCAGGTATGCAGCAGGGAAGAGTTTATTTGAGAGGCAGACAAATGAAGAGATGGGAAGACAAGCCTCAAGCCAGCCTCCACAAAGGGATGAGAATCAGTATTTTATAATCACAGGAGTTGAGATTACATATATTTTGATGGGAAGGATGAGGAAAAATGACTATTCATGAGGAAATATGGAGCATGTGCATCAAGCAAACATATATGTAACATATATCCAATTTTCACTTCTTAATGGAGACTTAACATCAAAATGAGGCAAAATTCAGACCCTGGCATCAGAAGGTTATCTTAGGACAAGATGAAGGAGCTGTGGACATGCTTTGAGAGCCAGTATAAACTTGATAGTGTCTTGGCCTTTTTATCTCTGGTAAAGAATTCAGTCCTGCTTGTTCCTAGGCTGGAGCCATATCAGTTGACATTGAGTCCAGGCTTCTGTAGACACAGCTAATGCGTTTGTTAGTGGAGTCTAAGAAGACACAATAGCTGATTACAGAGAAATGGTTCCCTGATACACAAGCTTTAAATTTTGTGCGAGTTTCAGCCTCATTAACCCTATGAAACATGGTTTCAACTCCCCCCGAGTTAAGATAATTCCACAATCTTGAGGAATTGAGATGATTACTACTCTTGCTACTTACTTATCTCCTTGGGTGAGGTAGGTTTTGAATAAAGAGTGGTTTTTGTGAATCTTAGCTGCAAGCAAAATTCCTTCAATTACTAACATGCCTACATGCAGGGCTAAGCAGAAATTTCTAACCTATAGGTCACAGCAGCAAGGGAAATAGAAGGAATAGGAAGTCAGACATGTTAAGTTTCTCTTTGTTATATCGTGAGAGACATATGAAAACTGTGTCACCAAGTCAGGAGATTTAGATGTTGATATCAGGGCTCCAGTCTTATGCTCCAGTCTTTGAGAACTCTATCTCTCCTCTTCCTCCTGTGGATCTGGTCCCACAACTAGGAGACAAGGTCTTAAATGAAGTGGAAACTCCATGTCACCTCAGATGGACCCTCCCCCCATAGGGCTGAATGGGAGGGGCCACCATCCTAGGGATAAGGCAGACACAAACTAATTTCTGAAATCTACCACACAACCTGGCCATGGACTAAAGAGAAAGTAAAACCTCTAGTTTGCACCCATGAGAGATCTAGGACTGAAACCACACAAGTGTTTGCACTCATGAGAGGTCTAGGACTGAAACCACACAAGTGTTACCTCATCCTTCACTCTCCATCTGGGTGTGAGTCTCCATAGGAGAAGACTGTAGCCTCTCAATGCCAGTTTCCCAGGTACTACCTCCCTCCTCAACCAAATTATTTCCTGTTGAGATACTGGGTTTCCAAGACACAGTGTTAAGCTTTGATAAAATTTGCTTGGAATGGAGTCCATTTGAGGTCAAACCTCAGCACACCATGGGATGGGCACTAACATCCACCGTGCTGCCTATGGAAATTTCCAGTTATCCAGTCTCACTATCAAGACAGGGAAGATATGGATATAGATATAGAATTGGACTGACAGTTACAGCTGACATCTAATTTACATTTAATAAACATGAGATAAAGATGTAGGTATATGTAAGACATAAACTATGTTTTATACGTATTTGTTTTTTTTTTTCAGAGATACCTGACTACCTACTGGAAAGGAGGAAAGAAGAAACATAAGGAAAACATATCCACATTCACATCTCAACAGATGATCTGTCATTTATTTCTCCTTGCCATGTGTACTCTCTTTCAGAGCTTCTGACATGGACATGCCCATTTTCTCACTTTACATGCTTTAGGAGCACTAACAGAATCAGCAGATGTGATACTGTTTTCAGTCATGTTATTAATCAGCTATGTTATGTCTTACAGTTAGTTCCCAGGCTCCAGTCATAATAAATTATTGTCAGGTACATCCTGAACATGAAACATCTTCCTTTCCCCCAGGCCTAATTTTCTGGCTTTCATTCACACTGTTATTCATCTGGACCTATACCTCCAGAACCTAATCTGAGCCAAACTGGTGAAAGATAACAGTAATTACAGGGAGTTCATTTTCCAGTGTCCAGACTAACACTCAAATCCCTAGGATGGGTAAGGCATGCATCTGGTTTTAAACTTGAACTTCTTTGTATGGTATGTGCTGGGCATATATATATATTTTTCCTTTCATTTTACTATTTTAGTTGCACAAGGAAGGTGCTTCAAACCTGTTTTAATTCCCATGTGTTGGTTGCCCTGGGCCCTGGGCTGAGGGAGCCTGTGACTGAAGTTCCCCTTGAATCTCACTGTTGAAGCATCTGCCCTCTGGAAGCTCTGGGGCTAAGCTCTGGGCAGTGTCCTGCAGTCTCCCTCTTTGCCTCCCTTGCGGGTTCCCTGTTTGGCTAACTGGAAGGTTAAACCCATGAGACTGCTTTCGGTTCAAAGGGCTTTATTTGGAAACAAGAGAAAAGTGTTTTCCCCTCATGACCTTCACTAATTCCTGGGAAGTAGAGATACCAGAGGTTTTCTTAATGTAATATTTATTTGTGGGACTTGCTTTCACTTTCCCTGAGTATCTGTATTGACCCTGAGCCACCCAAGTAGGGTTGTCATGAGTAGATTCTAACATTAATATTGTAACCACCTTATTACCTTATATCCTTTCTTTAGGGATATTCTGCATCTGATGCAGACTCACTATCCTACAGGAATGGTGGAGGATATTTATTTTTTCTTGTTCTTTTTTCACTTCTAAACCCATGTACTTTTGTTGTAAAGAGAAATGGAAAATACAGGGCAGGAAAAAAATCATTGGAAACCCTTAAAAGTCTTTTACTCAGGGATAAGCACTGTTTCCATTTGCATATATTTTTTCAGAAATTTTACTTTGAAAATGTAACTATATTTAAGAAAAGAAATGATAAAATCTACTTTCAGCTTTGTAAGCTGCTTTTTATGATAAATATTATATTGTGAAAGTCGATGCAAACCATATAATATAAATGCACATAATACAAATGGCAGTTGAAAATTAATGGTCCATTCTGTCATGATATTAATAGTAACATGATTAATATTTATTGTTGCCCAATACTGTTTTTTTAGAGACAGAGAGCTGAGGAGAGGGGCAGAGGGAGGCAGAGAGAGAGAGAGAGAGAGAGAGAGAGAGAGAGAGAATCTCAAGGAGGCTCCATGCTGAGCAACTAGGATCATGACCCAAGCCAAAATCAAGAGTCAGACACTTAATGTACTGAGCCACCCAAACACCCTGCCCAATACTGATGTGAGGGCTAAATCTATCCTTACTCATTAATCCTCACCACAACTTATGAGAAGGAACAGTTTCAATATCAGGAAACTGAGGCACAGCAAGGACAGGGTTAGGACATTTCAAGGCTTATATTTGAACACAAAGTGTGGCTCCTGTGTAAAATCATCTAACCAGCACGTGCTACTGCTGCTCACATCATAAGATACCACCTTATTGTTAATCACACCAGTGCAACAAATCTAAGAGAAAGAAACAAAACTAAAGTACTATATTAGTTTCCATGGACTGTTATAATAAAATACACAAACTAGTAGCTTTACATAACAGAAATTGAGTTTCTCATAGTTTTGGATTCTGAAAGTCTGAAACCAAGGTGTCAGTAGGGCCTTGTACCTTAAGACACTAGGAAGAATCCTCCTTGTTCTTCCTGGCCTCTGGTGGTGACCATCAGTCCTTGGTGTTCACTGCTTGCAGCAACATTAGTCTCTGCCTCTGTCAATCACATGTTTTCCCTTAGTGTCCTTGCCTTCAGTGGCATTTTCACCTTCTTATAATGCCATAAATTATATAGATTAGGAGCCACTCTAACGACCTTATCTTAATTTGATTGTGTTTGCAAAGACCCTATTTCTGAATAAAGCCCCATTCATAGGTACCTGGAGTTAGAACCTCAACATGCTTTCAGAGAACATTACAATCAAATAATAGGCACAATATTTTTTTACAATTAACAATACAGAAAATATTACTTCAACAACATGAGAATGGATTATTTAAAAAAAAAGTAAAATGAAGGTCTCATCCCAGTATCCTCATAGACACAATGAACCAAATGCCCTCCCTATGATTCTTATTGGTTAATGGATCAGCATTATATTTTCAGGCTCTATCACAAGGCAAGATCTCTTTTTCACTGACCCATCATTTTAAATCTAGACTACAGCAATGAATCAAGCTATTTTCATTAGATGCATTCTGGATTAGTTCTGCATCCTGGTATTTCCCCAATGTATTTGGGCTTCAGAGCATTTACTCTGATTTTGGGCCAAGATGCTGCTGCTGGCCAATCACATTTGACTCAGCAGCAGAAAACTAGAGCCACCAAGAACATGCCCACAGACAACAACAAAGCTTTCAAGACAGAGTAGGAACCTATAGAACTGGCACATCACCAGCAGGCACTAGATAATGTTGAAGAGGAGCTCATGACCAAAGACCTCCACTTTGAAGGCATGTTCAAAAAGGAATCATAGACCTCTATTTTTGAAGAAAAGGAGTGATTAGTTATATTAGAAACTTGGAGAAATATTTACCTTGTAATTTTCATGTAAACTGGAGCCTTTCAGAATAAAGAGGAGGATGCATGAGCTGGTGGCTGTATGGCAAAGATCCTTCTTGTCTGAGCTGAGATCTCTTTCATATTTGAAACCAGAGGAAATATAAGGAGTGTGTGCTGGGAAATAGCTGTTACTTGGAATAGTGTTACTTGGAAATAGCTGTTTTTGAGATGTTTTAAATTTTCCTCATAGTGATGGTAGTAATGAAAATCAGAGAAAAGGGGAAAACTTAAGCTACTGAAAATATACAAACTTGGCAAAAAAAATCTGTGGAAAAGGCATTGTCAATTATACCTAATTATTATGTGCAGTCAGCCTGATTTCTGCCAGAGGAAACTCTTGTTTTCTTGGGATCCAATACCCTGTATTTTACTTTTAATTTTTGGTTAGGGTTTTATAGCTTTCTTTACTCAAATAATGCATTTTCATTACCAAAAATGTAAACCCTAGATGAGCAAATTTAAACTCCTGTGTTTTTTTTTATTTTAAGCCTACAAAATGACATACAGAGCAAATGTTCAAAACCTTATTCAAATAAACTGTGTTCAAAGTAAATACCCAGAGCCAGCATAAAATTAGCAAACCCTTTCCATGGCTTAATAACTCTTCAGTGAAAATTGGTGACACTGAGACCCTGCTGGATTCTAAACTTCCCTTTGGATCATAAAAGACAAGGTTAAATAATGTGAAATCTTGATCTGGGGTTCATAACATATCAAATCCATTGACAAATCCGTGGTGCTCTACTGTATATGGCTATTGAATTGAAGAAAATACATTTACCAGAAATTCTTTTTTAAAAACTTTTTTTTCAACGTTTATTTATTTTTGGGACAGAGAGAGACAGAGCATGAACGGGGGAGGGGCAGAGAGAGAGGGAGACACAGAATCGGAAGCAGGCTCCAGGCTCTGAGCCATCAGCCCAGAGCCCGACGCGGGGCTGGAACTCACGGACCGCAAGATCGTGACCTGGCTGAAGTCGGACGCTTCACCGACTGCACCACCCAGGCGCCCCGACGAATTCTTGATAAGAGAGAGTTTACATGTCTATTCAAGGGACAGAGGGAAATTTCTGGCAGACACATAGGTAAGTGTTGGCCAGGAATAATTCTATCTGGATCAACTGTCTCAAGGAAGTGGCAGGGTACCACTTATGTACCAAGATGTGAATGTGATTTACCTGTTGAATGCTGTAATCAAGAACAAACAACTGTTGACTCCACAAATTAAACCATTCAATTTCCTCTTAAAAAATTGAATTGTAGGGTGCCTGGATGGCTCAGTTCATTAAGGATCCAACTGTTGATATTGGCTCAGTTCGTGATCTCACAGTTGTGAGGTGGAGTCCAGAGTTGGTCTGAGCATGGAGGCTGTTTGGGATTCTTTTTCTCCCTCTCTCTCTGCCTCTCCCCTACTCACATGCTTTATCTCTCAAAATAAATAAATAAACTTAAAAAATGAATTTATTCTGTGTGTGTGTATGTTTCTATATCCCCTCTAGCTCTATCACCTCCATATACTCTCACAGTTGTGGCTTTCCTTTCTACTCAGACTGGAGATGGATCTCCAATCTCAGGTATGGATATTCCAGAAAATCTATTTTTTTTTATATCCTAGAAAAGTGATGGATACAGACAGAGTGTTCCAGGTAGGTGAAAATCCAGAAATATGGCTGATCCCATGAAGTCAAGCTCCCAACCTCCATCCTCCCTCCCCTTTGTGGAGCCCCCTGGTCTCACTCTCAGAGCTGTCATCCTGGATATGACTTCCAAAGACATCACATTTATTTTTATTAATTAAAATGAGTACATTTTACATACAGTAAAAAATATGAAATGGTTGTGTTTACTATGATTTCAATTCTACTTATAAAATTCACATGTATATTAAAGCAAATCCATTCACTGCAGACCCCAAACTTCAACTTGTTCATTGATCTGTCTCTTCCACATCACTATCTGCTGATGTACAGTGTGGACTGTACAGAGGGTCCCTACTAGAGAACAAGGTGCTCACCCTCCATTGCTCCATTGTTGAGCAGGCTGCCCAGATCTTCTCCCACCTGGTTTGTCATCCTTTTTCCATAACACAGGGCACTGCTGCCCACTCTTCATTCTGATGCTCATTCTCTGTCAGTCACAGCCCTTCTGTTCTGACTTGTACTGAGCTTGCACACAGGCCAGACTGCCAATGTGTGCTAGTGTCACCTGGTGTTTTATCATCTGCAGACACAAGACTACATATTTTCACAATCTTATTTTATACCTATCAATTTCATCAGACAGGATTAGAACCATTCTTTATATGTTCAAAGCCAGGGTGTTCCAGAGATTTTTTTTTTTTCTCTTTGCAGACCATTCTCAGTAGAGAACTTTGATGATGCTGGTAAGTTGGTGTCATCTAGTGACAAAAACCTGAACTGCAGCTTGAACATTATGGGTCAGGAAAGTGGGTGGGGCTGTTACCCAAATCCACCAGAAAGAGCTTTCAGCAAGTCAGAATGTAAAGAACAGAATGGTTCTCTCTGGACACTTCATGTAAAAGGAACCATATAACATGTGGTCTTTTACATATTAGACTTCTTTCACTAGGCTTAACATTTTCAAGGTTCATCCATATTGTGGTATGTATTCATTCCTACATCATTCCTTTTAATTGCCAAATATTATATGACAATTTATATTATATGACAATTTATCCATGTATTAACTGATGGACATTTGAGTTGTTTCCACTTTTGACTTTATGAATGATGCTATGTACATTCATGTACAACTTTTTATGTTGACATATGTTGGTATTTCTCCTGGCTGTGTACCTAGGAGTGGAATATCTGGGTCACATGGTAACTCTATGGGGAACATTTTGAGGAAGTACCAGATTGTTTTCATGACCTGATGGTGTTGAAGAGTGCAGGCATACTCTGTTATTTTTATGATTAGTCTGTGGAATAAATTTTGGGAAAGAAAGCCTTTCCCCAATGGTCAGGAACAAGACAAAGATGTCCACTCTCATCATTACTATTTGACATAGCACTGGAAGTCTTAGCCTCAAAAATCAGACAGCAAAAAAAGATAAAAGGCGTCCAAATTGGAAAGGAAGAAGTTAAGCTTCCACTATTTGTAAATGACACAATACTCTATATAGAAAACCCAAAAGACTCAAGCAAAAAATTTCCTAGAACTAATACATGAATTCAGCAAAGTCACAGAATTCAAAATCAATATGCAGAAATCTGTTGCAATTACAAAATAACCAAGCAGCAAAGAAATCAAGTAATCAATCCCATTTGCAATTGCATCAAAAACAATAAGATATCTAGGAATAAACCTAACCAAAGATGTAAAAGACCTGTACTCTGAAAACTATAGAACACTTATGAAAGAAATGTTATGAAAGAAACACTTATGAAAGAAATATATATAATGGAATATTACTCAGCCATCAAAAAGCATGAAATCTTGCCATTTGAAATGATGTGGATGGAGCTAGAGTGTACTTTGTATTCACTCATATGTGGAATTTAAGAAACAGATGATAACATGGGAAGGGGAAAAAAAGAGAAAGGGAAACAAACCATGAGAAATTCTTAAAGTTAGAGAACAAACTGAGGGCTCATGGAGGGAGTGAGGTGGGGTATGGGCTAGATGAGTGATGGGCACTTAGGAGGGCATTTGTTATGATGAGCAATGGGTGATATATGTATGTGATGAATTACTGAATTCTAATCCTAAAACCAGTATTGTGCTGTATGTTAACTAACTGGAATTTAGATAAAAATTTGAAAAAAAAAAAGGGCTTTACTTCAAGCAGTGGACTTTGAGGTATTATGATTTCCCTTTCCATGTCATCTACTTTTAATTGTAATAAACACCCATTGCTCTTGCAATTACACAAAATATTGAAACGGCTGAAAAACATAAGTATTTTCTGCCCCAACCACAGGTAAGCCATTCACTTTAGAATCAGAATATCCCTCGGTCCGAGGAAAGGAGACAAGATACTGGAGGAGGATTTTCCATGGTATAAGACGATACCATTTTCCAAATTCCAAGCCACACTAATGATCAATATTTTAAATGTTTTCCTAGTTAACTGAAAAAAAAAAAAACATAGGACCTTAATTAGTTTTCTTTTGCTGTACCCTGTCAACAGTAAGTTTGAGAGTCTTATAAAATGAAAAGGAGCAGTGGACACTGGCTAAATGTAGGTGCTTAGCAGCCCCAAAAAATCTGTTGAAATCTTAATTTTGTGACTTTCTAGCCCTGACTTCACTGTGCCTCAGTTCCCTGCTGTGTAAATTTGAGCAACAACAGCTCCTTGTCATAGGTTGAAATGAGTAGGTATGGATTTAGCACTTACAACAGTGTGGGACATGGGGAAATCACCAATAATATTAACTTTTCTTATCATTATTATCATACCAGACCATTAGTGTTTCTACTACCATTTTTATTATACGGGCTTATATTAAATGGCATGGATTGACCTTCATAGTATGTTTGTTGTAAAAAAGTTTACAAAGTTGTAAGTAGGATATCATTTCATTGCTATTAAATATACATGGCTATATTTTCATGGTAAATTTATGAAAATTACAAATTTATTCAACTGTTAGTACCTATCCATAAATAATAGACTTTTAAACATTTGTAATGAGTTTTATTTTGTTTTCATGTATTTTCTGTTTTTATCTACAATGAAAGTGCCTTGGATTTGAAACTTAAAAAAAGTAATCAGAAAACTTAAATATCCCCAGCCTTTCCTATAGGAAATGGGCTCAGTGTTAGAATGGGGACATCCCTAAATCAAAGAAATTAGATAATAGGATGGTTCCAGAACTAATTTATGAATCTACCACATGACAGTCTTAACTCAGCAGCTACAGGGACATACAAATGCCTAGGGGAAGGACAAGCATATCTCTCAAATAAACCTTATATTCTGTAGTGCTATGATTTCTCTACTTCCTAGGATTTAGTGAAGGTTATGAGACAAAAGTATTTTCACAATATGCTTTTTTTTGTTCTCTCCAAATAAATGTACCTTGACCTTTAACTGAAAGCAGGCTTATGGGTTTAACCTCCCAGTTAGCCAAGCAGAGACCCATCTGAGAGAGAAAGGTAAAAGCTGCATGAGGTTGCCCAGCACTCAGCCCACAGCAGCCAGAGGGGAAAATGCTTCAACGCTTGGATTCAGGGAGAACTTCAGTCACAGGCTCCTTCATACCAGGGCCCAGGGTAATCAACACACGTGGATTAAAACAGCTTTGAAGTATTTTCCTTGTACAACTAAAATAGTAAAAGGAAAGGAAAATATACATGTGCAGAGTACTTATAATACAAATCAGCTAACAATAACATGGATGGACCTTGAAGGCATTATCCTAAATTAAATAAGACACAAAAAGACAAATACTGTATGATTTCATTTATATACAGAATCTAAACAAATAAACAAAATAAAACCTACAGAAAAAGAGATCAGATTTTTGGTTACCAAGGATGGAGGCTACGGGGAGGGGGAACTGGATAAAATTACAAACTTCCAGTTATAAGATAGGGAAGTAGTGGTGACAGATGGTAGCTATACTTCTGGTCAGTACAGCATAATATATACAATTTTGAATCACTATGTTCTATACCTGAAACTAATGTTACATTGTATATCAACTATACACAAATTAAAAAAAAATAGATTAAGTGGGGCATCTGGGGTGGCTTAGTCTGTTAAGCATCAGACTCTTGACCTCGGCTCAGGTCATGATCTCACCATTCATGGGTTTGAGCCCCACACGGAGCTGTGTGTTGATGGTGTGGAGTCTGCTTGGGATTCTGTCTCTCCTTCTCTCTGCCCCTCCCCTGTTTGTGTGCTCTCACTCTCTTGCTCTCTCTCTCTCTCTCACTCTATTTTTCTCTGTCAAAATAAATAAACTTAAAAAAACTAAAAATAGATAAGTAGTAGGGATGTAATGTACAAAATGATGACTATAGTTAACGTTGTACGGTATATTTGAAAGTTGTTAATAGAATAGATCCTAAAACTTTTCATCACAATGAAAAAACTTTTCTTTTTTTGTGTGTCTTTTTGAGATGATAGATCTTAACTAAAATTATTGTAACTGTTTCACAATATATATAAATCAATCATTATGCTGTATTACCCTTAAACCTATACAGTACTGTATGTCAATTGTATATCAATAAAACTAGAACAAAAATTTAAAAAGAAAAAAAGTATAAAAAATCAGCTCAACTTCAAAATGGAATGCATGCCTAAACCAACCTAGGGATTTGGATGTTAGTCTGGACACAGGACAACAAAATCTCTGCAATCACTGTCATCTTCACCAGGATGGCCCATATTAGCACATAAAAATCAATCATGAACTTATAGTTTATTCTAAAAATGCAAAGGTGTTTCAATATCAAGAAACTTATTGAATATAACCTAGTGTATTCACAGAGCCAAGGAAACAATTACATGACACATTCATATGAGGGAAGGTATTTAATAGCATCAACACTCATGTTTTTAAAAAACTCAATAAAATTGGATTTGGTAGGTAATTTCTTAATGTGAAAATATGTGTACATGCCTCAGACAAAAAACTAACATTCTACTAAATGGAGAAACACTAAAGGCATTCCTACTAAAGCCCAAGAAACTAAAAACAAATAATAATAATGATCTTGGAATCAAAGAAAGAATGCATTACTTACAGGATGTATATGGTATGAAGGACAGCATATTTCTTTGAAAAATTGTGAAGCCCAGAAGGAAATGGCACATTTTTCAAGTGCTGAAATAAAGGAACTGTCAACCTCAAATTCTATCTCCAATTGAATTATCCTTGAAAAATTAATAGCAGTAAAAAAGACATTCTTTTTTTGGCAATTCACAATTTTATTTTATTTTATTTTATTTTATTTTATTTTATTTATATTTTAATTTTTAAAATTTACATCCAAATTAGTTAGCATATAGTGCAACAATGATTTGAGGAGTAGATTCCTTAATGCCCTTTACCCATTTAGCTCATCCCCCCTCCTAAACAACCCTTCCAGTAACCTTTTGTTTGTTCTTCATATTTATGAGTCTCTTATGCTTTGCCCCCCTCCCTGTTTTTATATTATTTTTGTTTCCCTTCCATTATGTTCATCTCTTTTGTCTCTTAAAGTCCTCATATGAGTGAAGTCATGTGATATTTGTCTTTCTCTAGTTTCACTTAGCATAATACCCTCCAGTTCCATCCACGTTGTTGCAAATGGCAAGATTTCATTCTTTTTGATTGCCAAGTAATACTCCATTGTATGTATATACCACATCTTCTTTATCCATACATCCATCGATGGACATTTGGGCTCTTTCCATACTGTGGCTATTGTTGATAATGCTGCTATAAACATTGGGGTGCATGTGTCCCTTTGAAACAGCACACCTGTATCCCTTGGATAAATTCCTAGTAGTGCAATTGCTGGGTGATAGGGTAGTTCTATTTTTAGTTTTTTGAGGAACCTCCATACTGTTTTCCAGAGTGGCTGCACCAGCTTGCATTCCCACCAGCAATGCAAAAGAGATCCTCTTTCTCCGCATCCTTGCCAACATCTATTGTTGCTTGAGTTGTTAATGTTAGCCATTCTGACAGGTGTGAGGTGGTATCTCATGGTGGAATAGCAGTAAAAAAGACATTCTTAAATGAAGTAAAACTAAAATAATTTGCCACCATCAGATACACCCTAAAGAATGGGTAAAAGAAACAGAAAGGCATCGATATAAGAAGAAATCTAGAAAAATATGGAAGGACAAAAAAACAACAGAAAGCACAAAGTATGGTTAAATATTTTCCTTTTCCTCTTGACATTTCCAAATTTTGTTTGCTGGTTGAAACAAAAAGTATAACACTATTTGATGTGGTTCTAAATATATGTAGAAGAAATACTGAAGACTATACCACTATAAATGGTAGGTGGCAGCAGGATTTTATTGACCACACCAATGGAAAGTGCTGAGCATGCAGGTATTTACCAATAGGTTTGGGGCACCTATTATTCATGAATGTATAAATCAATGAATGAATGGCAGATATACTGAGATAAGGGTACACATTTCCCCCATATTTTAAATAGATGGTTAAGAACTAAATATCACTTCTTAAGGTATTTGGCTACTTTGGCCTCAGTGATCTTTTCTCTTTCCTTAAAAGTATCTTTATTGGAATGCAATGCTTCCCAGATGTTCCAAATTGTGCAAATGTACCTATCTTATTTCATCAGATCCATTCCTTGGTTATTAGATACTTCTGCTGTAAGGTAAAAGGACTCAAGACAGACTAGGAATCATCCTTTGTATCTTTGTTAATCTCAACCTTTGGTAAATTGGCAGAAATATGAATTTAGAGATAAATGAAAGGAGCATTGTGGGTCCACATAATAAAACACTGAAACTACCCAAAAAGAATAAAGTGATAGAGCCAATTATGTATGTGGCAACATGTGCAGATAACATGATTAAAATCCAGAAACAAACCATCACATACCAGGTGAAATCCTGTGCAGAGATTCTACTGAACACAATTAAAAAGATCAGGTAGTGTGAACACATTTGAAAAGGTCAGATAGTATGGACAACAGTAAAATGCACATTTGAGTAAAGTATTCAGAGCTATGTGTCTACCACAACACAGTGACCCAACAATAAGTGGGTGTTTGGTCAAAAAATCCATTCCAGTTGTGGTCATGGTACCACATTTAACCCTGCAGAAATAAGTGTGCAAAGTGTCTTTCACATGTAAAAGACTGAAGGTAAATGCTAAATTTTGCCTAAACTTGTCCAGTGTTGTGCTCTGATATAACCCACTGAACTCATGAAAGGAGTTGAGGCAACAAAAGAGGAGAAAAGTCTCACTGAGTGATCTCTGGTAGGATGCAGAGATGAAACAAATGAAAGCATGGAGAGAGAGCTAACAGGTGGAGAAAATGTTCTGGTTAAGAATGCGACTGCAGGGGGCACCTGGGTGGCTCAGTCAGTTGAGTGTCTGATACTTGATTTCAGCTCAGGTCATGATCCCAGGGTCGTGGGATAGAGCCAGCATTGGGCTCTGCACTGAACGTGGAGCCAGTTTGAGATTCTCTCTCTCTCCACCCCTCCGCCCCCCATCCCTCTCACCTGCTGGAAGTCTCTCAAAAAAAAAAAAAAAGAATGACACTGAAGAAGCAGGCAGAAACTTGCTGACAAGATGGGATTCTATAGAATGTGGGGTCAGTGAGAATATTATTCCCAGACACCGTAGGGATCCATTAACAGTAAATCCTTCCCCTTGATATCTGCTTCTGCTTTAATGAAGGTTTAGGGAGCTAAACATCAACTCAGCTTTACTACTGTCAGTGATCCTGGTTCTTTCCTGCCCCCACGGACTAGTGAGACATGTACTTTACTTCTTACCAACAGTTGTGTCATTTCAGTGTGTAAGGGGGCTATGTAGCATCCCATTGAAGTAAATGTGTCCTTTTAATATCTCTAATCGATACCAAACCAGAATGGCCTCAGCCCCCTGGAGTATCCAATCAGTTACCTCTGAGGCCTGTCTGCTCACCTGGGAGCCCCCACACTTCACCAGTTACTCTGGACTCCTTGTCACTTCTCTCCTATTCATAATCCACAAGTCCTGATCACTGTGCCAGGCTCACCTCCTCTTTGAAGAGTCTCTGACTACTCCAGTGAGCCATTCCTTCTCTTTATACATTAAGAAGATTCTACAAGGTTCACTATAACTTCTAAAGGACGAGGACCCTGTGAAACCATTACCATGACCTCTGTAGCCCCTGGGCCACTGAAGGTATAAAGAGTGATGGATGCTCAGTGAACACCTGCATCATGGTGCAGGTCACAGCAGAGGAAGGAACTCACCCTGGGATGGCTCCAGTACTGAGACCCAGGAAGAGCTCCTGACTCTCACTGCAGTATCGCTCCTTGCCAACCCCCAACCACCTCTTCCTAGAGCTTCCAATAGGTACCAGACTCAAGATTACATGCAATTCTGATGTGAGTAAAGAGGGCATCAACAGAGAAGAAACGCACAATTGTTCCCATATGAGGGGTGAGGAATTTTCCCTCAGCCCAGCTCCTTTACACTGCATATCACAGAGATGGCACCAAATTTCCCATAAAATATGTGTTTGTGTGTGTGTGTGTATGTTTCCCTTCTTACATTCCCAAATGCTCACTAAAATATAGTAATTTTATTGAAACTAAGAAACAACTTCCCTGTTAAAGATCAGAAGAGCTGGAATGGGAAGGCTGCAAACATTGGCATTATGCATGATGTACCAAATACTGCACTGGAATCTTGAAGAGCTTTTCTTCTTGAATTCCTCACAATACTCCCTGAGTGTAAGGACCAGGAGGGACATATGCAACATGTAATTTTAATAAACAGGTATAAAGTTAGATTATATACATATGTAATAATTAATATATAGTAAACACATTACATATTATAATATTCATTTAAATTACATAACATATATCATCATATATATTTATTAATTGTATATAGTTATTGCATAATATTCTATATTATAAGTAATTATGTATAATAAATATATAGAATATTAGATATATTTAATGTATAATATATTATGTAAAATATATATGACATATTATGTATATATTAAGCAAGCTGGAAAACAGCTGTGTGTTTATATAGTTAAAATGTGTAAAACAATATTTTATTTTGTTCAGGGAAGCTAAGAGAATATATATTAAAAGTTCTCATCACAAGAAAAAAAATTTGTACTTATGTGTGGTGATCAATGCTAACTAGACTTATTGTAGTGATCATTTTGTAATATATACAGGTATTGAATTATTATTTTGTATACCTGAAACTAATATAATGTTATATATCAACTATATCTCAATAGAAAAAAAAGAGAGAGAATGCACATAAAAAACAATACAAATCCCCAACAAATACTTAGAAACACACCACAAATAAATAAATAAGATGAAAAAAGAATCATCTTTAATCAGTCAGACAAGTCAAAAATATAATGTAGGGGGTGCCTGGCTGGCTCAGTTGGTAGAGCATGTGACTCTTGATCTTAGGGTTGTGAGTTCAAGCCCCACGTTGGGCTTAGAGCTTATCTTTAAAAAATAATAAAAATGAAGACAGTCAAAAAAAGAAAAATATAAAAAATAATATAGAATATGGGTCTCATTATGCAAAGAATATATCAACATGGGTTTATAGATATCTGTGTGTGGTTAAAATTAGTGTATTAGATATAGAGAAAAAGAATCTGAGAATAGTTTTGAATAAACTAACAGTGACTATCTTTGTATTATGTGGGTGGAGAAAGTGGAGACAGAAAGAACATACAGAATAATTTTAATTTCTAATGCAAATTTTGATATTGCTTTATGTATCTTAAACAACAAAACCATTAACTGGTGATGTGACAAATACCGAAAGGTGGGGGTGTGCCTAAGGGCCATTGCCAAACAATCTTAAGCAAAACAAAGGAGTACTGACTGAATCTGAAACAGAGAAAGATAGTCCCACACAAGGCAAAAACCCAGCACAGGCTATGTGCACTCTTTATCTCTTGATAGATATGTGTTCCAGGCCCAAGGCCCACTCTTATGTGACTGAGTGGGGTTAAAAGACTGTGCACATAAGAATTCCTTTATCAACAACAAAGAATACAGCAGAATCACAACTAGTGTGTAGAAAATTCCAGAAAGCTTTGCCTATACAATAAAATCCATACACAAGCCTCACTCTCTCCCATTACCTCATCCTTTTCCAAGTTCCCTAGAAGAGGCTTTTACACCTGCAACTCTGACTCTGATCGCTAGGTGGCATCTTTCTCCATTTTCTACACGTTATTTTTACCAATGAAAAAGCATAATTTTTTATAATCAGACATAAAATGTTTCCTCAAAGGAGATTATTAAACAGTAAGTACTTAGTGATCACAACTCTCTTTTTAAAATTCATATGTTTATAAAAAATATTGAGAGAACATATACATAATTTCCTATTCTGCTTATTCCTACATCTACATCTCATTAATTTATTAATGTGTATTGGGTGTTTACTTTGCGCCAGGCACTGTCAGTTCAATTCAATATCTGTATCCTACACTTTTTCTCCCTTGATCTCCATACCTGCATAAGTAGAAAGGTCCACAGGCAGCAAAATGGATGTTAATGCTCACCCTATGAGGTGTTGAGGCTTGACCTCAAATGGACTCCATTTCAAGCAAGTTTAGTCCAATTTTCATCCTGAGTCCCAGAAATTCAGCATCTAAACAGAAAATCACAGTGTTTAGAGGTCAGAATTTTAACCCTAGAAGACGGTTGCACCTTGTAACTGACACCTTTTTTGCATATTGCGAACAGGCTCCTACTTCCTTCTCCAAGGTCTCACTCACAGAAAGTAGAGAACAACGTCAATCTTGTTTCTCCTCATAAAACTACCTATAGATTTTGCTTTCTCCTCTAGCCTTTTGTTAGGTGAGTATGATTTATTTCTTAACTGGATTTTTTGCCTGCCTTATCACTAAAGGGAAGATCTTCCATTTAGTATTCTCAGATAAACATGAAGTTTCTGCTTCATGTTAAGGCCTCCTCTGTCAGTTGGAGGAGCCTGGACCTAGAACCATAGGAGACAAAAAAGGATAGAGCAAGAGTATCAAAGACAAGGAGGACTAAGATCCTTGTCCAAACATCTAATTTTCCTGATTTGTGAAATAGTTTTCATAGATTTCTCACATCATATTCACCTTCCCTCAGAGTTCATCTTAGATACTCTGTGAGGAAACAGGATTCTGATGCATTGCTAGAGATAATGTAAAATCTCTGTGGTGGGGATTTGATGCTATCTAGTAAAATTACACAGGTATTTATTCTTGGAACCAGAAATCATTCTTCTAAGAATCTACCCCAAAGAAAAAAATGCAAAAAGACAAAAAAGCATAAGCATAAAACCATCCCTTGAAGAACAATTCATAGTAGCATAACACTAGACACATGACAGATGTCAATCAATAAGGTATTGGTTGAATAATCTAAGGTAAACCTACATCCTAGAGTACTATACAGCTATAAAAACCAGTGGGTGCTCCCTTTCTATACTACTATGAAGTGATCTCCAGGATACATTGTTCGGTGAAAAACAAGGTGTAGAAAAGTATGTAAAGTATTCAAAGTTGCTCCTGCCCAATACAGAAACCACTAGCCACACATGGCATTTAAACTTAATAAACCATATTTAAATAACACTATAAACTCAGTTCCTCACTAACATTCACTGTGTTAATATTGAGCAACAGAGATACAGAAAATTTTCATTTCCACAGCAATTTCTATTGGACTGCACTGTTGTAGAATAAGCCACATTTTACCTATGAACAGGGGTAAAAACTAACATACATGTTAAATTTGCTTATATTTTTAAAAACTGAAAGGATAGGGGTGCCTGGGTGGTTCAGTCGATTAAGTGTCCTACTTTGGCTCAGGTCATGATTTCACAGTTTGTGAGCTCGAGCCCTGCATCAGGTTCTGTGTTGACAGCTCAGAGCCTGGAGCCTGCTTCAGATCCTGTGTCTCCCTCTCTCTCTGCCCCTCCCCCACTCCCACTCTGTCTCTGTCTCTCAAAAATAAATAAAATGATAAAAAAAATTTTAAAAAGAAGTTCGAAGTTACTACTCCATTCTTAAAAGTTAAAAAGCTGAATGAACTGAAAAAAAATCAAGAACTCTTCTTAGATCCATAAGAGATATGAGATACTAACTACCAACCTAGAATTCTGTACCTTGTAAAATTATCCTTCAAAAACTGAATAAGGACTTCCTCAGAAATAGAAAATGAAGGAATTTGTTGCCAGTAGATGTGCCTTGCATTAAGTGTTAGAAGTTCTTTAGAGACAGGGAAAATGCTATAGGTAGAAAACTCAGATCTACGTAAAAAAGGAAGATCATTAAAGGAATAAGTGAAGGTAAAATAAAAACTTTTCTTTCTTTATTCTTAATTGATCTAACAAGTTTATTCAAATTAATGATAGCAATACTGTCTTTGACTATCTATATGCTTATGCCTAAGTAAAATGAATGCCAGCAATGAGACTAGGATATGAGGGAGGAATTAGGATTATTTGGTTATTATTAAGTACTTACATTACTCATGAAGCTGTATAATGTTATTGGAATGTAGATTTGGATTAAATATAAATATAGGGATTGTAGATTTGGATTAAATATAAATATTGCAACTTCTAGAACAACCACTAAGCAAAGTTTTTTTGCTGTTTTTTTTTAATGTAATGGAAAGGGGTGCCTAGTTGGCTCAGTCAGTAGACTTGCAACTCTTGATCTCAGGCTTGTGAGTTTGAGCCCCACATTGGGTGTAAAAGTTACTTTAAAAATATAAAATCTTTAAAAAAATTATAATTGATATACTCCAAGAAAGAAGAGAAAATGGAGTCATATAAAATTCTCAATTAAAACTACAAAATGCAGGGGCACCTGGGTGGTTCACTTGGTTGAGCATCTGACTTCAGCTCAGCTCATGATATCACAGTTGTGAGTTCGAACTCCGCATTGGTCTCTGTGCTGACAGCTCAGAGCCTAGGGCCTGCTTCAGATTCTGTCTCCCTCTCTCTGCCTTTCCCATGCTCATGCTCTCGCTCTCTCTCAAAACTAAACTTTAAAAAATTAAAAAAAAATATAAAATTAAAAAATACAGAAAAAGGATAGGAGAAAAACAGAAGTAGAGAACAAGGGCAATAAACAGAAAGCAGTGCCAACTATACTAGATATTAATCTAACTATATCAATAATCACTAAATGTATCAATTAAAAGACAGAGATTATCAAAGCAGACCAAAAAGTAAGCCCCAAGAATATATCTACAAGAAACCCTCTTTATGTATAATGACATAATATGATACCTACAAGAAACCCTGTTTAAGTATAATGACACATATAGATTAAAAGTAAATGGATGGACACCCCATGTTCATTGAAGAATTATTTACAAAAGCCAAAATATAAAAGCAACCTAAGTGTCCACTGGTAGATGAATGGATAAAAAAGATTTGCTATATATGTGTTTGCATGTGTGTATGTGTGTAATGAAATATTACTTAGACATAAAAAAGAATGAAACCTTGCCACTTATGACAACATGAATGGACACAGAAATTATTATGCTAAGTGAAATAGGTCAGTCAGAAAAAGACAAATACCATATGATTTCACTTATACTTGGAATCCAAAAATAAAACAAACATAAAGATAGAAATAGACTCATAAACATGGAGAACAAACTGGTAGTTGCCACATAGGAGGAGAGTGGGGGGATGGGCAAAGTAGGTGAAAGGGATAAAGAGGTACAAACTTCCAGTTATAAAATAAGCAAGTCATGGGGATGAAAAGTACAGCATAGAGAATATACTCAATAATATTGCAATAATTCTATATGGAGACAGATGATAACTACACTTATTGTGGTGAGCATTTTGTAATGTATATAACTGACAAATCACTATGTTGTACACCTGAAACTAATATAATATTGTGTGTCAACTATACTTAAATAAAAAAAATTGAAAAAGTAAATGGATGGAGAAAGACATACCATACTAACACTAATCAAAAGAAAGCAGGAATGGCTATATTAATATTAAA
This sequence comes from Prionailurus bengalensis, assembly GCF_016509475.1. Taxonomy (NCBI): domain Eukaryota; kingdom Metazoa; phylum Chordata; class Mammalia; order Carnivora; family Felidae; genus Prionailurus; species Prionailurus bengalensis. Next base: position 83,967,952 of record NC_057361.1, on the reverse strand, counting down.
CATAGTACACATCAAAGTAGAGGAAGTTATTATGAATAAAAAAAGGGCATCATATAATGATAAAGGGATCAGTTCACCAAGAAGACATAATGATTCTTAACATGTATGTGCCTAACAACATAGTGTCACAACATATAAAGCAGAGGTGCCTGGGTGGCTCAGTCGGTTGAGTGTCTGACTCTTGACTTTGGCTCAGGTCATGATCTTACAGTTCATGAGTTCAAGCCCTACACTGGGCTTGGCGCTGCCAGTGCAGAGCCTGCTTGGGATTCTCTGTCTCTTCCCCTCTCTCAACTCCTCCCCTGCTCACTCACTCTCTCTCAAAATAAATAAGTAAACTTAAAAATATTTTTTAAAAGTATATAAAGCAAAAACTGATAAAACTGCAAAACTTTGAGAAATATATAAATTTATTATAGTTGGACATTTCAACAGCCCTCTATCAAAAATTGGCATATCTAGCAAGCAAAAAAATTAGTAAAACAAGTTTAACTCAACAGCACCATCAATCAATTGGATATAATGGACATCTATAGACTACTTCATCTAACAACAGCAGGGTACACAGTCTTCTTAAACTCACATGTAACATTCACCAAGACAGATCACATTCTGGGCCATAAAACATGCTGAACAAATTTTAAAAGAGAGAAATCATGCAATGTCTGCTCTCAGACCACAATGGGATTGAAGAGAAATCGATAAAGAAAGATAGCTGGAAAATACCACAATACTTGGAGGTTAAATGACACATCTATAAATAAAGTATGAGTCAAAAAAGAAATCTCAAGAGATTTTTTAAAATTTTTAACGTTTATTTATTATTTAGAGACAGAGAGACACAGAGCATGAGCAGTGGAGGGGCAGAGAGAGAGAGACAGAATCTGAAGCAGGCTCCAGGCTCTGAGCTGTCAGCACAGAGCCCGACACGGGGCTCGAACTCACGAGCTGCGAGATCATGACCTGAGCCGAAGTCGGTCGCTTAACCAACTGAGCCACCCAGGTGCTCCGAGAGACATTTTTAAATATTTAAAAACTAAACAAACATTACAACTTACCAGGATTTGTAGGATGCAATGAAATCAGTGCTTAGAAAGAAATATATAGCAGCTAATGAATATATTAGAAAGAAGAAAGATCCAAAATCAATAATATAAGCTTCTGCCTTAGAAAATTAGAAAAAAATAAGGGCACCTGGGTCGCTCAGTCAGTTGAGAACCCGACACTTGGTTTCAGCTCCGGTCACAATCCCAGGGTTGTGGGATTGAGCCCCATGTCAAACCCAGCACTGAGTGTGGAGCCTGCTTAGGATTCTCAATCTCTCTCTCTCTCTCTCTCTCCCTCTCTCGCTCTGTCCCTCTCACCTGCTTGTGTAATCTCTCTAAAAAAAAAAAAATAGAAAAAAGAAGAGCAAATTAAATCCAAAGTGAAAGAAAAGAAATAATAAAGTTTAGAGCAGAAATCCATGAAATTAAAACCAAGAAATCAATACAGAAAATCGATGAAACAAAAAGCTGGTTCTTTGAGAAGACCCCTCACAAAAAATAACTTTAGGTGGATGATAAACCTAAATGAAAAGAAGGTGACACAGGAAAAAATCAAGATGACCTTGGATATAACTGTTTAGATACAACACCAAAAGCATGATCCATGAAAGAAATAATTGATAAGCTGATTTCATTAAAATAAAAATCTTCTGCTCTAAGAAAAACAGCATCAAGAGGATGAAAAGACAAGACATGGACTGGGAAAAAAATATTTGTAGAAGACATATCTAATAAAGAACTATTATCAAAAATACAAAAGGAACTCTTTTAACAATAAATTTAACAATAAGAAAACAAGCAACCCAATTAAAAAATGTGCCAAAGACCTTAACAGACACCTCACCAAAGAAGATATACAGATGTAAAGTAGGCATATGAAAAAATGCTCTATGAGTTTAGTTTAAAATGGCAGAGTAGCAAGGGGGTCCTATGCTTGCCTCATCCCTTCAACTCAGCCAGATAAATATCAAATCATTCTGAACAACCAAGAAATTGATCTGAGGACTGAGAGAACAAACTACATAACTAGAAGGAGACAAGAGGTCCCACATCCTGGAAGGAAGGAGGTGCAGAGATGTGATTTGGGGGAGAAAAGGATCATTGGTGCTGCGGAGGGGAGAAGGCCCTCATCACAGAGAAATGTGAGAGAGAGAGAGAGAGAGAGAGCAGCACACAGGGGATCGCACAAGAAAAACACTTCCCCAAAACCATTGGGAAAATAAGAGGGGATGATTATCTTGAGTTTTTACAACCAGTAGAGCTCGAAAACTGGAGTTCTAGATGTCTGCACCATGGTTGGTATGGAGCCTAGTGGATGCAGCAGTGCTTCTGTGGAGAACGAGGGCAGAGGACCAGAAGAAGAGTGTGCAATCTGAGGATACCCTGGGATGCACTGGAATAGAAAGTTTTTTATTATTGGAGAGCCTCTGAGGGAGGTAGCATTACCCCTCAGGGGACAAAAGATTCAACAGGAACTATCGCTGCCTCATTTCTTAGCAGAGGGGTAAAGACACCTGCTGAGGGCACCTAACATGGTTGCCAGCTTTTTGCTACACTCTACTCTGAACTCGAAGCTCCTGAACCTTAGTGTGACTGCCCTTCTGAACAAATGGCACCCGCCCCAATGAAGCAAGACCCTCCCCCAGAAGACCAGCTTGGGTCCACGGCCCATCAGTCCTTAAAGTTTGGATTTTTGAAACTCAGCTGCATGTCTAAGATAAAAAACAAGAACACTGCACCACCAGGGAGGCATATGGCCTGGACACAGACAAGGTGAAGGTATGGATCTGTGGGATGTCTGGGACACACAAATGGAGATTGTTCACTATTCTGTGAGGGTTTCTGGGAAGAAGTGGTGTGAACTCCCCTCTCTGGGGATGAAGGAGATAGCTGGCACCATTATTTTTCTCCCCCTCTCCCCCACCCATCACCACGGACTGACTTCAGTGAGCAGAACACCACAAACACTGAAGGCCTCACCACCTACACCAAGCCCTGCCCCCCCCCCCCCGTGCTCTGCAGGTGCTTCTTTACTAGTACAAGTGTGCCCAAGAACTACGGTGGTAGCAGGCTCCTCCCCTAGAAGACCAGCACAAACACCTGCACACACCAAACCTACTGACCATAGAGTGCTATCAAGCTTCACCTCTAGTGGAAATAGGATCTGGTCTCTTTTAACAAGCAGACCAGAGCACATCTAGTTAAAACTCTCCTCTCTCTGGACAAGGTGAAAACACTCCCCACTGCAGACAAGGAGAAACTCTGAAGGGGATTAACCTCAGGGAAAGAGCACCCAAAACACACAAGCAGAGTGCATACAACATACACCAGAAACACTTCCTGAAGCACCAGATCCTAGATAGTATAAGACCACGTCTTCATAAAGTCACTACTGTCAGGAGCAGTAAACATAGCAAGATTTCCTAACACACAGAAGACAGAGACATGACAAAATGCCAAGATGGAAAAATTAATCCCAAAAGAAAGAACGAGAAAAGATCACAGCCAGGGATCTAATTGAAACAAATATAAGTAATATGCCTGATCTAGAATTTAAAACAACAATCATAAGGATACTGTCCAGGCTTGAGAAAACCATAGAAGTCAGCAGGGAGTCCTTTACCACCAAGACAAAAGACCTAAAAACTAGCCAGGTTGAAATAAAAAATGGTATAACCACCATGTGAAACCAGTTGTATGTAATGACCACAAGGATGGAAAAAGCAGAAAAGCACATAAGTGATAGATATATAGAAGATAAAATGATGGAAAATAGTGAAGCTGAAAAGGAGAGAGAAAGAAACATATTGGATCATAACGTAGACTTAAGGAACTCAGTTATTCCATAAGGTGTAATAGCATTTATATCATAGGAGTCCCAGAATAAGAAGAGAGGGTAAAGGGGGCAGAAGGTTTATTTCAGCAAATTATACCTGAAAACTTCCCTAATTGGGGGAAGGAACCAGATAACCAAATGCAGGATGCACAGAGACCACACATCAAAATCAACAAAAGTCAGGCAACCAAGACATATTGTAGTAAAATTTTCCAAATACAGAGATAAGGAAAAAGTCTTAAAAGCAGCAAGTGAAAAGAAATCCTTCACTTACAAGGGAAGACAAAGTGGAAAGAAATCCTTGACTTACAAGGGAAGACAAATCAGGTTAGCAGAATCCACAGAAACTTAGTAACCAAGAAAGGAATGGCAAGATATATTCAACATGCTGAATGGGAAAAATATGTAGCCAAGAATACTTCAAACCAGCAAGGCTGTCATTAAGATTAGAAGAAAAGAGAAAGAGTTTCCCAGGCAAACAAACTAAAGGAACTCATGACCATTAAACCAACATTGCAAGAAGTATTAAAGGGGACTCTGAGTAGAAAGGAGAGACCAAAAGTGACAAAAACTAGAAAGAAACAGAGAAAATCTCCAGAAATAACAACTTAACAGGTAATGCAATGGAATTAAATTCATATCTACTAATAATCACTTTGACTGTAAAATGGATTAAATGCTCCAATCAAAAGGCATAGGATATCAAGATGGATAAAAAAAAAAGAACTTTCTATATGTTGCCTACAAAAAAGATTCATTTTAGACATAAAGACACATGCAGATTGAAAGTGAGGGGATGAAGAACCATTTACCATGCTAAAGGACATCAAAAGTAAGCCAGAATAGCCATAATTACATCAAACTAGAATTTAAACTAAAGACTGTAACAAAAGATGAAGAAGGGCACTATATTATAATGAAGGAGTCTATCCATCAAGAAGATCTAACAGTTGTAAACATTTATGCCCACAACTTGAAGCACACAAATATATAAAACAATTAATAACAAAGATAAAGAAACCCATTGTGAACAATACAGTAATAGTAGTGGACTTTTATCCCCACTTTCAGCAATGGACAGATCATCTAAGTAGAAAATCAACAAGAAAACAATGGGTTTCAATGACACACTGGCCCAGATGGACTTACCAGATATATTCAGAACATTTCATCATACAGCAACAGAATACACATTCTTTCTGAGTGCACATGGGACATTCTCCAGAATATATCAGATACAGGTCAAAACTCAGGCCTCAACAAACACAAAAAGATTGAGATCATACCATGCATAATTTCCAACTACAATGCTATGAAACTAGAATGCAACCACAAGAAAAAAAATTGCAAACACCACGAATATATGAAGGTGAGAGACATCTTACTAAAGAAAGAAAGGATTGACCAGGAAATCAAAGATGAAATTAAAATTACATGGAAATATGGGGGCCTGGGTGGCTCAGTTGGTTAAGGGTCAAACTCTTAATTTCAGCTCAGGTCATGATCTCACAGTTTGTGGGTTCGAGCACCACATTGAGCTCTGCACTGGCAGCACAGCGTCTGCTTGGGATTCTCTGTCTCCCTGTCTCTTTCCCTCCCCTGCTCTTGCTCTCACTCTATCTCTCATAAATAAATAAATAAATAAACATTTAAAAAAAAATACATGAAGCTTTCCCCCTAATGTCAGGAACAAGACAGGGATGTCCACTCTCACCACTGTTACTCAACATAGTATTGGAAGTGTTAGCTTCTGCAATCAGAAAACACAAAGAAATAAAAGGCATCCAAATCAGCCAGGAGGAGGTCAAACACTCACTCTTCGCAGATGACATGATACTCCACGTGGAAAACCCAAATGATTACACCAAAACTGCTAGAACTGATACATGAATTCAGCAAAGTTGCAGGATATAAAATCACATAGAAATCGGTTGCATTCCTATACACCAACAATGAAGCAACAGAAAGAGAAATCAAGGAATTGATCCCATTTATAATTGCACCAAAACCCATAAAATATCTAGGAATAAATCTAACCAAAGAAGTGAAACATCTATCCACTGAAATCCATAGAAAGCTTATGAAAGAAATTAAAGAAGACACACAAAAAATGGAAAAAGATTCCATGCTCCTGTATAGGAAGAACAAATATTGACAAAATGTCAATACTACCCAAAGCAATCTAAATATTCAATGCAATCCTTATCAAAATAACACCAGCATTCTTCACAGAGCCAGAACAAAGATTCCTAAAATTTGTATGGAACCAGAAAAGACCCCGAATAGCCAAAGCAATCTTGAAAAAGAAAACCAAAGCAGGAGGCATCACAATCCCAGACTTCAAGCTACACTACAAAGCTGTAAGCATCAAGACAGTATGGTACTGGCACAAGAACAGACACTGAGATCAAAGTAACAGAATAGAGAACCCAGAAATGGACGCACAAACGTATGGCCAACTAATTTTTGACAAAGCAGGAAAGAATATCCAGTGGAATAAAGACAGTCTCTTCAGCAAGTGGTGCTGGTAAAACTGGACAGCGACATGCAGAAGAATGAACCTGGACCACTTTCTTACACCATACACAAAAATAAACTCAAAATGGATGAGTGAAAGACCTCAGTGTAAGACAGGAAGCCATAAAAATCCTCGAGGAGAAAGCAGACAAAAACCTCTTTGATCTTGCCCACAGCAACTTCTAACACAACACGTCTCTGGAGGCAAGGGGAGTAAAGAAAAAATGAACTACTGGGACCTCATCAAAATAAAAACTTCTGCACAGCAAAGGAAACAATCAGCAAAACTAAAAGGCAACCAACAGAATGGTAGAACATATTTGCAAACGAGATATCAGATAAAGGGTTAGTATCCAAAACTATAAAGAACTTATCAAACTCAACAACCAAAAATCATCATCATCATCATCATCATCATCATCATCCAGTGAAGAAATGGGCAAAAGACATGAATAGACACTTCTCCAAAGAAGACACCCAGATGGCCAATTGACATGAAAAAATGCACATCACTCATCGTCAGGGAAATACAAATGAAAACCACAATGAGATACCACCTTACACCTGTCAGAATGGCTAACAACTCAGGCAACAACAGATGTTGCCAAGAATGTGGAGAAAGAGGATCTCTTTTGCATTGTTGGTGGGAAAGCACACTGGTGCAGCCACTCTGGAAAACAGTATGGAGGTTCCTCAAAAAACTAAAAATAGAACTACCCTATCACCCAGCAATTGCACTACTAGGTATTTATCCAAGGGATACAGGTATGCTGTTTCGAAGGGACACATGCACCCCCATGTTTATAGCAGCACTATCAACAATAGCCACAGTATGGAAAGAGCTCAAATGTCCTTCCATGGATGAATGGATAAAGAAAATGTGGTACATATATACAATGGAGTATTACTCAGCAATCAAAAAGAATGAAATCTTGCCATTTGCAACAATGTGGATGGAACCAGAGGGTATCATGCTAAGTGAAATTAGTCAGAGAAAGACAAATATCATATGACTTCACTCATATGAGGACTTTAAGAGACAAAGCAGATGAACATAAGGGAAGGGAAGCAAAAATAATATAAAAGAGGGAGGGGAACGAAGCACAAGAGACTCACAAATATGGAGAACAAAACAGAGGGTTACTGGAGGGGTTCTGGGAGGGGGGGATGGGCTAAATGCATAGGGGGCATTAGGGAATCTACTCCTGAAATCATTGTTGCACTATACGCTAACTAATTTGGATGTAAATTTTTAAAAAGACACTAAAAAATACATGAAGCAAATGAAAATATGGCAGTCTAAAATCTTTGGGATGCCACAAAACACTCATAGGAGGAAAGTATATACAATACAGGCCTACTTCAAGAAGCAAGAAAAATTTCAAATACATGTGGGAGATGCAGGAGAGAAGCATCAAAGGAAAATACTTCAAAAGGGAAGGGCTGGAGAAGGTTCAAGGCCTTAGGACATGTTTGCACAGCTGAACAGCTGGGCTGAGGCTCATAAGGACTGCATAGAGCCATTAACATTGTCCAAGGCCAGATCCTCCTTCACACTCTGACCCTTCCTAGTGTTATAGAAACGAATTAACTCAAAATTCAACCTTGAAAAGCTAAACTATTAGATTGATTAACACACTTGCTTAGCTAAATTTATACACGTAGTCTTTAGCAATTATCCTAACAAAAAGAAGCTTCATTCAGGAGTCAGGGCCTCATTTGGACTCGAGTATGAGGACCTTCACTTACTGCACTTTGTTTGCAGACTCATCTTATGCAACTCCCGCCATACTCCCTGCAACAAATACACAACCTAAATTTACACCTAACAGAGCTAGAAAAAAGATAACAAATGAAGCCTAAAGCCATCATAAGGGAAATAATAAAGATTAGAGCAGAAGGGAACCTGGGTGGCTCAATTAAGCATCTGACTTCATTTTGGCTAAGGTCATAATCTTGCAGTCCGTGGTAATAAATCTTGTGTCAGGCTCCTCACTGAAAGCACGGAGCCTGCTTGAGACTCTCTCTGCCCCTCCCCTGTGCATACTCTCTCTCTCAAAACAAATAAATAAACTTAAAAAAAGGTTAGAGCAGAAATAAACGACACAGAAACAGGAAACAAACAAATAAACAAAAAACTCAGTAGAAGAGAGCAATGAAACAAGGAGCTGCTTCTTTAAAAGAATTAATAAAATTGATAAACCCTTAGCCAGACTTATCAAAAAGAAAAGGGAAAGGACCTTAATAAATAAAATCACAAATAAAAGGGGAGAGATCACAGCCAACACCACAGAAATACAAACAATTATGAGAATATTGTGAAATAACACGTGCCAAAAAATTGGGCAATCTGGAAGAAATGCATAAATTCCTAGAAATGTATAAACTACCAAAACTGAAACAGGAAGAAATAGAAAATTTTTACAGATTCATAACCACCAAAGAAATTGAATCAGTAATCAAAAATCTCCCAACACACAAATTTCCAGAGCCAGAAGGCTTCCCAAAAAAATTCTACCAAACATTTGAAGAAGAGTTCATAACTATACTTCTCAAATTGTGCCAAAAACGAGGAATGGAAAGAAAACTTCCAAACTCATCCTACAAGGGCAGCATTACTTTGATTCCAAAACTAGACAAAGACGCCACTAAAAAGGAGAATTACAGGCCAATATCCCTGATGAACATGGATGCAAAAATTCTCAACAAGATACTAGTAAATCTATTTTCAACAGTATATTAAAAAAATTATTCACCATGATCAAGTGGGATTTATTCTTGGGCTGCAGAGCTCGTTCAATTTTCACAAATCAACGTAATGCACCATGTTAATAAAAGAAAGTGTAAGAACCATATGATCCTGTCAATAGATGCAGAAAAAGCATGTGACAAAATACAGGATCCATTCTTGATAAAAAACCCTCCACACAAAAAAGTTAAAAAATAAAAAAAATTTAAAAAAAACTTTCCACAAAGTAAAGATAGATGGGACATACCTCAACATCATAAAGGACATATAAGAAAGACCCACAGTTAATATCATCCTCAATGGAGAACAACTGAGAGCTTTTTGCCTAAGGTCGGGAACAGGACAGGGATGTCCACTCTCACTACTGTTGTTAAACATAGTACTGGAAGTCCTAGCCTCAGCAATCAGACAACAAAAGAAATAAAAAGCATCCAAAATGGCAAAGAAGAGGTAAAACTTTCACTATTCATAGATGCCATGATTTTTTATGTAGAAAACCCACAAGACTCCACCATAATATTGCTAGAACTAATACATAAATTCAGTAAAGTCTCAGGTTACAAAATCAACATACAGAAATCTGTTGCAATTCTATATGACAACAAAGAAGCAGCAGAAAGAGAAATCAAAGAACCAATCCCATTTACAATTGCACCAAAAAACATAAGATACATAGGAATAAACCTAACCAAAGAGGTAAAAACCTGTACTCTGAAAACTATAGAACACTTACGAAAGAAATTGAAGGGGACACAAAGAAATGGAAATACATTCCATACTCGTGAATTGGAAGAACAAACATTGTTAAAATGTCTATACTATCCAAAGCAATCTACACATTTAATGTAATCCCCATCAAAATACCGCCAGCATTTTTTTACAGAGCTAGAAGAAACAGTGCTAAAGTCTGTATGGAACCACAAAAGACCTCGAATAGCCAAAGCAATCTTGAAAAAGGAAACCAAAGCTGGAGGCATCACAATTTTGGACCTCAAGCTATATTACAAAGCTGCAGTCATCAAGACAGTATGGTACTGGCACAACAGACACAAGGATCAATGGAACAGAATAGAAAACCCAGAAATGGACCCACAATTTATATGGTCAACGCATCTTCAAGAAAGCTGAAAGAATATCCAATGGAAAAAAGACAGTCTCTTCAACAAATGGTGCTGAGAAAACTGAACAGCAACATGCAGAAGAATGAAACTGGACCACCTTTTCACCCTATACACAAAACTAAGTTTTAAATGGATGAAAGACCTAAATGTGAGACAGGAAACCATAAAAATCCTAGAGGACAACATAGGCAGCAACCACTTTGACCTCAGCCATACCAACTACTTACTAGATACATCTCTGGAGGTAAGGGAAACAAAAGCAAAAATAAACTATTGGGACTTCAAGATAAAAATCTCCACAGGGAAGGAAACAATCAACAAAACTAAAAGGCATTCTACAGAATGGGAGAAGATATTTGCAAATAACATATCTGATAAAGGGTTAGTATCTAAAATCTATAAAGAACTTCTCAAACTCAACACCCAAACAACAAATAAGCCAATTAAGAAATGGGAGGAAGAGGAGTCTAGGGAAGATGGAGGCGAAGGAGGACGCTGGGCTCACCTCGTCCTGCTGATCACTAGGAATCCACCCACACCTGCCTAAACAACCCAGAAAACCATCAGAAGACTAGCAGAACAGATTCTATGGAGCCAAGCATAAATGAGAGGCCCACAGAAGAGGGTAGGAAGGGCGAAGAGGTGGTGCATGCTACACGGACTGGTGGGAGGGAGCCAGGGCAGAGGGGCACCCTGCATGCAAAGCAGAGCCCCCAAGTCTGGCTTGCAAAAGCAGAGGGGCCAGAGGGAGTGAGTTCTTTTTTTTTTTATGAAATTTATTGACAAATTGGTTTCCATACAACACCAAGTGCTCATCCCAAAAGGTGCCCTCCTCAATACCCATCACCCACCATCTCCTCCCTCCCACCCCCCATCAACCCTCAGTTTGTTCTCAGTTTTTAACAGTCTCTTATGCTTTGGCTCTCTCCCATTCTAACCTCTTTTTTTTTTTTCCTTCCCCTCCCCCATGGGTTCCTGTTAAGTTTCTCAGGATCCACATAAGAGTGAAACCATATGGTATCTGTCTTTCTCTGTATGGCTTATTTCACTTAGCATCACACTCTCCAGTTCCATCCACGTTGCTACAAAAGGCCATATTTCATTTTTTCTCATTGCCACGTAATATTCCATTGTGTATATAAACCACAATTTCTTTATCCATTCATCAGTTGATGGACATTTAGGCTCTTTCCATAATTTGGCTATTGTTGAGAGTGCTGCTATGAACATTGGGGTACAAGTGGCCCTATGCATCAGTGCTCCTGTATCCCTTGGATAAATTCCTAGCAGTGCTATTGCTGGGTCATAGGGTAGGTCTATTTTTAATTTTCTGAGGAACCTCCACACTGCTTTCCAGAGCGGCTGCACCAATTTGCATTCCCACCAACAGTGCAAGAGGGTTCCCGTTTCTCCACATCCTCTCCAGCATCTATAGTCTCCTGAGTTGTTCATTTTGGCCACTCTGACTGGCGTGAGGTGATACCTGAGTGTGGTTTTGATTTGTATTTCCCTGATAAGGAGGGACGCTGAACATCTTTTCATATGCCTGTTGGCCATCCGGATGTCTTCTTTAGAGAAGTGTCTATTCATGTTTTCTGCCCATTTCTTCACTGGGTTATTTGTTTTTTGGGTGTGGAGTTTGGTGAGCTCTTTAGAGATTTTGGATACTAGCCCTTTGTCCGATATGTCATTTGCGAATATCTTTTCCCATTCCGTTGGTTGCCTTTTAGTTTTGTTGGTTGTTTCCTTTGCTGTGCAGAAGCTTTTTATCTTCATAAGGTCCCAGTAATTCACTTTTGCTTTTAATTCCCTTGCCTTTGGGGATGTGTCGAGTAAGAGATTGCTACGGCTGAGGTCAGAGAGGTCTTTTCCTGCTTTCTCCTCTAAGGTTTTGATGGTTTCCTGCCTCACATTTAGGTCCTTTATCCATTTTGAGTTTATCTTTGTGAATGGTGTGAGACAGTGGTCTAGTTTCAACCTTCTGCATGTTGCTGTCCAGTTCTCCCAGCACCATTTGTTAAAGAGGCTGTCTTTTTTCCATTGGATGTTCTTTCCTGCTTTGTCAAAGATGAGTTGCCCATACGTTTGTGGGTCTAGTTCTGGGGTTTCTATTCTATTCCATTGGTCTATGTGTCTGTTTTGGTGCCAATACCATGCTGTCTTGATGATGACAGCTTTGTAGTAGAGGCTAAAGTCTGGGATTGTGATGCCTCCTGCTTTGGTCTTCTTCTTCAAAATTCCATTGGCTATTCGGGGCCTTTTGTGGTTCCATATGAATTTTAGGATTGCTTGTTCTAGTTTCAAGAAGAATGCTGGTGCAATTTTGAATGGGATTACATTGAATGTGTAGATCGCTTTGGGTAGTATTGACATTTTGACAATATTTATTTTTCCAATCCATGAGCAGGGAATGTCTTTCCATTTCTTTAAATCTTCTTCAATTTCCTTCATAAGCTTTCTATAGTTTTCAGCATACAGATCCTTTACATCTTTGGTTAGATTTATTCCTAGGTATTTTATGCTTCTTGGTGCAATTGTGAATGGGATCAGTTTCTTTATTTGTCTTTCTGTTGCTTCATTGTTAGTGTATAAGAATGCAACTGATTTCTGTACATTGATTTTGTATCCTGCAACTTTGCTGAATTCCTGTATCAGTTCTAGCAGACATTTGGTGGAGTCTATCGGATTTTCCATGTATAATATCATGTCATCTGCAAAAAGCGAAAGCCTGACTTTATCTTTGCCAATTTTGATGCCTTGGATTTCCTTTTGTTGTCTGATTGCTGATGCTAGAACTTCCAGCACTATGTTAAACAGCAGCGGTGAGAGTGGGCATCCCTGTCGTGTTCCTGATCTCAGGGAAAAAGCTCTCAGTTTTTCCCCGTTGAGGATGATGTTAGCTGTGGGCTTTTCATAAATGGCTTTTATGATCTTTAAGTATGTTCCTTCTATCCCGACTTTCTCAAGGGTTTTTATTAAGAAAGGGTGCTGGATTTTGTCGAAGGCCTTTTCTGCATCGATTGACAGGATCATATGGTTCTTCTCTTTTTTTTGTTAATGTGATGTATCACGTTGATTGATTTGCGAATGTTGAACCAGCCCTGCATCCCAGGAATGAATCCCACTTGATCATGGTGAATAATTCTTTTTATATGCCGTTGAATTCGATTTGCTAGTACCTTATTGAGAATTTTTGCATCCATATTCATCAGGGATATTGGCCTGTAGTTCTCTTTTTTTACTGGGTCTCTGTCTGGTTTAGGAATCAAAGTAATACTGGCTTCATAGAATGAGTCTGGAAGTTTTCCTTCTCTTTCTATTTCTTGGAATAGCTTGAGAAGGATAGGTATTATCTCTGCTTTAAACGTCTGGTAGAACTCCCCTGGGAAGCCATCTGGTCCTGGACTTTTATTTGTTGGGAGATTTGTGATAACTGATTCAATTTCTTCACTGGTTATGGGTCTGTTCAAGCTTTCTATTTCCTCCTGATTGAGTTTTGGAAGAGTGTGGGTGTTCAGGAATTTGTCCATTTCTTCCAGGTTGTCCAATTTGTTGGAATATAATTTTTCATAGTATTCCCTGATAATTGTTTGCATCTCTGAGGGATTGGTTGTAATAATTCCATTTTCATTCATGATTTTATCTATTTGGGTCATCTCCCTTTTCTTTTTGAGAAGCCTGGCTAGAGGTTTGTCAATTTTGTTTATTTTTTCAAAAAACCAACTCTTGGTTTCGTTGATCTGCTCTACAGTTTTTTTTAGTTTCTATATTGTTCATTTCTCCTGTGATCTTTATTATTTCTCTTCTTCTGCTGGGCTTAGGCTGCCTTTGCTGTTCTGCTTCTAGTTCCTTTAGGTGTGCTGTTAGATTTTGCATTTGGGATTTTTCTTGTTCTTGAGATAGGACTGGATGGCAATGTATTTTCCTGTCAGGACTGCCTTTGCTGCGTCCCAAAGCGTTTGGATTGTTGTATTTTCATTTTCGTTTGTTTCCATATATTTTCTAATTTCTTCTCTAATTGTCTGGTTGACCCACTCATTCGTTACTAGGGTGTTCTTTAACCTCCATGCTTTTGGAGGTTTTCCAGACTTTTTCCTGTGGTTGATTTCAAGCTTCATAGCATTGTGGTCTGAAAGTAAGCATGGTATAATTTCAATTCTTGTAAACTTATGAAGGGCTGTTTTGTGACCCAGTATATGATCTATCTTGGAGAATGTTCCATGTGCACTCGAGAAGAAAGTATATTCTGTTGCTTTGGGATGCAGAGTTCTAAATATATCTGTCAAGTCCATCTCATCCAATGTCTCATTCAGGGCCCTTGTGTCTTTATTGACCGTGTGTCTAGATGATCTATCCATTTCTGTAAGTGGTGTATTAAAGTCCCCTGCAATTACCACATTCTTATCAATAAGGTTGCTTATGTTTATGAGTAATTGTTTTATATATTTGGGGGCTCCGGTATTCGGTGCATAGACATTTATAATTGTTAGCTCTTCCTGATGGATAGACCCTGTAACTATTATATAATGTCCTTGTTCATCTCTTGTTACAGCCTTTAATTTAAAGTCTAGTTTGTCTGATATAAGTATGGCTACTCCAGCTTTCTTTTGGCTTCCAGTCGCATGATAAATAGTTCTCCATCCCCTCACTCTCAATCTAAAGGTGTCCTCAGGTCTAAAATGAGTCTCTTGTAGACAGCAAATAGATGGGTCTTGTTTTTTTATCCATTCTGATACCCTATGTCTTTTGGTTGGCGCATTTAATCCATTTACATTCAGTGTTATTATAGAAAGATACGGGTTTAGAGTCATTGTGATGTCTGTACGTTTTATGCTTATAGTGATGTCTCTGGGACTTTGTCTCACAGGGTCCCCCTTAGGATCTCTTGTAGGGCTGGTTTAGTGCTGACAAATTCCTTCAGTTTCTGTTTGTTTGGGAAGACCTTTATCTCTCCTTCTATTCTAAATGACAGACTTGCTGGATAAAGGATTCTTGGCTGCATATTTTTTCTGTCTAGCACCCTGAAAATCTCGTGCCAATTCTTTCTGGCCTGCCAAGTTTCAAAAGAGAGATCAGTCATGAGTCTTATAGGTCTCCCTTTATATGTGAGGGCAAGTTTACCCCTTGCTGCTTTCAGAATTTTCTCTTTATCCTTGTATTTTGCCAGTTTCACTATGATATGTCGTGCAGAAGATCGATTCAAGTTACGTCTGAAGGGAGTTCTCTGTGCCTGTTGGATTTCAATGCCTTTTTCCTTCCCCAGTTCAGGGAAGTTCTCAGCTATGATTTCTTCAAGTACCCCTTCAGCACCTTTCCCTCTCTCTTCCTCCTCTGGGATACCAATTATGCGTATATTATTTCTTTTTAGTGTATCACTTAATTCTCTAATTTTCCCCTCATACTCCTGGATTTTTTTATGTCTCTTTTTCTCAGCTTCCTCTTTTTCCATAACTTTATCTTCTAGTTCACCTATTCTCTCCTCTGCCTCTTCAAGCCGAGCTGTGGTGGTTTCCATTTTGTTATGCATTTCGTTTAAAGCGTTTTTCAGCTCCTCGTGACTGTTCCTTAGTCCCTTGATTTCTGTAGCAAGAGATTCTCTGCTGTCCTGTATACTGTTTTCAAGCCCAGCGATTAATTTTATGACTATTATTCTAAATTCACTTTCTGTTATGTTAGTTAAGTCCTTTTTGATCAGCTCATTAGCTTTGTTATTTCCTGGAGATTCTTCTGAGGGGAATTCTTCCGCTTGGTCATTTTGGATAGTCCCTGGCGTGGTGAGGACCTGCAGGGCACTTCCCCTGTGCTGTGGTGTATAACTGGAGTTGGTGGGCGGGGCCGCAGTCAGACCTGATGTCTGCCCCCAGCCCACCGCTGGGGCCACAGTCAGACTGGTGTGTGCCTTCTCTTCCCCTCTCCTAGGGGCGGGATTCACTGTGGGGTGGTGTGGCTCGTCTGGGCTACTTGCACCCTGCCAGGCTTGTGATGCTGGGGATCTGGCGTATTAGCTGGGGTGGGTAGGCAAGGTGCTCGGGGGCAGGAGGGGCAGGCTTAGATCGCTTCTCCTTAGGTGATCCACTTCAGGAGGGGCCCTATGGCAGCAGGAGGGAGTCAGATCCGCTGCCGGAGGTTTGGCTCCGCCGAAGCGCAGAGTTGGGTGTTTGCGCGGAGCGAGTAAGTTCCCTGGCAGGAAACAGTTCCCTTTGGGATTTCGGCTGGGGGATGGGCGGGGGAGATGGCGCTGGCGAGCGCCCTTGTTCCCCACCAAACTGAGCTCTGTTGTCAGGGGGCTCAGCAGCTCTCCCTCCCTTTGTCCTCCAGCCTTCCCGCTTTCCGAGCAGAGCTGTTAACTTATGACCTCCCAGATGCTAAGTCGCGCTTGTTGTGGGAACACAGTCCATCAGGCCCCTCCGCTTTTGCAAGCCCGACTCGGGGGCTCTGCTTGGCCGGCGAGCCGCCCCTCCACCCCGGCTCCCTCCCGCCAGTCCGTGGAGCGCGCACCACCTCGCCGCCCTTCCTACCCTCTTCCGTGGGCCTCTCGTCTGCGTTTTGGCTCTGGCGACTCCGTTCTGCTAATCCTCTGGCGGTTTTCTGGGTTATTTAGGCAGGTGTAGATGGAATCTAAGTGATCAGCAGGACGTGCGGTGAGCCCAGCGTCCTCCTAAGCCGCCATCTTGCCGCAACCTTCCCCAGACGGAGTGTGTTCTGACAGCAAGCGGGACTTAACATCTGGAAGATATAAGTTAACAGCTCTTCTCAGAGAGCAGGAAGGCTGGAGGACAACGGGAGGGAGAGTTGTTGAGCCCTGGACAACAGAGTTCAGCTTGGCAGGGAACAAAGGCGCTTGCCATCTCCATCTCCCTCGCCCACCACCCAGCCAAAATCCCAAAGGGAACCAGTTCCTGCCAAGGAACTTGCTTGCACTGAACAAACACCCAATGCTGTGCTTCTGAGGATCCATTCCTCTAGCAGCGGGTCTGACTACCTCCAGGTGCCGCAGGGCCCCACCCAAAGCAGATCACCAAAGGAAAAGTGACCTGAGCCTACCCCTCCAACCCCTGTGCACCTCACGGATCCACCCTTTTATGGAAAAAGAGGAAGCTGAGAAAAAGAGAGATTAAAAAAGCCAGGAGTATGAGGAGAGAATTAGAGAAGTGAGTGATGCAATCAAACGGAACACTATCTGTATCATAGGAATTCCAGAAGAAGAAGAAGAAGAGAGAGAGAGAGAGAAAGGGGCTGAAGGTGTAATTGAAGAAATAATAGTTGAGAACTTCCCTGAACTGGGGAAGGAAAAAGGCATTGAAATCCAAGAGGCACAGACAACTCCGTTCAGACATAACTTGAATCGATCTTCTGCACGACATATCATAGTGAAACTGTCAAAATACAAGGATAAAGAGAAAATTCTGAAAGCAGCTAGGGATAAACGTGGTCTAACTTATAAAGGGAGAGCGATAAGACCCGTGATGGATCTCTCTACTGAAACTTGGCAGGCCAGAAAGGAATGGCAGGAAATCTTCAATGTGATGAACAGAAAAAATATGCAGCCAAGAATCCTTTCTCCAGCAAGTCTGTCATTTAGAATAGAAGGAGAGAGAAAGGTCTTCCCAAACAAACAAAAACTGAAGGAATTCGTCACCACTAAACCAGCTCTACAAGAGAACCTAAGGGGGATCCTGTGAGACAAAGTACCAGAGACATCGCTACAAGCATGAAACCTACAGACATCACAATGACTCTAAACCCATATCTTTCTATAATAACACTGAATGTAAATGGACTAAATGCTCCAACCAAAAGACATAGGGTATCAGAATGGATAAAAAAAATAATAAGACCCATCTATTTGCTGTTTACAAAAGACTCATTTTAGACGTGAGGACACCTTCAGATTTAAAGTGAAGGGATGGAGAACTATTTATCATGCTCCTGGAAGTCAAAAGAAAGCTGGAGTAGCCATACTTATATCAGACAAACTAGACTTTAAATTAAAGGCTGGAACAAGAGATGAAGAAGGGCATTATATAACCATTTACAGGGTCTATCAATCAGGAAGAGCTAACAATTATAAACGTCTATGCACCGAATACGGAAGCCCCCAAATATATAAAACAATTAGTCACAAACATAAGCAACCTTATTGATAAGAATGTGGTAATTCCAGGGGACTTTAATACTCCACTTACAACAATGGATAGATCATCAAGACACATGGTCAATACAGAAACAAGGGCCCTGAATGATACGTTGGATCAGATGGACTTGACGGATACATTTAGAACTCTGCATCCCAAAGCAACAGAATATACTTTCTTCTCGAGTGCACATGGAACATTCTCCAAGATAGATCACATACTGGGTCACAAAACAGCCCTTCATAAGTATACAAGAATTGAGATCAAAACATGCATACTTTCAGACCACAAGGCTATGAAGCTTGAAATCAACCACAGGAAAAAGTCTGGAAAACCTCCAAAAACATGGAGGTTAAAGAACACCCCACTAAAGAATGAATGGGTCAACCAGGCAATTAGAGAAGAAATTTAAAAATATATGGAAACAAATGAAAATGAAAATACAACAATCCAAACGCTTTGGGATACAGCGAAGGCAGTCCTGAGAGGAAAATACATTGCAATTCAGGCCTATCTCAAGTAACAAGAAAAATCCCAAATACAAAACCTAACAGCACACCTAAAGGAAATAGAAGCAGAACAGCAAAGACACGCTAAACCAGCAGAAGAAGAAAATAATAAACATCAGAACAGAAATAAACAATATAGAATCTAAAAAAACTGTAGAGCAGATCAATGAAACCAAGAGTTGGATTTTTTGAAAAAAGAAACAAAATTGATAAATCTCTAGCCAGGCATCTCAAAAAGAAAAGGGAGATAACCCAAATAGATAAAATCATGAATGAAAATGGAAGTATTACAACCAATCCCTCAGAAATACAAGCAATTATCAGGGAATACTATGAAAAATTATATTCCAAAAAATTGGACAACCTGGAAGAAATAGACAAATTCCTAAACACCCACACACTTCCAAAACTCAAACAGGAGGAAATAGAAAGCTTGAACAGACCCATAACCAGTGAAGAAATTGAATCAGTTATCAAAAATCTCCCAACAAATAAGAGTCCAGGACCAGATGGATTCCCAGGGGAGTTCTACCAGATGTTTAAAGCAGAGATAATACCTATCCTTCTCAAGCTATTCCAAAAAATAGAAAGGGAATGAAAACTTCCAAACTCATTCTAGGAAGCCAGTATTACTTTGATTCCTAAACCAGACAGAGACCCAGTAAAAAAAGAGAATTACAGGCCAATGTCCCTGATGAATATGGACGCAAAAATTCTCAGTAAGGAACTCGCAAATCGAATTCAACGGCATATGAAAAGAATTATTCACCATGATCAAGTGGGATTCATTCCTGGGCTGCAGGGCTGGTTCAACATTCGCAAATCAATCAACGCGATACATCACATTAATAAAAGAAAAGATAAGAACCATATGATCCTGTCAATCGATGCCAAAAAAGCATTTGACAAAATTTGACAAAATTCAGCATGCATTCTTAATAAAAACCCTGGAGAAAGTCAGGCTAGAAGGAATATACTAACGCCATTATAAACGCCATTTATGAAACGCCCACAGCTAACATCATCCTCAATGGGGAAAAACAGAGCTTTTTCCCTGAGGTCAGGAACTCGACAGGGATGTCCACTATCACTGCTGTTGTTTAACATAGTGTTGGAAGTTCTAGCTTCAGCAGACAACAAAAGGAAATCAAAGGCATCAAAATTAGCAGTGATGATGTCAACCTTTCACTTTTTGCAGATGACGTGATATTATACATGGAAAATCTGATAGACTCCACCATAAGTCTGCTAGAACTGATACATGAATTCACCAAAGTCGCAGGATACAAAATCAATGTACAGAAATCAGTTGCATTCTTATACACTAATAATGAAGCAACAGAAAGACAAATAAAGAAACTGATCCCATTCACAATTGCACCAAGAAGCATAAAATACCTAGGAATAAATCTAACCAAAGATGTAAAAGATCTGTATGCTGAAAACTATGGAAAGCTCATGAAGGAAATTGACGAAGATATAAAGAAATGGAAAAACATTCCGTGCTCATGGATTGGAAGAATACATATTGTTAAAATGTCAATACTACCCAAAGCTATCTACACATTCAATGCAATCCCAATCAAAATTGCACCAGCATTCTTCTCGAAGCTAGAACAAGCAATCCTAAAATTTGTATGGAACCACAAAAGGCCCCGAATAGCCAATAGAATTTTGAAGAGAAGACCAAAGCAGGAGGCATCACAATCCCAGACTTTAGCCTCTACTACAAAGCTGTAATCATCAAGACAGCATGGTATTGGCACAAAAACAGACACACAGACCAATGGAAGAGAATAGAAACCCCAGAACTAGACCCACAAACATATGGCCAACTCATCTTTGACAAAGCAGGAAAGAATATCCAATGGAAAAAAGACAGTCTCTTTAACAAATGGTGCTGGGAGAACTGGACAGCAACATGCAGAAGATTGAAACTAGACCGCTTTCTCACACCATTCACAAAAAAAAACCTGAAAATGGATAAAGGACCTGAATATGAGATAGGAAACCATCAAAACCCTAGAGGAGAAAGCAGGAAAAGACCTCTCTGACCTCAGCCGTAGCAATCTCTTACTTGACACATCCCCAAAGGCAAGGGAATTAAAAGCCAAAATGAACTATTGGGACCTCATGAAGATAAAAAGCTTCTACACAGCAAAGGAAACAATCAACAAAACTAATAGGCAACCAATGGAATGGGAAAAGATATTTGCAAATGACATTGGACAAAGGGCGAATATCCAAAATCTATAAAGAGCTCACCAAACTCCACACCTTAAAAACAAATAACCCAGTGAAGAAATGGGCAGAAAACATGAATAGACACTTCTCTAAAGAAGACATCTGGATGGCCAACAGGTACATGAAAAGATGCTCAACGTCGCTCCTCATCAGCGAGATAGAAATCAAAACCACACTCAGATATCACCTCACGCCAATCAGAGTGGCCAAAATGAACAAATCGGGAGGCTATAGATGATGGAGAGGATGTGGAGAAACAGGAACCCTCTTATACTGTTGGTGGGAATGCAAATTGGTGCAGCCACTCTGGAAAACAGTATGGAGGTTCCTCAAAAAATTAAAAATAGACCTACCCTATGACCCAGCAATAGCATTGCTAGGAATTTACCCAAGGGATACAGGAGTACTGATGCATAGGGGCACTTGTACCCCAATGTTGATAGCAGCACTCTCAACAATAGCCCAATTATGGAAAGAGCCTAAATGTCCATCAACCAATGAATGGATAAAGAAATTGTGGTTTGTATACACAATGGAGTACTACGTGGCCATGAGAAAGAATGAAATATGGTCCTTTGTAGCAACGTGGATGGAACTGGAGAGTGTGATGCTAAGTGAAATAAGCCATACAGAGAAAGACAGATACCATATGGTTTCACTCTGATGTGGATCCTGAGAAACTTAACAGAAACCCATGGGGGAGGAGACGGAAAAAAAAAAAAAAGAGGTTAGAGTGGGAGAGAGCCAAAGCATAAGAGACTGTTAAAAACTGAGAACAAACTGAGGGTTGATGGGGGGTGGGAGGGAGGGGAGGGTGGGTGATGGGTATTGAAGAGGGCACCTTTTGGGATGAGCACTGGGTGTTGTATGGAAACCAATTTGACAATAAATTTCATATATTAAAAAAATGGGAAGAAGACATTAATAGACAATTTTTCAAAGAAGACATACAGATGGCTAACAGACCCATGAGGAAAAAAAAAAGCTCAATATCACTCATCATCAGGGAAATACAAATTAAAACCATGATGATGAGATATCACCTCACACTTGTCAGTATGACTAAAATTAAGAACACAGGAAACAACAGATATTGGGGAAGATGTGGAGAAAGGAGAGCCCTCTTACACTGTTTATGGGAGTGCAAACTGGTGCAACCCCTCTGGAAAAAAGTATACTGTTTCCTCAAATAGTTAAAAATAAAACTACCCTATGACCCAGCAATTACACCACTGGGTATTTCCCATAAGATACAAAAATACTGACCAAAGGGGCATGTGGACCCCGATATTTATAGCAGCATTATCACCATTAGCCAAATTACAGAAATATCCCAGATGCCCATCAACTGATGAATGGATAAAGAAGATATGATAGATGTATATACACATACATATACATACCAATATATAATGGGGTATTACTCAGCCATGAAAAAGAATGAAATCTTGCCATTTGCAAAGAAGTGGATGGAGCTTGAGTGTGTTATGCTAAGCAAAATAAGTCAGTCAGAGAAAGACAAATATCATATGTGGATTTTAAGAAACAAAAGAGATGAACGTAGGGGAAAGAAAAAAAAGAGTGGGAAGCAAATCATAACAGACTCGGTTTTCTTTTTTTAACTATTTATTTTTGGGAGAGCTCCAGTGACAGAGAGGCAGAAAGAGAGGGGTAAATATGATCCAAACTGGGCTCTGCACTGACAGCAGGGAGCCCAATGTAGGGCTCAAACTTGCGAACCATGAGATCATGACCTGAGCTGACGTTGGATGCCCAACTGACTGAGCCAGCAGGCGCCCCAAGAGACTCTTAAGTATAGAGAAAAAACTGAGGGGATATGGGCAGGGGGATTGGCTAAATGGGTGTGGGGTATTAAGGAGGGCACTTGTGATGAGCACTATGTCTTATATGTAAGTGTTGAATCACTAAACTATACTCCTGAAACTAATATTATACTATATGTTAACCAACTAGAATTTAAAATGAAACTTGAAACATTAAAAAAAAGATGCTCCACATCATATGTCACCAAAGAAATGCAAACTAAAACAAGAAACCACTACACACCTATTAGAATGACCAAAATCCAGAACACTGATAACACCAAAAGATGTCATGAATGTAGCACATAAGAATTCTCATTCATTGGTAATGGGAATACAAAATAGTACAGTCACTTTTGTATACAGTTTGGCAGTTTCTTACAAAACTAAACATCCTCTTACCATGTGATCCAACAATCATGCTCCCCACTGTGTACTCAAAGGAGTTGAAAAGTTTTGTACTCACAAAAACCTGCACACAAATGTTTACAGCAGCTTTATTCATAATGGCCAAAACCTGAAATAATCCAAGATGTCCTTACAAAATAATGGATAAATAAACTGTGGTACATAAAGACAATGGAATATTTTCAGTGATAACAAGCAATGAAGAATCAAGGCATGAAAACACGGAAGAACCTTAAATACATGTTATTAGGTGTAAGAAGCGAATCTGAAAAAGCTACACACTATATGATTCCAACCATATGACATTTTGAAATAGGCAAAACTATGGTGACAGTAAAAGATCAGTGGTTGCCAGGGATTAGAGTGGGAAAAGTGATGAATTCATGAAACACAGAGGATTTTTAGGGCAGTGAAAGTACAGAGTACTTTCTGTGTAGATACAGATAGATACATATCATTATACACTTTCCAAACCCATAAAATGCACAACACCAAGAATGAACCATATAGTAAACTGTGGACTTTGGGTGATAATGACGTGTTAAAATAGCTTCACCAATGATAACAAATGTACTACTTTGATAATGGGAGACGCTATGTATGTGCAGGGCAAGGCATATATGGGAAATCTCTATACTTTCCACTCAGTTTTGCTATGTGCCTAAAACTGCTCTATAAAATAACATCTATTTTAAAATAATATCTTAAAATATATATATAAGTATTTACAGGCTGCATGCATTAAAATGGTCAAGAAACAATGGCTAATCAAGTGGCAATGAGCACCTCTAGTACCCTGATTGAACCCTCTAAAATCATTTCCCACTAAAAGGAACCAGGCTTCCTTGGCAAAATGGCTGATTCCAGGTCTGCGGTAGGAGTTGTATCAGATGAATTATGCCAAACTATATTACCAGAAAGCATGTTAAATAAGTCTCAGAAGCCAGTGGTATCTGGGTGGCTCAGTCAGTTAAGTGTCTAACTCTTAATTTTGGCTCAGGTCATGATCTCACAGTCATGAGATTAAGCTGTAAGATTGGAGCTGTATGCTGAGCATGGAGCCTGCTTGAGATTCTCTTCTCCCTCTGTGCCTTTCCCCCACTCGTGCACTCTCTCTCTCTCTCAAAAATAAAAAAAAAAAGAAAAAAAAGAAAAGAAAGGAAAAGACTCAAAAGTCAATCTGAAGGAAGCTCCACTGGCCAAACATAGAACATTTTGAAGATCAAAATGATTCATGACCATAATGGATTAAAACATATCAAATATAAAGATCTATGAGTTCATGATGACACTGTAACCAAAATGCAAAACAAAATAAAATGAACTCACTGCTCACCTTTGGAGGATTCTAGTGAAACAAATCATTATTTTGAAAAGTGGAAATAGGTGCACCTGGGTGGCTCAGTCAGTTGAGCGTCTGACTTTGGCTCAGGTCATGTTCTCACTGTCCCTGAGTTCGAGCCTCACATCGGGCTCTGTGCTGACAGCTCAGAGCCTGGAGCTTGCTTTGTATTCTGTGTCTCCCTCTCTCTCTTCCCCTGCCCCATTCATACTCTGTCTCTCTCTCTCTGTCAAAAATAAATAAACATTAAAAATAATAAAAAAAAAAGAAAAGTGGAAATACTGCAAAAGAATTACACATTCATCCTTGTCTTCATGTGCAAACGAAGCTCAGCACAACCTAAAGGTTAATTATGTTAGGGTTTTTTTTTTTCAATAAAAAAATTTTAGCTAATGAATGCAGAAGAAATCAGAATTAGAACACTATTTTGTAGTCTTTAATGAAATGCAGACCCAGGCAACAATCTTCAAAAATTGTATAAACCATAAGGTGAAAAGCACATGGGTTATTTTATACTCAATGGATTAGGTTAAGAATACTCAAATTAAGTGATCAATCTTAGTGTCACAACAGGAGACAACTAGACAAAATCAGCTTCATGGTGTAATACTATAGAACTAAACAACACCACATCTAAGGTACTCTTGCAAAAAACCTGAATCTTAACAAGCCTCTAAACCTAATTATCAACTTAAAGTCAATAGAAAGGGGGAACCTAGATGGCTTAGTCGGTTAGGAATCCAACTCTTGATTTTGGCTTGGGTCATAATCTCAGGGTCGTGAGATTGAGCCCAACATTGAATTATGAGCTGGGTGTGGAGTCTGTTTTAGATTCTCTCTCTCCCTCTCCTTCTGCCCCTCTGCTGCTTGTGCTCTCTAAAAAAATAATAAATAAATAAACAAATAAGTAAGTAAATAAAGGCATAAATAAATAAAGGCAATGGGAGGAGACGGAGGAATATAACAACACAATAAGGATATAATTAGCAAAACCCAAAATTTAAGCTCCACAGGACAAATGATCCAGTTTTTTCAGCAAATAAATTAGAAGGTTAAGAAAATGGACCTTCTTTAGATTAAAAAAATTAAATATTTTAGAGACAGTTAAAGAAAAATTAAAACAGAGAAATTAAAGTTAAAATCAAAATGACATAACACTACATGCCCACCAGAATAACAAAATGAAAAAGGTGGAATATACCAAGTATTGTCGAAAATTTGGAAAAAGTGGGACTCTCACATACTGCTGGTAGGAACATAGACTGGAACAACCACTTGAAAAACTGCTTGGCACTGTCTGATGTACTCAACATATGCATACTCTATGACTTAGAAGTGCCACTCTTTGGTATATGTCCAAGAGAAATGAAAATATATATCCATCAAAAAATATGTAGAAGAACATTCATAGTACCATTACTCAAAATAAGTCAAAAATGTAAAAATACATAAATTCCCAAAACAGATACATATATTGTAAAATACCCACATAATGTACTACTTGCTATACAACCAATGAAAATGAAAAATCTAAAACTATGGACAATGATAATGTAAATATACTTTATGTTGACTGAAAGAAGCCAGACACAGAAAAGTACATGCTGCATGTATGATTCCAGGAATTTTTCTTCTAACCTCCCAATAGAGATTAGGGAAGGAGAGGATAATCAATACTCTATTTCTTTTTATTTGAAGAGACTCAGTGTCTTTGTATATTACTTGCAGGTTAACTTTAAAGAGAACATATCCTGTGAGCTCTTAAAGTGATTCACTACGTATAAGAACAAGGCTAGTGCTATATTTGATGTACAGAAAACTGAGTACCAGTCAAGAGACATACTTGGATCCATAGGCGAACCTAACCCACTAACTCTAGGTGACCCTGGGTAAAATACCACACCTCCTCTGGCCTCACCAATCAAGAGTGGTCACATCAGCCCTGCCTCCCATCCAACAAAGCCTAGAACACAGAGCAATGTGATTCCCATCTGAAAAGCACTTTGGGTTCATAAGAGGGAAAAAAATTACCATGAAAGTCCAAGGAATTATTTTAACAGAATTTGTCTAATTCATAGTAATTTTCATGATTATTCTCTTTTTTATAATTATCACCTTTGACGAAGATTCTCTCCTGGACAAAACTCTAGGCATAGTCCTCTTAGCACTCTTCTTGACTACACCTCAACCCTGGACAATTAAGTCTTGATCTAAACACTACCATAGTTTCTAACAGCTGAAGGCTGCATCTGTAAGATGAGCCTAAACCCCTTTAAAGTGATCGCCTGAGAAAACGCAAGGCTTCCAGAACAATTTACTGTTTGTTCCAGCTAGCACCTGAAGATACGGCCCCTGCCTCTAGCCTCTGTGGGAGAATAGAAATCTAACTTGAATAAAAGCCAGTTAACAAACTCCGATGGGTTTCACCTGGATGAAACCTACTTCATTATTTTTGTAATTTTTCACTTCCTTGAATCTACTTAACTCCTACTCACTCCTCTCCCTATTCCCTCATGTTCCCTTTAAACTTCTCAGTCACCTCTAGACAAATTAAAGTTGAGATGAGTTCATACTGGACTCTTCCCTGTCGCAAAAGTATATTGCTGATTAAAATCTGTCCTTACCACTTTAACCAGGGTCTAGCTTTTTTCATCTTTGACACATTTTTTTGTCTATAATTACTACCTTTTCGTTTTTCTTAAATAAATACCATTTGGTACACTGCAAACGCCTACTGAAACATAGTTTCCACCCAAAGAGATACAGATGGTCCTGACCTAACATCACCCATAGTAGGCTGACATAGTGCAACAAATGTCTTTTTCTTCCTACCTAAGGGTACTGGTTAGGAATGTGGCTTCTGGAGACAGACCAGGTCCAAATCCTAGTTCTGTATGAGTCTGAATTCTTTTTCTTCACCTTACAGTCACTCAATTGCCTCATGTAGAAAATTGGGGTTGTGCGTTACTATAGAAGACACAGCAGTTTTAAATAAACATTGCTTTGAATTTTGGTCTTTACAAGAATAAATAGTCCACAATCCTATTATTTAAAAAATTCTGCAAAGACTTTGGGATACCTAGCTCTCTGTGATCTTTGGAGATTAAAAAACCTGTGCCTCAGTTTCCTCTTCTGTAAAATGGAAAATACAATCACCCCTATGTCATGGGTTATTATTTTGAGAATTGAGTTAATACACTATTAGAACACTGCTGGGTGCACAGTAAAAGCTCAAAAATGCTAGCTACTTTAAATAAATACTTACAATATGATATTTATATAGTTTTATAGTCTGCATGTGTGTTTAATAAAGTGTAATAGTTTTACAACTAAATCCTATTCATTAAATGATCCATTTTGTAAATCGCTTTTACCATAACCACTTTGCTTACCTAATTATCATGAGAATGTCTCAAAAGCGCATGGAACAACCGATCTCAGGAAACACCACCACCGTGTCTGCACTTGGCTGAACAAAAGCCAAGTGCTCATCCTTCATTCAGACTTATCCTCATGTACCCCCACGCACAATCATCTCAGGCCCCACCTGTCCTATCACCAACACATCCTGTCCAAGGCTATCCCTTGTCATTTGCACACTGGCAGTACTGGGTCAATCCACCCTCATCCCTCCCCTGGACTTCTGCAAGACTACATTTGGAGAAATCCTGACCTAAGCATCTGATGTTTGTGTACCATTAATTTTATGTCTCCCATTCAGAGTTCAATGATATCTGTGGTGTCTCTGTTAATGTAATTACTCAAAAGCACACTGGTCCTTCCCTCACACATATGACCACAGATTGCTTTCCCACATGGGATCACACTTAAATTTCATAATACTCCCAGGTGGTTGGGAGAATTGGATACTGTTATCCTGTTGTATAGACAAGGCTGGTGGAAGCATAGTGACTTACCTAAAGTGTCCCAATGATGGGACCCTGATCTCTTCATTCTTGCTCTAGGAACCAGTCTAGCACACTCTACATCACACTTTGTTCTTCTCTATCGGTTCCTGTTTTCAGGGCTCAGAATTCACATGCCTGTCTGTTGTTCCACTAGAAAGGAAGAGTCAGGTGTTCAGACATCACATGGAATAGAACAGAAAGTGAAAGGAAGGGAAAACACATGAAACACAACAGCAGTTAGTGAGCTTGTGCTTGCCTGTCCCCACCCAGTTCACAGGAAGCTGTGCAATGACGCTGTGCCTCTTCTCTACCTCCATCCCACAGCCTCCTTACACACACAGCAGTGACACTGAAGCTCTCACATCATGTGAATGGGGGCTCATCCCTGCTTGCTGTTCCATGTCCAAATATTCTCTCTGGTATTCCTGCTATCATGTTCATGTCAGAGGTAACATATTGACAGAGTGAAGAAGGCAAAATTGGAATGGAGAATTAGCACCCACTGAGAGCCTACTAGATGCCACATACAGGAGGTTGTTATTTTCAGACTTTTTCTCTTCAATTCCTCAAAATGATTATCTGAGGTGATTTCCATTCTATAGATTAGAAGATAGCCTCAGGAGACAAAGTAAATATTGAAAGAATTCTAAGCAGTTGTCAAGTAGACATAGAAGTCAACTTGAAGGGGCTTCCATTGGTCAATTCTGAGACATTTAAGCATAAAAATAAATAATTGTAGCATCAAATGGTAACTCTTTCTGCAAAATAGAAATCTATTATTCATACTGATGTAAATTTTAAAAACATATAAAACAAGGAGAAGAGAAATCTCTACCTTCAGTCAAATTTCAATGGATAATGCAGGAAGGAATGAGGAAATCAGAAAATCAACACTTGACAACCATGTTACTAATAAGCAATTTGGGCTATAATTATAAAACAACGCTCAATCTGCACCAAATCTCACAGCAGTCACAGAGTCACCATGGTAACCATGCTGGCCAACTAAAGCTGGAGAAAAAACAACCACTGTGATTTACTTCCTATTATATGCTAGGAAGTGAACAGGACTGACACAACCACAGTAAAGTAATTAACCTGAAGTATTCTTCACAATAAAGATTCCTGGCAGCTTCAGCAACACACACATACATACAAACATACATACTCATATATGTACATGCTCTCTCCTTCCCCTGTCTCACCATTCAAGTACCCAGAATTCATCAATTCAAGGGACAAAAAAAAAAAACACCCACAATTTAACTGGTTCAATTCTAACCACACATAACTACTTCATTTTAGTGACTGATTTTTCTGGAGATGACCTGTAGAGTTGTCTCTGTGACATTTTTCTCCCTAGTTTCAGTACATTGCCAATGATGTCAAAAAGCTGATATAGAAACAGTCAAATGCATGTTATCCATCAGGTAACTTTTTCATCCTAGAGTGGTCTGTGCTTTCAACCAAAAAGATCCTGTAACAGTTATTATTAAATATTTGGCTGCTGACAGCTTAGTGAAAATAAAATAATTGGGAATAATATTTATAAAACAATGTATTTTACAATAACATCAAAAAGTATGAAATAGTTATGGATCATCTGTCCACATATGTGCAAAGCTTGTTCACTGAACACTAAAAAATATTGCTTAGAAAAATTAAAGACCTAAATGAATGGAGAGACAACTATCTTCACAGGTTGGAAGATTCAGTATTATTTCAATGTTACTTCTCCTTAAATACATCCATATATTCAATGCAATCCAAATAAAAATACTAGCAAATATTTTTAAAGAAATTGGCAGGCCAATTCTGAAGTTTATATGGAAATTCAGAGGATCTAGACCATGAAAGACAACTGAAAAAGAATCAAGTTGGAGGATGAACACTCTCAGATTTTAAGACTCATTTAAAACTTATAGTAATCAAGCAGTATGGTATTAGAATCAAGGTAGACAAGTAGATTGAAGAAAAAGATTAAAGAGTCCAGAAACAGACCCACACATATATGGACAACTGATGTTTGAAAAGTGAGGGGCGCCTGGGTGGCGCAGTCGGTTAAGCGTCCGACTTCAGCCAGGTCAGGATCTCGCGGTCCGTGAGTTTGAGCCCCGCGTCAGGCTCTGGGCTGTTTCCCTGGAGCCTGTTTCCGATTCTGTGTCTCCCTCTCTCTCTGCCCCTCCCCCGTTCATGCTCTGTCTCTCTCTGTCCCAAAAATAAATAAACGTTGAAAAAAAATTTATAAAAAAAAAAAAAAGAAAAGTGGGCAAAAACAATTTAGTGAAGAAATGGGAGTCTTATCAACAAATGGTACTAGGACAAGTGCATATCATATACACAAATATAAATTGTTACCCATGTATCACACTATATACAAAAGTCCACTCAAAATGGATCACAGACTTAAGTATATAACCTAAAGCTATCAATCTTTTAGAAGAAACATAGGAAAAAGTCCTTGTGACCTTGGATTAGGTGAAGATTTCATACAGGAGATACCAAAACTATAATCTGTAAGTGAAGTAATATATAAATTGGACTTCCTCCAAGTCAAAAACTGCTCTTCTTAAGACACTGTTAAAATAATTAAAAAACAAGGCGCTTATTGGCAGAATATACATGCAAATTACATATCTGACAAAGGACCTGTATCTAGAATATAGAAAATCTATAAAGTCAATTAGAAAAAAAAATGACACTACAATAAAAAAATGGAGGAAAATTTTGAATAGACACTTCATCAAAGATGTAGAAATGGCAAAAAAAAAACACATGCAAATATGCTCAACATCATTAGGGAATTGTAAATTAAAACTATAATTTCATACCACTACATCCTCATGAGAATGGCTATAATTAAAAAGATTGACCATACCATTCATTAGCAGGGTTGTAGAGGACACTCCCATACACTGCTGGTGACAAGGGAAAAATGGTACAACCAGTTTGGTAGTTTCTTAACAATGTTAGTCTTACATCTACTACATGATCCAGCCATTGCATTCTTAAGTATATACTCTGGGGAAATACTAGAGAAAGAAAGCATATATCTATGCAAAAAGTTATACACAAATGTTCATTGGAGGTTTAATTTAAAAAAAAAACAAATTTCAAACAAATTGTAACATATCCATATACTAGGATGCTACTCATCAATTAAAAAAGTATAAACTATTTAGTCGCCTGGGTGGCTCAGTCAGTTAAGAGCCTGACTTCAGCTCAGGTCATGATCTCAAGGTTCATGAGTTTGAGCCTCCCATCCCAATCCCTCCTTGGGATTCTTTCTCTCTGCCCTGTCCCCACCACCTCAAAATAAATAAACTTAAAAAAAGAGAATGAATTATTGATACATGCAAAAAAAAAAAAGGTAAATCTAAATAAATAGGCTCAGTGAATGAAGCCAGACCAAAACCAAAAAAGCAAAAAAACCCTTTATGATTCTATTCAAACAAAATTCTAGGACATGAAAACTAATCTACAGTGAGAGAAGATAAGTGCTTGCCTGGATACATAGTGGGCAGGGGGTGGGGTAGAGGCCAGGTAACAAAGAACTGAAACTGTTATATACTGGGAAAGTAAACATAACTATATTTAAGAGTACCTGGTTATTATAGGATATAAGGCTCAGTATAATAAGTATATAATAATAAAACACAGAAGTATTTTTTTAAATATAAATTCTTATAACTGACATGTTTAATATTTGTAAAATTTCTGGTTTCCTAAAATGTTTCATTATAAAATGGATAAAAACACAGCAGCCAGGGAACTATATTACATTCTCAAATTACTAGGAATACTTTAACCAAATGCATTTTCAACACACATCTGTGAGAAATATGAGAATCACTGAATAATATTTACCCAGGGAGAACAACTTAGGTAAATTTATTCCAAATGCATGTTAAAGATCACATTCCTTCCTCAAGCTGGATAATTCAGTGCTTTCAGACAAAACACTTCCCTAAAATGAGCCTCAGGGGCTACTACAAACCATATAGCTACTGAAGGAATGACATTCCACCTGGTAAACCTCTTCTCTCAAGATGAGATCAACGCAGCTTCTCTACTTTTAGGCTAGTTTGTGAACTTCATAGGAGCTATTCTAAAACATGCTTTTGTTCAGATCAATAAAGTTATTGATCCAGGCCTCATATTCCACCAGGAATGCAAGGTTTTGGGCTCTCCTGAGGACTGCTGCCCTTGAACCTGAAGTAGAAACTTCAGTAGCCATCAGGACTCAGATCCTCAAAACCTGCCTTCTTCAGGCACCTGATATGAGCTGGGCCGCTGGTATGAAGAGCTCCACAGGAAAAGACAGATCCAGCTATCACAATCCCTTACTGGTGTGACTATGTGGCCAGTACCAAGCCAGGCACTAGGTTACTGACAATGACATACAACCAGGTGGTGGTCATAGCAACTACATGTTTTAATGGGCTTCTCACCAGAGCCTTTTTTCTCCTCTTTATCTCCTAACAACAAAATTGGAAAGGGATAAGAAATGGCCTGAATTCATGCAGGCATTTATGACCCCGCAATAACCACAGGGATATGGGTTTGCTCAGTCCAATTGCTGACTGTTCTCAGCGACCCTGAGTGAAGCATTCTCATATCCACTGTACAGAGGGGGGAAGCTGGTGCACAGAGAGGTTAAGTTACCTGTCTTAACCTCCCGCATCCTTGTCTTTAGAGGAAAGCAGCTCCAGGACACCCCAGCAGGAACGCTTACACTCACTGGAGCTGGGAGGGACCACAATGGCTTTACATACAAGACAGCCGGGGCACCGAGGCCCAAAGCGGGAAAAGCTGGATCTGGATTCTTCTGTCTCCTCACACTCCAAGGCGGTTCAGCCCTCTCAGCGGGACCCCACACTCTCAGCTGAGTCCCAAACTTCTGAGGTCGAGACCTGCTCTCCAAACCAGGGCTTATTAAAAATTCGTCGCGGTCGCCCTATGACGTCAGGTTTCTACGGCAACTGCGAAGCATAGGCTTTTTTAGTCCATACTAGAAATGCTTCTGCAAGACTCACGCACCCCTTGGAATCTCGCTGAACGCAAAATACCTTTGCTCTTCAGGCCACCACAAGAGAAATCATAGTAATTAGAGGCTCTAGACTGAAACTAGGACAGTTGTTGGAACTTGGCCTAGGTTGATGGAACAAAGATTTCCCCTACTGTGAGGATTTTTGTTTGCTTTAAAGAGACAGTAGGGGAGTATTATCAGTACATTCAGCCCCAGGGAAGTGTCCTAGAGTTCTTGAAGATGAGCTAGCACTGAGAGGGTGGACATGTAAAATTCCACACCATGCTAAGCAGTTAACCATCTGTAGTGAAAACTAAAAGAACATCTATAATCATGTGACTGAATGATCTAGATACATACACGAAATGTCATTTCAGCAATTTGTAATTATTTCAAGGAAGCAGGCCTAGAATATTATAGTAATTTAGTAGGCAGAAACTTAGTCAGTTGAACAGTACATTTGTTTGTACTTGAGGATTCTGATCATTCATTCCTGATAATTTCTTCCATATGGAGCGGCATCGATACGTAACCAAAATACTTCTATCTTCTCTATATACCAGGCCTTGTCCCTTAAAACCTTTGGTGGTAAATTGCTCTCATGAAGCAAATTTTCTGCTCTTCCCTCAGGAGTGGGTCCTACAATTATCCCACAGCTCTTCTCCCCTTTCTGTGACTTGCTAGCTCTCAGCTATTTCTATGGTCTTGATCCAAAATGCTTGAGCTTTTAAGCCCCCACCCACCCACCATACATCCCTGCTCCACATCTGAGCTGTAAAACAACTAAAAATATGAAAAAAAAAGATAATGAGGAGAACAATATATCAACTTTCTATAAAAGTTGTATTAGAGAAAGGGCTTAGAATCTGCAGGAAAGGCCTTTACTATTAATAAACCCCAGAGTTGGACACAGTTATCCACTCAGCAGTGCTGCATTGACACAATAGCAAAGGCCAAGGGCTGTAATGTTTATCTATCTGCTGTCTTGTCAAATATCCCTGTCCACATGTATCCAAAAGAAGTTCCCTTTCAATAGACATTTTTATCTCTCAGGATTCTGTGGGTTAACTGGGCTCCACTGGGTATCTTTCTGCTCTATTTGGTATCTCCCACCTGGGGCTGCAGTCATCTGGAAGCTCCACTTAGCTGGAACATCCAAGAGAGCTCGCTCAACATGGATGATGATCCATGTGGCATCTGCTGGGGGGTTGGCTGAGGCTATTGACTGGAGCATCTTGGTTCTACCCCACAGAGCCCCCCATATGTAACATTGCCAAACTAAATTTAACTCATATATATTTGAATTTCAGATAAACACCAAAAACTTTCTAGTGTAAATACATCTTATGCAATATTATTTTGTTTGTCGGAAATTCAAATTCACCTGGGCGTCCTGTATGTTTATTTACTAAATCTGACAACTCTAGGGGACAAGCCTGTGAATCTGTAAGTTTAACAACCATCTGAGAAGACTCTTCCAATGGTGAAAGTCTGGGGAACACAAATAGATTGAAAATAGAGATAAGATCATAATACCTGGTATTGTGGAATGAAAGGGCAACAGATATTCACATATACCGTTGGTGCTAAATAGGGTATCTGTTTTCTGAGACCTGTATTATTATAACTTAATCATTTGAATGGCCTTTGATAGAAGCCCTATTTCTACCAACAAGAAAATTTCAGGTGAGGGTTTAGAAAAGGATCCCGAAGTTGATTCTGACCTGCATTCAGGTTAACATATATATTAGGATATATGCTAAGGGAGCAATTCAAGGAGCTGTATGAGTTTCCTCCTCTGGGGAGGAAAGACAGCTATAATTTATGGATCAGATGGTTGAGCTGAGCCCAAGTCCAATGTTCTTCACTTAGTGGCTGGATTTAATCCTCATGACAACCCCGGTAGTGAGGTATCACTATCCTCTCTTCATGAATATATATTAGTACAAAGCACGTGCTCCTGAACACAGACACAGACAGAAAAGAGGTTTCTCCCCACACCCACTGGCAGAGCCAGGGATGGACCTGGGCATTCTGGGCACCTTTAGTTGCTGGTGGCAGAGCTTTAGCAAAGGAATCAGGACACATACTGCTGAGGTGATTAATCACTGTTCTTTTTTACCCTCCCTGCACCAGGGAGACAGGCTTGGTGCTTCGTCCTCTTACCTCAGGGGAGGTTTGTGCCAGGGTGGGAAGTAAAAGATGTCTGAAGCCCATGTTTCTTCCATGCTTTGTGAAAAGTTAAACTTGTGGAAAAGATTGGGCTTCTTGTACCTAGTAGGGAGAGGAGGGCATCTGAGGACCCAAGGGTAAGAGGATGGAAGATTTTACTTAGGGGTTAGATCAGAGGTCAATACATTATTCCAGGAGGAACCGGAGTGCTGTTCCATATCAATGCTTGAGATGGCTCCATGGATGGTCCATCAAGGCTGCATCCAGCTATAAGACAGATTTTCCTGTTTCAATTGAAGGCTGGATAGCACAGGGTCTGGACGACTGAAGATACAGAACCAGCTAGGGCAATGCACAGCTCAGCCCTGAGCAGTGTGGATAGATGAGTAATGATGTAGGGGCCTCACCAACTGCATCAGGAGGATAGATAGCATAAGTGAGACTCCTTTGTCAAAGAGCATGAGCATCTAATATTTTTTAGTACTATCTGGCTTAACTTTGAAATTTCTTTACTAATGTGTATCTCAACCCACAACAAGATGAGAACACTCATCTTTCCAGATCTGTGCAAACAATGAGTTTCATGGCATTTTTAATATTTGCTAATCGGATACCTTGTTAGAATGTTGATGACACTTTTTCTCTATTTCTCTATAAATGGTACATTTCACCTGTCCATTTCTAAATGTTCAGCTTTATGTTAACTTTATGCTTCAGAATATATATTGAAATAATTATTAAGTTTCAAAAGAAAACTTGGTCATTGGCTTTGTATTTATTCTGCACACTGCTTCCATACACTGCTGGGGGAGGACACATTGTTGCAACCTCTTTACAGAGACATTTGGCAATATCTATGACAAAAGGAGATAAGGTGAGGCACCTGGGTGGCTCAGTCAGTTAAGCGTCTGACTCATGATTTCAGCTCAGATCATGATCTCATGGCTCATGATATCAAGCCCCATGTTCAACTCTGTTGCAGTGCAGAGCCTGCTTGGGATCCTCTCTCTCCTTCTCTCTTTACCCCTCCCTCACTTTTGCACTCTTTCTCTCTCTCTCTCTCTCAAAATAAATAAACATTTTTTTTTAAAAAAAGAAAAAGTCATGAGGTCCTGTCAGTTGCTACACTCTTAAGTCTGTACTGCAGAGTCCTGGGCACAAGTGCAAGTATGCTCATAGCAGCATGCCTAAAAATATGACCAGTCCCAAGGTCACTTCATTAGAGAAATCTTAGAAAACCTATTTTCAGAGAGAAAATTTTCAATAAGAAATATATAAATATATTACTTACATAATTAGAACTAAAAATACATAAAGCAGCCATGTGTTTTGTTTAGGGATATATTCACATCCCTAGATAGTGGGTCTCTCTAGGGGTAACGCATTCAGAGTAACACGGAGGCATCTACTTTCTGTAATGTTTTACTTCATAACTTTGGTTATGTACATGTTTGCCTATTGTAGTATTTACTATAACTTTTTAAAAGTCTGAAATATAACATATTTTACATGAATAAATTCTAAGGGCTTTATTTCTAATTAGCAAGTAACCCATAATCCATTTAGAAATGTAGAAAGTACATCGAAATGCTAGTGTGAATATATTCATAACCTTCAACCCCACCATGCACTATAAATACTGTTATCATGGTAATGCATTTTCTCTAGTTACCATCTACACCCAAACTTCATGGCTGAAAGCTATACCCATGTATCATAAGGTCAGAAGTCTAGCACAGCATGATCATGTTCTCTCCTCAGGAGTTCACAAGGCTGGAATCAAGGTGTCCATGTAGGTTGGATTGAGGTCTTTGGAGATTCTGGGGCAAATCTGCTTCCAAGATTATTCTTGTTCCTCGTGAGTGTTGGACTACAGTCCCAATTTCCTTGATGGCTGTCAGCTAGGGGTGCTCTCAGATCCTAGAGGTGCTCTCCGATCCTACTCTAATTTCTTGCCACGTGGACTCATCCATCTTTGACCCAGCAATAGTGAAGTTAATTTTTCTTGTGCCTTGAGTCTCTCACTTCCTCTTCTGTAAACAAAGAAAATTCCATGATTTTAAATAACTTGTTTGATTAGGTGAGGCCCACGTAGATACTATCCATTTTATCATATAACATAATTACAGAAGTGATATCTCTTCATATTCATTGGTTCCACCTACACTCAAAGGGGGAGAGAATTATCCAAGGATGAAGATCATTGGAGATTGTCTTAGAATTCTGCCTAGCACATGTAGTTTCAGACCAAAAACAAAACAAAACAAAACAAAAAAATCTCTCAACCTTCAACTAATGATATCCATGTTTAAACTGAATTTTCTGACCCAAATCTCAGGCCACTGTTATAGAGCATCATTGTGTTAGGGCTGAGGTCAGCACAAGGGGAGTGATTTATCCAACGTTCTATAGTTGGGGATGTGTCTTTGTCCTGATTCCAGTTTTCCATCTGGTATCCATGTTATTTTGTTGTGTACTGTCTCTTCTGCCTGAGGATCAATGGGAACTTCCTCCAGTATCAAACTAGATGACAAACTAAAGGGACAGGAAAGCATATGCTTTAACAGGAAATGGTGTAGTGATATTTTTCTCTCTCCCCAACTTCCACTGGAAACTCATCCCATAAACTCAGAACTGACATCAAAGCAAATACATTATGGGGACATATTTCAGCTCTTGCTACTACCTTTCCAGATGCTCTCTATGCCAATAATGTTCTTTGATTAGGCCAACATCATCTCCTCTCTGGGAGGAAGGAGGAAGGTGGGCCAAGAATAATATGTGTTGAAGTCCTACTACAGCTCATATGTATTTGACAGGTTTTCTCATTCGTTCCTCAAGACAGCATTGTGAGAAAGATATCATGGGTTCCACATCACAGATAACCAAGTTCAGACTCATAGAGTCTAAGTTACCTCTCCAGATAAGTAACAGGATTGGATGAGGTTCTATCCCTTGCCCTCCCACAATATAACCAGCAGCTTCCCATTTAGAAAATATTAGATTTACACTTCCCCAGTATTTTGCCCTCATGTGTATGTACTCAACAACCTCTCTTGTTGACGAAGCTGAGGGTGATTAAATTCTGCTCTTTAGGGTAGAAGTATAGCTATGGGGTCACAAGGATTAGCTGGTCCCTGATGTCCCTCCCAGGGCCACTGATCCCACTCCATTGACATCAGGCTTGGCCATGTGACTGGATGTGGCCACTGAAATATAAGAGGAAATTGAATATGTCCCTTCCAAGAAGAAGTGTTAAGAACAACTGAAGGGCTCCACCAGTACTTTTTTTCCCTCTGCTTCAGAAATGCCACAGATTATTTACAAGTTTAGTTTAATTCACCTCATTTTCCAGTAACACTAGAATGTGAGAATTTAAATAACAGGAATGCTTGGGAATGGAAATTAAATAGCTTATACACAAATTTGGCCTTCTGGATGACCAATTCAAATCTCATGCTCTAAAACTGAGTCAGTAGTCAAGAGAAAGTACACATCTTACCCAACATCATGCAGAAAACAGTCAGTTGGAGACAAACAGTTCCTTCCTTTTGCTCCATTGCATTCTTCAGAGGACCCATCATCATTCTTTGTGCTTCTCTGGGAATTTGTCTTTACTGAGTGACAAGATGAATGCAGATACCCAGTTAGTGGGCACCCCTGATGTTAACTCTCCAAAAGGACCCCGAAGAGGTCAGTAAAGGTACATTGATTTTATTAAAATGAGATAACAAGTTTTCCCCTGTCCCACCTCCACCAAACAATTCTACAACACAGAGGTGGCATTGACTCTTACACACAATGTGGGTCTGTGTGAATTTAATTTCCTTCATCACATTTTCAGAAGCTCTTTAGGGCACATTTATGCTGTTTAGGATTATGTAGTTTAGGTTAAAGTCATGTCAGAAGCAGGAGCTAAGAAGTGGGGTTGGAAAGGAAACTAACACTTCAATGTCCTGTTACTTTTTAGATATTGTGTTAGGAATGTT
The DNA here is from genome assembly GCF_016509475.1 of Prionailurus bengalensis. NCBI lineage: Eukaryota > Metazoa > Chordata > Mammalia > Carnivora > Felidae > Prionailurus > Prionailurus bengalensis. The sequence goes on along the minus strand of NC_057361.1, from coordinate 83,928,124 downwards.
ACATGCTGTTTCTCTAACTCCTTACAGATGTTGTAAAGTTAGCTGTCATTATTCCTGTTATAGCTCATTCCTCCTCTAGCACATGCTCTACTAAGGGTCATAGGGGTTAAATACATTTTGCAAGGTCATATGCCTGGTAAGAGGCAGCATGGTTATTCTAATCGAGGGTTGTTGGACTCCAAAGTTGGGTCCTACCATAAATCTATACATATAGGATGGGTATTAACGTTTACTTTACTCTAGGACAGGTTTTCTCAAACTCAGCACTACTGACATTGTGGCTCTTTGTTATGAAAGTTATTCTATGCATTGTGGGGTGTTTAGCCACTACCCACAAGATTTTAGTAGTACTCCCAGTTGTGACTACCAAAAATGTCTCCAGACATTTCTACATGTCTCCTGATGTGGGAAGAAAAATCACCACCATTTGAAAACCACTGCTCTAGATATACATTTCTGACAGGCAGTTGAATACACAGGTCTGGAGTCTAGGAGAAAGTTCTCAGATGAATATACGTTTTGTGGGCTTCTGGCACCTGGCATGCAATAGATGTCCCATAAATATTTGTTAAATAAATGCAATTGGCTTATAGAATTTAGAGCCATCAATTCTTTTTCCATCTTTATATCAGTTCTACAAACTGAAGTAGAGTCATTCTTATAAACTTTATCAAAATCTGCATTTTCAACACAACTTATTAATGCTTAGGTTTTGCTTCCCTTCATAAAAGGAATGCATTTGTTTTTTGTTGTTGCTGGTTTTTTTTATTTATTTTTTTAATACGAAATTTATTATCAAGTTGGTTTCCATACAACACCCAGTGCTCATCCCAACAGGTGCCCTCCTCAATACCCATCACCCACCCACCCCTCTCTCCCACCCCCCCCATCAACCCTCAGTTTGTTCTCAGTTTTTAAGAGTCTCTTATGTTTTGACTCCCTCCATCTCTAACCTATTTTTTTTTCCTTCCCCTCCCCCATGGTCTTCTGTTAAGTTCCTCAGGATCCACATAAGAGTGAAAACATATGGTATCTGTCTTTCTCTGTATGACTTATTTCACTTAGCATAACACTCTCCATTTCCATCCATGTTGCTACAAAAGGCCATATTTCATTCTTTCTCATTGCCAAGTGTATTCCACTGTGTATATAAACCACAATTTCTTTATCCATTCATCAGTTGATGGACATTTAGGCTGTTAAGGAATACATTTGAAATGGTAGAACATGTTGATACTGATTACACTACCACCAGGTATAGCCAGAACCAGAGTAGTTTCAACATCAAGATGGCTGAATAAAAAGAGTGAAGGTCCATTGTAGCTTGCATTTCTATGCCAGATACCATACTAAGTACTTCAATGACATTGACATATTTGATTTTCACAAGAGCCCTTTAAGGTTTTTATCATCATTTATGTACCAGAAATTTAAGGTACGGAAAGGTTAAGAAAGCTGTCAAGTGTTACAAGGCTAGTAGGTAGCAGAGGCAGAACCCTACCCAGGACTGTGTGGTATCAAAGTCCACTGGTACTCACCATGAAGGTATCCTACTATGTAACAACAAATATCTCTAGAGCCCACACAAAGCCTGGAACTCAGTGAACTTTTGTTTAACTGAATTATAGTGATTGAAGGAAGAATACTAGTGAGCCTGAAGCATGACACTTAAAATTATTCCTTGGACTTACATGGAAATGTATTTCCCTTCTAGAAACTCAGTGTTTTTCTGGATGGAGATGGCTTTATTCTATGGCCAAAATACATCCAGTCTAGCTGGGTGGGAGAAAAGGCCTCTGACAGGAAAGGCCACATAGAGTGAGGTCACTAATATAAGGTCATCCCAGAGTAATCAAATGCAGTCTGCCACCAAGACCCAAGAAGATCTGACTGGTACTGCAGGGTCCTGTCCAAAAGACACAGAAATAGCTTTTTTGTTTGCTTATTGTTTTTTTTTTAAATGTTTATTTATTTTTGAGAGAGAGGTAGAGAGCAAGCAGGGGGAGGGGCAGAGAGAGGAAGATAGAGTCCCAAGCAGACTCTGCACCATCATCACAGAGCATGACACAGGGCTCAAACTCACAAACCAGGAGACCATGACCTAAGCCGAAACCAAGAGTTCAATGCTTAACCAACTGAGCCATCAGGCGCCCCCACAGAAATAACTTTTGATACTATGTAGTACCTCATCTTTCAAGTATTCAATGGACAAGTGCTCCTCTGAAGCTATCTACAGGGAAAAGGAAGGGAACATGACCACGTGGAACAAGAAAAAACAGGGTGATTATTTTCTTCCTTTTCCCCAGTTCCTCCAGGGGAATAAAGTAGAAAACAGTGGGTTTTCCAGGGTTCCCTCTCTTTGTCCCCTTTCCTACCCTTTTGCCCCCATGCTTTGAGATAATAGAGATATGTAAACAACAGTCAGGAATATGGGGTGCCCTGAGAGGGTCACAGAAAGATGGGAGGTGCCTGACAACCAGAATGCTAAATCAGGAAACACAAGCTCTCAGTCCCCATCTGTTTCCATTTGCCGGGTCATCACTCTACCACATAGCAATGAAGTGCACACATGACACAAATATCTATTTTCAAGAGAGGCTAAGAGGGGTGAGGAGACTGATCCTTGAGAGGTAAACATCACAGAATTACTATTTTGAGTCTGGCATCGGGAACCCTGGAGATCTGTCTTTCTTGCTCCAGTGTCCTAACACAGTATTAGGCTTTGATCTTGCCCATTCAGGAGCTCAAAGGAAACACTCTTATTTAAAACAAGAGGGTAAGATAAGGGACTAAGAAAACACTGGGATGGAGTGGGTGGTGACTTCATTTCCTTACCCTAAATTCCATGTATGGTGTACATGACTCAATTGAATGAAAATGTTGTAATTGTCTTATTCCCTTCCCCCAACCCCATCAGAGCACTCATTCTACCACATAGAAATGACATGGACTTACAGTCAAAATAGAAACATGCATGTATTTTTCTTCTTTTCTCCATATTCTCCACATTATGCTGCCCCTCAAATATATTCACACCTGTAGTTCACAGTCTCTTGTCTTCTCCACTGCCAGTGGTGTAAATCTCTGCCAGATTCCTGATTCTCAGCAGATCCACCCTCAGAAAATATGAGTCCCTCTTCCTTTTCCTTTCCAGTGTACCAATCAGCTTCTGTATTCACTGGCCTACTAAGGCTAGAAGGGAAAGTGGTTAAGGCCCCAAGTCAGAAAGTGACTGCACCATCCCCACTGGACCACAGGAAGACATTGGGTGCTTCCTGATGAGCATTGTTCTGAATCTGGTGAGACAATCCAGAAGAGCACGGAGGTGGAAGAATCCACCTTTGGGAGAAGGCTGTTTCTGGGAAAGAAGTAGAAATCACAAGTTCTGTTTAGTCCAACAGTTTGAGATATGGAAAGAGTTAGTCATAGAGTAAGGTGATTCGTGGGGTAGATTGTTTTTTTTTCTAAAAGAATTAATTTAAGGCCTTTAAGATCCTAAAAGAATTAATTTAAGGACTCCTGGAAAAGTGAGGGGAGTTGTCCTTATTGAGGGATGGGCAAAGGACTTCTGAGAAATTACTCCCTGCTCCCTATGAATAGTTGGGAAAGAGGATGGAAAGAGGGCCCTTGGATGAAGTCTCTCCTGGAAGATCCTGGGGCAAGAGGAACCCCCACACACATCTGGCCAGCATAATCTGCCCAAATCGAGTGTAAGAATTTGTGGTAAAAGCCCATAATGAGATACACATGTGGTAAAAGCAGTGGCTGGACACTTTTTTTAATATTTGTTTTTGAGAGAGCATGAGCAGAGGAGGGAGAGAAAGGGACAGAGGATCTGAAGCAGGCTCTACGTGGACAGCAGCAAGCCTGATGTGGGGCTTGAACTCACAAACTGCCAGATCATGACCTGAGCTGAAGCTGAATGCTCAAACCAACTGAGCCACCCCAGTGGCTAGACACTTTTGATGAAAGCTGCAGTACTTCTCTTCCCTCCTGATGTGCTGGCAGAAAAGAATCACAACTCATTTCTCATTGCAAAATTAGGAACATTGGGGTGCCTGGGTGGCTCAGTTGGTTAAGCATTTGATTTAGGCTCAGGTCATGATCTCATGGTTCCTGAGTTTGAGGCCCTCTCCCCCTTTGGTCTCTGTGCTGACAGCTCAGAGCCTGGATCCTGCTTCGGATTCTGTGTCTCCCCCTCTCACTGCCCTTCCCCCATTCACGCTCTCTCTCTCTCTCAAAAATAATAAATAAAAATCATCCAGTGAACAAATATCCTAGGAAAACTAACAGTATCTCCTCCACCCAAGACTTAACTGTAAGCCCAGACTCTTAGACTAGGCCTGAATGCTAGGGTAATAATGGAGGTTTCAGAGTGAACACTATAAGCAGGTAATGAGCTGCCACACTGCCAGGCCAACAGACATTGAACTTCTCTAGTTAGACTCTCTTTAAACCTCTGGCCCAAGTCACCCATCACTGTGAATTTAGACTGAGTGAAAGGAGACAACAACCTGGAGGGCTTGTGGCTGTGGGGAGGCTCCTCTTCCAACACAAAATGATGAACTCTCTGATGTTGGCAAAGTGAAGAGAGCACTCTCTTTGAAAGACCCGTCCATCACAATGGGTGGTTGGTCAGATATGATTCCCTATCACTGTTTCATGTTGCAACTAATTCTCTCTTCTGCTCCTCATCACATTAGCATCACGCATGGTCTTTCATATTTGGAAACAACTTTGGACAACTTAATTCAAGGAGATGCAGCCTCTCTAAGATGAAAGATTCTCAAACTCAGTTGTTATCTCCAGCTCTCAGAAGAAAAGAACAAAGAACATGCTACAAGGGAGAAGATTATATATTTCATTACCGTCACCTTTTGGTATTCTGGCTTTGCTCATAGAACCATGAATCTCCATGCCATTTTACATAAGAGCAGAAAACATAAAGGTACAGCAAATTTCTTTGTCTCTGCCTCTGCGTATTTTTGTCATGATTTTCCTAAAAGTTTCTCATTTTGTACAGGTTTTGTAAGTAACTTTTATAGTAAAAAGTAAGTAATAGAGCAAAATTATTTATACTGTGTGACAAAGATTGTGTTAAATGCTCTTCTTGCATCATCTAATCCTCACCACAAACCTATGAGGTAGGTACCACTTTTATGCCTACTTTACCAAAGAGTAAATGGAGGCTGCTGGGGTTTGTTCACAACACCAGCTAATTTTAAGTGGCAAGGCTGGGACTCATACCCAGGCCATATAACCCCCAGACACAAACTGCAATCCTTAGGATATTCCCTAGTGGACAGAGAATGTGACAGTCTTCTTTAGTCCTGGGTGTACAACTTGGGGACATGGGATGATTTCTCTGGTTGCCTCTACTTTCCCTTAGCTTAACATGAACTCCTTTGGGGCTATAGCCTGGTGCAGTCAACACAACCAAGCCTCTTAGCATTTCATAAGTAGCCTCATGACACTTACAGATAAAACTATACTCAATGGTAAAAGACTGAATGCTGTCTGTCTCTCTAAGATAGGGAGCAAGACAACGTCTGCTCTCTTAACTCTTATTCAACATAGTGTTGGAAGGTCTAGCCATTGCAGGAAGGCAAGACCATGAAATGAAAGGCATACAAATTGGAAAAGAAGAAATAGAGGAAGAAAGAAAACTGTCCCTATTTGCAGATGAGATGATTGCCTATGTAGAAAATCCCCAAAACCTACATTTTGTTATCTTTTAAATAACTCCCACAGGAACTTGCAAAGGAATGTGCCCCAAAGAACATCTTATAAAACTAATAAAATAAAACATCATTTGCTAACATGTAAAGGATTCCTCTGCTGTATATGTTTCTCCAATAGATATTCAAGTTTGTCTTAAGAGGAAAATAAATCTGGGTTCCTGGGTGACACAGTCGGTTAAGCGTCTGAGGTTAAGCATCTGAGTCTTGATTTCCGCTCAGGTCATGATCTCAGGTTCTCGTGAGGTCGAGCCCCGCATTGAACGTGGGATTCTCATTCTCTCCCTCTCTCTCTCTCTTCCTCCACCTGAATATAAATAAGTATATTTAAAAAAAAAGTTTAAATAAATAAAGAGGAAAATAAATCCAGTCATTATTTTTAAAACAAGTTAGGAGACATTATTTACCACATAATACCTATTCATTTTGAAAATGTGTATGGATCAAAAACATTGAAGGGAATCCGCTTGTCTTTTTTCTTTCCCATAAAATATGCATTCATACAGCAAATGCCTATCTTCTCCCATTACTGAGAGGTGTGTTAATTTTCTACTGGATAGCTTTTCTCTGTGTTTTTACTTCTTCTTCAGAGTTTCTGCTCCCTCCTAATTTCAACTTTTTCATAAAAGATGGATTTACTATGATGACCTCTCAAGTCCTTAATATCAGAGACTACATTTTTTTTTCCTTCGCTTCTTTCCTTTTTGGTTTCCAACATCAATTGCCTGATTTTGTCTATTATGCTCAGTTTTATTTAGTTTGAGAGAAAATATTTCCTTTTAGGAGAAACAATGGGTTTGGGATTTGCCACTACTAAAATATCTAGAAAAAACACATAATTTTTAAATTATATTTCAGAACATAGGTAACTGCCTCCAGTTGTTCCAATGAAAATTTTAATGGATTTATTACTTGTTTTGTTAAGAGGCTGAGAGCACTGATTCTAGAGCCCAAGAGTTTTGGCTATCTCCAGGTTTTGCAACTTACTAAATGTACAATCAGGGAATTTGCTTCATCTCCATGTGCCTTAATTCCCTCCTATATAAAGTGGGGACATTAGTGGTATAGCCCTCACAGGTTCTTTGGGGGAATAAAGTGATTAGCACCTATAAACAGCTTAGAACACTCTGGAATATGGTGCACACTAAAAGTATGTTATGAGTATTGTTATTATTACCATTATTTTCTGCATATTCTGCATTAACATGATGACATATATATTCAGAATTGTTTTAGTGGCAATAAGATGGAAGTGTAAAAAAATTTAAAATAACAGACATCGAAGTAAATAACAAAAAAATCGTTTTAAATCACACAATCATTTTCAAAATCTATCAGTGATGAATTCTTTTATGTCTTTTCTATTTGTATATGCACATTCCCATATATATTTATACACCTTTACTTACTTGATCAGATTACAACATCTGTAACATACACCGTTCTGCTCCTGACCAGGATAGAGTAACAGAGACTAGAATTACCTTCCAATCTGAAATAACTAAAAAGCTGAATAAAAATCTATGAACCAACTATTCTGAAGTCAGTGGACACTGAGCAACAAGATCTATGATCCCTGAGAGACTGGGAAGAAATGAGGTTATTCTTATGATTGCTCCAGCCTACTTCCTAGAGAAAGTTTTCAGGCCACAGTGCAAGGAGTGAGAATCCAGGGAGAGCCCAGGGGTATTCCATAGATTAGGAGAAGAAATTAGGACCTAGGGAGGCCAAGGCAGCTAGAGTTTTCAGGTAAGAGTACCAAAAAAAAAAAAAAGAGCTCACAGAGAAAGAATTTTGATGACCTGAAGAGGGTCCTCTTTGAATAATTATCTGAATAGTCTATGGCCATACCACCCAGAGCACACCTGATCTCATATGAATAATTATCTGAGTACTGAGTACTGATCATTAAATGCTTGTGAGGAAACTACCCCAGACCAAGAAAAGAACACCACAAAAGGATTAAAGGGAACAATTTAAGTTTACACATGTTTAGGAATAATAGCTAGAGTTGAAGACCTCATAATTCATGGGATATCAGAAAGAGTACTCAGGAGGATTTTTCCTCATTAGTGGAGTACAATTAACCCTAAACTAAACACTTCTATGGTCCAGTCTTACAAAGATTAAAATCAAGAACCTAAAATATCAAACTGTTTATATGTAACTTAACTGTGTCCCAGAATAAAAACCAATATATTTACAGGGATCCCCAAATATCTAGCACTCAAAAGTTAAAATTAACAATGTGTGGCATCCAAACAACAATTATGAGGCCTGCAAAGAAGCAGGAAAATCTAACCCACCATGAGGAGAAAAATTAATCAAAACTGACCAAGATATGAAAAAGATGGTAGAATTAGAGAAGGACATTAAAACAAACAGTATAACTGCATTGCATACATTCAAGAAGCTGAAGGAAAGACTGAACATGTTTAGTAGAGACATGGAATATAAAAAATTTGAGATACCCAAATTGAACAACTAGAGATAACAATTACAATGTCTGAAATGAAATACATGTTAGACAGGGTTAATGGCATATTAGACATTACAGAAGAAAAGAGTAGTGAACATGAAGACATAGCAATAGAAATAATTCAAAATGAAATACACAGGGGAAAAAAGACTGGAAAAATGAAGAGAGGATTACCAAGTTGTTGGACAACAATATTAATATTTACTTTAAATGGAAATGGTCTAAGCCCTCTAATCACATGACAGAAATCATCAGAATAGATAAAAATCAAGACTCAGGCCCTAATATCTGAATATTATGGAGAAAAGAGGGCTGGCTGCACACAAAACCACAAACAAACACTGGAAAAAAGGCCTCTTTGCTAAAAATATAAACATAACATAGTCCAAGAATCACCAAAATAGGACCTACATAAACTAGTGCTCTAAATCAGGTAGAAGGTCTTCATGCAAACCTCTGTAGTAGACAAACTGGAACACTGGCACATTTAGGTGTCCGGAGAAATCTGTAGTGATGTGGCAGGTGGGGCGGGGGGTTGGTTCACCACAGTAGAGGAATGAAGTTGGCTTGTGGCATAGTTTGTATGCTACTTCCAACAACTGAGGGGAATCCGAAGGCCTTTTATCCTGCATGTGCTGATGAACATAAACAATTAAAACACAGCTTACGTGTTCTTTACCTCTTTTAGTTCTCACAGCAGCCCTGGAAATTATCTCCATTTTACCAATGAATAGAGTAAAATGAACTGAGGCATTGTCATGATAATAGCTACTAAGTTTATATTACTAGCTAAATAATTCCAAAGTAATTTGAAATTTATTGTTTTTTCAACAAGTTTTCATAAAGTTCTTCACTGTCTTTGACACATTTAGTTTGTTTCCTCTTTTAAAAATCAAACTTTAATATAAAAGGAAATTAAGTAATACTTATGAAATTAGGAGAAATACATAAAAAATCTAAAATTAATTTATACTCATGTGAGCTCAGTAAAGGAAACAGGGTGTTGAAAATAAGATTAAAATTTTTCTTAAGGGGGAGCCTGGGTGGCCCAGCCAGTTGAGCATCTGACTCTTGATTGACTCAGGTCATGATCTCACAGTTGTGAGATTAACCCCTGCGTGGGGGCTCCACACTGGGCAGGGAGACTGCTTGAGAATCTCTCTCCCTTTGCCTCTGCTTCTCCCCCACTCATACTCCTTCCCTCTAAATTTTTTTCTTAATACATTTTTTCTTCTGTTCCAAAGCAACAACAAATGCCACTTTAGCATGCATAATTTACAATTAAACTCAATAACGTTCTTTTCATTTGTGCGAAAATGATTATTTTTAATTGTCATATATCTGAGGATTTCTCTCTTCAGATGAAATTCACTAAATAAAAAATATTTTCTGTCAGCTTCTAAGAGTAAATCTCTAAACAGGAAATAATTGAATTGATAGGGATGCCTATACATATTTGCTTATGTAGATTTATATCACTTAGAAAGCATTACAACTGCTCACACATGAGATAGCAACTACATTACACGCAATCTGCTTGAAAATTTTAAAATGGAGTATTTCTAATCAAAATCAGCATGTTTATTACATGATATATGTGATGTCAGGAAAGGTGACAGAAAACAGTCATGGTATTTTGTCCATTTCATTCATGCAATCTAGTCCTTTTTCTACTTATGAGACTTTTAAGTTTCATAAACAAATAATTCTGTTCAGTTTTATTAAATGTATTCACTTAATGGTCCCAATCTGCCAACTGAGAATTGACCTTAGAAAACATGAAGACTTATTTTCACAGTTTTAAAAAACAGAAGCTAATTGAAAGTTGTTCAAATGTGATCCAATTAGTTTTGATGAGAGAAGATTAAAAAAATAAACATAACAAACTAAATGTGTTTCACTGGAGGGTTTTGAAAAAGGAAGTATTCCTCCTAAGAAGCTGAGCTTGGCTTTATCATAATTAAATATAATAGTAAAAAAAAAAATACAAGTATTTTCTTTGGACAATTAACTTATGGTTTTGTTTATATTCTTCCTTATATTTTCTGCATAACCCAAATATGTGTAATAACCTTGTATTACAAAAATAATTATGGAAGTATTACACTTTTAAATGTCCCACACAGAAACTTTTAAAATGTGAGGGTGTAAAGGAATAAACCACCCACAAGGGTGCCTGGGTGGCTCAGTTGGTTAGGCATCCAACTTTGGCTCAGGTCAGGATCGAGTTCAGCCGACGACGTCCAGCTCTGTGCTAACAGCTCAGAGCCTGGAGCCTGCTTCAGATTCTGTGTCTCCTCCTCTCTTCGCCCCTCCCATGCTCATGCTCTGTCTCTGTCTCTCAATAATAAATAAATGGTAAAAAGATAAATAAATAAATAAATAAATAAATAAGTAAATCACCCACAAAGACCCACTAATTGTTGCTACATATTATTTTAGGTAAATTACAGTTGTTAAGAAATTTAATATTAATAATTAACAAAAGCATAAATGATTGTTATTGAATATTTACTGTACCAGGTACTGTACTAGAAACTGAGCTCCAGGGTGATTAAAATGAAATCATTGGTGTAAAAGGGTACAGGCTTGCATAGAAATGATAATGCCTAACTTATTTAATTAATAATTATTACATAATTATTAGTAATAGATTCATGATAATGCATTAGCTTTATAAGATATTTGGAAAGATAAAAAGCAGTATTGGTTTATAAATATATATTGATGTTTTAATGCAATCTAATTTTAGAAATACTATATTTTGGAAAAGAATATTTATTGTATTATCAAATAAGCAAGGTAATTGAGATGATACTGTAAAATGGTGTAAATTACCATTATGCCTATGTTGTCATAACTCAGATGCATCAGAATCACCTCAGGAACTGTCACAACAGTAGTAGTTCCTGATCAGGTGATTCAAGAGATGATAAGGGGAAGGGGGTTAAAAGTGGGAAGAGTATGCAAGTGTCACCATTTTTAACATTTTCCCTAGGTAATTATGCAAATAAGGGATCTGTGTTTACATAAGCACTGATACATTCCAGGTCTAAAAAAAAATTAGATTTTGGGTTAGAGACTTGCCATGTTCCTTTGGAAATTAAAATACTTTCCAAATAAACAGTTACTTGCCTTAGGACATTTAATTAAGGACAGGAACAATATTAAGCTGGGTTTGTAACTCCATTATAGTTAATTAACCAATGAAAATGATTACTAATTGAATATCTACTATGTCAGGCACTACACTAGAAACTAAGCTCCAAGATGATTAAGACAAAATTAGTCACAAGAAGGGCATACACTCACGTAAAAATTATGCCAAATATTTAATATAGTTTTTAAGAATTTACAAAGCAATTTCATTTTTCCAGGGTGGAAGGGATATAAACGGAAGTGTGTTTTAGGTTTAAAATGTGTCCCCCTAATGTGATTTAGAGGTCTTCCGGGTAAGTCTGTTAAACTGGTTGAGTTGGCCTTCCCAGGCTCTCTTTTGAGAAAATCCCCACGAAGGGTAGAAACACAGGCAAAACAAAGCTTTTGATCTGTTTTGGAGGTTTGAAGCAGTGCAATTCTGGACACACTGTGGTGAGACATCTAGATATGTCTCCTGAGGTAGGCCCTAGTTTATTCATGTCTGAGTCCTTGGAAGAAGATCATGAAAATAATACCAAAAAGGGCTATTTTGTTAAGAACCAACAAAAGACCATGAACCATTGAATCGTACTCACTTGGATAAATATAACTTTAAAGTGGGGAGAAAGACATTCTTCAGACTTTTATAGGAGTCAAGAGGGCAGGGATTAGCAGCACACTGGGGACTGGAGAGAAATCAGTGGGATTCTGTTACCTTGAGGACACACATCAGCAACAGAAACAGAATCAGGACCCAGCAGGAAGGAAAGTATACCCAACAGGAATGGCAGTGATCAGGGGAGCAGTATTGCAAATATCAGAGGAATGACAAGGTGGAAGCCACCTATTTTTGCCCTCTGGACTTGTGAGCATAGGTGAACACTCCCTTTAGTCCTTCCCAAGTACCAGATCGAGTTCCATAGGAGCAGCCCAAGTTTCACACCTCATCTATTCCACTCAAAAGCCCTGTAAGCCAAGCATTATTCCCCATTCCACAGAAGAGAAAACTGACTCTTTAAAGGAATACATCTGTAATAAAGAGAGGCTTTATACTTCCAGGTAAAACTGGAAAATACTTAAGAGTTTACTTTAAGGTTTGTTGAACCAGTATTACATACCTGTACTACATTCAGACTCATTGAAAAACTGTTTTCACTTCTAAAACTCCAGGTAATAAAAGGAAAAAAGTCACATATTACCCAACTACAGAGAAATGTGACCCAATTAACACCATGGGACATCTGATTTCTGTTTTTTTTGTATGGGGGGGGGTCATATAATATATACATATGCTTTTAAATGAGACAATAATGAATGTATAGATTGCTTTTTAATTGCTTTATTACTTTATACTTTTCCATGCAAATAGGTGATTCTACTGTTGACAGAAACTTAGACTGGGTGCCAAGGCAATTACCAATTGGAATCTGGTAACACAGAACCCACCTGACACATGGAAATTATGTAAGGTTCACAGCAAACGGATCAGTAAAGGTGTTATCAGGAAAATGCAAGAAGAAAACAGTGTGAATCACAGTATTAATCTCACGGAAAATGGCAGGAGTCAAGGCATAAGGCAAAATTCATCATGATGGTCATGGTGATTAGAGAGCTCCCCCATCAGGATACGCAGACAATTCCTCAACTGCAGCTCCCTAAGTTTTCTCCTGATTTCTCTCATCTCCTCCATGAACATTTCCATATCATCTCCATCTCCACCCATCCCATCATTGACCTGCCTATTGGGTATGGCCCATCGAAAATTAGGAGCAAGTCGGCGAGCCTGTCCCCGTCTATTATTTCCTGCAGGTTGGTGGCCTTCGCCCCCTCCCAAAGGGCGGTCTTCCTCTCCATTCTGCATGGGCTGCTCCATTTCTTGGTTTTCCTGGTGGATATTTGCCATGAGATTTTTTTCCTGGTTGTTTTTCTTTGAACACAAGTAAAACAAAGGCAAGGAGAGAGACTGAATGCTTGGTGTACTGACCAGCAGGATTCAGAGCTCTGATAGCAAAGGTGTTTTTTGTTTTGTTTTGGTTTTGTTTTTGTTAATTTCCCCCACCTTAGGAGCTTCAGGCGTCCTCTAGGGGGCCTCCAATTCGAGCCTCTCCCTCCAGCTCTCTCCTTTCTCCCTCCCTCCCCTAAAGCCCACCATTTTTCCTTTCCCAGGATTCTTTCCCCGAGCTCCGCAGGCACCAAAATGGAGGACAGGGGACAGGGATGGGGGAATTGGGAGGGGATCTCAAACTGGGCTCTGCACCCGCCCCCCCACGCTGTGCCCCCGCACCGACCTGGGCCTATCCTTGCAGTCTCCTCTTTCACCCGATTCTCGCCGTGCGTGCGCCGCCGCGACACTTGACACCTAGACCCTCAGACCTGCAGAGGGCCGGGGTGGAGGGATCCTGGACTGTGGCGAAGCGTTTGGCGCCGACCAGCCACCACCTGGTCCCTTCAGGGTCCCGGACCGCCTGGCCAGCCCCCATCCGCATCTCCAGCCCCAACCCCTAGCCTCCCCCAGCCCGCCTCAGAGGTTCACCATTTTCCTGTACGAACTCGGAGGTGATTTCCCATCACTCTTAGTGGCTTGGCTGCCCTCCCGGCCGCTCCAGCACCCCCACCCCAGGGAGCCACTACTGATGTTCCCAAGAATGCTGGGTGTGGAGAAACCTGGCCAGGACCCGCTGCGCTGATCCTTTACGCCTCCCTGAGGGGTAGGCCTGCTGTTGTCGCCCTGGCGTTAGCGCGCGGGCCCTGGAGCCCTCACCTGCTCCGCTTTCCTTGGGCCCAGTGCCAGCCAGTCCGGCGCAGGGCAGCGGGGAGCTGGTACCCAGGTGGGAGTGACGACTGCACCGAAATCTGCGTCGCTCTGCAGCTCCAGGTCACGTGAGGGCCCCGCGTCACCTATGAGCTACCCCCTCCCCCCAACTCCGGCGGCTAGTGAGGCGGGAGTGCCCGCCCCCACCCCTCGCCGAGTGCACACGCACACGCAATCCCCTCCGTCTGCTTGTGCGCAGAGCCCCAACGCGCACCTTCCTGTCGCTCAGCTTGGTCCTCTCCAATCTGAAGGCCCACTAGTGCCTCATCTTCCAGCGGTTGGAGTCAACCATTCTCAGGTTACCCTGGCAGGTCTGCAACACTCTCGCCCTTCCCACTCCCGACTTGGCCAGGATTTATGCCCTTTCTGCCTGTTCCCTTCCCCTCACTGACCACGCCCCCACTTCCCCCACCTGCATCCCAGCAGTTGCAACTCCGCCGGGGGCCATCGCGCCCCCTGAATTCACACCTTTCCAGGAAATTTAGAAAGTGGGCTGGGGTGGGGAGGGAGCAAGGGACTTGTCAGAAAGAGAGGCAAAGAGTGAATTCTTCGGGAGAATTTCTCCTTATTTCCATTTGTAAAAAGTCGGCATACCACAAAAAATTAAAAATTGTAAGATTTCAGTTTTGGAAAAAAAAATGCTTCATCGTGCAGAATGAAAAAGCCCCATTCATTATATTCACCTGCATCACACAAAATATTTTATCTGCGTTCCATACAACATTAACATCCGCTTTGAAACATACTACCTTGTTTCAAATTTTTACTTTGAAAAAAGTGGCATCAGTTGGTATTTTCAAAATGATCTGTAAATATTTAGGGAGAAGTCCAGTTGTCAGATATTGGTCATTTAATGTAAATTTGTGACGTTTTTGATACCATAGTCTTTGGAGAAAAGAAGCCTTTTAACTCCTTTCTTTTCTTTACAAACTTTCCAAACCATCCCTACAAATATCTCCTTAGAATAATCAGTAGTATACAATATGCAGAAACTACTTCCAAAGCCATCTGCCTTTTGATGTAAGTGTTTCAAAAAATATTAGAAATAAACAAAGGGTATGTGAAGCAACTAAACTTTAGACTGAAACTCACCTTGAGT
The DNA here is from genome assembly GCF_016509475.1 of Prionailurus bengalensis. NCBI lineage: Eukaryota > Metazoa > Chordata > Mammalia > Carnivora > Felidae > Prionailurus > Prionailurus bengalensis. Next base: position 83,912,858 of record NC_057361.1, on the reverse strand, counting down.
GTAAATGTTCCTTTCTCTACCTTGAAGTAACTAAATAAATTTTATCACAGATATCTTTAGGAAAGCTGCATTTATTATAAAAAATATTTAGTAGGTGTTAGTTGTGATAAAGGAACCAAAAGTTATGTGCATTGACGCAAGACAGGTCAGACAAGTGCTTACTGCCTCTGGTTTTGGTTCCAAACTCCTATGTAATCTCCTAGCCTGCTAAGCTAGTTGGGATATTGAATAAAGGAAGAGTATATGCCTAGTGCATACATAGTTTGAGGTTTTAGAGATATATACAATTACACATATGTACTTTTGGAGATATTTTTATATATAGCTTGTTGAAAAACAAAATTCAACCAAGTACATTTGAAGATTTAATTGGTTTTATTAAATAATTAAGAAGCATCTCAGCTAGCAAACAGAGGGGGGCTCCAATAGGCTACAGGAAAAGAAAGGTTTTTGAGGGCAGGATGGGGAAGTCCTAAACAGAAAAGAGGATTATTTTACTTGAAGCCACCTTCATTTGGAGACAAAAGGGTCTTAGTATGTGGATTATCTGATTTTACTTTGGGAGGATGAAGAGGGTCCATGTGATGGATTACCTTATTGGTACTCACCAGAAAATTCCTGACAGACTGGTTAAAGGTTACATTCCTAGGGAGTCAAAACTGCAGTTAGGTTAGGTATTAATTCTTGGTTTACTGACTTGGGGCCTTAATCTAAGTGATGCCATTTGTGGCTTGTGGTTTTCTTTTTAACAAGTTCCAAAAGCTTAAATTACATAATCACACCCAAAAATGTCTTTTAAAGGAATGCTAGTGATTCCTGGATTCTGTTTAACAGTTCATAACTCTTCATACAGATAGGTCTATTAACGACATTGGCTGAATTGATGCTGATTGAAAACATGAGCTGTGTGGTAAATCATATCTGCTACTTACTTGAAGTGTGACTTTTGATCAATTACTTATTAAGGTCTCTGTGCTTCCTCTGTGAAACAGGGATTGTTGAAAGTAAATCACATATATCAAGTACTTACACAGAGCCTAATAAATCTTCAATAAAATTTGGCTTTTTTTTTTTTACCATTATTAGATAGTTTCTAACAAGATTTGAAGAGTAGGCAGAGCATAATTCTTTCCTTAGCTAAATCCACTTGTCTTTAAAATCCACGAAGGCCCAAAACATGTCTTGCTTTATTCTACTTTGCATACCCAATGGCTTATAGGGTTCCTTGTACAAAGTAGGTGATTAGTGAATATTTGCTGACTGAATGCATCCACTACTGAGGCTAAGTAGTTGTTTTTCATTCGGGGGACTGTATTTAGAGCAATACAAAAAAGCTTTTATGAAAATTAGGAATTACCTAGAATGAATTCCTTGAAATAACTATTGACAATAAAGTTTAAAAAGAGGATTTTTATTTATCTCAGTGGCTAAATGCTGTGCTGTTGTCTTTTTGATCCATCTTGAATGCCTTTTGTTTTAAACTACCAAATTTTCTTAGATGAAAATATACATTTATGTATTTTTCCAGATCAGATTAAGCTACATGGGAGATTGGTTATAATGAAGTGATTTTTTTTAAACAATGCTTTTTTTTAAGTTTATTTATTTATTTTGGTGGGGAGGGATAGGAAGGGAGGGGGAGAGAGAGAGAATCCCAAGCAGTGACAATGCAGAGCCTGATGCAGGGCTCGAACTCCTAAACCATGAGATCATGACCTGAGCCAAAATCAAGAGTCAGACGCTTAACCCCTAACCGACTGATCCACCCAGCGCCCCATAATGAACTGATGTTTTAAAGATAGGTGAAAAATGTCCTGGAAATGATGTTATCTTTACTAACATGTTGTGAGGTGTTGATTGAGATCTTTTCTTGTCCTTGGAATTGTCTTAGAATTTGGAGATAGCTAACAGCCTGCTGAGAACAAAATTTAAAATTTCCCAAGGCTGAGTTAGAAGGACACAAGAGTCTTAGTTAGAGACTCATGTGCCCTCAAAGACAGAGGGAGAATGAACTAGTTTTATCGCTCTTACCCTGAAATAATAGGTAGTATTGTGCTGGGAAAGAGGAGACTGTGTTCACATTTTGGGAAGTGCAATGTTTGTGGAAAGAACCTATCCCCTCTCCTTATCTCCTGTGATTATGGTAGATGGTAAGGGAATGGAATCCCAAAAGAATTGCACATAAAGTTTAGGGATATCTACAAAATGGTAAGGTTTATTTCTCATTCCTCTGCTTTACCACTGGGATTTTGAGCTACCTACAAGCTACAAGGATACTGGAAATAACATTTTGGAAAGATGATGTGGTGGTATTGCCAGGTAGAAAAAGAGCTAAGATTGACCCCCTACCTAACTTCTCAATTTTGGAGAGGCATGAGAAATAAATCCTATCATGCCTACAGGCTCTGGGATTGGAACTAGGGAGGGGAATTATTTAGATAAAGGCTTACCATAAACTGTTACAGAGTAGGGCAAAGAGACCTATGAATCACAGTAATGCCTTTCCAGGGTCATGAGCTAGGAGTCACATGCAAAGTGTGTCCCAGTCTTCCAAGGTGCCAACAAAACCTAAGGAAGCTGCTTGGGTGTGAGTCCTCATCATAAGGCTCTATGGAAATTAAACTTGAGGGGCACCGGGGTGACTCAGTCACTTAATTGTCAAACTCTTGATTTCGGCTCAGGTCATGATCTCACAGTTAGTGAGTTCAAGCCCCAGTTCATTGTGCTGACAGTGCAGAGCCTGCTTGGGATTCTGTCTCTCTCCCTCTCTCTCCACCCATCCGTCACTGTTTGTGCACCTGTGTACTCTCTCTCTCTCTCTCTCTCTCTCTCAAAATAAACAAACTTAAGAAAAAAACCTTGAACCTCAGTGATGATTAATCACATAGGGACAGCAGTCTTACTAACTAGGTAGCCAGATAAAGAGTTGTCTTTGTATCCCCATCCTTCAAACTCATCTGAGTAAACACAAGGAAGGAGGGAGGGTGGTGATGGTTAATTTTATGTGTCATGACTAAGCCACAGGATGTCCATATACCTGGTTAAACATTACTTCTGGGCATGTCTGTGAGGGTGTTTCTGGAAGAGGTTTGTAATTGAACTGGTGAACTGAGTAAAGCAGGTGGCCCTCCCCAATGTGGGTGAGGACCAGCCAATCCACTGAGAGCCTGAATAGAACAGAAAGGAAGAGGAAGATTGAATTTGTTCTCTATCTGAATGCTTGAGCTGTGACACTGATCTTCTGCCCTTGGTATTCCTGGTTCTGAGGACTTCTAATTCAGACTGGTATCTACACCTCAGCTCTCCAGATCTCAGGCCTTTGAACTACACTATTGGCTTTCCTGGCTCTCCAGGTTACAGACAGCACACTGTGGGACTTCACAGCCTCCATAATCGTTGGAGTCAAGAACTTGTAATCAATCAATCAATCTCTATATCTACAGATATAACTGTAGATAGATATAGAAGATATAGATAGATAGATAGATAGATAGATAGATCTCCTACAGGGATGAGAAGGATTCTGAATTAAAACTGAGATTGGTATTTTAAAATACTTAGAGCCAAATTTAAAAAAAATTTTAATGTTTGTTTATTTTTGAGACAGCAAGAGACAGAGTGCGAGTGGGGGAGGGGAAGAGAGAGAGGGAGACAGAATCTGAAGCAGGATCCAGGCTCTGAGCTGTCAGCAGAGAACCTGACACAGGGCTGGAACTCACAAAGAATGAGATCGTGACATAAACTGAAGTTGGACGCTTAACCAACCGAGCCACCCACACACTCCAAATTTTTAACAGTCCAACTGAGACTATTTTAGTAAGTAAAAGTGACTAAGAAGTTGGGGAACAGGATTAAGATGTAGTTAAAGAAGCCCATTGCCCAGTAGAAAGAGGGGAAGGGCTTGACAGAAAGAGCACGATTGAGACAGCTATTGGGGGGAACAAACCTTGTTGTGTGATTTTGCCTTAAATAGTTTTCCTTTAATCAAATTGTGGAGATATTGGATTAGTATCCCATCAGAGAAAACTCTTTGCTGAAATCTTTTTGCATGTTGCCATGATACAGCTCACATGTATTTGGCTGGAAATGCACCCAGTTGGATTGTAGTTAGTATCCTATTGTTCTCTCCTGAGTGAATTCCACACTTGGGAGATGGTAGTCTGAGACCTGGTGGACTCTGTGGGTATGGGTATCTCTGTTCCAGCCTAGAATAGTTCTATCTTCCTGATGCTTCATTGCTGCAATCTTATTGTAGTTCTCTCATTTTCTCTAAATTTAAGCACTTATTGGGGTGCCTGGATGGCTCAGTGGGTTAATCGTCCTACTTTGGTTCAGGTCATGATCTCGTGATTTGTGAGTTTGAGCCCTGCATCAGTCTCTGTGCTGACAGCTCAGAGCCTGGAGCCTGCTTCAGATTCTCTTCCCCTTCCAGCTCATGCTCTGTCTTTCTCTCTCTCTCAAAAATAAATAAACATTAAAAAATTTTTTAAATAAATAAATTTAAGCACTTATTAAATTGAAACTAAGTATTAAATATATGGGAAATTATGCCTACTCTATCTCTAACATCTCTATAAGTTATGGCCATTATAACTTTGATGCCAATAACTTTGAAGAATTGAGAATGGACCTGATGAAATTTTAAGGGTGCTACTGTAAGAATTTGGAACATTTGATAGGTAATGTATTCCATTCAAGAGATCTAATCTGAAATAATAAAGCTTTAAGGCTGAGATTTCTGAATGTGAAAGCAACAAATATACAGAACATCATTATCTATTAGACAGCTGAGTTATATTATTCTTTTTATTTCAGAGACTGCAGATGATATCTTGAAACACCAAAGACCCATGGCCACTCACTCCTCTTGTTTAAGACTCTGGTGGAAAATAAGTTATGTCCCAAATAGTTTCCTAAACTGATTAATTGAACTGGACTATGTGTGGGCCAGGAGAATTCCCTTGACCCTTCTAGTTTCAGACTTCAGCTAGCATCATTCCTACTTTCCCCTAGACTTGTGGATGAACTTAGAGGAGTATCAGGAAACTTATACATCAATGTTCATGAGGTGAATTTACCTTGCCTTACTGTTGATAGTCCTGTGTAAATTCTGCTCATGATACAATTTTAGCACCTAGCAAGGTCATAGTGCCCAGTAGACGCTTTTGGTTCAGGGGTTGTAACTCATATGGTCACAGGTAAGTGAAGCCAGCTGAGCAGGAATCTGGTTAAACTGGAGAAAAAAAATTCTTTTTTTTTTCCCATGAGATATGAGAAATACAAAAATTTACATGAATTCCCACCCCCTCCCCCCACCAAATGAACTGCTAAGTTAAAACTCTGCATTTGTTTTATCACCTTTTCTCACACTTGCCCAATTCCATTTGACTGACTTGAATAACACATTGGCTTCTTTACTATTGTGTGCCTGTGGCTATCATGTGCAGCAGGACACGTATCTCTTCCAATTTGCTATTGATAGGTAACAACTTCCCCAACATTCACTGGTGTAAACTATAACTGATGTTTATGCTCACAGATACTGTGAGTCAGAAGTTCAGAAAATACATATCAGGGACTACTCTGCTTTAGGACGTCTGTGGCCTCAACTAGGATGGCTTGGCTGAGGGTAACTTGAAAGGCTGTAGATGACTCAAACAGCTGGATCCTGGAACAGCTGAGACTGAGATGGCTTAAGGACAGGTTCAAGTGGGACTGTCAACCAAAGTTTCCACATACAGCCTATCCAACATGGCCATCTCAGGGCTTTTAAAGCAAATCTTCCCTGTAAACAAGGTGGAAGCTATGTGGCCTTTTATGACCTAAACTTGGAAGTCACATAGGATCAAATTCTGTACTCCACTGGTTAAAACAATCATAAATCCTCTTGTCAGATTCAATAGGAGGGACTATAGATTCCAACTTTTGATAGGAGGGATGCCAAATAATCTGTAGCCATGTTCTAAAACCATCACATACCTTACTGATATGTGGCTCTTACAATCCCTTTCTTACGCTCCAGCTAGACAAGGCAGTCAATGTGTTAAGTGACACTTGTTTGATTACAATTATTAAGTACAAAATAAGTTTTGTGTAGGACCTAAAATGGAATTTCCACACCTTGTTCTACCCATATTTTTCTTGTCTTAAGGATTTCTAAGAAATTAATTTTTACAAGAAAAAAAGTTTAGGATGTTTGCCCACAATTATTCACCTGTGTGCCAATTAGGTACTGATGTACAATGTCATCAGAAAGGATTGGAAATAGAATGAAATAAACTGTAAGGCCAAAAGAATGGATTAGCAGACTTATAGAACATTGGATTTTATAGTCATGTCTTCTATGCTTTTGCCCAATTTTGGAATTACAGAGTATGATTTACAGTATCACTAGCAGTCCTAAGCTTTCACAAATTATGTATTGTCAAAACTGTAACAACTTTAGAATTATTTTCATCCAAGAGCCTATTTTAGAAATTGGGAAACAGAAAAATTAAGAGGCTTGCCTCGGTTTACCAAAGAAAATAGTGGCAGAACTAGAAATAGAGCCACCTATGATTTCTTGGCTAATACTATTTGTTTCTACACACACACACACACACACACACACAAAATCACATACACACATATCACATATCTTACAGGTTTATACCTAATGTATATAAAATCAAAGGAAATACACTAATATTTTATTTATAATTGCTTTTGGCTTTTGTGGTGATGGGTGATAAGCCAAAGTCCTAAATATTCTAATTTATGATTATCCACATTTTCCAAATATTCTATAATAAATCAGGTAGATATGAGAATAAGCAAGACATTCTTTTTAAAGACTAGTAAAACCGGTAATTTTTATGTGTTGGTAGTTGATTTTTTTATATATCTCTAATTAAAGAGTAAACTCTCTCTTTATCACACACATGCAGGCACACCTCTTCTTACCCTCCCTTTCTCCTCCCTCCTTTATACCCGTACCCTAGCTCCTGAGTCAGGGGTTACACTTCCCATCATGAATCTGACACTCAGGAATTAGTAGCATGACAGTATCTTTCTTGTACTATATTTTATACTTAGAAACCTATGCCTAGCGACTTGGTGCCTCTACTCCTCCCTCATCCCCAACCATTTAATTGTCCTCGTCTTTGAGATTAAAGGTGTAATTCTGATGCTGGTCGTCAGGTGTTGATTACTCCTATCTTCTAAATTATCTTCAAGGAAAATGTAACCTTTTTATGAGTAGAATAAAATATCATTAATTATTTTTCTTTTAAATTTAGGTTTAGAAATAGCATGTATAGAATTATCCTAGTTTTCTCAAACATACATAGTGTGAAAATAAACAGTACTTCTATAAATGTTGATATATGCCAGGGATTGTTGTGTGTGTATATATATATATATATATATATATATATTCATTATTTTATTCTCCCCCAAATCCTATGAGGTAGGTGCTAATACTATCCTCCATTTTATAAATAAGAGAATTTCAGGACAGCAAGGCTAAACAACAGATAAGAAATACTAGAGAAGGAATTCAAATTCATATAGCCTATTTCCTAAATCCATGCTGTTAACCTCTACTCAGTTTCATTTACTAATAAATCCCAAATCTATATCTCATTCATTCTTTTATCCGTCTATTGTTTGAGGCTTTTTCTATGCTAGACACTGCCTGCCCATTTCATGTCTCAATCTCAGTACCATATTTAGGAGTACTGATTCCCGGGACTTAGCACTTTCCACGTAAGAAAAATATAAGAACAAGGGGCATCTGGGTGGCTTCCAACGGTTGAGCATCCTATTCTTGATTTTGGCTCAGGTCATGATCTCGCAGTTCTGGGAGTTCAAGCACCACTTCAGGCTCCATGCTGACAGTGTGGAGACTGCTTGGGATTCTCTCTCTCTCTCTCTCTCTCTCTCTCTCTCTCTCTCTCTCCCTTTCTGTCCCTTCCCTGCTTGCGCACACAAGCACTCTTTCTCTCTCAAAATAAATAAACTTTTAAAAGTAAAACTTTAAAAATATAAGAACTATACTTTCAGTTCAACCATCATTTTAAAAATATTTATTTATTTATTTTGAGAAAGAGTGAGATAGAGAGTGAGCAAGGGAGGGGCAGAGAGAGATCGAGACAGAGAATCCCAAGCAGGCTCTGCACTGCCATCGTGGGGCTGGACACAGGGCTCAAACTCACCAACCATGAGATCATGACCTGAGCCAAGATAAAGAGTTGGTCAATTAACCAACTGAGCCACCCAGGCACCCCAGTGCAACCATAATTTATTGAGCATCTACTATGTGCTAGGCAAGGCCCTGGAGATATAAAAGAGAACACAGTAGATATAGCCTTTATATTCTTTTGGAGTTCATGATTTAATGGGAGGAAGCCAGAGGAAGAGTGTAGTAAGTACTGAAGGGGCAGTTGGAGCCCTGAGTATGAGGACTTAATCCAGTTCCCAGGGAAGTTTTCCAGGAAGAAGCAATGTGTAGAAGGTCAGTTTCTGGCATGACAGCATGAAGAGCTCTGGTGACCTACTCTCCAGTGAAACTGGTGAAAATTATAAAAAGGGGATATTCTAGAGTGTTCACTGTGAGAATCTCCAGGTGAGTGCAGTTGAGAGGGGAGTGCTCTCTCCTTCCAACCAGCCCTCACTGATGGAATGGGGGTTGTCCCGTGGATGTGACACGATTGAGAATACAGGTGCCATATTTGTTTTTGGCTTGGCTCAAGGTATGGTTTCACACTATGAAAAGTAAGCCTCAGGCTGCTGAGAGAACCTCAGGCTGCTGTTTCCTTTCTATCTCCACTGAGACATTAGCTCCTAAAGCAGAAGTGTCATTCTGAAAGAAGAATGCCATTGTCCTCACTCCCAGATCCAGAGTCCAGGTGCAGAGATTTTGCCTGGGAAGAGAAAAAAATCATAAAGCTTATAGGTTCTAACATTTTCCTGATGAAACTTACTTAATTTTGAACAGAGCATGGAGAGATTCAAGCCACGAGTGCTCTAAAAACAGTGATGGTTATGGGGGAGGCATTTAGGAAGTGATTAATATATTCGATGAAGATACCAGTTAACTGTGGCCTGGCTATATTGTTTTAAAGAGCCACAGAAGGACATGGTTGGGAAGAGTATTCCTCCTTGGATTGGAGCAAATATCAAACACTGACCTTTGGAACTCTTCCTTCAAAGGAACCCAATTTGATTCAATTAGTCTACAGAGCAATTGATGCCCAAAGGCATTATTGAAACTGGAAATTAGATGAGCCTAACATCTGCGTATGGTCAGGGCTGCAGCCTTCACAAGTGCTTCTCAGTTGCCTACCCCACCTTTACTTAGGTGAGACAGGATGGATAGAGGGGTTTGGATTTGGATATTTCCCTTCCTCCATGTCAGCTGGGCTCTGATAAAATTCTAGTAGGTTAGAATTCTAGTAGGTTAGGCTTGGTGAAACAGTTTCTCTTGAGGGAAAGCCTTCTTACAAAGACTAGAATGCTCCACATGTTTTAAAAACAGCTACCTTTTGGAGCTCCAGGGTGGCTTAGTTGGTTAAGCATCCGACTTCAGTTCATGTCATGATCTCGTGGTTCATGAGTGCAAGCCCCACATCAAGCTCTGTGCTGACAGTTCAGGGCCTGAAGCCTGCTTTGGATTCTATGTCTTCCTCTCTCGGCCCCTTGCCTGCTCACACTCTTTCTCTCTCTCTCTCAAAATAAATAAATATCAAAAATTAAAAAAAAAATAAAAAAAACAGCTACTTTTCCTCTCCCTTTGCCAGAAGCACAAGAGGATATTCTAGAGTCTTCACTGTGAGAACCTCCCAGGGCTTCTGGAGGTAAAACTCATAAAAGTGTGGAAGCACCCCCTAAGACTAGGCCTCTCTGGACATGTCCACATTAAACTTCTGGCAATTTGTTGATTTTAGTTTAGGTTTTCCTACCTCAGTACTGGTTTCCTGAAGAAGTTTCTGTTCATGGATTTTGTGCCAACAAATTATAATTCTCTGTATTTGCCTGTCTGTGTCTCCTTTTTCAGAGCAATGATTTGCTCAGTGACCTCAATTCTCTAATGGATCTAAGAAGAGTAGTTGTTTTTCAGTTTGTTCAGTGTTCTACTGGTTGTTAGGATGGAGCGACGGCTTCCAAGTTCTTGGAATTTGTTCCGATTTGTTTCCAATGCCAGAACAAAAGCCAGAAGCAAGAGGGACATTTTATAATGATAAGACTCAATCCAAAAGGAATATATAACAATTATAAGCAACAAAATACATGAGAAAAAAAGTGACAAAAAGGAAGGTAAAATAGACAATTCAACAATAATAGTTGCGAGACTTTAATACCCCACTTTTGATAATAAATAGACCAAATGGGAAGAAGATCAACCAGGAAATAAAAGACTTGAGAACACCATGTACTAACTAGACCTAATAGATATGTTGAATATCCCACTCAACAACAGCATAATGCACATTCTTTTAAATACACATGGAACATTATTCATGGTAGACCACGTGATAGGCCATAAAACAAACCTCAAATAAATTTAACGGTTAGGAATGATACAAGATATGTTCTTTGACCATAATTGAATAATATTTCATATCAATAACAGAAAAAAATAGGAAACTCATGGATATCTCGACATTAAGCAAAACATTCTTAAATGGCCAGTGCATCAAACAACAAATCAAAAAGGAAATCAGAAAATACTTTGAAATGAATGAAAATGAGACACAACATACAGCATATCAAAGCTTATGGAATGGATAATATACAATATTCCAAACTTCTGGGATGGAGCTTAGAGGGAAATATATAGTTTTAAATGTCTATATTAAAAAAGAAGAAAGGTCTCAAATCAAAATCCTAACTTTCCACCTTAAGACACTGTGGGGAAAAAAGAGCAAACTAAACATAAAGCAAGTAGAAAGTGGGATAATAATAAGTAGAGCATGAATTAATGAGATGGAGAATGGAACAAGTAGAGAAAACTAGTGAAACCAAAACTGGTTCTTTGAAAAGATCAATAATATTGACAAACTTTAGCTAGACTGATGGAGGTAGGGGTGGGGAGAGAGAGAGGAGAGAGAGAGAGAACTCAATTTACTAGAATCAGAAATTTAAAAAAAGGTCATGACTACTGACCTTATCGATATGAAAAAGGATCATAAAGGAATAATATAAAATACTGTATTCCATTATATTAGATAACTTAGGTGAAATGGACAAATTACCAGAAATACACAAACTGCCAAAACTATCTCAAGAAAAAATAGATAATCTGAAGAAATTTATAGCAAGTGAAGAGATTGAATAAGTAATAATAATAATAATAATAATAAAACTACCTACAAAGAAAATGTAGGCCTACATGTCTTCACTACTGAATTCTACCAAACATTTAAAGAAGAATCTTTTGGGGCGCCTGGGTGGCGCAGTCGGTTAAGCGTCCGACTTCAGCCAGGTCACGATCTCGCGGTCCGGGAGTTCGAGCCCCGCGTCAGGCTCTGGGCTGATGGCTCAGAGCCTGGAGCCTGTTTCCGATTCTGTGTCTCCCTCTCTCTCTGCCCCTCCCCCGTTCATGCTCTGTCTCTCTCTGTCCCAAAAATAAATAAACTTTGAAAAAAAAATTAAAAAAAAAAAAAGAAGAATCTTTTGGGGCACCTGGGTGGCTCAGATGGTTAAGCAATCGACTTCAGCTCAGGTCATGATCTCACACTCCATGAGTTTGAGCCCCACGTCGGGCTCTGTGCTGACAGCTCAGAGCCTGGAGCCTGCTTTGGATTCTGTGTCTCTCTCTCTCTCTTCCCCTCCCCTGCTCATTCTCTGTCTCTCTCTGTCTCAAAAATAAAAATAAAAACATTTAAAAAAATAAATAAGAATCTTTCACAGACTCTTCCAAACAATAGAAAATGAAAGAATATAGCTCTCATTTTATGAGATCAGTATTACACTAATACCAGACAAAACCAGACAAAGACATGACAAGAAAAACTATCAACCAGAATCTCTTATAGAAATGGATGCAAAAATCCCCCAAAGAAATACGAGGAAAACAATCTTGGTAACATAAAAAAGCAATTACACATCACGACTACCTGGGATTTATCCTAGAATGCAAGGTTGGTTTAACATCCCTAAATCAGGAACCTCCTCAACATGATAAAGGGCATCCATTACCAAAAACCCCAGCTGGCATCAGACTTAGTGCTGAATATACTGGATGCCTTACCCGTAGGATCAGGAACAAGACAAAGATGTGTGTTCTCACCATTTCTATTTAACATTGCACTGAACGTTTTAGCCAGGGCAATTAGTCAAGAAAAACAAATGAAAAGCATCCAGATTGAAAAATAAGAAGTAGAACCATATTTACAGATGACATTATCTTGTACATAGAAAGTTTTATGGGATCCACTGATAAACTAATAGAACAAGTAACTTCAGCATGGTTGTAGGATGCAAGGTCAATATACTAAACTCAGTTACGTTTCTATACACCTGCAATGAACAATCTGAAAAGGAAATTAAGACAACAATTCTATGTATACTAGCATCAAAAGAATAAAATACTTAGAAATAAATTTAATAAGGAAAGTCCAAAATTTATATTTTGAATACTGCAAAACATTATTGAAAGAAATTAAAGAAGATGGGGTGCCTCGTTGGCTCAGTCAGAAGAGCATGCAACTCGATCTCGTGGGTCATGAGTTCGAGCCCCATGTTGGATGTGGAGATTACCAAAAAATAAATCTATAAAATTTGGGGCACCTGGCTGGCTCTGTTGGTAGAACATGTGACTCTTGATCTCACAGACATGAGTTCAAGCCCACACTAGTCATAGAGCTTACTGAAGAAAAAAAAAAAAAAGATGCAATTAAATGGAAAAAGGTATCCCATGTTCATGAATTCAAAATGTTTTTAAAAAAATTTTAATGTTTATTTTTGAGAGAGAGACACAGTGCATGAGTGGGGGAGGGGCAGAGAGTGAGGAAGACACAGAATCTGAAGCAGGCTCCAGGCTCTGGACTGTCAACACAGAGCCTGATGCGGGGCTTAAACTCACAAACTGCAAGATCATGACCTGAGCTGAAGTCGGACGCTTAACTGACTGAGCCACCCAGGAGCCCCTGGATTTAAAATTTTAATATTGTTAAAATGGCAATACTCCCCAAATTGATCTACAGATTCAGTGCAATGCCTTTCAGAATCCCATCTGATTACTTCGTGCAAGTTGATGGACTGATTCTAAAATTTATGGCATTGCAAGGAACCTTAAATAGCCAAAACAATCTTGGAAAACAGTAAAGTACATCAAACCATTTTCTGGTTTTGAAGCTTACTACAAAGCAGTGATAATCAAGACCATGTGATACTCATACAAGAGAGACATATAGGTCAGTGGGATTGAACCAAGAGTGCAGAAATAAAACCATGTGTCAGCCAATTTTGAACAAAGGTGCCAAGACCATTCAATGGAAAAAAAATCATCCTTTCACAAATAGTGCTAGAACAATTAGTGACTTGCAAACTAATAAAATTAGATCCTTACCTCACAGGATACACAAAAAAAATTAACTAAAAATAAATCAGAGATCTAAATATAAAATATAAAATAATACAACTATTAGAAAAAAACATAGGGGCGCCTGGGTGGCTCAGTTGGTTGAGCAACCAACTTCGGCTCAGGTCATGATCTCACGGTTTGTGAGTTCGAGCCCTACGTCAGATTCTGTGCTGACAGCTCAGAGCCTGGAGCCTGCTTCTGATTCTGTGTCTTCCTCTCTCTCTGCCCCTCCCGGACTCATGCTCTGTCTCTGTCTCAGAAATAAATAAACATTTAAAAAATTGTTTAAAAAAAAAAACATAGGGGTAAATCTTCATGACCTTTGATATGGCTAAGGATTCTTAGATATGACACCAAAAGCATGACCAACAAAAGAAAAACTACATTGAACTTCATCAAAACTAAAATCTTTTGAGCATCAAAATACACCATCTGGAATGTGAAAAGCCAACCCCACAGAATGGGAGAAAATATATACAGGTCATATATTTGATATGAACTTGTAAATGAAATAAAAACTTGTAACTCAATAATAAAAAGGCAAACATCCCAATTTAAAATGGGAAAAGTATTTGAATAGACATTTTTCCAAATAAGATATACAAATGGCCAATAAACACATGAAGAAATTTCCAACATCATTAGTCATCAGGGAAATGCAAATCAAAACCACAATGAGATACCATTTCACCCATTAAAATGGCTAGAATCAAAAAGTCAGATAATAAAAAGTGTTCTTAATAATATGGGGAAAATGGAACCCTTACACACTGCTGATGGGAATGTCAAATGTTCAGCCATTTTAGAAAACAGTATAGCAATTCCTGAAACAATTAAGCACGGAATTACTGTATGATCCAGCAATTAAATTCCCAGATATCTACCCAAGTGAAATAAGAACATGAGTCCTCATAAAACTTGTTCATAGCAGCACTATTCATAATAAGTAAAATATGGAAACAGCCCAAATATCCATCAATGGATTAATGGATAAACAAAATGTGGCATATCCATACAATAGAATATTGTTCAGCCATAAAAAGAAATTGCTGCACAATTGATGAACCTTGAAAACATATGCTAAGTAAAAGAAGCCAGTCACAAAGACATTTTATACAAGCACACTCTTATGAAATGTCCAAGATAGGGAAATATGTAGAGTCTGAATGTAGATTAGTATTTTCTTAGAGCTGGAGGGACAGAGACATGGGAGGAGGGGTCATAGCTAAGGTTATGGTGTTTGTTTTTGACTTGAAAATGTTCTAAAATTGACTATGGTGATAGTTGCACATATCTAAATATAGTAAAAACCACTGAATTGTGCACTTTAAGTAGGTGAATTGTCTGGTATGTGAATTATATCTCAATAAAAAAAAGAAGTTTTTAAAAAAGAAGTAACATCCATTCTGAGATGGATGAGTAAGGGTTATCCAGGCTAAGTGTGTGAGGAGTGATTGAGAGAATGCTTCAGTCAGGGAGAACCGTGGGAACCAAGATCAGGACTCAAAAGGGAATGGACCTTTGAAGAAATAACAGGAATTCTTTCAGCATCACAATGATGTTGGATGATGTTGTTGTTGTTAATATTTATTAAATACCAACTGTTACAGAGTAAATATTAGGAGCAAGGGCTTTGATCTTAGGCAGGCATTGATTGCATTTAATAGCTGGGTGACCTTGGCCAAGACACTTTCTCTTAGCTTCACTTTCATTTTTTATTAAGTAGTAGGCTAATTACATAACATCTGGAAAGGACTGAGAGTTCATGGAAGGGAAAAGGACTCTAGGTCCAAGAAAAAAAATTGACAGTTACAAAGCAAGGATGGTACAATTATCCATTAGGAGAAATTTTTAAAAATAATTATTTCTTAAAAACCCAGATAGCAGGAAGCTTGGTGAGATATCAAAATGCCATTTAAAAAGACATGATCGGGGCGCCTGGGTGGCTCAGTCAGTTGAGCGACCGACTTCGGCTCAGGTCATGATTTCAGGGTTTGTGAGTTCGAGCCCCACATTGGGCTCTGTGCTGACAGCTCAGAGCCTGGAGCCTGCTTCTGATTCTGTGTCTCCCTCTCTCTCTGCCCCTCCCCCACTCATGCTCTGTCTCTCTCTGTCTCAGAAATAAATAAACATTAAAAAAATAATAAAAGAAAGACATGATCACTCCTTTTAGTGAGCTAAAGGGCTTCATTTTGATGTTTGTGGGTATGGATATGTATGTGTGTGTATGTATTTTTATACTATATCTCCTGTCCTTCATTTTTCTTTTAATCACAGCATAGTGAACGTGTAGTACATATGGATCTACCTTATTCCTTTAAAGATTCTTTACCCACACTGTACTGAAAATACTGCGGGGAGTGGGGTGCAGGCAATATATTTGAATAGACATTTCTCAAAGTAAAATGTACAAATGGCTAATAAGTACACAAAAGACACTCCATACCCAACTATATTATCCATCAAATGGTGCAGCTGTTTTTGCTAGGGCTGTTGCAAAACGCTGGTGTCAGAGCATCAAATAACTGCTTTTGGACACTGTTATGTGTGAGATGCCCCAACCTCCCTCAACCCTTACCCTACCTTTAACTTTGCTTGTAAAGGGAATGGACCAGTTTTTCTCTTGGCTTTTGCCTTTTCCTTTTATAGAGGCAAAGATGATTATGTGTGTATGGGATTTGAGGCTGGCTTTTAAACACACACTCTCCTATCAGTTTCTCAGTGAAAAAATTTGCATAAAATTACTCCTGTCATTAGCATCCTGATAAATGCATTGGTTGTGCTCCTCTACTTTTATTTTGTGCATCATGGTAGCTATCTCTTATTGTAACATTAAAGTTCCTCATAGACTATTTACTTTTAGTTTCTTAGTTGTTCTTTTCAGTTAATTGGGATTCATTCAAAATTCTATGTATTAAGTAAAAATTAGAAAGTTACAAATGCCCTGTTGACACTCTACAGTATAATGCATTATCTGCTTTATTTACCTTGGAATTATAAATCCAAATTTGTGATGTTAGGAAAGGCTTGCCATTCACATTAAAATTTACTGCACAGAGGGGTGCCTGGGTGGCTCAGTTGGTTGAGTGTCTGACTTCAGCTCAGGTCATTATCTCACAGTTCGTGGGTTCGAGCCCCGCATCGGGCTCTGTGCTGACATCTCAGAGCCTGGAGCCTGCTTTGGATTTTGTGGCTCCCTCTCTCTCTACCCCTCCCCCATTCATGCTCTGTCTCTGTCTCTAAAAAATGAATAAACCTTTAAAAATTTAAAATTTACTACACAGAGAAAACCGTTACTGGGAGAGTCAATCTACTTTGAATTCTGAGCATCCCTGCACATTTTTATTGGGTATACCAAGAATGTAAGACCCTGACCACTCTACGCAGGCAGGCCATGTGTCAGAGTTGTGTTTGCAACAAGCAACTTGGAAGAACAAGGTAACATCTTTCCCTGGACACAGAGCAGGCTTGCTTTTGTTTACCATGAAAGTGATAAAATCTCCAAATACAAGGTTTCTTTCCTGTTACACAAAGCACTGCATGTGCGGACATCCATAAAAGAGCCTGTGTCACCCCATGGAACTTGAAGATCATGGAGAAATAACACAAACCGATATGAAGCTCTGGCTATGGCTTTTGCCATGAGTAATATTATAATCTCTGACCTGGGATTCTAGTCATCTTTTGCCAGTATCCATTAAACAGTAGCAGGTTAATTTGTTAATTTGTAAGTAGGGTAAAATCCCAGATGGCATAATTCTTGACAGGTGTTTCCAGATATTATTCCTAAATCAGTTATGCTAGGGGAATGTTTCCCACTAAGATGATTTTTGCCACATCTGTGTACCACCTCTGCTATTAGTATTGTGTTCTACCTCATGTCTGTCTTCAAAGTGACTTACTCACTTAATTTGAATACTATTTTTTAAAAGGAAACTTTATAACAACACCCTGAATCTATACTATAATCATTTGCCTGAAACAGAGTATTCATTAATATACATTCAAATAAACACATGGACATCACAATTATATATATATATATATAATATATTTTATATATTATATATAAATTTTTATAAATATTTATAAATATTTTAATATATTTGTGTACTTTCTAAAATCTAAAATTATTCCCACCTACCACCAGGCCCTCTAACGCCAACCTGATTGAATCCACAGTTGTCATGGCTCGGACAGACTATCACAACCAATGCTTTTAGTTACTCAATTTTGAGGTCTTCTTTCATATAAAAAGTTCTCATCAAGTACCCTTGTGAAGGAAAATAAAAGGAAGAAAGGAAGTCTAGTGCTCTGACCTGCTATAGGGACTTTTGTCATCCTCCAGGTAAGTATATCCAGGACAGCCTGGTCATCAGCAAAGGAGAGTCTAGTGCCTGCTTCATCTGAATCAGAGAAACCAAAGTCAGACCCACCATGGAGAGGAGTGTGGTTTGAATGAGCCTTTCTATATCCTACCTGAGTACCACTCCTTTGAGTGCCAGGGGATTGGATCCATCTTGTCTTAGAAAACTGACTTAGTGAGCCCCTGGAAGCTTTTTACTCCAGTCAGAATCCAGCCCGACTAGCATCCATCAGGCTGTTACAACTTTGAAGAATAGTCTAAAGTCATGAATTGCCCAAAAAAGAGCAGCACAGAATAATTAAATAACACACTACTGGAAAAACTGTGAGCCATATATACATATACAGATATCTATATAGGTGCGTAGATTTGGATGCAGATATACACAGTTTTACATAGCACTTTCACATTTCCAGGTAAGGATGGCAGTATCCCCAAATCTGACTTGAACTTCCCTTTAATTTGTTTAATGTTTATTTATTTATGAGAGAGAGACAGAGTGTGAGCAGTGGTGGGGCAGAGAGAGATGGAGACACAGAATCTGAAGCAGAACCTCCCTTTAAAATTTACCCAGGTCTAGAGGCATCTGTGGAACTGGTGAGGAGGGCCTGTCACCAGTCTTCTGGGAGAGATCACTCACCCTAAGGAAATAGTCAGAAGATAAAACCATAATCTTTAGACTCAAAGAGAAGCAATTCTGATTAAAGCATAACATCTGTTACTCAGACTTGTCTTCTGGTCCAATCCCCAACTTGATGCATTGTGTCGGAGTCTTAACTGTCAAGATACCTATAAGATATGGCCCAAGTTTCCCTGCATAACTATGTAAATTTAAGAAATGGGCATTCTCCCCCCTTCTGTGGGTCTGAGGATTCAGCCCACTGGGTGTTCCAAAGAAATATGTTAGGCTTCACTATTCGAGAATTCCAGAACATTATCAGCCCATAGGCAGGGGCCTGGATGAAGGGGCAGAACTATCCAATATACAAGACAATATCAAAGGGATAATAAAGGGAGGTTGGGCAGGCACAGAAGGAAAGGAACATAAAGGTGGCACTCACCTAACAGTTGCCTGGATTTATTCTTAAGTACAGGTGAGAACTACTTTCTCTATCATCCCAAATAGCTGATACAAATCCCTTGGGAATTGGGATCCTACATGGGCTGATGGGGGGGAAAAACCTGCTAAAGTAGAGCTCACAGTGATTACCTTATTTGGTCCTCATATATCCCTTAGAGATCAGAGTCTCTATTTTACAGATGAGAAAAAATATAAATTTATTCTTCTAGCTAAGTGGTCTGGTGGTAATTTGGAATTCACATTTGCTTCTAAAATTCTCTCAACAAATATTAAGTGCCCCAGTGCGTTTAGAAATAAATTAAATACTGTTAGTTATTTCTTTTTTGTTATAAAACTTTTATTATTTTAACAATAATGTGTGTACATTCTAGGAATAAGAAAAAATACAAATAAGCAGAGTAAAAAATTACTCATAATCCTACAAATGATTATACTTTTTGTCTTTCATCCTTCACACGTTTTTCTGTGCATATAGGTAATATACAAATGTATTCTTTCTTTCAAAAATATGATATTCACATATTACTTAGTAAGTTTTTTTTTCATTTTATATCCTGTCAGGAACCTCTTTTTGTACAAATGAGTAAAGCTCTACTATTAAAAGGCAGAGACTTGTGTATTGTTCAAAATATGATAAAAATGAGATGCAGATTAACAAGAAATGCATCTAAAATCACTAATAGCAACAAATTAAAAGTAGAAAGGTGGAAAAAGGTATATCAAGAAAATGCAAATCAAAGGAAAGCTAAATGGCAATATCAGAAAAAAATAAAATCAAGGCAAACTACATTAAATAGGGATAAGGATGGTTTCGGTTAACCTTCCAACGCATCACTATAAGTTTGTTTCTTACTCTCCTTATCTCCTCTATTTCACTCACTTCTCTAAACATATCTTCCTTGCTTAAATGCCTGTTGTGTATATCTTCTTTAAATTCCTGCAAAGACTGAATCAGTCTTTCTCTAAAAGTTCCTTCCGTTTTTTCCTCCTCCTCTGGCTCTTCTTCCACCTCTGGCTTTTCCTCAGGCTTTGGCTCTTCCTCAAGCTTTGGTTCACTCTCATTTTCTGGTTTTCCTTCAATTTTTTGACAGGATTTCATCTTGTGAGTCTCTCCCTTCCTTTCTTCCTTCTTTCCTTTTCCTTTTTTTTTTTTTTTTTGATTTATTCCTCTCTGAATACAATTACTGCTAGGAAGCAAGGTGACCATAAGTCAAATATTTGGTGAATGGACCAGTGCTCTGGACAGAGGTCTCAGAATTTGCTTTCTTTGATTCAGAGCTATCATCAAATATCTTCCACTTGGGAGACTCAATCAGCAATCAGAGTTTCCCTGAGCCGGCGGCTCTTACCTCCATTTTCTACCTTCCTACCTGTCTCTTGTCCCTCCCTGCAGCCTTTTTCAAGGTCTCCCCCCCCCCCCCACTTTTCCACGCCGGACAAAACCCAAGACCCTCCTAGAACAGCGTAAGTTGGAGAATAGGCGGTGTGTGTGTGTGGGGGGGGGCGGGTAGGAAGAGTGGGGCCCACGACCTCTGACATGTGCATGCCTCACCTTGACACCAGGGGTATTTATAACATTTCCCTCATATACCTGTACTGATCCGAACAGTTTCTTCCTTGCCTCTTCTAGCCTTGTGTAGTGCTAAGAATAACAGACCTGCGGACAAACAGAAAACGGGAGTAGAGTGGGATGTGTTGGAGATGGGGGGAGGGGTGGCAGTAGGGGAGGGGCGAACGCTTGGTGGGGCGACCAGCACCTTGTACCTTTTTCCTCATTAAGGTACTTGGTTATGACAACTTTCCCACTTTCTGCTTCTCCCACTTCTTCCACCCCCACCCCCGCCCCACAGTACAATTTAGCTGGAATTTCCCAACAGACAAGGAGTAAGAAAAGCAGATTATTTCCAAACTATCTTTAAGACTGGGGCAGGGGTTGGGGGGGAGGGGAGGTGTTGGGAAAGCAGTCTGAAGTGGCAGAGAATAATTATTTTTAAACTATCACAGTTCTCCTTCTCCTTCTTCCCGGACCCCTAGGCCCTTTCCCAATGGTCATCACTTTCTGTAGACTTGGAGGTAGGAGGTGGAGAGATGGCTTTGACCAGGTCTCTGCCCTAGGCCACTCCCACCCTAGAAGTCCCCAGGCAGCACCTATTTTGATACCAACCTGCAGAATTCCGTCAAGGTAACTCCTCTTTCCACTGCCCTCAGGCTCTGCGGTTTGCCTGCTAAAGAAAAGGTGATACCCAGACGCGAACAAGGACCAGACTAGCAGGACTTCGGTACACGTCGACTCCTGGTCACGTGAGATCTACGTCACCAGCGAGCTCGGGTCCCCAATCTCCACTCCGACCAAAAGCGCGGCAGTTGTGCGCCCGCCCTCCTGCCCCCTCCCCTGTTATACATCTGGCCTTGTCCTTCTTTGTTATTGTTGCCTATCCGAAATGGCAAAATGTTATTCGCCTTTCTGACTACTGGGGAATAGCTGCATCTTTTCTTTCTGGAGCTACTAACTTTTCTACTTCTTTTAAGAATTGCCGCTTCGTGCCTTCAGCTCCCAAGATTAAGAACTCCTCCATCCATCACCCCTCCTCCAGCCTCCATTTCATATACAGTCTGGTCCTTGGCTCCTGTGTACAAGGTTTGTTTGGCAAGGGTTTGTAAAAAAAAAAAAAAAGAGCCTGGGACAGGGGTGAGATTTTTTTTTTTTTTCAACGTTTATTTATTTTTGGGACAGAGAGAGACAGAGCATGAACGGGGGAGGGGCAGAGAGAGAGGGAGACACAGAATCGGAAACAGGCTCCAGGCTCTGAGCCATCAGCCCAGAGCCCGACGCGGGGCTCGAACTCACGGACCGCGAGATCGGGACCTGGCTGAAGTCGGACGTTTAACCGACTGCGCCACCCAGGCGCCCCAGGGGTGAGATTTTTAAATGTAGTTTTCGCTTTGTTCTTAATACTTTTATATTCTCTTTTTTAAAACAAAAGTAACATGTTTTTTTTATAGTTGGAAAAAACAAAGACAAAATTAGTTAAATGTATGAACACGTGTGCAGTCCTGAGAGTATTTCCTGGCATATTGTAAGTGCTCTAAAAGTGCAAGCCATTATTATATTAGGATTTCATTTGGGGAAAATAATTGAAAAAAAAAAAAAAGAAAGTAATATTTGACTCCAGAGCCTGGGTAGTGATATTTGCCAGGAAGCTGTGCTGCCTACAGAATCATCAATTGTCAGGTACATATTATGATCCAAAATTTCCTCATCTGAAAGGTAATAATAACGTATGCCTCATAGAACTGACTTTTGGAAGTTCTAAATGATACTTGGCTCAAAGCCTTTGGCTCATATAGTCTTCAACAGATATTGATTACCTTTCAGCCTCACTTCAGTCTTTATTTTAAGTCACAAATTTTCCAATAAAAGTTACATAGTTCTCAGAGGTAACATTTAAAAAATAACAGGAGGTGACATACATGTATTTTTTTTTAAATAAGGTTTGTTGCCTTTTTGTGAGACAGATTAAAGAGGTTAATAGATTATGTGGAAAGAAAAAAAACTTCACCTCATGTTGTTTTATTTCACTTACTCTTCTTTCATATTATTCTGTCTTCTGGGAAGCATGTGTATTTGAGTACCAGAAAACCCAAGATATAATGGTTTGGGTCTCCCAGACAGAACACTGGCTTGACAAGATATGTTAGTCCCAGGCCAGACCTAGAACTGACTGTGTGACCCTTAGTAAGTGTAGAAAGCAAAATGAACTCTCTCATGTCAAGCAGAAGCCTGTGTCAAGCAGGGCCCGGTGTCAAGCAATGACACAAGTATTTAAAGGTACAGCAAGTAGTTAAAGGACATCTCACTGCGACCAGCACCAGCTGATGACGCTACAGAACTGATAAGCGGAATCAGAGGAGGTCTGCAGGGATCAAGACTGATTAAATCCCTTTAAAAAGGGGATTATTTTTTGCAGCAAACTGTCAGACTCTTCAGATATGACACCACTACTGAAAAGGAGGAACCTCCTTCACATAAGACATGAGATTCCTTTGGAGGAATTTAAAGGAAAGGGTGGACTGCCAGGCCAACAGGAACTCAGAGAAGGCAATGGCCAGTTAGCACAAAATACTCAGAGAAACCTTCAAGGAGGAAAAAGACCTTGACATGAGCCTTAGAAGGTACACAGGACCTAAATGGAGGGTGGGAAGGAAAGAAGAGAACAGTCAAACTGAACCTAGACCCTGGGTCTTTACCATCGCCCTGGCCTGTCTCATGCTGCGTTGCTGGGTAGAAGTCCACTTGTTCCTCCTTAGGGGGACTTAGGTTAACATTTTTTAACTGTTTTTATTATTTTTTTTTTGAGAGAGAGAGACACAAAGTGTGAACAGGGGAGGAGCAGAGAGAGAGGGAGACACAGAGTCTGAAGCAGGCTCCAGGCTCTGAGCTGTCAGCACAGAGCCGGACGCAGGGTTCCAACTCACAAACCGCAAGATCATGACCTGAGCCTAAGCCAGATGCTTACCTGACTGAGCCACCCAGACGCCCCAAGCACTTTTTAGCATGTTCTGCACTTAACCCCAAGGAATTTCTCACTTATTTTCAGGTCATGGAAACTGAATTGGTCAACCTTTCTGGAAAGTGCATACTTAAGCAATTGCTAAGTATTTAAAATATGCATTCCCTTCAGCCTGTAAACCCATTCTTAGCTACTCATCCTAGAAAGTATTTAATGGTAGTCACAATGATTTACAATGCCAAAGTTTATAGATCTGGATTCCTAGCTTCAATCCTTTGACTTGGACTTGAATGCAAAGAGAAGCCACAAGTGAAAAACAGCAATGATGGAACAGAAAGAGAGAATTGTTCTAGGCAGTAGCAGACATGCACCCAAGCATGTGCATAAACACATTTGCATTCACACATGTGTGTGCACATTCTCATGAGCCAAGCAGTTTTCCACATAATTGTGATAGACGATAAAGAAACAAACTTCATGATATTGTTAAAACAATTCAAACTACACCAATAGTGTATACCATTTAGAAATGAAAATAACCATTATATTATACATACATACAAATTTCATTTGATGAAATTTGGTTAAAAAAGAGGTAAATTTAGAGGTGCCTGGGGGACTCAGTCTGTTCATTAAGAATCCGACTCTTGTTTCGGCTCAGGTCATGATCTCACAGTTTGTGAGATAAAGCCCCGTGTCAGGCTCTACATTGACAGTGAGGATCCTGCTTGGGATTCTCTTCCTCTTTCACTGCCCCTCACCCACTTGTGCTCTCTCTTTTACCCAAAATAAATAAATAAACATTTTTTTTTCAAAAAGTAAATTTAAAGTGGGGTGCCTGCATGGCTAAGTCAGTTAAACATCCGACTTCAGCTCAGGTCATGATCTCACGGTCCGTGAGTTTGAGCCCCATGTCAGGCTTTGTGTTGTCAGTTCAGAGCCTGAAGCCTGCTTCAGATTCTGTGTCTCCCTCTCTCTCTGCCCCTCCCCCACTTGCACTCTGTCTCTATCAAAAAATGAATAAACGTTAAAAAAATTTTTTAAAGTAAATTGAAAGTTAACATATGCAAAAAAGAGGTTAGAGAGGGAGGGAGCCAAAGGATAAGAGACTCTTAAAAACTGAGAACAAACTGAGGGTTGATGGGGGGTGGGAGGGAGGGGAGGTGGGTGATGGGTATTGAGGAGGGCACCTTTTGGGATGAGCACTGGGTGTTGTATGGAAACCAATCTGACAATAAATTTCGCATTAAAAAAAAGAAAGTTAACATATGCAGTACTACATTTCTGTAACAACATACATGTATTTATTTGTGTGCATTCATTTTTTTTAAGTTTCTTAATTTATTTTTAGAGAAGGGGAGGGGCAGAGAAAAGTAGAGAAGAATGCCAAGCAGGCTCCTGCTGCCAGCGCCATGCCAGATGCAGGATTCCAACTCAGGAACTGTGAGATCATGAACTGAGCCAATGTCGAGAGTCAGATGCTTAACCGACCAAGCTGCCCAGGTGCCTTATTTTTGTGCATTTAAAATATAAGCATATAATTAAATTGCACCATAACATAATAAAGTCCACAAAATTAATTACTATAAAATTCCAGGTTATATCATTGAAAGATGCATGAATGACTGATATGAGCCTGTTTAATTAGCTGGATGCACAACTTAAATCCATCAGGGACTCAGCAGTGTTTTGAGACCACCTTGTCACAGTTGTTTACTCAGCAGTGGTGCTTAAATGTTATCCTCTCATTTCCGCCTCTCTCTAGGCCCTATTGCCCATCATATTACAGTAAAACCTTGGGTTGCGAGTAACTTGTAATGCGAATATTCTGCAAGATGAGCAAACATTTCTAATAATATTGAACTTGTTAAAGGAACAATCTCTTCCAATACAAGTAGTACACAATGCTGAACATCACATGCTCACAACTGAGCCAATGGTTCTTGAAATTCGCTTTGATATACAAGTGCTTTGGATTACAAGCATGTTTCCAGAAGGAGTTATACTCACAAACCAAGGTTTTACTGTATATCAAAAGTCATGTTATCGTGGGGTCTTACTGTATTTTTATATCATAGTAGAAATGTGAATGAATATATACTGAACTATTCCCATAATACATAGTTAAGAATGAGTATTTAATATAAAGGCAACTTTCACTTCTTAAGTGTTGCATTTATATGTTGCAGGGAGTATGGCCTGAGTTGCAAAAGATGAGTCCACAAACAAAGTGCAGTTAAGTGAACGTTCTCATACTCGAGTTGGAATGAGTCCCGGACTCCAGAATGAAGCTTCTTTTTATTAGGATAATTGCTAAAGACTACGTGCATAAAGTCAGCTAAAGCAAGTGTGTTAATCAATCTAATGGTTTAGCTTTTCAAGGTTGAATTTCTAGTTAATTGGTTTCTATAACACTAGGAAAGGTCAGGTGTGAAGGAGGATCCAGCCCTGGACAATGTTAATGGCTCTAGGCATTCTTTATGAGCCTCAGCCCAGCTGTTCAGTTGTGTAAACATGTCCTAAGACCTTGAACCTTCTCCAGCCCTTCCCTTTTGAAGTCTTTCCCTTTGATGCTTCTATCCTGCATCTCCCACATTTATATACTTACATTTTATATTTAATAGTCATGTATTAATAATATTTAGAAAAATGAGACAAACCTTTGAAAACATGGAGAAGAAATAAAATATCCTACAAATATAAGTCAACCATATATTTATTGGAATGGAAGTGTTACAAAATGTAACTTGCAGAGGATCTAATTAAAAAAACTAATGTGTGTGTTGGGGTGCCTGGGTCGCTTAGTCAGTTAAGCGTCTGACTTTAGTTCAGGTCATGTACTCACGGTCCGTGAGTTTGAGCCCCGCATCAGGCTGTGGTGACAGCTCTGAGCATGGAGCCTGCGTTGCATTCTGTGTCTCCCTCTCTCTCTGCCCCTCCCCCACTCATGCTCTTTCTCTCGCTCAAAAATAAACATTAAGAAAATTTAAAAAGTTATATATATATGAAATATTATGGAACAATATACACCAAAATGGTAGAAGTGGATATGATTGGATGGTTGGTGGGCTTATGGGTAATTTATATACTTTTTTTACATACTTCCTTGTAGATTCTTTTACATTTTCTCACTGGGTATGTGTAACTTCTACAATAAAGAATAGTCCACAAACAGTACAATCATATAGCACATATTTCACACATGTACTTCTCTAGTGGAGTAGGATCTGATTTAAGACCTCCACTACCTATTTGAGGTGTGGGGTTCTTGCAATGTTTGGATGCATCACATTTGGTTCGCTTGCCCTGTTTGTGCCTGGTATGCATTAAAATGAGGCTCTCCAGGAGCACCTGGGTGGCTCAGTCAGTTACTATTAAGCATTTGACTCTTGATTTCATCTCAGGTCATGATCTCAGGGTTTGTGAGTTCCAGCCCCACATAGGGCTCCCTACTGACAATGCAGAGCCTGTTTGAGATTCTCTCTCCCTCTCAAAATAAATATATTTAAAAAAATAATAAAACAAAACAAAACAAAACAAAATAAGGCTCTCCTTAGCATGCTGTGACTATGCCTTCCTCCAATCTGAGTTTGAGATAGTCAAGCTGTAGTACTAGTCATAAATAGGAAAGGAAGTATCTCTTCCCTAAATTTTACCTGGTGAGAAACCTTTCTTTCTAGGATAATCTTTGCCAGGAAAAGTAATATTGTTGACAATAATATAATATTTTAAGCAGATTATAAAATAGTTTTAGTTACCGATTCTTTTAAAATTATGCATGAAGAGAAAAAGAAAGGATTATATTTCTGGCTCTGCTTGACAAGGAGCATTTATTTATAGTTCTTTAATCATTTCTTCCAG
Organism: Prionailurus bengalensis; assembly: GCF_016509475.1. Lineage (NCBI taxonomy): Eukaryota > Metazoa > Chordata > Mammalia > Carnivora > Felidae > Prionailurus > Prionailurus bengalensis. The sequence continues at coordinate 83,885,472 of NC_057361.1, read as the reverse complement.
TGAAAATGCTTTACTTTTGCAAATAAAGGCAATAAATATTATTACTGAAAAGCAGGTTAAAAAATAATGTGCATAAAATTATCCTAGTTATATTTAAAAATGCATATAGAAGGAAAGAAAACTCTCAAGAATCTATGCTCATTTTATGTATTTGATGATTCTCAAACTTATATTTTATCCACTTATCCATTCAACAATACTAATTAGGTGCTTACTAGGTATTGTCAACCGAAATCTATATGTCTCTTCCAGACTTTTCTTCTCAATTATCATCCCTGATTTGATGTGTTAGTGCAATTGAGTTACATCTGGCTGGATCCTAAAGTTAGCATATAAAGTAAAATCGCACCCAGTCACATTTACCTTTGAAATATATACATCCCTACTTCATAGAATATTAACATAGGTTACAATGTTAGTGGGGGAAATCATACAAAAGTATTTCGATTTATTAGTATATAAGTGTAATGGGTATATGGATTTTCATGTCTATAATTCTTGTATATATTCCAAATTTTGTGCAGTTCACCTAAATTGCATACACAAAACAATGAAATACATATTTTTAAGATAACTCAGACTTATTATTATTGTATGTCACCATGTTAAAATTAACAGTAATTTATTTAGTAAATTCCTTGTTGTTTAATATCTAGATTGCCTCTGGTTTTTTTCTATGTTAAGCCAAACCATCACTGAAATCTTTGCACAAAATCATTATTATTCCCTACAGAAAATTTTCAAAAATTGAAGTTGCTAGATCTAAAAATTTGAAAAATCTTATGAATTTTCAATGTATATTGCCAATTTTCAATGTATATGTACCTTGCTCCTGCAAGGTAATTTAACCAATTTAAAAGTGAACTGACAGTCCATGCAAATAACCTCACATAAAATGGATGGTATAATTTCTTTTTTTGTTCCATTACTTAATTTTATTTATTTATTTATTTATTTATTTATTTATAAATTTATATCCAAATTAGTTAGCATATAGTGAAACAATGATTTCAGGAGTAGATTCCTTAGTACCCTTTACCCATTTAGCCCATCCCCCCTCTGACAACCCCTCCTGTAACCCTCAGTTTGTTCTCCATATTTATGAGTCTCTTCTGTTTTGTCCCCATCCCTGTTTTTATATTATTTTTGTTTCCCTTCCCTTATGTTCATCTGTTTTGTCTCTTGAAGTCTTCATATGAGTGAAGTCATATGATTTTTGTCTTTCTCTGACTGACTAGTTTCACTTAGCATAATACTCTCCAGTTCCATCCACATTGTTGCAAATGGCAAGATTTCATTCTTTTTGATTGCCGAGTAATACTCCATTCTCTCTATACATATATCACATCTTCTTTATCCATTCATCCATTGTTGGACATTTGAACTCTTTCCATACTTTGGCTATTGTTGATAGTGCTGCTATAAACATGGGGGTGCATGCGTCCCTTCGAAACAGCACACCTGTATCCCTTGGATAAATACCTAGTAGTGCAATTGCTGGGTCGTAGGGTAGTCGTATTTTTAGTTTTTTGAGGAACCTCCATACTGTTTTCCAGAGTGGCTGCACCAGCTTGCATTCCCACCAGCAATGCAAAAGAGATCCTCTTTCTCCTCGTCCTTGCCAACATCTGTTGTTGCTTGAGTTAATGTTAGCCATTCTGATAGGTGTAAGGTGGTATTTCATTGTGGTTTTGATTTGTATTTCCCTGATGATGGGTGATGTTGAGCATTTTTTCATGGGTCAGTTGGCCATGTGGATATCTTTGGAGAGGTGTCTATTCATGTCTTTTGCCCATTTCTTCAGTGGGTTATTTGGTTTTTGGCTGTTGAGTTTGATAAGTTCTTTATAGATTTTGGATACTAACCCTTTATCTCATATGTAATTTGCAAATATCTTCTCCATTCTCTCAGTTACCTTTTAGTTTTGCTTATTGTTTCCTTTGCTATGTAGAGACTTTTTATTTTGATGAGGTCCCAGTAGTTCATTTTTTTCTTTACTCCCCTTGCCTCTGGAGACGTGTTGAGTAAGAAGTTGCTGTGACCAAGGTCAAAGAGGTTTTTGTCTGCTTTCTCCTCGAGGATTTTGATGGCTTCCTGTCTTACATTGAGGTCTTTCATCTCATTTTGAGTTTATTTTTTTGTGTATGGTGTAATAAAGTAGTCTAGGTTCATTCTTCTGCATGTCGCTGTCCAGTTTTGCTAGCACCATTTGCTGAAGAGAATGTCTTTTTTTTTTTTTTTCATTGGATATTCTTTCCTGCTTTGTCAAAGATTAGTTGGCCATATGTTTGTGGGCCCATTTCTGGGTTTTCTATTTGGTTCCATTGATCTGAGTGTCTGTTCTTGTGCCAGTACCATACTATCTTGATGATTACAGCTTTGTAGTATAGCTTGAAGTCCGGGATTATGATGCCTCCTGCTTTTGTTTTCTTTTTCAAGATTGCTTTGGCTATTCGGGGTCTTTTCTAGTTCCATACAAATTTTAGGATTATTTGTTCTAGCACTGTGAAGAATGCTGGTGTTATTTTGATAGGGATTGCATTGAATATGTAGATTGCTTTGGGAAGTATTGACATTTTAACAATATTTGTTCTTCCTATCCAGGAGCATGAAATCATTTTCCAATTTTTGTGTCTTCTTCAATTTCTTTCATAAGGTTTCTATAGTTTTCAGTGTATAAATGTTTCACTTCTTTGGTTAGATTTATTTCTCGGTATTTTATGGGTTTTGGTGCAACTGCAAATGGGATCGATTCCTTGATTTCTCTTTCTGTCGCTTCATTGTTGGTGTATAGGAATGCAACTGATTTCTGTGCATTGATTTATATCCTACAATTTTGCTGAATTCATGGATCAGTTATAGCAGTTTTTTTGGTGGAATCTTTAGGGTTTTCCATATAGAGTATCATGTCATCTGCGAAGAGTGAAATTTTGACCTCCTCCTGGCCAATTTGGATGACTTTTATTTCTTTGTGTTGTCTGATTGCAGAGGCTAAGACTTCCAAACTACGTTGAATAACAGTGGCAAGAGTGGACATCCCTGTCTTGTTCCTGACCTTAGGGGGAAAGCTCTCAGTTTTTCCCCATTGAGGATGATATTAGCATTAAGTCATTCAAATATGGCTTTTATGATCTGGAGGTATGCTTCTTCTATCCCTACCTTCTTGAGGGTGTTTATCAACAAAGGATGCTATATTTTGTCAAATGCTTTCTCTGCATATACTGAGAGGATCATATGGTTCTTGTCCTTTCTTTTATTGATGTGATGAATCATGTTAATTGTTTTGCAGATATTAAACCAGCCCTGCATCCCAGGTATAAATCCCACTTGGTCGTGGTGAATAATTTTTTTAGTGTATTGTTGGATCCAATTGGTTAATATCTGGTTGAAGATTTTTGCATCCATGTTCATCAGGGAAATTGGTCTACAGTTCTCCTTTTTAGTGGGGTCTCTGTCTGGTTTTGGAATCAAGGTAATTCTGGCTTCATAGAAAGAGTTTGCAAGTTTTCCTTCTCTTTCTATTTTTTTGGAACAGCTTCAAGAGAATAGTTGTTAACTCTTCCTTAAATTTTTGGTAGAATTCCCCTGGAAAGCCATCTGGCTCTGGATTCTTGCTTTTTGGGAGATTTTTGATTACTAATTCGATTTCCTTACTGGTTATGGGTGTGTTCAAATTTTCTATTTCTTCCTGTTGTGGTAGTGTATATGTTTCTAGGAATTCGTCCATTTCTTCCAGATGGCCCATTTTATTGGTGTATAATTGCTCATAATATTCTCTTATTATTGTTTTTATTTATGCTGTGTTTGTTGTGATCTCTCCTCTTTCATTCTTGATTTTATTTATTTGGGTGCTTTCCTTTTTCTTCTTGATCAAACTGACTAGTGGTTTATCAATTTTGTTAATTCTTTCAAAGAACCAGCTTCTGGTTTCATTGATCTGTTCTACTGTTTTGTTTGTTTGTTTGTTTTTGATAGCATTAATTTCTGCTGTAATCTGTATTATTTCCTGTCTTCTGCTGGTTTTGGGTTTTATTTGCTGTTCTTTTTCCAGCTCTTTAAGGTGTAAGGTTAGGTTGTGTATCTGAGATCTTTCTTCCTTCTTCAGGAAGGTCTGGATTAGTATATACTTTCCTCTTATGACCGCCTTTGCTGCGTCCCAGAGGTTTTGGGTTGTGGTGTTATCATTTTCATTGGCTTCCATGAACTTTTTAAGTTCCTGTTTAACTTCTTGGTTAGCCCATTAATTCTTTAGTAGGATGTTCTTTAGTCTTGAAGTATTTGTTACCTTTCCAAATTTTTTCTTGTCATTGATTTTGAGTTTCATAGCGTTGTGATCTGAAAATTGCATGGTATGACCTTGATCATTTTGTACTTGTTTAGGTCTGCTTTGTGTCCCAGTATATGGTCTATGCTGAAGAATGTTCCATGTGCACTGGAGAAGAATGTATATTCTTCTGCTTTAGGATGAAATGTTCTAAAGATATCTGATAAGTCCATCTCTTCCATGTGTCATTCAAAGCCATTGTTTCCTTGTTGATTTTTTGATTAGATGATCTGTCCATTGCTATGAGTGGGGTGTTGAAGTCTCCTACTATTATAGTATTACTATCGATGAGTTTCTTGATATTTGTGATTAATTGATTCATATATTAGGGTGCTGCTACATTTGGTGCATAAATATTTATAATTGTTAGGTCTTCTTGGTGGACAGACCCTTTGATTATGATATAATGCCCTTCTGCGTCTCTTGATACAGTCTTTATTTTTTTTTAAATTTTTTTTTCAACGTTTTTATTTATTTTTGGGACAGAGAGAGACAGAGCATGAATGGGGGAGGGGCAGAGAGAGAGGGAGACACAGAATCGGAAACAGGCTCCAGGCTCTGAGCCATCAGCCCAGAGCCTGACGTGGGGCTCGAACTCACAGACCGTGAGATCGTGACCTGGCTGAAGTCAGACGCTTAACCGACTGCGCCACCCAGGCGCCCCGATACAGTATTTTAAAGTCTATATTGTCTGATAAGTATGGCTACTCTAGCTTTCTTTTGTTGACCATTAGCATGATAGATGGTTCTCCATCCCCTTATTTTCTTTTTTATTTAAAAAAAAATTTTAGTGTTTTTTATTTATTTTTGAGACAGAAAGAGACAGAGCATGAACGGGGGAGGGGCAGAGAGAGAGGGAGACACAGAATCTGAAGCAGGCTCTAGGCTCTGAGCCATCAGCCCAGAGCCTGACGCGGGGCTCGAACTCACGGACCGTGATATCGTGACCTGAGCCGAAGTCGGACGCCTAACCGACTGAGCCACCCAGGTGCCCCTCTATCCCCTTATTTTCAATCTGAAGGTGTCTTTAGGTCTAAAGTGGGTCTCTTGTAAACAGCACATAGATGGATCTTGTTTTCTTATCCATTCTGTTATCCTATGTCTTTTGATTGGAGCATTGAGTCCATTGATGTTCAGAGTGTGTACTGAAAGTTGTGAATTTAGTGCCATTATGTTGCTTGTAGGGTTGGAGTTTCTGATGGTGTTCTCTGGTCCTTTCTAATCTTTGTTGCTTTTGGTATTTATTTATTTATTTATTTATTTATTTATATTTTCATCTTTTCTCCCCTCAGAGAGTCCCCATTAAGATTTCTTGCAGGACTGGTTTATTGGTCACAAACGCCTTTACTTTTTGTTTGTCTGGGAAACTTTTTATCTCTCCTATTTTGAATGACAGCCTTGCTGGCTAAAGAATTCTTGGCCGCATATTTTTCTGATTCAGCACATTGAATATATCCTGCCACTCTTTTCTGGCCTGCCAAATTTCTGTGGATAGGTCTGTTGCAAACCTGATCTGTCTTCTCTTGTAGGTTAGGGATATATTTTCCCTTGCTGCTTTCATGATTCTCTCCTGAGTATTTTGTGAATTTGACTATGATATACCTTGTTGATGGTCGGTTTCTGTTGAATCTAATGGGGGTCCTCTGTGCTTCCTGGATTTTGATGTCTGTGTCTTTCCCCAGGTTAGGAAAGTTTTCCACTATGATTTGCTCCCAAAACCCTTCTACCCATATTTCTTTCTGTTCCTCTTCTGGGACCCCTATGATTCTGATGTTGTTCCTTTTTAATGAATCACTGATTTCTCTAATTCTTAAGTCATGCTCTTTTGTCTTAATATCCCTCTATTTTTCTGCTTCATTTTCTATGTTTCTACTTCATAAGTTTGTACTCTATATATCTGATTCTCTGTTCTGCCTCATCCATCCTTGCCGCCATGGCATCCATCCGTGATTGCAGCTTAGTTATAGCATGTTTTATTTCATCCTGAGTAGTTTTTACTTCTTTTTAATCTCCACGTAAAGGGATTCTGATCTATTTTTTACTCCAGCTAGTATTCTTATTATTGTGATTGTAAATTCTGGTTCAGACACCTTGCTTGTATCTGTGTTGGTTAAATCCATGGCTGTAGTTTCTTTGTGCTCTTTCTTTTGGCGTGAATTCCTTCATTTCGTCATTGTGAAGGGAGAAAAAGGAAGTAATGGGGTAGAAAAATTTAAATTGAAAAAATTAAAATTAAAAAATATTACAATTAAAAAATTAAAAACGCTTACACAAAATATCGAATAAATGATGCTAGATCCTAGGTGTGTTTTGGTCAGATATCCGTTCTCTCGTATCAGAACTCTGTTCTCCCCAAGCAGCAATTGTGCACCCATCCTCTATCTTCAGCTTCTGTCCACTCCCCACTTTTTCACTGTCCGTGAACAAGCCCCTGGCAGTACCTCTCTCCCCAGTTTTGTCTCAGATGCTGCTGTTTTACCCAGCCCCTTGCTTCTGAAAGACTGTGACTTTGACCTGTTCCGACTCTCTGCAGGAGGGTCTCACTGAGCAATGGCTTAATGAGCAATGGCTGAATGTCGGCTGCACCCAGGAACTCTTGCTGGACCCTGCTGCTACCCATGCCCATGACTGTGGCCAGGTGCCAGCCCACCCCAGAAAAAGTTCATGAGATAGTGTATCAGCAGCATTTCAGGGATTATGGAATATCACAACACACATCTGACACTAGTCTTCACCCTTAATGACCTTGTTCCAGCACCAGCAACTGTGGCTGTTCTCTGGGGTCTGCTGGGTCCAGGTGGCCTCAACAGTCTCTACCAAATGTCCTTCCAGCAGTGGAACTTCTTTTCCCCGTGTGGCTTAAGAACATCCTAGACCCTGCTCTGGTCTTGGGAATTCACCCTTTCCACCAGAGCATAGCCAGATATTGAGCTGTGGAGTTGCAGACTCTGTGCTTCCTTTGTTTTCAGTCTTAAAGGAATTTAAACCCTCTCCTTTATCCTTTCTCCCTTTTTAGTTTAGTCTCTGCGGCTGTTTCTAATTTTCCACTTTCTCTCCAACTTCTTTTGGGGAGGGATGCTTTTCCCATATTCTCTCCCCCCATCTCCATCTTCTCTCCACCTGCAAAAGCGGCTCCCTGCTTGCTGCAGATTCTCTCTCCCCATGTTCACCTCTCCACGCTGCGTACCTGCTGAATTCTGTGGTTCAGGTTGTGCAATTGTTGTGTTAATCTTCAAATCAGTATTCTAGGTGTGCAGGATGGTTTAGTGTTGGTCTGACTGTATTTCATGGACGCGAGACACACAAAAAACTTCCATGCTGTTCCTCCATCTTGGCTCCCCTCCTGATTTTTTAGAAAATATTACTCACCTTGACTGGTGAATAAGAGTACCTTGAAGTTTTAACTTGTATTTTTTGACTGCTAGTGAGTCTTATAACTTATACTTGTTCTCCATATAGATGTATTCTATGGTCAATACCTTTTTGATACCTTGTCACCGGTTTTCTGGTAGTGATAACTACTGTTATTTTGTTGATTTTTAAGAATGTTTTATTACAGATAAATGTTGTTTCAGTTAGTCTCATTAGTTGTAAGGAATAGATACTTAGGCGAGCTCAGCTGAAGCAGGATCCATGGTAAGCATTTAAGGAACAGGAAAGCACACTATTATCTTAAGGGAATCTGAGAACCAAAAGCCAGTATCTAATGGACCTCTAGTTGTCAGGACCAGCACGTAGAGATCTGCCATTAACTTGGCTCAGCTGCTGTCTCATTCTCCCTTCCTCTCACATCCCCTTCTCTTCCTATGTCTTGTCTCTTCCTCATAGTTTCAGCTTCCTCATCTCAGGTTATTAAGGTACAACCCTTTCCCCACAAAATTTCATGTACCCCACTAGCCCCAATCATGCACAAACTAGCTTAGAATTTCAGGTGGTCCATAGACTTCCTAGGTTGAGAACACCAGGTCTAGGTTAAGTGATATGGTCAGCGGGTGAATGAGAGTTCAGAGTTTCGAGATATATATATATATATATATATATATATATATATCTCGAAGTGTGTGTGTGTGTGTGATCTTTTTTAAAATTTTTTTTTCAACGTTTATTTATTTTTGGGACAGAGAGAGACAGAGCATGAACGGGGGAGGGGCAGAGAGAGAGGGAGACACAGAATCGGAAGCAGGCTCCAGGCTCTGAGCCGTCAGCCCAGAGCCTGATGCGGGGCTCGAACTCCCGGACCGCGAGATCGTGACCTGGCTGAAGTCGGACGCTTAACCGACTGCGCCACCCAGGCGCCCCAATGTGTGTGTGTGTGATCTTAACAAGTGCCCTTCTCAATGCCCATCACCCATTTTCCCCTCCCCCCACCCCTTCCACCCTCAGTTTGTTCTCTGTATTTAAAAGTCTCTTATGATTTGCCTCCCTCTCTGTTTATAACTATTATTTTTTTCCCTTCCCCCATGGTCTTCTGTTAAGTTTCTCAAGTCCACATATGAGTGAAAACATATATGTCTTTCTCTTATTGACTTATTTCACTTAGTGTAATACACTCCAGGTCCATCCACCTTATTGCAAATGGCAAGATTTAATTTTTTTGACTGATAAGTAATACTACATTGTGTGTGTATATATACATATGTATATGTGTGTGTGGGTGTATATATATATATATATCACATCTTTATCCATTCATCAGTTGATGGACATTTGGACATTTGGGCTCTTTCTACAATTTGGCTATTGTTGATAGTGCTGCTATAAACATTTGGGTACATGTGCCTCTATGAATCAGCACTCTTGTATCCTTTGGATAAATTCCTATTAGTGCTATTGCTGGGTCATAAGGTAATTGTATCTTTCATTTTTTGAGGAACCTCCACACTTTTTTCCAGAGTTGCTGCACCAGTTTGCATTCCCACCAACAATGCAAGAGAGTTTCCCTTTCTCCACATCCTCACCAACATCTGTTGTTTCCTGAGTTGTTATTTTTAGCCATTCTGAACCCTATGAAGTGGTATCGCAATGTAGTTTTCATTTGTTATTTCCTTGATGATGAGCAATGTTGAGCATCTTTTCATGTGTCTGTTAGCCATTTGGATGACTTCTTTGGCAAAATGTCTATTCATGTCTTCTGTCCATTCTTCACTGGGTTATTTGTTTTTCAGGTGTTGAGTTTGTTAAGTTCTTTATGGATTTTGGATACTAACCTTTTATCCAATATGTCATTGGCAAATATATTCTCCCATTCTGTAGGCTGTCTTTTAGTTTTGTTGATTGTTCACTTTGCTGTGCAGAAGCTTTTTATATTGATGAGGTTCGAATAGTTCATTTTTGCTTTTGTTTCCTTTGCCTTCAGAAACGTGTCAAATAAGTTGTTGTGGCTGATGTCAAAAAGGTTGTTGCCTGTTTTCTCTTCTGGGATTTTGATGATTTCCTGTCTCACATTTAGGTCTTCCATCCATTTTGAATTTATTTTTGTGTATGGTGTAAGAAAGTGGTCCAGTTTCATTCTTCTGCATGTTGCTGTCCAGTTTTCTCAGCACCATTTACTAAAGGGACTGTTTGTTTTTAACTGGATACTTTTTCCTTCTTTGCCAAAGATTAGTTGGCAATACATTTGTAGGTCCAATTCTGGGGTCTCTATTCTACTCCATTGGCCTATGCACCTGTTTTTGTGCCAATACTATACTGTCTTGAAGATTACAGCTTTGTAGTAGAGGCTAAAGTCCATGACTGTGATGCCTCCTGCTTTGGTTTTCTTTATGAGCATTACGTTGGGTATTTGGGGTCTTTGTGGTTCCATACAAATTTTAAGATTGTTTGCTCTAGCTTTGAGAAGAATGGTGGTGCTATTTTGATTATGATTGCATTGAATGTGTAGATTGATTTGGGTAGTATCAACATTTCAACAATATTTGTTCTTCTAATCCATTAGCATGAAATGTTTTTTCCATTTCTTTGTGTCTTTTTCAATTTCTTTCACAAGGTTTGTATAGTTTTCACTGTACAGATCTTTTACCTCTTTTGTTAGGTTTATTCCTAAGTATTTTATTGTTTTTTGATGCAATTGTAGATGGAATCTATTCCCTGATATCTGTGTCTGTTGCTTCATTGTTAGTGTACAGAAATGCAACTGATTTGTGTGCATTGATTTTATATACTGTGACTGCTGAATTCATGTATCAGGTCTAGAAGTTTTTGGTGTAGTCTTTTGGGTTTTCCATGTAGAGTATCATGCCATCTGTGAAAAGTGAAAGTTTGACTTCTTTGCCAATTTGGATGCCTTTTATTTCATTTTGTTGTCTGATTACTGAGGCTACAACTTCCAACACTATATTAAACAACAGTTGTGAGGGGCGCCTGGGTGGCTCAGTCAGTTAAGCGTCTGACTTCAGCTCAGGTCATAATCTCGCGGTTCGTGAGTTCAAGCCCCGCATCAGGTTCTGTGCTGATGGCTCACGCCTGGAGCCTGTTTCAGATTCTGTGTCTCCCTCTCTCTCTGACCTTCCCCCGTTCATGCTCTGTCTCTCTCTGTCTCAAAAATAAATAAACGTTAAAAAAGAATAAAAAAAAAAACAACAGTTGTGAGAGTGGACATCCCTGATATCGGGGGAAAGCTCTCAGTTTTTCCCCACTAAGGATTATATTTGCTGTGGGCATTTCATATATGGCTTTTAGGATGTTAAGTTATGTTCCCTCTATCCTGAGTTTCTTCAGAGTTTTTTATTAAGAAAGTATAATGTAGGAAGATGGCAGTGTAGGAGGACTCTGGGCTCACTGGGTCCTGCTGATCACTTAGATGCCACCTACATCTGGCTAAATAACCCAGAAAACCGCCAGAAGAATAGCAGAACGGAGTCTCCGGAGCCAAGTGCAGATGAGAGGCCCACGGAAGAGGGTAGGAAGGGTGGAGAGGCAGTGCACGCTCCAGGGACTGGCGGGAGGGAGAAGGGGCGGAGGGGCAGCCCACCATCCAAGCAGAGACCTCGAGTCTGGCTTGCAAAAGCGAGGGGCCAGACAGAGTGTGTTCATACAGCAAGCGGGACTTAACATCTGGAAGGTTATAAGTTAACAGCTCTGCTCGGAGAGCAGGAAGGCTGGAGGACAACAGGAGGGAGAGTTGTTGAGCACCAGGATGAGACAATAGATCTCAATTTGGTGGGGAACAAAGGCGCTCACCAGCGCCATCTCCCTCGCCCATCCCCCAGCCAAAATCCCAAAGGGAACCAGTTCCTGCCAGGGAACATGCTTGCACCTCGCAAACACCCAACGCTGTGCTTCTGCTCAGCAATCCCTCCAGCGGTGGGTCTGACTCCCTCTCGGTGCCCCAGGGCCCCTAGAATCGGGTCACCAAAGGAGAAGCGAGCTAAGCCCTACCCTCCCGCCCCCATGCACCTTGACGATCCACCCCAGCTAATACACCAGATCCCCAACACCACAAGCCTGGCAGTGTGCAAGTAGCCCAGAAGGGCCATGCCACCCCACAGTGAATCCTTCCCTTAAGAGAGGGGAAGAGAAGGTACACACCAGTCTGACTGTGGCCCCATCAGTGAGCAGGGGGCAGACACCAGGTCTGAGTGTGACCCCTCCCACCAACTCCAGTTATTCAAGACAGCACAGAAGTGCCCTGCAGGTCTGCACCACTCCAGGGACTATCCAAAATGACCAAACAGAAGAATTCCCTTCAAAAGAATCTCCAGGAAATAACAACAGCTAACGAACTGATCAAAAACAATTTAAAAAATATAACAGAAAGTGAATTTAGAATAATAGTCATAAAATTAATCGTTGGGCTTAAAAACAGTATAGAGGACAGCAGAGAATCTCTTGCTACAGAGATCAAGGGACTAAGGAACAGTCAGGAGAAGCTAAAAACGCTATAAACGAGCTGCAAAATAAAACGGAAACAACCACGACTCGGACTGAAGAGGCAGAGGAGATAATAGGTAAACTAGAAGATAAAATTACGGAAAAAGAGGGAGCTGAAAAAAGAGAGATAAAAAAATCCAGGAGTATGAGGGGAAAATTAGAGAACTAAGTGATGCACTAAAGAGAAATAATCTACGCATAATTGGTATCCAGAGGAGGAAGAGAGAGGGAAAGGTGCTGAAGGGGTACTTGAAGAAATAATAGCTGAGAACTTCCCTGAACTGGGGAAGGAAAAAGGCATTGAAATCCAAGAGGCACAGAGAACTCCCTTCAGACGAAACTTGAATCGATCTTCTGCATGACATATCATAGTGAAACTGGCAAAATACAAGGATAAAGAGAAAATTCTGAAAGCAGTGAGGGACAAACGTGCCCTAACACGTAAAGGGATACCTATAAAACTCGTGACTGATCTCTTTTCTGAAACTTGGCAGGCCAGAATGGAATGGCAGGAGAACTTCAATGTGATGAACAAAAAAAATATGCAGCCGAGAATCCTTTCTCCAGCAAGTCTGTCATTTAGAATAGAAGGAGAAATAACGTCTTCCCAAGCAACCAAAAACTGAAGGAATTCGTCACCACTAAACCAGCCCTACAAGGTATTCTAAGGGGGATCCTGTGAGATAAAGTACCAGAGACATCGCTACAAGCATAAAACAGACAGACATCACAATGACTCTAAACATGCATCTTTCTATAATAACACTGAATGTAAATGGAATAAATGTGCCAACCAAAAGACATAAGGTATCAGAATGGATAAAAAACAAGACCCATCTCTTTGCTGCCTACAGGTGACTCATTTTAGACCTTAGGACACCTTCAGATTGAGAGTGAGGGGAGGGAGAACTATTTACCATGCTACTGGAAGTCAAAAGAAAGCTGGAGTAGCCATATTTATATCAGAAAAACTAGACTTTAAATTAAAGGCTTGAACAAGAGATAAAGAAGGACATTATATAATAATTTAAAGGGTCTATCAATCAGGAATAGCTAACAATTATAAATGTCTATGCACCGAACATGGCAGCCCCCAAATATATAAAACAATTAGTCACAAACATAAGCAACCTTATTGATAAGAATGTGGTAATTGTAGGGGACTTTAATACGCCACTTGCAACAATGGATAGATCATCTAGACACATGGTCAATACAGAAACAAGGGCCCTGAAAGAGACATTGGATCAGATGAACTTGACAGATGTATTTAGAACTCTGCATCCCAAAGCAGCAGAATATACTTTCCTCTAGAGTGCACATGGAACATTCTCCAAGATAGATTACATACTGGGTCACAAAACAGTCTTTCATAAGTAGAAAAGAATTGAGATCATACCATGCACACTTTCAGATCACAATGCTATGAAGCTTGAAATCAACCACAGGAAAAAATCTGGAAAACCTCCAAAAGCATGGAGGTTAAAGAACACCATACTATAGAATGAATGTGTCAACCAGGCAATTAGAGAAGAAATTAGAAAATATATGGAAACTAATGAAAATGAAAATATAACAATCCAAATGCTTTGGGACGCAGCGAAGGCAGTCCTGAGAGGAAAATACATTGCAAACCAGGCCTATCTCAAGAAACAAGAAAAATCCCAAATATAAAATCTAACAGCACACCTAAAGGACATAGAAGCAGAACAGCAAAGACACCCCAAACCCAGCTGAAGAAGAGAAATAATAAAGATCAGAGTCGAAATAAACAATATAGAATCTAAAAAAAACTGTAGAGCAGATCAATGAAAGCAAGAGCTGGTTTTGTGGAAAAACAAATAAAATTGATAAACCTCTAGCCAGGCTTCTAAAAAAGAAAAGGGAGATGACCCAAATAGATAAAATCATGAATGATAATGGAAGTATTAAAACCAATCCCTCAGAAATACAAGCAATTATCAGGGAATACTATGAAAAATTATATGCCAACAAACTGGACAACCTGGAAGAAATGGAAAATTCCTAAACATCCACATGCTTCCAAAAGTCAATCAGGAGGAAATAGAAAGCTTGAACAGACCCATAAACAGCGAAGAAATTGAACCAGTTATCAAAAATCTCCCAACACATAAGAGTCCAGGACCAGATGGCTTCCCAGGGGAGTTCTACCAGACGTTTAAAACAGAGATAATACCTATCCTTCTCAGGCTATTCCAAAAAATAGAAAGGGAAGGAAAACTTCCAGACTCATTCTAGGAACCCAGTATTGCTTTGATTCCTAAACCAGACAGAGACCCAGTTAAAAAAGAGAACTACAGAGAAGGAAGAGGAAGATGGCGGCGTAGGAGGACGCTGGGCTCACCGCGCGTCCTGGTGATCACTTAGATTCCACCTACACCTGCCTAAATAACCCAGAAAACCACGAGAGGATTAGCAGAATGGAGTCGCCGGAGCCAAATGCAGACTAGAGGCCCATGGAAGAGGGTAGGAAGGGCGGCGAGGCGGTGCGCTTTCCACGGAATGGCGGGAGGGAGCCGGGGCGGAGAGGCGGCTCGCCGGCCAAGCAGAGCCCCTGAGTCTGGCTTGCAAAAGCAGAGGGGCCTGACGGACTGTGTTCCGACAGCAAGCGCGACCTAGCGTCTGGGAGGACATAAGTTAACAGCTCTGCTCGGAAAGTGGGAAGGCTGGAGGACGAAGGGAGGGAGAGCTGCTGAGCCCCCTGACAACAGAGCTCAGTTTGGTGGGGAACAAAGGCGCTCGCCAGCGCCATCTCCCCCGCCCATCCCCCAACCAAAATCCCAAAGGGAACCGGTTCCTGCCGGGGAAATTGCTCGCTCCCTGCAAACACCCAACTCTGCGCTTCTGTGGAGCCAAACCTCCAGCAGCGGATCTGACTCCCTCCTGCTGCCACAGGGCCCCTCCTGAAGTGGATCAGCTAAGGAGAAGCGAGCTAAGCCTGCCTCTCCTGCCCCTGTGCACCTTGCCTACCCACCCCAGCTAATACGCCAGATCCCCAGCATCACAAGCCTGGCAGGGTGCAAGTAGCCCAGACAGGCCACGCCTCCCCACAGTGAATCCCGCCCCTAGGAGAGGGGAAGAGAAGGCACACACCAGTCTGACTGTGGCCCCAGCGGTGGGCTGGGGACAGACATCAGGTCTGACTGTGGCTCCGCCCATCAACTCCAGTTATACACCACAGCACAGGAGAAGTGCCCTGCAGGTCCTCACCACGCAAGGGACTATCCAAAATGACCAAGCGGAAGAACTCCCCTCAGAAGAATCTCCAGAAAATAACAACAGCTAATGAGCTGATCAAAAAGGATTTAAATAATATAACACAAAGTGAATTTAGAATAATAGTCATAAAATTAATTGCTGGGCTTGAAAACAGTATAGAGGACAGCAGAGAATCTCTTGCTACAGAGATCAAGGGACTAAGGAACAGTCACGAGGAGCTGAAAAACACTTTAAACGAAATGCATAACAAAATGGAAACCACCACGGCTCGGATTGAAGAGGCAGAGGAGAGAATAGGTGAACTAGAAGATAAAGTTATGGAAAAAGAGGAAGCTGAGAAAAAGAGAGATAAAAAAATCCAGGAGTATGAGGGGAAAATTAGAGAACTAAGTGATACACTAAAAAGAAGTAATATACGCATAATTGGTATCCCAGAGGAGGAAGAGAGAGGGAAAGGTGCTGAAGGGGTACTTGAAGAAATCATAGCTGAGAACTTCCCTGAACTGGGGAAGGAAAAAGGCATTGAAATCCAAGAGGCACAGAGAACTCCCTTCAGACGTAACTTGAATCGATCTCTGCAGGACATATCATAGTGAAACTGGCAAAATACAAGGATAAAGAGAAAATTCTGAAAGCAGCAAGGGGTAAACGTGCCCTCACATATAAAGGGAGACCTATAAGATTCGTGACAGATCTCTCTTTTGAAAGTTGGCAGGCCAGAAAGAATTGGCACGAGATTTTCAGTGTGCTAGACAGAATAAATATGCAGCCGAGAATCCTTTATCCAGCAAGTCTGTCATTTAGAATAGAAGGAGAGATAAAGGTCTTCCCAAACAAACAAAAAATGAAGGAATTTGTCACCACTAAACCAGCCCTACAAGAGATCCTAAGGGGGACCCTGTGACACAATGTACCAGAGACATCGCTATAAGCATAAAACATACAGACATCACAATGACTCTAAACCCGTATCTTTCTATAATAACACTGAATGTAAATGGATTAAATGCGCCAACCAAAAGACATAGGGTATCAGAATGGATAAAAAAACAAGACCCATCTATTTGCTGTCTACAAGAGACTCATTTTAGACCTGAGGACACCTTTAGATTGAGAGTGAGGGGATGGAGAACTATTTATCATGCTACTGGAAGCCAAAAGAAAGCTGGAGTAGCCATACTTATATCAGACAAACTAGACTTTAAATTAAAGGCTGTAACAAGAGATGAAGAAGGACATTATATAATAGTTACAGGGTCTATCCACCAGGAAGAGCTAACAATTATCAATGTCTATGCACCGAATACCGGAGCCCCCAAATATATAAAACAATTACTCATAATCATAAGCAACCTTATTGATAAGAATGTGGTAATTGCAGGGGACTTTAACACCCCACTTACAGAAATGGATAGATCATCTAGACACACGGTCAATAAAGACACAAGGGCCCTGAATGAGACATTGGATCAGATGGACTTGACAGATCTATTTAGAACTCTGCATCCCAAAGCAACAGAATATACTTTCTACTCGAGTGCACATGGAACATTCTCCATGATAGATCATATACTGGGCCACAAAACAGCCCTTCATAAGTTTACCAGAATTGAAATTATACCATGCACGCTTTCAGACCACAATGCTATGAAGCTTGAAATCAACCACAGAAAAAAGTCTGGAAAACCTCCAAAAGCATGGAGGTTAAAGAACACCCTGTTAACGAACGAGTGGGTCAACCAGGCAATTAGAGAAGAAATTAAAAAATATATGGAAACAAACGAAAATGAAAATACAACAATCCAAATGCTTTGGGACGCCGCGAAGGCAGTCCTGAGAGGAAAATACATTGTAATCCACGCCCATCTCAAGAAACAAGAAAAATCCCAAATACAAAATCTAACAGCACACTTAAAGGAACTAGAAGCAGAACAGCAAAGGCAGCCTAAACCCAGCAGAAGAAGAGAAATAATAAAGATCAGAGCAGAAATAAACAATATAGAATCTAAAAAAACTGCAGAGCAGATCAACGAAACCAAGAGTTGGTTTTTTGAAAAAATAAACAAAATTGACAAACCTCTAGCCAGGCTTCTCAAAAAGAAAAGGGAGATGACCCACATAGATAAAATCATGAATGAAAATGGAATTATTACAACCAATCCCTCAGAGATACAAACAATTATCAGGGAATACTATGAAAAAGTATATGCCAACAAACTGGAAAACCTGGAAGAAATGGACAAATTCCTGAACACCCACACTCTTCCAAAACTCAATCAGGAGGAAATAGAAAGCTTGAACAGACCCATAACCAGTGAAGAAATTGAATCGGTTATCAAAAATCTCCCAACAAATAAGAATCCAGGACCAGATGGCTTCCCAGTGGAGTTCTACCAGACGTTTAAAGCAGAGAAAATACCTATCCTTCTCAAGATATTCCAAGAAATAGAAAGGGAAGGAAAACTTCCAGACTCATTCTATGAAGCCAGTATTACTTTGATTCCTAAACAAGACAGAGACCCAGTAAAAAAAGAGAACTACAGGCCAATAACCCTGATGAATATGGATGCAAAAATTCTCAATAAGATACTAGCAAATCGAATTCAATGGCATATAAAAAGAATTATTCGCCAGGATCAAGTGGGATTCATTCCTGGGATGCAGGGCTGGTTCAACATTCACAAATCAATCAACGTGATACATCACATTAACAACAAAAAAGAGAAGAACCATATGATCCTGTCAATCGATGCAGAAAAGGCGTTTGACAAAATCCAGCACCCTTTCTTAATAAAAACCCTTGAGAAAGTCGGGATAGAAGGAACATACTTAAAGACTATAAAAGCCATTTATGAAAAGCCCACAGCTAACATCATCCTCAACGGGGAAAAACTGAGAGCTTCTTCCCTGAGATCAGGAACACGACAGGGATGTCCACTCTCACCGCTGTTGTTTAACATAGTGTTGGAAGTTCTAGCATCAGCAATCAGACAACAAAAGAAATCAAAGGCATCAAAATTGGCAAAGAGTAAATCAAGCTTACACTTTTTGCAGATGACATGATATTATACATGGAAAATCCGATAGACTCCACCAAAAGTCTGCTAGAACTGATACATGAATTCAGGAAAGTTGCAGGATACAAAATCAATGTACAGAAATCAGTTGCATTCTTATACACTAACAATGAAGCAACAGAAAGACAAATAAAGAAACTGATCTCATTCACAATTGCACCAAGAAGCATAAAATACCTAGGAATAAATCTAACCAAAGATGTAAAGGATCTGTATGCTGAAAACTATAGAAAGCTTATGAAGGTAATTGAAGAAGATTTAAAGAAATGGAAAGAGGGGCGCCTTGGTGGCGCAGTCGGTTAAGCGTCCGACTTCAGCCAGGTCACGATCTTGCGGTCCGTGAGTTCGGGCCCCGCGTCGGGCTCTGGGCTGATGGCTCAGAGCCTGGAGCCTGTTTCTGATTCTGTTGTCTCCCTCTCTCTCTGCCCCTCCCCCGTTCATGCTCTGTCTCTCTCTGTCCCAAAAATAAATAAACGTTGAAAAAAAAAAAAGAAATGGAAAGACATTCACTGCTCATGGATTGGAAGAATAAATATTGTCAAAATGTCAATACTACCCAAAGCTACCTACACATTCAATGCAATCCCAATCAAAATTGCCCCAGCATTCTTCTCGAAACTAGAACAAGCAATCCTAAAATTCATATGGAACCACAAAAGGCCCGAATAACCAAAGTAATTTTGAAGAATAAGACCAAAGAAGGAGGCATCACAATCCCAGGCTTTAGCCTCTACTACAAAGCTGTAATCATCAAGACAGCATGGTATTGGCACAAAAACAGACACATAGACCAATGGAATAGAATAGAAACCCCAGAACTAGACCCACAAAAGTATGGCCAACTCATCTTTGACAAAGCAGGAAAGAACATCCAATGGAAAAAAGACAGTCTCTTTAACAAATGGTGCTGGGAGAACTGGACAGCAACATGCAGAAGGTTGAAACTAGACCACTTTCTCACATCATTCACAAAAATAAACTCAAAATGGATAAAGGACCTGAATGTGAGACAGGAAACCATCAAAACCTTAGAGGAGAAAGCAGGAAAAGACCTCTCTGACCTCAGCCGTAGCAATCTCTTACTCGACACATCCCCAAAGGCAAGGGAATTAAAAGCAAAAATGAATTTCTGGGACCTTATGAAGATAAAAAGCTTCTGCACAGCAAAGGAAACAACCAACAAAACTAAAAGGCAACCAACGGAATGGGAAAAGATATTTGCAAATGACATATCAGACAAAGGGCTAGTATCCAAAATCTATAAAGAGCTCACCAAACTCCACACCCGAAAAACACATAACCCAGTGAAGAAATGGGCAGAAAACATGAATAGTCACTTCTCTAAAGAAGACATCCGGATGGCCAACAGGCACAGGAAAAGATGTTCAGCGTCGCTCCTTATCAGGGAAATACAAATCAAAACCACACTCAGGTATCACCTCACGCCAGTCAGAGTGGCCAAAATGAACAAATCAGGAGTCTATAGGTGCTGGCGAGGATGTGGAGAAACGGGAACCCTCTTGCACTGTTGGTGAGAATGCAAACTGGTGCAGCCACTCTGGAAAGCAGTGTGGAGGTTCCTCAGAAAATTAAAAATAGACCTACCCTATGACCCAGCAATAACACTGCTAGGAATTTACCCAAGGGATACAGGAGTACTGATGCATAGGGGCACTTGTACCTCAATGTTCATAGCAGCACTCTCAACAATAGCCAAATTATGGAAAGAGCCTAAATGTCCATCAACTGATGAATGGATAAAGAAATTGTGGTTTATATACACAATGCAGTACTACGTGGCAATGAGAAAAAATGAAATATGGCCTTTTGTAGCAAAGTGGATGGAACTGGAGAGTGTGATGCTAAGTGAAATAAGCCATACAGAGAAAGACAGATACCATATATTTTCACTCTTATGTGGATCCTGAGAAACTTAACAGGAACCCATGGGGGAGGGCAAGGAAAAAAAAAAGAGGTTAGAGTGGGAGACAGCCAAAGCATAAGAGACTTTTAAAAACTGAGAACAAACTGAGGGTTGATGGGGGGTGGGAGGGAGGAGAGGGTGGGTGATGGGTATTGAGGAGGGCACCTTTTGGGATGAGCACTGGGTGTTGTATGGAAACCAATTTGTCAATAAATTTCATATATATAAACAAAGAAAGTGTACTGTATCTTGTCAAATGCTTTTTCAACATCCTTTGACAGGGTTATATGGTTCTTATCTTTCTTTTAATATGATGTATCACATTGATTGATTTGCCAATATTGAACCAGCTCTGCAGCCCAGGAATGAATCCCACTTGATCATGGTTAATAATTCTTTTAACATACTGTTGAATTTGATTTGCTAGTATATTATTGAGAATTTTTGCATCCATGTTCGTTAGGGATATTGGCCTGTAATTCTCGTTTTTAGTGGAGTCTTTGGTTTGGGAATCAAGGTAATGCTGACTTCATAGAATGGGTTTGGAAGGTTTCCTTTTGTTTCTAGTTTTATAACAGCTTGAGAAGAATAGGTAGTAGCTCTGCTTTAAATGTCTGGTAGAATTCCCCTGGAATGCCATCTGACCCAGGACTCCTATTTGTTGGGAGATTTTTGATAACCAGTTCATTTTCTTCACTGGTTATGGGTCTGTTTCTTCCCATTTGACTCTTGGTAGTGTGTGGATATCTAGGAATTTGTCCATTTCTTCCAGATGTCCAGTTTGTTGGAATATACTTTTTCATAGTGTTATCTAATGTTTGTATTTCTGTGGTGTTGTTTGTAATCTCTCGTCTTTCATTTGTGATTTTATCTATTTGTATCCTCTTTCTTTTCTTTTTGAGATGTCTGTCTAGGGGTTTATCAATTCTGTTTATTCTTTCAAAAATCGAGATCTTAGGGACATTGATGTGTTCTGTTTTTTTTGTGTGTGTTTTTTTTTTGTTTTTGTTTTTGTTTTTGTTTTGGTGGGGGGAGATTCTATATTGTTTATTTTTGCTCTAATCTTTATTTCTCTTCTTCTGCTGGCTTTGGAGTTTCTTTGCTGCTCTGTCTCTAGCTCCTTTAGGTGTGAGGTTAGATTCTGTATTTGAGATTTTTCTTGCTTCTTGATATAGGCCTAGATTGTGATGCATTTCCCTCTTAGGACTGCCTTTGCTGCCTCCCAAAGGGTTTGGACTGTCATGTTCTCATTTTCATTTGCTTCCATATCTTTTATAAGTTCTTCTTAAATTTCCTGGTGAACCCATTCATTCTTTAGTAGGATGTTCTTTAACTTTCATGTACTTAGAGGCTTTCCATTTTTTTTTCTTGCAATTGATTTCAAGTTTCCAAAGCGTTGTGATCTGAAAATATGCATGGAATGATCTCAATTCCTTTATATTTTTTGAGCGCTGTTTTGTGACCCCCCCCCACGTGATCTATTTTGGAGAATGTTCCGTGGCACTCACGAAGAATGTGTCTTCTGTTTTTGGATGAAAGGATCTGAATATATCTGTTAAGTCCATCCAGTCCAATGTGTCATTCAGAACCATCGTTTCCTTACTGATTTTCTGCCTAGATGATCTGTCCATTGCGGCAAGTGAAGTATTAAATTCCCCTACAAGCACAGTATTGCTATCTATACATTTATTTATTTTTGTGATTAATTGATTTATATATTTGTGTTTCCTTGCTGGGGGCATAAATATTTACAACTGTTAGCTCTTCTTGATGGTTAGACCCCTTAATTATGATATAATGCCCTTCTTCAATTCTTGTTAGTCTTTGTTTTAAAATCTAGTTTATCTGGGGGTGCCTGGTTGGCTCAGTTGGTTAAGCATATGACTTTGGGTCAGGTCATGATCTCATGGCTTATGGGTTTGAGCTCTGTATCGTGCTCTGTGCTAACAATTCAGAGCCTGGATCCTGCTTTGGATTCTGTGTCTCTCTCTCTTTCTGCCTCTCCCCCTGTTTGTACTCTGGATCTCTCAAAAATAAAATAAACATTAAGAAAAATCTAGTTTGTCTGATATAAGTATGGCTACTCTGGCTTCCTTTTGACATCCCATAGCATGATAGATGGTTCTCCATCCCTTCAGATCTAAAATGAGTCTCTTGTAGGCAGCATATAGACGGATATTGTTTTTCTTTTTTAATCCATTCTGATAGTGTATGCCTTTGATTGGGGAATTTAGTCCATTTACATTCAGAATGATCATTGAAAGATACGGATTTAGTGTCATTGTGTTATCTGTAGGTTTTGTACTTGTGGTGTTATCTCTGGTCTCTGTAGTTTTGCTGTTTCTACTCTCAGTGTACCCTTTAGGATCTCTGGAAGGGCTGGTTTAGTGGTCAGGAACTCCTTTAGCTTTTGTTTGTCTGGGAAAGCCTTTATCTCTCCTTCCATTCTAAATGACACCCTTGCTGGATAAAGGATTCTTGGCTGCATATTTTTCCTATTCAGTGATTTGAATATTTCCTGCCACTCCCTTGTGGCCTGAGTGGGTGAGAGTTTCTTAAACCCTGGCCTAAGCTTGGCCAGGGGGCCATCATGATGGGGATGGGAAGGCAGGCAGCAACCCTGCAGCAAGGCTAAGCTAGGCTCTTTCTGAGCTCCCTGGAGGTAAGGAAGCCAGAGGTGAGAGGCCTAGCAGGCTACATCCTTCTAACAGAACATAACTGAAACAATTATTTATGAAACCATTATTTGTGTTTCTCTAAAATGGGACAAAAATAAGACAGTTAGGCTCTACTGGGACTAATTTACTGAACATATAAAGTGTTGATTTGTTTTAGAAAAATTTAGGTTTAAAATTTCCAAACTAATAGCCTGTATTAAAAAAAATATATTCAAGAAGCGTTATTAGAACATTTTCTAATTGACAAATATAAACATGACCAAGTTATGAAGGATTTCTTATTTAATAGAACATTTTATTTTTTATCATAAATTACTTTTCTCCCCAAAGAGTATGTCTTAAACATTGTGAACATTCAGCATGTTTTAAAATTTTCCCCTTGCTTTGTAACTGATGGAAAATATTTTCTATTGTTTATATGTTAATTTAGGCAAATAGCAAGGCACTACTGTGAAAAGAGAAATCTTGGGATACTCATTATTTTCCCTTCCAAAATGTAACTGTTGTATTTCTTTAATGTAAAAACAAAGCATTTTAAGTTTAAAAAATGGAATAGAAAGTATGTAAAAGAAAGTTAGTGTTCCACTTTCCACTGCCAGCCTCCTTTCCTGATACCTAACTTTATGCCTATTTAGGTGAAAGCAAGGACCTCAGGGGGAAAATAATGACAATGATGAGACGAGGCCTAGAGAAGGAACAGTTTGGGGGCAGGAGAAACAAGAGAAAGAGCTAATTCCATAAGAATTGCAAATGGACAGTAACTCCAAGAGGAAGTGCTGCTTCTCATTGACGATCAGAAAAGCCAAAGACTGTATCTTATTTCCCGAAATGCCAAGGTGGAAAAAGAGACATTCCATATCCAGGGTGATGGAGTAGGGGATGAAGGTTCCTGCTGCCCTACCTATACTCCTCTGTGACATGGCTGTCACATGACTGGAGTCTATCTGGGCCCAAGTCCCTTTTTCTTTTGTATCCTCTGAGTAATAATTCCTGCTGCAGAAGAGGAAAAACTTCAAGTCAAGGAATAAGGGCAAAGCAACTATTGAGGAACGCTGTAGGTTTGTGTTCCTACTGGAACAGGCTGGTGTAACTCTGGTCCTGCAATGGCTGGCAGCTGAGCGCAGAACCCCCAACTGGGTCAATCCTCATTTTTGACACCCCCTTTTTACCGAAACTACATTGTGGTTGGTCTTGGGGACAAGCAGCATATGAATATGGATATATGGGTATACTCTGGAAAGCTTTAACTTCTACAAGCCTCGCTCCCTGTGTCCCATGCTGATTTTGGTGCAAAACATTTTGGTAGTAAGGGTGTGGAAACAAATCACAGGAGAAGGCAATAGAGAGACATGGAACGCAAAAGTTCTATTTTAAGTAGTGCCCCCTCTTGCACCATTGTGGGTATTTAAAAGACCAGGAGTACCAGGGCAGAGGGTGGCTTTGGAGAAACAGGATGGATAAGGAGTGACAAAGTTAGGATACAAAGTGCTGGGAGACGAGGGGTGGGTGATGGGTCTGCAGCTTGCTTTTGGCTGCAGCAGCACAGGTTCCCCTCACCCCATCCCTCTGCAAGCCTGAGGGTCAGAGAGTCAGGGCTGCACACCTTCCAGTGAGAATGCATAGGTGGAGGGGGAGGAGACTGCAAGGATAAGCACTGGTGCATGCGACTAAGTGTGGTGGAGATGGGAACGCACCCTTTCTGAGCCCCTCCTCCCTCCAGGTCTTCCTTTTTGGTGCCTGCAGTAGTCCTGAGGAAGGATCTACAGGAAAAATGGCAAGCTTCAGAGGAGGAAGGAGAGAGGAGCCAGTGGAAGAGAGGAGGCTGTGACTGGATTCCCCACTAGAGGGCGAAAGAGTCCTCTCAGGTGAAAAAAAATAGAATTAAAAAAAAAAATCTTGATATCAGAATCTTGAAAGGTGCCTAGTAAGGCCTCTGTCCCAGGGCGGAGATTTCCACCAAGCTTTCAGTCCTTTTGCTTTCCTATTGTCTTCTAGAAGTAATGGAGTCTAAAGGGAATAAATGGGCGGGACAGGGGGAGGGATTTCAACATGGAAAATATCCTCCAGGAAAAAAGGAAAAGGGAAGAAAGGGAGGGTGAGCAGGTCTCTCTGCAGAATGGAGAGGAAGCTCCTCTTACGGGAGGGAATGAAGGCCAAGAGCCAGAAGTCAACAATGGAGTTAGACTCCACTATCCCAGGATCTTAGAAGAGGGGTGCGCAAGAGTCTTGTCAGTTACATTAACATCATAGATGGAGGGGCACCTGGGTGGTTAAGTGGGTTAAGCATTCGATTTCATCTCAGGTCATGATCTCACAGTTCCTGGGTTTGAGCCCCGCGTGGGGCTGTATGCTGACAGCTCAGAGCCTGCAGCTTGCTTTGGATTTTGTGTCTCCCTCTCTCTCTGCCAGCCCCCCCCCATCCGCACTCTGTCTCTCTCTCAAAAATAAGTAGACATTAAAAAAAAATCATAGATGGAGATGTAGATGATATACAATGGTTCGTGGAAGAGATGAAAGAGTTAAATTCAGGTAAATGAAGTTAAGGTATAGTCCACATGGCCTTAGTGGGGACTACCCTCATCATTAAAACCACGTTGAGTTTTCCTTTATGCCTTAAAAACTGAGATTTTCTCTGGAAATAATACTTTTCAAGCTTGTTTTCTGTTTCTTTGCCTTTTCTTGATGTAATTTTGCTAACTCAGTTGCTTCAAAACTTTTAGTATTGCCAGCTTCTATTTGAATATTGCATTCTAATCAACAGAGCTTTGTCAGCAGAGGTGTTTCACACATTTGAATAGAAAGATGTTCATTATTTATTTATTTTAGTATTGTTGACTCACAATGTTACATTAGTTTCAGGTGTACAGTTCATTATGTTTTTTTAAAGTGAAAAAGTGGGTGGGAAGGAGGGGAGGGTGGGTGATGGGTATTGAGGAAGGCACCTTTTGGGATGAGCACTGGGTGTTGTATGGAAACCAATTTGACGATAAATTTCATATTTAAAAACAAATTACAATTAAATTAAAATAAATAAAGTGAAAAAGTTACAAATCAATGTGTAAATTTGTTGTTGCTTCATTTTTTAATCATGTATTTTGTATTGAACAAAGATTATTAAGTATATATACTAAAATGGGACTGTTTATCTTTATATGGCATAATTATACATGATTAAACTTTTTTTTCTCTTTCAGAACCATGCTTTCCCAGAATTTGTATGTATTACTGGTATCCCTACATATAATAAAAAATAGTTAAAGTAATATGTTAATCAGCTTTTTAAAAAAATGCCATTCAAGGCTCTGTGGAGGTGGGGAGGGGTCAGGAGCCAGTTAAAGCCCTGGGGGTGGGGTGCCAAAGTAATTAAAATTTTTAAAAATTACCATTTAATAAAAACTTGTTGAAAGAACAAAAAGTGCATTTCAAATTATTTTTTAGAATTTCTTTTTTTAAAATTTGTTTTTAATGTTTATTTTTGAGAGACAGTGAGAGACAGAATACAAGTAGGGGAGGGGCAGAGACAGAGGGAGATGCAGAATCTGAAGCAGGCTCCAGGCTCTGAGCTATCAGCACAAAACCCAACATGGGGCTTGAGCCCATGAACCATGAGATCATGATCTGAGCTGAAGATGGACGCCTAACCGACTAAGCCACCCAGGTGCCCCTATTTTTTAGAATTTATTAATCAGCACTATAAGCCCTAGTGTTTATTACCATGACATTACTTTAAAGGGTCACCCTTATCACCTATGAAAAGGAAATACTATTTGCCTCTGGAGCTGCTCAGTGGATCAGATGAGGTACTGAACACGTGAACTATGTTAGCTTGGACCCTACCACACTCCCCTGCCTTCTCAGAAACCCGAACCCCACAGATACTCAGGGAGGGTTGAGAGATTACTAATATGTGCCAAGGACAAGTTCAGACAGCTAAAAAGTGGGTACCACCCTTCCCTGGATTCTGTCATTTCTTCTAGACACTACTGTCATTTCATCCTCATGTTTTTCCCTCTGTTGACAGTGTTTGATGTGTTGGAGTCTTCAAAGTAACAAAACTCCACTGATTTCTACTGTTACCCTTATGAGGGTGGGTACCACACAAACATGCTTCAGCAATTAATATCTTAACCCAAGGTTTTAGTAAAAATAGGCTTTTTCTGTTTTACTTGTAAGTCCTCTGCTCTCCAGAAACTCAGATATGAATCCATTTGGATGGAGAATTCTGGGTCAAGACATGAATATAAGACTTCATTAATAAAGTAAATGATGAATAATATAAAATGATAGCTTGAACAGTTGGATCCAGCCACTGTTATCTTGTTTTTAAGTTCATTTATTTATTTTAAGAGAGAGAAAGCAGAGGAGGAGCAGAGAGGGAGAGAGAATCCCAAGCAAGCCCCTCCTGTCAGCACGGAGCCTGACACAGGGTTGGATCCCAGAACCATGAGACCATGACCTAAGCCAAGATCAAGAGTCAGAAGCTTAACCTACTAAACCACCCAGGCACCTCTATTATCTTAATTATAATAAAGACTATGTTGGCTTTCTATATATTTTAGCAGTGGAACTTTCAATAATAATCTTCAGATGGTGACAGCATTGGCTTTTTTATGCCTTTCATGATCTTGCCAGAGATGACTTCTGGGCAGACCCATCCACTAGGGCAGCAGGCATACAAGAAGTGTATAAATTACAGAGATTTTCACCTTATTAGATCAAAACTGAGTAACACCCCTAAAACCTGATCTTATTCTTACATGAAGGAGTTTAAAATATTTTGTAAGATTAAAAAAATCCAGGGGTGCCTGTGTGGTTTTGCCAGTTAAGCTTCCCACTCTTGGTTTTGGCACAGGTCATGATCTTACATTTGTGGGTTTGAGCCCCATGTTGGGCTCTGCGCTGACAGTGCAGAGCCTGCTTGGGATTTTCTCTCTCCCTTTCTCTCTGCCCCTCCCATGTTCTGTCTCTCCCTCTCTCTCTCAAAATAAAGAAACTTTTAAAAAAATCAATAAAAGTGATATCAGTTACTCCTCTGCAAAATTGTGCCATTCTTATAGCAAGTACAGTTTCTTTATCAACTTTATATTCCTAATGCCTGTTGCAATGTTTGACATATTGTAAATGTTGAATAAATGTTCACTATGGACATTATGACTCTGGGGATCCTTAAGTCCTTGATCCAGTTCTGACTCTTGACTAAAGAACATCAAATAATTCATTTCATTTCTCTAGAGGCAAAGATTTGCATTTCTTTTTTTTTTTTTTTTTAATTTATTTTTGGGACAGAGAGAGACAGAGTATGAACGGGGGAGGGGCAGAGAGAGAGGGAGACACAGCATCGGAAACAGGCTCCAGGCTCCGAGCCATCAGCCCAGAGCCCGACGCGGGGCTCGAACTCACGGACCGCGAGATCGTGACCTGGCTGAAGTCGGACGCTTAACCAACTGCGCCACCCAGGCGCCCCTTTTTTTTTTTTTTTTTTTTAATTTTTTTTTTTAACGTTAATTTATTTTTGAGACAGAGAGAGAGCGAGCATGAACGGGGGAGGGTCAGAGAGAGAGGGAGACACAGAATCCGAAACAGGCTCCAGGCTCTGAGCGGTCAGCACAGAGCCTGACGCGGGGCTCGAACTCACGGGCTGTGAGATCATGACCTGAGCCCAAGTCAGCCGCTTAACCGACTGAGCCACAAGATTTGCATTTCTTAAGGAGTCTAGTAGGGTCTGGATGGCATGCCAAATTAAAACATGAATAAAATTTAGTGTGATTTTCAAGTGTGTCACAGACTGCTTGCTTTAGAGTTTTCTCTCTCTTGCTAACAATGTAGACTTTGGCACTCCTTCCTACA
Organism: Prionailurus bengalensis; assembly: GCF_016509475.1. Classification (NCBI taxonomy): domain Eukaryota; kingdom Metazoa; phylum Chordata; class Mammalia; order Carnivora; family Felidae; genus Prionailurus; species Prionailurus bengalensis. Next base: position 83,856,513 of record NC_057361.1, on the reverse strand, counting down.
TTCTGTGAATCAACACGCTTCCAATTGGCCCCCAAAACATATGTTATTATCATGCTCCCCTGAGAGATTCTGATGTGGACTAATGCTGGAGAACCACTGGTAGTGCAGCAGAACTACAATTACATTAAGTGTCATTTTAGTCCATTTGGGCTGTAGTAACAAAAATACTATAGGCTGGGTGGCTTAAATAACAGAAATTTATTTCTTATATTTCTGGGGGCTGCAAAGTCCAAGATCAAGGCCCTGGCAGATTTGGTATCTGGAGATGGTCCACTTCATGTTTTACAGACTGCCAGTCTCCTTTCTTTCCATATCAGGTAAAGAGCAAGGGAGAATGCTGGGGCCTCTTTTATACTGGCATCAATCCCATTCATGAGGGCTCCACCCTCGGGACATAATCACTTTCCAAAGACCCAAACTCTGATTACCATCCATGGGGGATTAAGTTTCCACATATTAATTTGGTATGGAGGAGACAAATTTGGTCTATGGTAAGTCTAAATATGCTTAGAAAAAGACTGCAAGGAAATACATCAAAATGTCAGAGATCCTAGCAATGCACATACCACATGACCTAAATTGTCTTATTCTATGTTAGTATCTATTTTGTTAAATCACTCAACATTTCTCAGATTGGAAAACATCATAAAACACATATGTAGAATTTATGTGACAGTTATATTTTTTTCTCAGAAAAGTGTTTCTGAATCAATGGGGTATGTTGCTGATGCTGCACAGGTCTTTCTCCTCTTTGATGAAGTTTATTCCTAGGTATCCTATTTTTTTTTTTTGGTGCAATTGTAAATGGGATTGATTCCCTTAGTTTCTCTTTCTGCTGTTTCATTATTAGTGTGCAGAAATGCAACATTCATTTTGTATTCCGTGACTTTACTGAATCCGTTTATCAGTTCTAGCAGTTTTTGGGTGGAGTCTTTTGTGTTTTCTATGTAAAATATCATGTCATCTGCAAGTAGTCAAAGTTTGATTTCTTCCTTGCTGATTTGTATGTCTTTTATTTCTTTTTGTTGTCTGCTGTGACTAGAAATTCCAGCAATATGTTAATTAACAGTGATGAGAGTAGACATCCCTGACTTGTTTCTGACTGTAGAGGAAAAGCTCTCAGTTTTTCCCATGAGGATGGTATTAGCTGTAGACCTTTCATAAATAGCTTTTATGATGTTAAGGTATGTATGTTCCTTCTATCCCTAATTTCTTGAGGGTTTTTATTAGGAAACAATGCTTATTTTGTCAAATGATTTTTCAGCATCTATCGAAGGGATCATATGGTTCTTATCCTTTCTTTTATTAATGTGGTGTAGTACGTTGATTGATTTGCAAATATTGAACCAGCCCTGTAGCCCATGAATAAATTCCACTTGATTATGGTGAATGATATTCTTAAAGTATTATTGGATTCACTTTGCTAGTATTTTGAGAATTTTTGCATCTGTGTTCATCAGAGATATTGGCCTATACTTCCCTTTATTAGTGGAGTCTTCCTCTGGTTTTTGTATAAAGGTAATGCTGGCCTCATAGAATGAATTTGGAAGTTTTCCTTCATTTTCTATTTTTTGGAATAGTTTGAGAAAATTAAGTATTAACTTTACTTTCAATGTTTGGTAGAAACTGCCTATAAACCCATCTGGCCCTGGACTTTTGGTTTTTGGGAGTTTTTTGATTACTGATTCAATTTCTTTGCTGATTTTCAGTCTGTTCTGGTTTTCTATTTCTTCATGTTACAGTTTTGGTAGTTTGTATGTTTCTAAAAATTTAGCCATTTCTTCTAGATTGTCCAATTTGTTGGGATATAGTTTTTCATGATATTCACTTATAATTGTTTGTATTTCTGTGGTTTTGGTTGATATTTGTCCTTTCTCATTTGTGATTTTATTCATTTGGATATTTTCTCTTTTCTTTTTGATATTCTGGCTAGAGGTTTATCAACTTTATTAATTTTTTTCAAAGAACCAGTTCCTTGTTTCATTGATATGCCCTACTGTTTTTTTAGTGTCTATATCATTTATTTCTGCTCTAATCTTTATTATTTCCTTCCTTTCACTGGATTTAGGCCCTGGTTGTTGTTCCTTTTGTAATTCCCTTAGGTGTAAGATTAGGTTGTTTATTTATTTTTTGCTTTTTTTTTTTTCAACGTTTTTATTTATTTTTGGGACAGAGAGAGACAGAGCATGAACGGGGGAGGGGCAGAGAGAGAGGGAGACACAGAATCGGAAACAGGCTCCAGGCTCTGAGCCATCAGCCCAGAGCCTGACGCGGGGCTCGAACTCACGGACCGCGAGATCATGACCTGGCTGAAGTCGGACACTTAACCGACTGCGCCACCCAGGCGCCCCTATTTTTTGCTTTTTGAAGTAGTCCTGTATTACTATAAACTTACCTCCTAAGACCAATTTTGTTGCATCACAATGATTTTGGACTATTGTGCTTTAATTTCCATTTGCAATATTTTTCTTTATTCTTTAATTTCTTGGTTGACCTATTCATTGTGAAGTAGCATTTAATTTAACCTCCATGTATTTCCAGATTTAAAAAAAATGTTTACTTATTAATTTTTAAGAGAGAGAGAGTCAGAGACAGAGAATCCCAAGTGGGATTGAACCCATAAATTGTGAGATCATGACCTGAGCCGAAATCAAGAGTCAGATGCTTAATGTACTGAGCCACCAAGGACCCCTCCAGATTTTGTGTGTGTGTGTGTGGTTGACTTCTAGTTTCATAGCACTGTGGTCAGTAAAGGTGCATGGTATGACTTCAAACTCTGAATTTGTTGAGCCTGATTTTGTGGCCTAATATGTGATCTATTCTGGAGAGTGTTCATTGTGCGCTTGAAAAGAATATGTATTCTGGTGCTTTAGGATGAAATGTTCTGGATATATCTGTTAAGTCCATCTGGTCCAGTGTGTCATTCAATACCACTGTTTCTTTGTTGATTTTCTGTTTGGATGATCTGTCCATTGATGTAAGTGGAATGTTAAAGTCTCCTACTATTATTGTATTACTATTGATTATTTCCTTTGTGCTTGTTATTGTTTTATATATTTGGGTGTTCCTATGTTGACTGCATAAATATTTACAATTATTATATCTTCTTGTTGCATTGTCCTCTTTATTATTATACAGGGTCCTTCCTTGTTTATCTCTTGTTACAGTGTTTGTTCTAATGTCTATTTTGTCCAATATAAGTATCGTTACCCCAGCTTTCTCTTGACATCCATTTGCATATTTTTTTCTCCATCCACTCACTTTCTTTTTTAAAAATTTTTAATGTTTATTTATTTTTGAGAGAGAGAGCGAGAGAGAGCAGGGAAGGGGCAGAGAGAGGGAGACACAGAATCTGAGGCAGCCTCCAGGCTCTGAGCTGACAGCACAGAGCCCGACATAGGTCCCAAACTCACGAACTGTGAGATAGTGACTTGAGACAAAGTCGGATACTCAACCAACTGAACCACCCAGGCACCTCTCCATCCCCTCACTTTCAACATGAAGGTGTCTTTATGTCTGAAATGAGTGTTTTGTAAGTAGCATATAGATGGGTCTTGCTTTTTTTTATGCCCTCTATCATCCTATGTCTTCTGATTGGGGCATTTATTTCACGCACAATATACTTTTTAAGATTCTCTCAGACTCACAATTTCTCTGTTCTTATACTTGATGTGAATGTTATATAACCATCTCATAAGTTTGTTTTTACTTGGGATAATGAGGGACAGAGTAGAGACTTAGACCCAACTGTACTCACAGTTTCCAACACCTAGACTTTTAGAGACTAAGCTATATTACTTCTGTAATATTGCAAGCCCTCTCTCTTCTCAGTCTTCATGTTCTTGGCTGATCCAATCCACTTCTATCAATTCCACATCTCTGGCCCAGAGTGCTCTCTGGCCCTACAGACATTTACCCAATTTTCAAGTGTAATTATCTTTCTGAATGTCCCAAGTGTACCTCAATATAAATATCCCCAAACTTTGTTCCACCATTTATCAAGATTAGCACTGTTTCTCTGTCCCAGACTTCCTGTTCAGTGATGTTCAAGGCACAGTGCTGGCTCTGCTCACAATGTTGCCTTTTACTCTACTTTTCAAGTTTTTCCAATAGATATACAAGTTTTGCTAAAGCAGGAAAACAAATACAGTCATTATTTTTAAAAACATGTTACTAGAGCACACAATACCTATTCATTTTTGAAAATGTGTATAGATCAAAAACATTGAAGGAATGTACCTACCATATTTCTCTCCCATGAAATATGCATCTATACAACAACTATGTATCTCCTGCTATTGTTGAGGGGTGTCTTAATTTTCTACTGGATAGTTTCTCTGTATACCGTTGTATCCTCTACTTTATAGTTCCTACTCCCTCATAATTACATCTTTCTGATAACATGGACTTACTATGAAGACCTGTTAAGCCCTCAATATGAAGGACTACATTGCTTTCCTTTGTTATTTCCCTTTATGGTTCCCAGAATTAGTATCCTGATTATCTCCATTATGCTCAGTTTCATGCAATGTGAGAAAAACATGGTTCCCTTTAAAAGGAACAATAAAATTGGAATTTACCACTACTAAAATATCTAGGAAAAAGTAACATAATTTTAAAATTATATTTGAGAAAATAGATGGCTGTCTCCAACTGTTCTGATAATCATTCTTTAAATTATTTTATTTATTTACTTACTTATTCAATATGAAATTTATTGTCAACATGGTTTCCATACAATACCCAGTGCTCTTCCCAACAGGTGACCTCCTCAATTCCCACACCCACCCTCCCCTCCCTCTCACCCCCCACCAATATATACTTTCTTCTAGAGTGCACATGGAACATTCTCCAAAATAAATCACATACTTGGTCACAAAACAGCACTTAATAAGTATAAAAAAATTGAGATCATACTATGCACACTTTCAGACCAGAATGCTATGAAGTTTGAAATCAAAAACAGGGAAAAGTCTGAGAAATCTTCAAAAGCATGGAGGTTGAAGAACACCTTACTATGGAATGAATGGGTCAACCATGTAATTAGAGAAAAAATTAAAAAATATATGCAAGCAAATAAAAATGAAAAGAGAACAATCCAAACCCTTTGCGATGCAGCGAACGCAGTTGTGAGAGGAAAAAATACACTGTAATCCAGGCCTATCTCAAGAAACAAGAAAAATCCCAAATACAAAATCTAACAGCACACCTAAAGGACATAAAAGCAGAACAGCAAAGACACCCAAAACCCAGCAGAAGAATGATAAAGACCACAGCAGAAATAAACAATATGAAATCTAAAAAAAAACTGCAGAGCAGATCAATGAAACCAAGAGTTGGTTTTTTAAAAAACTAAACAAAATTGAAAAAACCCCTATCCAGGCTTCTCAAAAAGAAAAGGGAGATGACCCAAATAGATAAAATCATGAATGATAATGGAATTATGACAACCAATCCCTCTGAAATACAAGCAATTATCAGGGAATACTGTGAAAATTTATATGCCAACAGACTGGACAACCTGGAAGAAATGGACAAATTCCTAAGCACTTACACACTTCCAAAACTCAAACGAGAAGAAATAGAAAACTTGAACAGACCCATAACCAGCGAAGAAAATGAATCAGTTATCAAAAATCTCCCAACACATAAGAGTCCAGGACCAGATGGCTTCCCAGGGGAATTCTACCAGACATTTAAAGCAGAGGTAATACCTACCCTTCTCAAGCTGTTACAAACAACAGAAAGGGAAGGGAATCTCCCAGACTCATTCTATGAAGCCAGCATTCCTTTCATTCCCAAACCAGACAGAGACCCAGCAAAAAAAAAAGAGAACTACAGGCCAATATCCCTGATGAATATGGATGCAAAAATTCTCAATAAGGAACTTGCAAATTGAATTCAACAGCATATGAAAAGAATTATTCACCATGATCAAGTGGGATTCATTCCTGAATTTATTTTAAAATTTTATTTACTTGTTTTACTTAACATTTATTCTTTTTTTTATATAATTTATTGTCAAATTGGTTTCCATACAACACCCAGTGCTCATCACAACAGGTACCCTCCTCAATGCTGATCACCCACTTTCCCCTCTCTCCCACTCACCATCAACCCTAAGTTTGTTTCCCGAATTAAGAGTCTCTTATGGTTTTCCTCCTTCCCTCTCTGTAACTTTTTTCCCCCACCTCTTCCCCCCACCCCGGGGTCTTCTGTTAAGTTTCTCAGGATCCACATATGAGTGAAAACATTTATGGTATCTGTCTTTCTCTGACTGACTTATTTCACTTAGCATAACACTCTCCAGTTCGATCCATGTTTCTACAAAAGGCTAGATTTCATTCTTTCTCATTGCCAACTAGTATTCCATTATATATATAAACCACATCTTCTTTACCCATTCGTCAGTTGGTGGACATTTAGGCTCTTTCCATAATTTGGCTATTGTTGAAAGTGTTGCTATAAACATTGGGGTACAAGTGCCCCTATGGATCAGCACTCTTGTATCTCTTGGGTAAATACCTAGTAATGCAATTGCTGGGTCTTAGGGTAGTTCTATTTTTAGTTTTTTGAGGAATCTCCACACTGTTTTCCAGAGTGGCTGCACCAGTTTGCATTGCCACCAGTGCAAGAGGGTTCCCGTTTCTCCACATCCTCTTCAGTATCTATAGTCTCCTGGTTTGTTCATTTTAGCCACTCTGACCGGCGTGAGGTGATATCTCAGTGTGGTTTCGATTTGTATTTCCCTGATGAGGCGTGACATTGAGCATCTTTTAATATGTATGTTGGCCATCTGGATGTCTTCTTTACAAAAGTGTCTATTTATGTCTTCTGCCTATTTCTTCACCGGATTATTTGTTTCTCGGGTGTGTTTTTGATTCCCTTGCCTTTGGAAATGTGTCAAGTAAGAAATTGTTGTCGCTGAGGTCACAGAGATGTTTTCTTGCTTTCTCCTCTAGGGTTTTGATGGTTTCCTGTCTCATATTCAGGTCCTTCATCCATTTTGAGTTTTTTTTTTGTGAATGGTGTAGGAGAGTGGTATAGTTTCATTCTTCTGGATATTGCTGTCCAGTTTTCCCAGCACCATTTGTTAGAGACTGTCTTTTCTGTTGGATAATCTTTCCTACTTTGTCAAAGATTAGTTGGCCATGCATTTGTGGGTACAATTCTGGGTTCTCCATTTCATTGATCTATGTGTCTGTTTTTGTGTCAATACCATGCTGTCTTGATGATTACAGCTTTGTTGTAGAGGCTAAAGTCTGGGATTGTGATGCCTCCTGCTTAGGGCTTCTTCAATACTACTTTGGCTATTCGGGGTCTTTTGTGGTTCCACACAAATTTTAGGATTGCTTGTTCTAGGTTTGAGAAGAATGCTGGTGCAACTTTGACTGGGATTGCATTGAATGTGTAGATTGCTTTGGGGAGTATTGACGTTTTGACAATATTTATTCTTCTAATCCATGAGCATGTAATCTTTTCCATTTCTTTGTATCTTCTTCAATTTCGTTCATAAGCTTTGTATAGTTTTCAGCATACAGATCTTTTACATCTTTGGTTAGATTTATTCCTAGGTATTTTATGTTTCTTGGTGCAAATGTGACTGGGATCAGTGTCTTTATCTCTCTTTCTGTTGCTTCATTATTAGTGTATAAGAATGCAACTGATTTATGTACATTCATTTTGTATCCTGTGACATAGGTGAATTCATGTATCAGTTCTAGCAGACTTTTGGTGGAGTTTATCGGGTTTTCCAAGTGTAATATCATGTCATCTGAAAAAAGTGAAAGCTTGACATCGTCACTGCCAATCTTGATGCCTTTGATTTCCTTTAGTTGTCTGATTGCTGATGCTAGCACTTCCAACACTATGTTACACAACTGCGGTGACAGTGGACATCCCTGTCGTGTTCTTGATCTCAGGGGGAAAGCTCTCAGTTTTTCCTTATTGAGGATGATATTAGCTGTGGTTTTTCATAAATGGCTTTGATGATGTTTAAGTATGTTCCTTCTATCCCAACTTTCTCGAGGGTTTTTATTAAGAAAGGATATTGAATTTTGTCAAATGCTTTTTCTGCATCGATTGACAGGATCATATGGTCCTTCTCTTTTCTTTTATTAATGTGATGTATCACATTGATTGATTTGTGAATGTTGAACCAGTCTTGCAGCTCAGGAATGAATCCCACTTGTTCATGGTGAATAATTCTTTTCATATGCTGTTGAATTCAATTTGCAAGTTCCTTATTGAGAATTTTTGCATCCATATTCATCGGGGATATTGGCCTCTAGTTCTCTTTTTTTTGCTGGGTCTCTGTCTGGTTTGGGAATCAAAGGAATGTTGGCTTCATAGAATGAGTCTGGGAGATTCCCTTCCCTTTCTGTTGTTTGCAACAGCTTGAGAAGGGTAGGTATTATCTCTGCTTTAAATGTCTGGTAGCATTCCCCTGGGAAGCCATCTGGTCCTGGACTCTTATGTGTTGGGAGATTTTTGATAACTGATTCATTTTCTTCGCTGGTTATGGGTCTGTTCAAGTTTTCTATTTCTTCTCGTTTGAGTTTTGGAAGTGTGTAAGTGCTTAGGAATTTGTCCATTTCTTCCAGGTTGTCCAGTCTGTTGGCATATAAATTTTCACAGTATTCCCTGATAATTGCTTGTATTTCAGAGGGATTGGTTGTCATAATTCCATTATCATTCAGATTTTATCTATTTGGGTCATCTCCCTTTTCTTTTTGAGAAGCCTGGCTAGAGGTTTATCAATTTTATTCATTTTAGCAAACAAAAAGAACAACAAAACAAACAAAACAAACAAACAACAACAACAACAAAAAAAACCTCTTGGTTTCATTGAACTGTTCTACTGTTTTGGGTTTTTTTTTTTTTTGATTCTATATTGTTTATTTCGGCTCTGACCTTTATTATTTCTATTCTTCTGCTGGGTTTGAGGTGTCTTTGCAGTTCCACTTCTATTTCTTTTAGGTGTGCTGTTAGATTTTGTATTTGGGATTTTTCTTGTTTCTTGAGATAGGCCTGGATTGCAATGTATTTTCCTCTCAGGACTGCCTTCGCTGCATCCCAAAGCATTTGGATTGTTGTCTTTTCGTTTTCATTTGTTTCCATATATTTTTTAATTTCTTCTCTAATTGCCTGGTTGACCTATTCATTCTTTAGTAGGGTGTTCTTTAACCTCCATGTTTTTGGAGGTTTTCCAGACTTTTTCCAGTGGCTGATTTCAAGCTTCATAGCATTGTGATCTGAAAGTGTGCATGGTCTGATCTCAATTCTTGTATATTTATGAAGGGCTGTTTTGTGACCCAGTATGTAATCTATCTTGGAGAATGTTCCATGTGCATTCAAGACGAAAGTATATTCTGTTGCTTTGGGATGCAAAGTTCTAAATACATCTGTCAAGCCCATCTTATCCAATGTATCATTCAGGGCCCTTGTTTCCTTATTTATTCTCTGTCTAGATGATCTATCCATTCTTGTACGTGGAGTATTAAAGTCTCTTGCATTTACCACATTATTGTCAATAAGGTTGCTTATGTTTGTGATTAATTGTTTTATATATTTGTGGCTCCCATATTCGGGGCATAGACATTTATAATTGTTAATCTTCTTGATGGATAGACCCTGTAATTATTATATAATGCCCTTCTCCATCTCTTGTTACAGCCTTAATTTGATGTCTAGCTTTTGTGCTATAAGTATGGCTACTCCAGCTTTCTTGTGACTTCCAGTAGCATTATAGACAGTTCTGCATCCCCTCACTTTGATTCTGAAAGTGTCCTCAGGTCTAAAATGAATCTCTTGTAGACAGCAAATAGATGGGTCTTGTTTTTTATCCACTCTGAAATCCTATGTCTTTTGGTTGGAGCATTTAGTCCATTTACATTCAGTGTTTTGATAGAAAGATATGCGTTAGAGTCATTGTGATGTCTGTAGGTTTCATACTTGTAGTGATGTCTCTGGTACTTTTTGGTCCTTGTAACATTTCACTCACAGAGTCCCCCTTAGGATCTCTTGTAGGGCTGGTTTAGTGGTGATGAATTCCTTCCATTTTTGTGTGTTTGGGAAAACCTTTATCTCTCCTTCTATTCTGAATGACAGACTTGCTGGATAAAGGATTCTCAGCCGCATATATTTTTCTGTTCATCACACTGAACATTGAAGATTTCCTGCCATTCCTTTCTGGCCTGACAAGTTCCAGTAGATAGGTCTGCCCTTACTCTTATGGGTCTCCCTTAGTACGTTATAGCGTGTTTATTCCTAGCTGTTTTCAGAATTGTCTCTTTATCCTTGTATTTTGCCAGTTTCACCATGGTATGTCATGCAGAAGAACGATTCAAATTACGTCTGAAGGGTGTTCTCTGTGCCTCTTGGATTTCAATGCCTTTTTCCTTCCACAGATCAGGGAAGTTCTCAGCTATGATTTATTCAAATACAACTTCTGCCCCTTTCCCTGTCTCCTCTTTTTCTGGAATTCCTATGATACAGATATTGTTCCCTTTGATTGCATCACTTAGTTCTCTAACTCTCCCATTGTACTCCTGAATTGTTTTTATCTGTCTTTTTCTCAGATTCCTCTTTTTCCATAGTTTTATCTTCTAATTTACCGATTCTCCCCTTTGCCTCTTCTAATCCGCACTGTGGCCACCTCCATTTCATTTTCACCTAATTTATAGCATTTTTTAATTCATCATGACTATGTCTTAGTTCCTTGGTCTCTGTAGCAATAGATTCTCTGCTTTCATCTATGCTTTTTTCAAGCTCAGTGATTAATTTTATGATAATTATTCTAAATTCTTGTTCCATTATATTGCTGAAATCGGATTTGATCAGTTTGTAAACTGTCGCTATTTCCTGGAATTTCTTTTGAGAATTCTTCCATTTCATCATTTTGCACAGTTTTCTCTCCCTTATGTGTTTTTATTTTATTTTATTTATTTATTAATTTATTTTTATGCTGCCTACAAGAGACACATTTTATTTTATTTTATTTTATTTTATTTTATTTTATTTTATTTTATTTTTTCAATATATGAAATTTATTGTCAAATTGGTTTCCATACAACATCCAGTGCTCATCCCAAAAGGTGCCCTCCTCAATACCCATCACCCACCCTCCCCTCCCTCCCAACCCCCATCAACCCTCAGTTTGTTCTCAGTTTTCAAGAGTCTCTTATGCTTTGGCTCTTTACCACTCTAAAATATTTTTTTTTCTTCCTTCCCCTCCCCCATGGTGCTCTGCCAAGTTTCTCAGGATCTACATAAGAGTGAAACCATATGGTATCTGTCTTTCTCTGTATGGCTTATTTCACTTAGCATCACACTCTCCAGTTCCATCCACGTTGCTACCAAGGGCCATATTTCATTCTTTCTCATTGCCATGTAGTACTCTATTGTGTATATAAACCACAATTTCTTTATTCATCAGTTGATGGACATTTAGGCTCTTTCCATAATTTGGCTATTGTTGAGAGTGCTGCTATAAACATCGGTGTACAAGTGCCCCTATGCATCAGCACTCCTGTATCCCTTGGGTAAATTCCTAGCAGTGCTACTGCTGGGTCACAGGGTAGTTCTAGTTTTAGTTTCTGGAGGAAACTCCACACTGTTTTCCAGTGTGGCTGTACCAATTTGCATTCCCACCAACAGTGCAAGAAGGTTCCCATTTCTCCACATCCTATCCAGCATCTATAGTCTCCTGGCTTTTATTCATTTTGGCCACTCTGACTGGCGTGAGGTGTTATCTGAGTGTGGTTTTGATTTGTATTTCCCTGATGAGGAACGACGTTGAGCATCTTTTCATGTGCCTGTTGGCCGTCCGGATGTCTTCTTTAGAGAAGTGTCTATTCATGTTTTCTGCCCATTTCTTCACTGGATTGTTGGTTTTCCGGGTGTGGAGTTTGGTGAGCTGTCTATACATTTTGGATACTAGCCCTTTGTCTGATACATCATTTGCAAATATCTTTTCCCATTCCATTGGTCACCTTTTAGTTTTGTTGGTTGTTTCCTTTGCTGTGCAGAATCTTTTTATCTTCATAAGGTCCCAGTAATTCATTTTTTGCTTTTAACTCCCTTGCCTTTGGGGATGTGTCAAGTAAGAAATTGCTATGACTGAGGACAGAGAGGTCTTTTCCGGCTTTCTCCTCTAGGGTTTTGATGGTTTCCTGTCTCACATTCAGGTCCTTTATCCATTTTCAGTTTACTTTTGTGAATGGTGTGAGAAAGTGGTCCAGTTTCAATCTTCTGCATGTTGCTGTCCAGTTCTCCCAGCACCATTTGTTAAAGAGACTGTCTTTTTTCCTTTGAATGTTCTTTCTTGCTTTGTCAAAGATGAGTTGGCCATACGTTTGTGGGTCTAGTTCTGGGGTTTCTATTCTATTCCATTGGTCTATGTTACTGTTTTTGTGCCAATACCATGCTGTCTTGATGATTACAGCTTTATAGTAGAGGCTAAAGTCTCGGATTGTGATACCTAATGCTTTGGTCTTCAACTTCGAAATTACTTTGGCTATTCGGGGCCTTTTGTGGTTCCATATGAATTTTAGGATTGCTTGTCCTAGCTTCAAGAAGAATGCTGGTGCAATTTTGATTGGGATTGCATTGAATGTGTAGATAGTTTTGGGTAGTATTGGCATTTTAACAATATTTCTTATTCCAATCCCTGAGCACGGAATATTTTTCCATTTCTTTATATCTTCTTCAATTACCTTCGTAAGCTTTCTATAGTTTTGAGCATACAGATCCTTTACATCTTTGGTTAGATTTATTCCTAGGTATTTTATGCTTCTTGGTGCGATTGTGAATGGGATCAGTTTCTTTATTCGTCTTTCTGTTGCCTCATTATTAGTGTACAAGAATGCAACTGATTTCTGTACATTGATTTTGTACCCTGCAACTTTCCTGAATTCATGTATCAGCTCTAGCAGACTTTTGGTGGAGTCTGTAGGGTTTTCCATGTATAATATCATGTCATCTGCAAAAAGTGAAAGCTTGACTTTATCTTTGCCAATTTTGATGCCTTTGATTTCCTTTTGTTGTCTGATTGCTAATGCTAGAGCTTCCAACACTATGTTAAACAACAGTGGTAAGAGTGGACATCCCTGTCGTGTTCCTGACCTCAGGGAAAAAGCTCTCAGTTTTTCCCCATTGAGGATGATGTTAGCTGTGGGCTTTTCATAAATGGCTTTTATAGTCTTTAAGTATGTTCCTTCTATCCCGACTTTCTCAAGGGTTTTTATTAAGAAAGGGTGCTGGATTTTGTCAAATGCCTTTTCTGCATTGATTGACAGGATCATATGGTTCTTCTCTTTTCTTTTATTAATGTGATGTATCACGTTGATTGATTGGTGAATGTTGAACCAGCCCTGCATCCCTGGAATGAATCCCACTTCATCATGGTGAATAATTCCTTTTATATGCTCCTGAATTAGATTTGCTAGTATCTTATTGAGAATTTTTGCATCCATTTTCATCAGGGGTATTGGCCTGTGGTTCTCTTTTTTTACTGGGTCTCTGTCTGGTTTAGGAATCAAAGTAATACTGGCTTCATAGAATGAGTCTGGAAGTTTTCTTTCCCTTTCTACTTTTTGGAATAGCTTGAGAAGGATAGGTATTATCTCTGCTTTAAGTGTCTGGTAGAACTCTCCTGGGAAGCCATCTGGTCCTGGACTTTTATGTGTTGGGAGATTTTTGATAACTGATTCAATTTCTTCACTGGTTATGGGTCTGTTCAAGCTTTCTATTTCCTCCTGATTGAATTTTGGAAGTTTGTGGATGTTTAGGAATTTGTCTATTTCTTCCAGGTTGTGCAGTTTGTTGGTATATAATTTTTCCTAGTATTCCCTGATAATTGCTTGTATTTCTGAGGGATTGGTTGTAATACTTCCATTTTCATTCATGATTTTATCTATTTGGGTCATCTCCCTTTTCTTTTTGAGAATCCTGGCTAGACCTTTATCAATTTTTTTATTTTTTCAAAAAAACAACTCTTGGTTTCATTTTCTGCTCTACAGTTATTTTAGATTGTACATTGTTTATTTCTGCTCTGATCTTTATTATTTATCTTCTTCTGCTCGGGTTAGGCTTTCTTTGCTGTTCTGCTTCTATTTCGTTTAGGTGTGATGTTAGATTTTGTATTTGGGATTTTTCTTGTTTTTGAGATAGGCCTGGATTGCAATGTATTTTCCTCTCAGGACTGCCTTCACTGCATCCCAAAGCATTTGGATTGTTGTATTTTCATTTTCATTAGTTTCCATATATTTTCTAATTTCTCCTCTAATTGCCTGGTTGACACATTCATATTATACTAGGGTGTTCTTTAACCTCCATGTTTTTGGAGGTTTTCCAGTCTTTTTCCTGTGGTTGATTTCAAGCTTCATAGCATTGTGGTCTGAAAGTGTGAATGTATGAATCAATTCTTGTATACTTATGAAGGGCTGTTTTGTGACCCAGTATGTGATCTATCTTGGAGAATGTTCCACGTGCAGTCAAGAAGAAAGTATATTCTGTTGCTTTGGGATGCAGAGATCTAAATATAACTGTCAAGTCCATCTGATCCAATGTATCATTCAGGGCCCTTGTTTCTTTATTGGCCGTGTGTCTAGATGATCTATCCATTTCTGTAAGTGGAGTGTTAAAGTCCCCTGCAATTATCACATTCTTATCAATACGGTTGCTTATGTTTGTGAGTAATTGTTTTATATATTTGGGGGCTCCTGTATTTGGCGCATAGACATTTATAATTGTTAGCTCTTCCTGATGGATAGACCCTGTAATTTTTATATAATACCTTTCTTCATCTCTTGTTACAGCCTTTAACTTAATGTCCAGTTTGTCTGCTATAAATATGGCTACTCCAGCTTTCTTTTGACATCCAGTAGCATGATAAATATTTCTCCATCCCCTCACTTTATTTTTTTTTATTAATCTAGATTTTATTTCAATGTTAGAATTAGTTATTTATAATACCATTTTCAATATGTGAAGTTTATTGCCAAATTGGTTTCCATACAACACCCAGTGCTCATCCCAAAAGGTGCCCTCCTCAATGCCCATCACCCACCTTCCCCTCCCTCCCACCTCCCATCAACCCTCACGTTGTTGTCAGTTTTTAAGGGTCTCTTATGCTTTGGTTCTCTTCTACTCTAACCTCTTTTTTTTTTCCATCCCCCCACTTTCAATCTGAAGGTGTCCTCAGGTCTAAAATGAGTCTCTTGTAGACAGAAAATAGATGGTTCTTGTTTTTTATCCATTCTGATACCATATGTCTTTTGTTTGGTGCATTTAGTCCATTTGCATTCAGTGTTAATATAGAAAGATATGGGTTTAGCGTCATTGTGGTCTCTGTAGGTTTCATGCTTGTAACAATGTCTCTGGTACTTTGCCTCACAGGATCCCCCTTAGGATCTCTTGTAGGGCTGGTTTAGTGGTGACAAATTCCTTCAGTTTTTGTTTTTTTTTTGGGAAGACCTTTATCTCTCCTTCTATTCTAAATGACAGACATGCTGTATAAAGGATTCTCAGCTGCATATTTTTCTGTTCAATACATTGAAGATCTCGTGCCAATCCTTTCTGGCCTGCCAAGTTTCAAAAGAGAGATCAGTCACAAGTCTTATCGGTCTCCCTTTATAAGTTAGAGCACGTTTATCCCTAGCTGCTTTCAGAATTTTCTCTTTATCCTTGTATTTTGCCAGTTTCACTATGATATGTCATGCAGATCGATTCAAGTTACTTCTGAAGGGAGTTCTCTGTGCCTCTTGGATTTCAATGCCTTTTTCCTTCCCCAGTTCAGGGAAGTTCTCAGCTATTATTTCTTCAAGTACACCTTCAGCACCTTTCCCTCTCTCTTCCTCCTCTGGAATACCAATTATGTGTAGATTATTTCTCTTTAGTGCATCACTTAGTTCTCTAGTTTTCCCCTCATACTCCTGGATTTTTTTTATCTCTCTTTTTCTCAGCTTCTTCTTTTTCCATAATTTTATCTTCTTGTTCACCTATTCTCTCCTCTGCCTCTTCAATCCAAGCTGTGTTCGTTTCCATTTTATTTTGCAGTTCGTTTATAGCATTTTTTAGCTTCTCCTGACTGTTCCTTAGTCCCTTGATCTCTGTAGCAATAGATTCTCTGCTGTCTTCTATACTGTTTTCAAGCCCAGTAATTAATTTTATGACTATTATTCCAAATTTTCTTTCTGTTATATTGTTTAAATCCTTTTTGATCAGTTCGTTAGCTGTTGTTATTTCCCGGAGATTCTTTTGAGGGGAATTCTTCTGTTTTGTAATTTTGGGTTGTCCCTGTAGTGGTGCGGACCTACAGGGCACTTCCCCTGTGCTGTCTTGAATAACTTGGGTTGTTGAGTGGGGCCGCAGTCTGACCTGATGTCTGCCCCCAGCCCACTGCTGGGGCCACAGTCAGACTGGTGTGTATCTTCTCTTCCCCTCTCTTAGGAGCGATATTCACTGTGGGGTGGCATGGCCCATCTGGGCTACTTGCACACTGACAGGCTTGTGGGTCTGGGGATCTGGCGTATTTGCTGGGGTGGATCCGCAAGGTGCACAGGGGTGGGAGGGGAGGCTCAGCTCACTTATCCTTTAGTGATCTGCTTCAGGAGGGGCCCTGCAGCACCGGGAGGGTGTCAGACCCGCCACTGCAGGAGGGATGGATCCACAGAAGCACAGCATTGGGTGTTTGCAAGGTGCAAGCAATTGCCCTGACAGGAACTGGTTCCCTTTGGGATTTTGGTTGGGGGATGTGTGAGGGAGATGGCGGTGGCGAGTGCCTTTGTTCCCCGCCAAGCTGAGTTCTGTCATCCAGGGCTCAACAACTCTCCTTCCCGTTGTCCTCCATCCTTCCTGCTCTCTGAGCAGAGCTGTTAACTTATAACCTTCCAGATGTTAAGTCCCGCTTGCTCTCCAAACACACTCTGTCTGGCCCCTCCACTTTTGCAAGCCAGACTCGGGGTCTTGCTTGGCCTGTGGGCTGTCCCTCCACCCCTTCTCCCTCCTGCCATTCCTTGAAGAGCACACCACCTCTCCGCCCTTCCTACCCACTTCCGTGGGCCTCTCGTCTGTGTTTGGCTCCAGAGAATCCATTCTGCAAGTCTTCTGGCAGTTTTCTGGTTTATTTAGGCAGGTGTAGGTTTAATCTAAGTGATCAGCAGGACTTGGTGAGCCCAGGGTCTTCCTACATCGCCATCTTACCTCTCGCCCTGTCCACGTGACCCCTTATGTGTTTTTTAAAGCTTATTGTGTACTCTGCACCTGCGAGCACTGCTATATTAAAGTTGGGTCATACACTGTCCAGGGCCTGGCCCTTCAAGAGGTGTTTTTTCGGAGATTGTTACTTTCTCTCTGTTGTTGTGACTTTGGTTATTTTATTACCCTACTCATAGTGATATTTTGGGCCCTCCACAAGGTGTGCTTTGTTTTGTTCCTTGGAGTATCCTTGTAAAGGAAAACAGAAAGACAAACAGGAGACAAACACATGAAAACACACGAATAACACAAGCAAATAAACAAAAACAAAAAAAACTAAAGACTAAAACCAAAAACAAAAAAACCCAAAACACTGACTACAAGTAAAGAAGAGGGTGGGGGCGCTGCTCCAGATTCAGGAGCTTTTTCACCCATGTGACCACCAATCCAATCACCAAAATCTTTACCAGCGGGTTCACCTACCCTTCTCGTGTTCTCTGAAGATTATTTTGATAAATTTATCATTTCTTTTATTGAGAAGCTGAGAGCATTCATCTTGAGCCTCACAGTTTTTTTTAATTTTTAAAAGTTCCTTTACTTTTGAGAGAGAGAGACACACAGAGCGCTAGTGGGAGAGGGGCAGAGAGAGAGGGAAATGGGATCCACAGCAGGTTCTAGGCCATGAGCTGTCAGCACAGGGCCTGACACAGGGCTTAAACTCATGAACTGAGTGATCATGACCTGAGCAGAAATAAGAGGCTTAACTACTGAGCCACCCAGGCGTCCCTGGATCCCAACGGTTTTCTCTTCAGGTTTTGCAAATTACTAGCTATACAACCTCAGATAATTTGCTTAACTTCTATGTGCCTCGATTATCTTCTGTGTTAAATGGGTACATTAATAGTGTAGCTTCACAGGTTTATTCTGAGGAATAGATTTTTTTAGTACCTGTAAATAGCTTAGAACACTGTTTGTAACATGGTGAACACAAAAAGTATGTTATGAATATTATTATTGTTACATTCTTTTCTACATATTCCAAATTAACATGATAACATATGGTCAAATTGGGTTTTTTGGTTTATTTATCTTGAGAGTGAGAAAGAGGAAGAAGAATCATGAATGGGGGAAGGGGGAGTGAGAAAAGGAGAGAGAGAATCCCAGTCAGGCTTCATGCTGTCAGTGCAGACCCCCACACGGGGCTTTATCTCACAAATTCTGAGATCATGACCTGAGCCGAGATCAAGAGTTGGGTGCTTAACTGATTGAGCCACCCAGGTGCCCCAGTCAGAATTGTTTTAACTGCAATAAGATTGGAACTGTACAATAAAATAAAATGTAAAAACTGACATTGAAGTAATTAACAACAAAAAATTTGCCTTTAATCTCACATCTATTTCCAAATGTCACCAGTGGTGAATTTCTTTATGTCTCTATTTGTATATGCACATTCCTATATATATTTATACACCTAACTTCCCTGATTATTGGATTGAAGGAGAGAGGGAGAGAGAGAGCAGGGCAGGGCAGGGTCAGAGAGAGGACAGAGGATGTGAAGCAGGCTCTGCATTGACAGCAACAAGCCCGATGTGGGATTAGAACTCACAAACCATGAGATCATGGCCTGAGCCATAGTTGGGGACTCAACCAGCTGAGGTTGAACCTCAACCCAGGTGCCTCATACCAATAAATTTAAAAATTTAGATTAATCTATGAACTTATTAAAAAACATAACTTACCAAAATAGAAAAAAAGAAGAAATAGAAAATCTTGTAAGTCTTATATCTATTAAATTAATCAAATTGCCATGAAAAAAAATGTGACATAATGTCCACTTTTGTGATGACAACAGGAAAACCTATGAAGACTCACTGAACAGTTAAACAAACAGAGCAGACCAAAACTATTTTTAAAAAAACCCATTTAATTATTTAGAAATTGTCCTAAGGCTAAACAGTAAATGAGGAAACATTTATTTGAGGAAAATCTACCAAAACTTGGTAAAAACAACAAGGATTTCTGGCATTTGAACCAGGACCTGTTCCCTTCTTCCTCTTCATCCTTAGCTCATCGTAACAGAAACTCTACTCTGGAGCCATGGCCAAAATTACAGGGCTTCCTTTCCCCTCAGTTCCCAATTAAGGTTTTAGGTTGGCAAGTCACAAGCATTTCTTTTCCCCTATAAATTAGAGTTGAAGAAACTAAATTCTTAGTGAATGTGACTAAACAGTTATGGATTCCCTTCCAGCAGTCACTACCCAAAAGACAAAGGCTTTACCCAAAAAGGCAGACCAAGAGTAAAGGGGTCCGGATTACACTCACCCTTCATTGCTCTTAGAGTAGAGGTTTCATATCAGAAGAAATGACAACAACAACAACAACAGCAACAACACAATAATAATAATAATAACTTCCCAGTGTAGCAGCTCACAGTCTTTGCCCAGGGAGAGAAGTAGTCCATAAAAATAGAGAGCTTTTATGCTCTCCCTAGAAGAGCTGACTCAATTTGAAACACAGTCTAAAGAAGATCAAGCTTAAGCATACACTGTACAACAATATCTTCCTTTAATTAAAAGCAACAAGTTAAACTATAGGCCAGCTAGTACACCAGTGAGAATTAGAGAGAGAGTTAGTAAATAAGAGTCTACTGAGGGTCTGAATAAAGTTCTAGAACTGTCCACAAAAACTACACCTGATTGAATTTAATAGGATCAGACTATTGACCATTTTATGCCCCATGGCTTTGATGAAAACAGAGCAATCACCCTATACTTAGTGGAGCCTAACAAGCCAGGTGTAATACCGAATGAAACAAACAGATTAATACAGAGATCAGAGAAAGAGACAATCAAAAAGAGTGTTGACAGAAACCACTGTAATCACAGGAGGACTGTGCACATGCCCATCTGAACCCCCTGAGGAGTGATACCAAAATGTTCACACGGTGGGGGAAATAGCTTCACTAACCTAACCTAGTCAAGTCACAAAACAAGCAAGAGAACAACAACCAAAACAAATACTGTAGAAGGTGGGGAGTCAAATCAGTATTCAAAGATTTTAAAATATACTACCTATGCAGTACAGATTTCAACAGATTTTATTTAAATTCTAGTTAGTTAACATATAGTGAAATATTGGTTTCAGAAGTAAAATTTAGTGATTCATCACTTATATATAACACCCAGTGATCAACACAAGTGCCCTCCTTAATAACCATCACCCACTTAACCTATCCCCTACCCACCTCCCCTCCAGCAACCCTCAGTTTTTACTTTATAGTTAAGGGTCTATTATGGTTTTTCCCTCCCTTTTTTTCTTCCCCTTTGATCACCTGTTTTGTTTCTTAAGCTATACATATGAATGAATTCATATGGTATTTGTCTTTCTCTGAATGACTTATTTAACCTAGCTTAACACATTCTGCTGCCATCCACATCATTGCAAATGGCGAGATATAATTTCTTTTGATGACTGGATATTATATATATATATATATATATATATATATTACATACAATATATACATACATACATACAACATATTCTTTATCCATTCATCAGTCAGTGGACATTTCACTTCTACCCATAGTTTGGATGTTGATGTTGCTGCTACTATAAACATACAGATACATGTGCCCTTTGAAACAGTATTTTTTTATCCTTTGGGTAAATATCTAGTAGTGCAATTGCTGAGGCATTGGGTAGTTATATTTTTAACTTTTTGAGGAGCCTCCATACTGTTCTCCAGAGTGGCTACACCAATTTGCATTCCTACCAACAGTGAAAGAGGTTTCCCCTTTCTCCACATCCTTGCCAATACCTCCTGTGTTGTTAATTTAAGCCATTCTGACAGGCCTGAGATGGTATCTCATCAGGATTCTGATTTGTATTTCCCTGATGATGAGTGATGTTTAATATTTTTTAATGTGTCTATTAGCCCGTTGTATGTTTTCTTTGGAAAAATGTCTATTCATGTCTTTTGACCATTTCTTCACGGATTCTTTGGTTTTTTTGGGGGGGGTGTTGAGTTTGATAAGCTATTTATAAATTATGGATATTAATACTTTATCAGATATATCATTTGCAAATGTCTTCTCCAATTCTGTAGGTGGTCTTTTAGTTTTGCTGATTGTTTCTTTTACTGTCCAGAACCTTTTTATCTTGATAAGTCCCAATAGTTAATTTTTGCTTTTGTTTTCCTTGCCTCAGGAGATGTGTCTAATAAGAAATTACTACAGCTGGGGTCAAAGAGGTTGCTGCCTGTGTTCTCCTCCAGGATTGTGATGGTTTTTTGTCTCACATTTTAGTCTTTCCTCCATTTTGAATTAATTTTTCTGTATGGTATAAGAAAGTGGTCCATTTTCATTCTTTGTATGTTGTAGCCCAATTCTCCTAACACATTTGTTAAAGAGACTGTCTTTTTTCCATGGGATATTCTTTCCTGCCTTGTCAAAGATTAGTTGACCATATAGTTGTGGGTCCATTTCTGGGCTTTCTATTCTGTTCCATTGATCTATGTGTCTGTTTTTATGTCAGTACCATATTGTCTTCATGACTACAGCCTTGTAATATAACTTGAAGTCCAGAATTATGATGCCTCTATCTTTAGTTTTCTTTTTCAAGATTGCTTTGGCTATTCAAGTTTTTTTGTGGTTCCATACAAACTTCATGTTTGTTTCTTTTAGCTCTGTAAAAAATACTGTTGGTATTCAGATAATAATTGCATTAAATGTGTAGGTTTCTTTGGGAAGTATAGACATGTTAACAATATTTGTTTTTCTAATCCATGAGCATGGAATTTTTTTTTCATTTCTTTGTGTCATTTTCAATTCCCTTAATAAGTATTCTATAGTTTTCAGAATACAAGTCTTTTGCCTCTTTAGTTAGTTTTATTCCTAGGTGTCTTATGGTTTTTTTGGTACAATTGTAAATAGGATCAATTCCTTGATTTCTCTTTCTGCTGCTTCATTATTGGTGTGGTGAAATACAATAGATTTCTGTACATTGATTTTGTATTCTGCAACTTTAATGAATTCATGTATCATTTCTAACAATTCTTTGGTGAAGTCTTTTGGGTTTTCTACATAGAGTATCATGTCATCTGCAAATAGTGAAGTTTTGAGTTCTTCCTTGCCAATTTGGATGATTTTTATTTCCATTTGTTGCCTGATTGCTGAGGCTAGGATTTCTAGTACTATGTTAAATAACAATGGTAAGAGTGGACATCACTGTCTTGTTAGACAGTTTTCCCTTATTGAGGATAATATTAGCTGTGGATCTTTTGTATATGGCCTTTATGATGTTGAGGGATGTTCCCTCTATCCCTACTTTGTTGAGGGTTTTAATCAAGAATGGATGCTGTACGTTGACAAATGCTTTTCCTGCATCTATTGAAAAGATCAATATGGTTCTTATCCTTTAATTAATGTGGTGTATCACGTTGATTGATTTGAGAATATTCAAATTCCTTGCAATCCAAGAATGAATCCAACTTTACCATGGTCAATAATTCTTTTAATGTACTGTAGGATTTGATATGCTTGTATCACGTTGAGATTTTTTGCATTCATGTTTATCAGGGATATGGGAATATAATTCCCTTTTTTAGTGGGATCTTTGGTTTTGGAATCAAGGTAATGTTGTCCTTGTAGAATGAGTTTGGAAGTTTTTCATCCAGTTCTATTTTTTAGAATAGTTCGAGAAGAATAGGTATTAACTATTCTTTATTTTTTTAATTTTTTTTCAACGTTTATTTATTTTTGGGACAGAGAGAGACAGAGCATGAACGGGGGAGGGGCAGAGAGAGAGGGAGACACAGAATCGGAAACAGGCTCCAGGCTCTGAGCCATCAGCCCAGAGCCTGACGCGGGGCTCGAACTCCCGGACCGCGAGATCGTGACCTGGCTGAAGTCTGACGCTTAACCGACTGCGCCACCCAGGCGCCCCTTAATTCTTTAAATGTTGGGTAGAATTCCCCTGGGAAGACATCTGGCTCTGGACTTTTACTTATTGAGATATTTTTTATTACTGGTTCAATTTCTTTGCTGGTTATGGGTCTGTTCAAATTTTCTTTTCTTCCTGTATTAGTTTTGGTAGTTTATGTTTCTCAGAATTCATCCTTTTCTTCCAGATTTACCAATTTGTTGGCAGATCATTTTTCATAATATTCTGTTGTAGTTTTCTGTATTTAGGTACATTTAGGTGTTGGTTTTGATCTCTCCTCTTTCATTTGTGATTTTAATTATTTGGGTCCTTTCTCTTTTCTTTTTGATAAGAATGGCTAGAGATTTATGAATCTTATTAATTCTTTCAAAGATCCAGTTCTTAGTTTCACTGATCTGTTTTTTTTTTTTTGTTTCTCTATCATTTATTTATGCTCTAATCTTTATTATTTCCCTTCTTCTCCTGGCTTTTGGCTTTATTTGCTTCTCCTTTCCCAGCCCCTTTAGATGCAAGGTTAGGTTGTGTATTTGAGACTTTTCTTCCTTCTTGATGTAAACTTGACTGCTATGCATTTCCTTCTTATGTCTACTTTTGCTGTATCCCAAAGGTTTTGGACTGTTGTTTTCATTTTTATTTGTTTCCATGTATTTTTTTGTATTGAAAATTATTTTATTTTATTAAATTTAAAAAATATATTTTATTTTATTTTTTTAATATGAAACTTTTGTCAAATTGGTTTCCATACAACACCCAGTGCTCATCCCAACAGGAGCACTCCTCACTGCCCATCACCCACCCTCCCCTCCCTCCAACTCCCCATCAGCCCTCAGTTTATTCTGTTTTTAAGAGTCTCTTATGGTTTGGCTCTCTCCCTAACTTTATTTTTCCTTCCTCTCCCCCATGAGTTTCTGTTAAGTTTCTCAGGATCAACATAAGAGTGAACACATATGGTATCGATCTTTCTCTCTATGACTTATTTCACTTAGCATAGCACTCTCCAGTTCCATCCAGGTTGCTACAAAGGGCCATATTTCGTTCTTTCTCATTGCCAAGAGGTATTCCATTGTGTATATAAACCACAATTTCTTTATCCATTCATCAGTTGATGGACATTTAGGCTCTTTCCATAATTTGGCTATTGTTGAAAGTGCTGCTATAAACGTTGAGGTACAAGTGATCCTATGCATCAGTACTCCTGTATCCCTTGGGTAAATTCCTAGCAGTGCTATTGCTGGGTCATAGGGAAGATCTATTTTTAATTTTTTGAGGAGCCTCCACACTGTTTTCCAGAGTGGCTACACCAGTTTGCATACCCACCTGTGCACCTGTTTCTCCACATCCTCGCCAGCATCTATAGTCTCCTGATTTGATCATTTTAGCCACTCTGACTGGCGTGAGGTGGTATCTGAGTGTGGTTTTGATTTGTATTCCCCTGATGAGGAGCAACGTTGAGCATCTTTTCATGTGCCTGTTGGCCATCTGGATGTCTTCTTTAGAGAAGTGTCTATTCATGTTTTCTGCCCATTTCTTCACTGGATTGTTTGTCTTTCAGGTTTGGAGTTTGGTGAGTTCTTTATAGACTTTGGATACTCGCCCTTTGTCTGATATGGCATTTGCAAATATCTTTTCCCATTCATTCAGTTGCCTTTTAGTTTTGTTCATTGTTTCCTTTGAAGTGCAGAAGTTTTTTTATGTTGATGAGGTCCCAATAGTTCATTTATGCTTTTAATTCCCTTGCCTTTGGGGATGTGTCCAGTAAGAAATTGCTACGGCTGAGGTCAGAGAGGTTTTTTCCTGCTTTCTTCTCTAGGATTTTGATAGTTTCCTGTCTCACATTCAGGTCCTTTATCCATTTTGAGTTTATTTTTGTGAATGTTGTAAGAAAGTCGTCTAGTTTCAATCTTCTGCATGTTGCTGTCCAGTTGTCCCAGCACCATTTGTTAAAGAGACTGTCTTTTTCCCATTGGATATTCTTTCTTGATTTGTCAAAGATTAGTTGGCCATACTTTTGTGGGTCCAATTCTGGAGTCTCTATTCTATTCCATTGGTCTATGTGTCTGCTTCTGTGCCAATACCATGCTGTCTTCATGATTACAGCTTTGTAGTAGAGGCTAAAGTCTGGGATTGTGATGCCTAATGCTTTGGTCTTCTTTTTCAAAATTACTTTGGCTATTCGGGGTCTTTTGTGGTTCCATACAAATTTTAGGATTGCTTGTCCTAGCTTCAAGAAGAATGCTGGTGCAATTTTGATTGGGATTGCTTGGAATGTGTAGATTGCTTTGGGCAGTATTGATAGTTTAACATTATTTATTCTTCCAATCCATGAGCACGGAATGTTTTCCATTTCTTTGTATCTTCTTCAATTTTGTTCATAAGCTTTTTATAGTTTTCAGCCTACAGATATTTTACATCTTTGGTTAGGCTTATTCCTAGGTATTTTATGATTCTTGTTTCATTTGTGAATGGGATCAGTTTCTTTATTTGTCTTTCTGTTGCTTCATTATTAGTGTATAAGAATGCAACTGATTTCTGTACTTTAATTTTGTGTCCTGCAACTTTGCTGAATTCACGTATCAGTTCTAGCAGACTTTTGGTGGAGTCTGTCGGGTTTTCCATGTAGAGTATCATGTCATCTGCAAAAAGTGAAAGCTTGACATCATCATTGCCAATTTTGATGCCTTTGATTTCCTTTTGTTGTCTGATTGCTGATGCTAGCACTTCCAACTCCATGTTAAACAACAGCGGTGAGAGTGGACATCCCTGTCGTGTTCCTGATCTCAGGGGGAAAGCTCTCAGTTTCCCCTTTGAGGATAATAATAGCTGTTTGTTTTCATAAATGGCTTTGATGATGTTTAAGTATGTTCCTTCTATCCCGACATTCTTGAGGGTTTTTATTAAGAAAGAATGCTGAATTTTGTCAAATGTTTTTTCTGCATTGATTGACAGGATCATATGGTTCTTCTCTTTTCTTTTATTAATGTGATGTGTCACATTGATTGATTTGCAAATGTTGAACCAGGCCCGCAGCCCAGGAATGAATCCCACTTGTTCATGGTGAATAATTCTTTTTATGTGCTGTTGAATTCGATTTGCTAGTATCTTATTGAGAATTTTTGCATCCATATTCAACAGGGATATTGGCCTATAGTTTTCTTTTTTTTTCCGGGACTCTGTCTGGTTTGGGAATCAAAGGAATGTTGGCTTCATAGAATGAGTCTGGGAGATTCCCTTCCCTTTCTGTTGTTTGCAACAGCTTGAGAAGGGTAGGTATTATCTCTGCTTTAAATGTCTGGTAGCATTCCCCTGGGAAGCCATCTAGTCCTGGACTCTTATATGTTGGGAGATTTTTGATAACTGATTCAATTTCATCACTAGTTATGGGTCTGTTCAAGTTTTCTATTTTTTCCTGTTTGAGTTTTGGAAATGTGTGTATGCTTAGGAATTTTTCCATTTCTTCCAGGTTGTCCAGTCTGTTGGCATATAATTTTTTCTAGTATTCCCTGATAATTGCTTGTATTTATGAGGGATTGGTTGTAATAATTCCATTCTCACTCATGATTTTATCTATTTGGGTCATCTCCCTTTTCTTTTTGAGAAGCCTGGCTAGACTTGTATCAATTTTGTTTATTTTTTCAAAAAAAACAACTCTTGGTTTCATTGATCTTCTCTATAGTTGTTGTGTTTTTTTTGTTTTTTTTTTTTTTTTTAGATTCCTTATTGCTTATTTCTACTCTGGTCTTTATTATTTTTATTCTTCTGCTGGGTTTGGGGTGTCTTTGCTGTTCTAATTCTATTTCCTTTAGGTGTGCTGTTAGATTTTGTATTTGGGATTTTTCTTGTTTTTGAGATAGGCTTGGATTGCAATGTATTTTCCTATCAGGACTGCCTTCTGTGCATCCCAAAGCGTTTGTATTTTTGTATTTTCATTGTCATTTGTTTCTATATATTTGTTAATTTCTTCTCTAATTGCCTGGTTGACCCATTCATTCTTTAGTAGGGTGTTCTTTAACCTCCATGTTTTTGGAGGTTTTCCAGACTTTTTCCTGTGGTTGATTTCAAGCTTCACAGCATTGTGGTCTGAAAGTGTGCATGGTATGATCTCAATTCTTGTATACTTATGAAGGGCTGTTTTGTGACCCAGTATGTGATCTATCTTGGAGATTGTCCATGTGCACTCAAGGAGGAAGTATATTCTGTTGCTTTGGGATGCAGAGTTCTAAATATATGTCAAGTCCATCTGATCTAATGTATCATTCAGGGCCCTTGTTTCTGTATTGACCATGTGTCTACATGATCTATCCGTTGTTGTAAGTGGAGTATTAAAGTCCCCTGCAATTACCACATTCTTATCAATATGGTTGCTTATGTTTGTGATTAATTGTTTTATATATTTTGGGGCTCCTGTATTCGGCGCATAGACATTTATAATTGTTAGCTCTTCCTGATGGATAGACCCTGTAATTATTACATGATGCCCTCTTCATCTCTTGTTACAGACTTTAATTTAAAGTCTAGTTTGTCTGTTATAAGTATGGCTACTCCAGCTTTCTTGTGACTTCCAGTAGCATGATAGATAGTTCTCCAATTCCTCACTTTCAATCTGAAGGTGTCCTCAGGTCTAAAATGAGTCTCTTGTAGACAGCAAAGAGATGGGTCTTGTTTTTTTATCCATTCTGAAATCCTATGTCTTTTGGTTGGAGCATTTAGTCCATTTACATGCAGTGTTATCATGGAAAGATATGGGTTTAGAGTCGTTGTGATGTCTGTAGGTTTCATGCTTGTAGTGATGTCTCTGCTGATTTGTGGTCCTTGCAACATTTCACTCACAGAGTCCCCCTTAGGATTTCTTGTAGGGCTGGTTTAGTGGTGATGAATTCCTTCCGTTTTTGTTTGGGAAAACCTTTATCTCTCCTTGTATTCTGAATGACAGACTTGCTGGATAAAGGATTCTCGGCTGCATATTTTTTCTGTTCATCACACTGAACATTGAAGATTTCCTGCCATTCCTTTCTTGCCTGCCAAGTTCTAGTAGATAGGTCTGCCCTTACTTTTATGGGTCTCCCTTTGTACGTTATAGTGTGTTTATCCCTAGCTGGTTTCAGAATTGTCTCTTTATCCTTGTATTTTTCCAGTTTCACTATGATATGTCATTCAGAAGATCAAGTTGTGTCTGAAGGGTGTTCTCTGTGCCTCTTGGATTTCACTGCCTTTTTCCTTCCCAAGATCAGGGAAGTTCTCAGCTGTGATTTGTTCAAGTACACCTTCTGCCCCTTTCTCTCTCTTCTTCTGCTTCTGGAATTCCTTTGATACGCATACTGTTACATTTGATTGCGTCACTTAGTTCTCTAATTCTCACCTCATACTCCTGGTTTTTTTTATCTCTCTTTTTCTCAGCTTTTTATTTTTCCATAATTTTATCTTCTAAGTCACCTGTTCTCTCCCCTGCCTCTTCAATCCCTGCTATGCCCTCCTGCATTTTATTTTTCACCTCATTTATAGCTGTTCATTTTTAACATTCCAGATGTTAAGTCCCACTGGCTGTCAGAACTCACAGAATCAGGCCCCTCCGCTTTTGCAAGCCTGCACAAGCGGGGGCTCTGCCTTGCCGGGTGGACTCCCCCTTCGGTGCCCTGGCTTCCTCCCTCCAGTCCCTGTAGCACTCACCACCTTTCCGCCCCTCCTACCCTCTTCTGTGGGCCTCTTGTCTATGCTTGGCTCTGGAGAGTCCATTCTACTATTCTTCTGGTGGTTTTTTGGATATTTAGGCAGATGTGTGTGGAATCTAAGCGATCAGCAGGATGAGGTGAGCCCTGTGTCCTCCTATGCTGCCATCTTCCCCCTCCATGTATTTCTTTAGTTCATCTTTAAATTTCTGCTTAACTCATTCATTCTTTAGTATATGTTCTTTATACTCCATATATTTGTGGTCTTTGCAAATATTTTCTTGTGATTGACTTTAAGTTTCATAGCATTGTTGTCAGAAAATATGCATGGTATGATCTCATTCCTTTTGTGTTTGTGAGGCCTGATTTTTGACCCAGTATGTGATTTATTCTGGAGAATGTTCCATGTGCACTGGAATAGAATATGTATTCTGCTGCTTTAGGCTGAAATGTTCTAAATATATCTGTTAAGTCCATCTGGTCCAGTGTGTCATTCAAAGCAATTGTTTTCTTGCTGGTTTTCTGCTTAGAGAATCTGTCCATTGTTGTAAGTGGGGTGTTAAAGTCCATTACTATTATCATATTATTATCAATGAGTTTCTTTATGTTTGTTATTAATTGTTTTATATGTTTGGGTTGGTCCAATTTGGGGGCATGAGTATTTACAATTGTTAAATCTTATTGTTGGATAGACCTCTTTATTACGATATAGTGCCCTTCATTATTTGTTACACTCTTTAGTTTAAATTTTAGTTTTTGTGATATAATTATGGCTACTGTGGCTTACTATTGATGTCCATTAGCATGGTAAATTGTTCTCCATCCCCTCACTTTCAATCTGCTGGTGTCTTTAAGTCTAAAATGAATATCTTGTAGGCAGTATATACATGAGTCTTGCTTTTTTATACATTCTGATACACTATGTCTTTTGATTAAAGCATTTATTCCATTTGCATTCAGAGTGATTATTGATGAATATGAATTTAGTGCCATTGTATAACTTGTTAAGTCATTGTTTCTGGAGATTTTCTCTGTTCTTTTCCAGTCTTTGTTGCTTTTGGTCTTTCCCACTCAAAGAGTCCCCTTTAATATTTCTTGCAGGGTTGGTTTAGTGATCACAAACTCCTTTAGTTTTTGTTTTTCTGGGAAACTATCTCTACTTCTATTCTGAATGAAAGCCTTGCTGGATAAGGAATTCTTAGATGAATATTTTTCTCATTTATCATATTGACTATATCACTCCACTACCTTCTGGTCTGCCAAGTTTCTGTGGATAGGTCTGCTGCTAATCTTATTTGTCTTCTCTTGTAAGTTTGGGATTTCTTTTCCCTTACTGCTCTCTGGGTATTTTCCTTTTCTGTATTTGGCAAATTTTGCTATAATATGTCTTGGTGTTTGCCTGCTTTTGTTGATTTTGATGGGAACTGTCTGTGCCTTCTGGATTTGGATGTTTTTTTCCTTCCCCAGATTAGGGAAATTTTAATCTATAATTTGATGAAATAAACCTTTTGGCCTCTTTTCCCCTCTCTTCTTCTGGAACTCCTATGATATGAATGATATTAAGCTTTATGGAGTCACTGAATTCCCCAAGTCTACATACATGATCTAATATTTTTCTTTCCTTCTGCTTCTCAGTTTTATTATTTTCCATAATTTCATCTTCTATATCACGTAGTTCCTCTGTTTCTCCAATCCTTGTGGTCATTACATACAGCCACTGTTGCATTTCAGTTATACCATTTTTTTTTTATTTTGGCCTGACTAGTTTTTAGGTCTTTCATCTCTGTGCTAAGGGACTCCCTGGTGTCTTGTATGTTTCTCTCAAGCCCAACTAGTACCCTGATGATTATTGTTTTAAATTCTCATTCAGACATACTACTTATATCTGTTTGGATTAGATTGCTGGCCATCACCTTTCCCTGTGCTTTCTTTGTGATGAATTCCTCTATCTTGGCATTTTGGGATGGATTCTTCAGTCTTGGTCTAGGTGTCTCTTTTCTGTGTGTTAGAAAGCCTGTTTTGTTTCCTGAGAAACATGCTCCTGAGAGTAATGGGTATATTAAGAAGATTACATATACTGACCAGGACTTGGAGCTTAAGGAAGTGTTTCTGGTGTATGCTGTGTACACTTTGCTGTTGTGTTTCGGATGTTCTTTCCCTCAAATCAGCCCAGAGTTTTACCTCGCCTACAGTAGAGAGTGTTTAGACCTTTTCCAGTGTATTTTAACTAGGTGTATTTTGGTCTAATTGTTTAAAAAGGTTAAAATGAACAAATCAGGAGACTATAGATGCTGGAGAGGATGTGGGGAGACTATAGATGCTTGAGAAGATGTGGAGAAATGGGAACCCTCTTGCACTGTTGGTAGCAATGCAAACTGGTGCAGCCACTCTGGAAAACAGTGTGGAGGCTCCTCAAAAAATTAAAAATAGATCTACCCTATGGCCCAGCAATAACACTGCTAGGAATTTACCCAAGGGATACAAGAGTGCTGATACATAGGGGCACTTGTACCTCAATGTTTATAGCAGCACTTTCAACAATAACCAAATTATGGAAAGAGTATAAATGTCCATCAGCTGATGAATGGATAAAGAAATTGTGGTGTATATACACAATGGAATACTACTTGACAATGAGAAAGAATGAAATATGGCCTTTTGTAGCAACTTGGATGGAACTGGAGAGTGCTATGCTAAGTGAAATAAGTCATCACAGAAAGACAGATACCATGTTTTCACTCTTATGTGGATCCTGAGAAACTTAACAGAAGACCATGGGGGAGGGGAAGGAAAAAAAAAGAGAAGACGAGAGCCAAAGCATAAGAAACTCTTAAAAACTGAGAATAAACTGAAGATTGATGGGGAGTTGGAGAGAGGGGAGAGTGGGTGATGGGCATTGAGGAGGGCTCCTGTTGGGATGAGCACTGGGTGTTTTATGGAAACCAATTTGACAATACGTTTCATATTTAAAAAAGGTCTAGATTCAATTTCCACTAGACTCAAAGTTTTGCAGAACTCTATGGTCAATAGACTTGGTGCATATGGGAAGTTTGTGGTGGATTTCTGGGGGAGCAGCCCACTTTTGCTCTGGTTCTCAGGCACACTTGCTGTATTAAAAAAAAAAACAGGGGGGGCCTGGGTGGTGCAGTCGGTTAAGCATCCGACTTCAGCCAGGTCACGATCTCGTGGCCCGTGAGTTCGAGCCCCGAGTCAGGCTCTGGGCTGATGGCTCAGAGCCTGGAGCCTGTTTCCGATTCTGTGTCTCCCTCTCTCTCTGCCCCTCCCCCATTCATGCTCTGTCTCTCTCTGTCCCAAAAATAAATAAACGTTGAAAAAAAAATTAAAAAACAAAAACAAAAACAAAAACAAAACACCTAGGCAGTGCAGGGAGGCGGGGCTTATTGTAAGTGGCTCAAGCCTCCACTGTGGGTGCTATGCTGCTCACTGAAGTCTGAGGGTCTGTGCTGATTGGCAGGGAATAAAATTGGTATCAGCCTTCTCCCTCATCCCAGGAGAGGAAATTTTGCACCCACTGCTCTTCAGAAAGCCTTCACATAAGAGCAATCTCCCCTTATGTGACCTAAGGATCCCTCAGATCCCTGCCTACACCTATCTGTGGCCAAGTCATCTGCCCACTCAGTGGCACAGTGCTTCTGTGTTTAATCTCATACATTCTGGTTTGGCTTCAAAACTCCAAATTTTAGGGACCTGGTGCAATGTGGACCCTTGCTGATCCTCTGGGGGAGGGTTTTGCCACACTGTGGCTGGTGCCAGTTTGTCTCAGAAGGGCAGTTGCATGAACACACAGGGGCTTGGAGTTTATGGTAGAGGAGAGCAAAAAGCCAGTGTTCATGATAGCTCCCCTCAGCAGGTGCTTCTGCACCTATGTTAATGAACAGGACAGCTCAATGGCACCTGCTGGCTCTTTGCACCTGAGAAGCAGTGTCCCCTCTCCCAAATGCACTCCAAGAAGAGGAAGTGCCTTTCCTCAACCCAGGGGATCATCAGATCATGCTGTCCACTCCCTGGCTTCTGCCCTCCTTCTTCACAGGAGTACCACTATGCCCATAAGGCTCCACCCCAGCGATGTCACAGACCTCTAAAGCTTCTGACTTTGAGCTCCCTTGTTTATAAAAAACTTTCAATAATAATCAGCCCTTCTCATTTTTCCAGTCAATGGTTTTAAGAAAGTGTTTTTCTTGTGTAATCCCCTGCACATTGCTCTCTCCCCCTCTCTTACTCTATTTCTATCCACTTTCTGTGATCAGGAGTCTTCCCCTCTGCAGCACTGGCAATTCTTTTCTCCCCTTCATCATGGCTCCACACCTCCTACCTTCCACAATATGACCTCTTTTGAACTTCTAGTTGTGCAGTTTGTTCTTTCAGTTTTCACATCAATTCTTTGAATGTTCAGAATGATTTAATATTTTATTAGCTCTGTTCAAGGGATGAGGGAAGCATAGGGACCCCCTATTACTCTCCCTTCTTAACTCAACTTCCAGCAGGGGATTTTTATTATCAATTGACAGGGAGAAAAAGTCATTGAATTAAAATTACTAAGAGAAACTTGATTAGATATCAAGGGTGGAGGAAGAACTTAATTAAATTTCAAGGGTGGAAAGATTCTTGCTAAACTAGCTTATCAGGATTATTGCTAAAACTGGAATCAATAGGACTTTTTGCTAAAACTAATCTTGACAGTCCAACGACAAGGCCTAACAAGAAGAGGGCTCAAAAGAGCCTGATTAACTTTGGTCAATAAGAGTGTCATTGTCAATGCAAACAAAGAGGAATATGAGATCCATACATAGGAAAGCGAAAGCAACACAAACTGCCTGTGAGAAGGTCCACATGTCAGACTGAACATACAAAGATTTCAAATTATAAATATCTTCCAACACTAAAAGAAATCATGCTTAATGAAGTAATGGAAGATATGAAGACAATATATTATGAAATAGAAAATATAATAAAGATTTTAAAAATAAAAAAATACAAAATAGAAATATTGGATTTGAAAAATATAATAATGAAAATGAAAAATTCATTGGAGGTGTTCAACAGATTTCAACCAAAATAAGAAAACATGAGTGAAGTTGAAGAATGGCATTATGCATTCTGAAGAAGAAAGATAAAAAGGAATGAAGAAAAATGATCAGAGACAAAAAAAATGTAAGACACCTTTAAGCATACCAACATATGTGCAATGAGAGTACCTGAAGAAAAGGAAAGAGAAAAGGGTAGAAAAAGTAACCAAAGAAATAATGGCTGTGGACACCTGGCTGGTTTAGTCAGTAGAGAATGTGACTCTTGATCTCAGGGTTGTGAGCTCAAGCTCAACATTTGGCATAAAGCTTACTTAAAGAAAGAAAGAAAGAAAGGCTGAAAACTCAATTTTCTAAAACAAAAAAAAAAACAAACAAAACTCTAGAAAAAGAAGAGCAAATTAATCTGAAAACAACCTAAAGGCAGAATATCAACAATTACAGAAAAAAAAATAGTGAAATACATTAGAGAAAATTAAAAGTACCAGAAATTATTTCTTTGAGGAATGAAATTGACAAACTCTAACTAGATTGAAGAAAAGAGAAAAGACAAATTACTAACATCAAGAATAAAAGAGGGGACAATACTATCAACTTTACTAAAATGAAAATGGGTTATAAGGGACTATTATAAACAACTATATGCCAACAAAGTCAATAACAGATTAAATGTACACATACATATAAAACACAAACTACTGAAACTGACTCAAGATGAAATATAAATAATGGCCAAAACTACAAAATTTGATGAAAAACAAATCTACACATCAAAGAAGCTCAACAAGTCCAAGTAGGATAGACAAAAAGAGATCTACACGAAGACAAAAAAATTGAACTGTTGAGGGGCAAGGAGACTCTTGAAGGCAACAAGAATAGTGACTTCTCACAAGTTAAAGATAATAAGATTATTATGTAATTTCTCACCAGAAACCATGGAGATCAGAAGGTAGTGCAATGACATATTTAAAGTGCTGAAATTAAACAGAAACTGTAAACCATAAATTCTATATCAGGTACAACTCTCCTTTTAAAATGAGGGAAAAATTAAGACATACTCAGAAAAACAAAAACTGGGGGAGTTTGTTACCAAGAAACCTGCCCCACAGGAAATAGTAAAAGGTGTTCATCAAATGAAAGGACATCAAATGGTAACTCAATATCATATGAAGAAATAAAGATCTCTGGGAAAGGTAAACTATGGGCAAATATATAAGCCAGTATTGTTATATTTTTGGTTTATAACTCACTTTTTACTGCCTGCTTGATATAAAAAAGAAACATGCATAAAATAATTATGAATATATGTTATTAGGTACACATTGGTAAATATGTAATTTGTGACAAAACATAAAAGAGGTAGACAGAGTTCTATAGGAGCAGAGATTTTGTACACTATTGAAATCAAGGTGATATAAATTCGAACTGGATTGTTACAGATTTGGTATATTCAATGTAACCTCTGTGGTAACCACAAGTATCTAAAATTAGACACAAAAAAATGAGAAGGGGAAAAATAGCTTACTACCAAAAATCAACTAAACAGAAAGGAAGAAATAATGGAGGAAATGAGGACCAAAATAAAGGATAAGACATACAGGAAAAAATGGTAGCAGTAAGCCCTTCCTTATTAGTCATTATTTGAAAGGTAAATAGATTAAACTCTCCAATCAAAAGGTGGAGAGATTGGCATAATGGACAAAATTCATGACCTAATTATATGCTGTCTATAAGAAACTCAAGGAGCACCTGTGTGGCTCAGTTGGTTAAGCACCAGACTCCTGATTTCAGACCAGGTAACACTCCCATGGTTTGTGGAGAGTTCAAGCTCCACATCAGGCTCCATGCTGACAGAGAGGAGTCTGCTTGGGATTCTCTCTCTTCCTCTTTCTCTGCCCCTCCCCTACTTGTGGGCTCTCTCTCTCTCTCAAAATTAATAAATAAACTTAAAAAAAGAAACTCACTTTAGATCCAAAGTCACATATAAATTGAAAGTGAAAGGATGATAAAACATATTTCATGTGAATAGTTAGCAAAAGACTGTAGTATCTATATTATTATATTCTAAGTTTAAAAACCTGTTACAAGTGACAAAATAAAATTATTATGTATTTCTAAAAAGTTAAATTCATCCAAAAATATAACAATTAAAAACATATATGTAAGAAATGAAAGATCCCAAGAATATGTGAAGCACACATGACAGAATTGAAGAAATAAACAAGTAGTTCTAGAATAATACTTGGAGAATTCAATACCCCAGTTTCAATAATGGATAAAATATCTAGACAACTGACCAGTAAAGATGGAGGACTCGAACAATATTATAAACCAACTAGACCTAACAGATATATATAGAACATGCTACACAACAACAGAAGAATAAACATTCTTCTTCAGTGCACATGGAACATGCTCCAGTATGGAACATAATTTAGGCCACAATAAAAATATCAATGCATTTGAAAAAATTAGAGGAATACAGAATATCTTTTCTGACCACAATTGAAGGTTTTAATGTTTAAAATATAAAAAAAAAAACCTCTTACAAATCATCAAGAAGACAAACAAGCAAATTAAAAATGGTACAAGGACTTAAATCTCCAAGGAAGATACTTAATGACCAAGAAGTACATGAAAATGTGTCCAACATCTTTTATCATTAGCAAAATGCAAAGCGAAGGCACAATGAGATACCACTTCACACCCACACACTGCTAGATATAGGTATAATAAAAAATGGAAAAGAGGTATAATAAAAATGGAAAATAACAAGTCTTGACAAGGATGTGTGGATAATTGGAATATTTGTATATTGCTGGTAGGAATGTAAAATGGTGAAGCTGCTGTGGAAAAACAGTTTGGCAGTTACTTCAAAAGTTAAATATATATTACCATATGGCCAAGCATTTCCATTCCTAGATATACACCGAAGAAAATTGAACACAAGGACACAGACATATATGTGTACATGAATATTAATTGCAGTCTTATTCACAATAGGAAAGAGATGGAAACAATCCAAATTCCCATCAACAGATGAATGTATAAACAAAATGTGGTATATACATATATACATTAGAATAATATTTGCCTACAAAAATGAAGTTCTGAAACATGCTACAAACATGGATGAATCTTCGAAAAATATGCTAAATGTAGTAATCCAGAAACAAAAGGCAATACTGTATGATTCAACCTATATAAGATATCTAAAATAGGCAAACTAATAGAAACAGATGCTAGATTGGAGATTAAAGGATTGGGGGAGGGGAAAATGGGAATTATTGCTTAATGGGTACAGTTGCTGCTTGGGTTCATGAAATAGTTTCAGAAATAGATAGGAGTGATGGTTGCACAAAATTGTGAATGAAATTAATGTCACTTATTTGTATACTTAAAAATGGCTTAAATGGAAAGTTATATGTTTATATATATATATTACCTATATTACCAAAATTTAAAACATTATGGAGTTGACATGATCTGAAAATCTGTCGTGACTATGTTGTTTCTCCTAACATTCAATCCGTTGACTGAAGCTTTGTTTGTATTCTTTTTTGACCATTAGCTCACTCTTGGTTGCTTTATTAATTTGTGCTTATTTCTAAGTGCCCCTCCCTATGGCATTAATTTTCCTTTCTCTGTTTACCAGAGAGGGGCTATAATTTCTCTTAGGGTTATTGGCCATTGGCACATCTTTTCTGACAAATTTTCTCTTTCATTCCTTTGCTTCCCAGACATTGACCTCCTAAGTCCACCTCTTTTCTCAGCATTCACTGATATTTATTTTGCCTGGGCTTTGGGCATGCATGAAATTAATACAGAGCAGGGTGTCAAGATGGGTTGAATAGAATCAAAGGCTTTTTCTTTTTAATGTTGTTTTTTTGGTTTGTTTCTTTCTTTTCTTCCTAATAAGGTTCATTTTGTTAATCAGAAAATTTAATAAAAAGATTTTTTTTAGTTGATGAAAGAAAATATTGAAGGTAAGAAAAATACACATTTCCCAAATAAAATTATTCGTTTCAAGAGAAACAAATAACATTACCTTCATTGTACTAATTTGCATCAAGCACAAATTATGTTTGATAGGCTACATACAAAATAAAAGTTTTCAGGTTTTTAAAATACTAAATCCTTCTGATCTGGGACATGTACCATACTACCCCCCATCATCTACACCCACCCTAGTTCACTGCCTTTAAACTGTCCTCCAATTCATGGGGCTATAATTGGCATCACCACCAACTGTGACTAGAGTTCACCATTCCCCGATTACCAGGAAAGTTCTATACTACCTACCCATCTGCCCCCATCCCTGCCAGAGCTGTCTGTTCTCTGCTTTTATTATTCATGGTGCCCAGGTCGAAACTGCCCAAGATCCTGTGTATTGTATCCCACCTGGATTATGGGGTACAGTCTGCTGGGTCTTCTACTCCAGAATTCCACATTTCTAGAAACCTAGGAGGAACCTAGCCTTACTTCAATGTTATCACCTACCAAACCGTCTCCCCGGGAGCCCCTCACCCAGACTGAGGCCAGTTTCCAAAATAACTCTCAGATGCTGACCAGATTAATTAACCTAAACTTGGCAACTCACTGAGGTTTATAGATCACCTAAAATTTCATCAAAGGTGTGTGTGTTTGTGTGTGTGTGTGTGTGTGTGTGTGTGTGTGTGGTATAAGCAGGGATATTGCATTTTTGTAGTGGGGTCATTCTAGTAAAAAAAATATGCAGGTATTTGTAGCGATAGAAAAAAAGAAGTTTTATTATGATTCTGGATCTTCAGCCAGCCCCTCTTTATGCTACTAGTTCTAATATTGTACAGGCATACCTTGTTTTGTTGTGCTTTATTGAACTTTGCAGGCATTGCATTCTTTATAAATTGAAGGTTTGTGGCAACTTTCCACTGAACAAGTCTATCAGGTCTATTTTTCAACAGAATTTCCTCACTTTGTGTCTCTGTGTCACATTTCATAATTTTTGTAGTATTTCAAGCTTTTTCATTATTATTATATTTGTCATGTTGAAATGTAATCAGAAATCTTTGATGTTATTATTGTAATCACTTAGGGGGCTACAAACTGTACCCATATAAGAAGGAAAAATTAATTGATAAATGTATGTGTGTTCTGACTACTCCAACAAACAACCATTCCCTATCTCTCTCCCCAGCCTCAGGAATTCCTATTCCCTGAGACATAACAACATTGAAATTAGGCCAATTAATAATCCTACAATGGTCTTTACATGTTTGAGTGAAAGAAAGAGTTATATATCTCATTTTAAATTAAAAGTGAGATATGATTAAGGTTAGTAAGGAAGGCATGTTGAAAGTCAAGACAGGCTGAAAGATAGGCCTTTTGCATCAATTAGTAAAGTTGTAAGTGTAAATGAAAAACTCTTGAAGGAAATTAAAAAGGCTGCTACAATGAGCATGTGAATGACAAGAAAGTGAAACAGTCTTACTGCTAATATGAAGAAAGTTTTAGGGGTCTGGATAGAAGATCTAATCAGCAGCAACATTCCCTTAAGATAGTCCAATCCAGAGCAAAACCCTGTCTCTTCAATTCTATGAAGCCTGGGAGAGGTGAGGAAGCTGCAGAAGAAAAGTCTAAAGCTGGTAGAGATTGGTTTATGAGGTTTAAGGAAAGAAGCTGTCTCCATAACATGAGTACAAGGTGAAAGAACAAGTGCTGTTGTAGAAGCTGCAGCAAGTTATGCGGAAGATCTAGATAAGATAATTAATGAATATGGCTATGCTGAAGAACAGATTTCCAATCCAGACAAAATAGGTTTCTATTGGAAGAAGATGCCATCTAATACTTTCATAGCTAGAGAGCTAGATTCAGCATTCTAGATGCCATTAAGAACATTTGTGATTCATGGGAGAGGTCAAAATATCAACACTAACAGGAGTTTGGAAGAAGTTGATTCCAACCCTCATGGATGACTTTGAGACGTCAATGGAGGAACTAACTGCATATGTGGTGGAAGTAGCAAGAAAAATATAATTAGAGGTGGATCCTGAATAGTACTGAATTGCTGCAATCTCATGATAAAACTTTAATGGATCAAGTATTGCTTCTTATAGATGAACAAAGAAAGTTGGTTTCTTGAGATGGAATCTACTTCTGATGAAGATGCTGTGAAGATTGTTGAAATGGAAATAAAAGATTTAGAATATTATATAAACTGACTTGATAAAGCAACAGCAGGGTTTGAGAGGATTGACTCCAATTTTGAAAGAAGTTCTACTGTGGGTAAAATGTTATTCCATGCTACAGAGAAATTGCTCATAAGAGAAAAAGTCATTCAATGTGGCAAACCTCTAATTGCTATCTTTTACAAAATTATCACAGCTGGAGCATCTTGGAGGCTCAGTGGGTTAAGCATACAACTTTTGATCTCAGATCAGGTCTTGAGCTCAGGGTCATGAGTTCAAGGGCTGTGTTGGGCCCCATGTTGGGTGTGGAGCCTACTTTTTAAAAAAAATTACCACAGCTGCTCCAAACTTCAGCAACCATTACCCTGTTAAATCAGCAGCCACCAACATTGAAGCAAGATCCTTCTCTAGCAAAAAATAATAAAGAAAGAAAGAAAGAAAGAAAGAAAGAAAGAATCACTGAAAACAAAGATGATTGTTAGCCATTTTTAACAATGAAGTATTTAAATTAGATATGTACATATTTTTAGACATAATACTATTGCACACTTGTACTACACTAGAGTGTAAACATAACTTCTATATTCACTGAAAAAACAAAAATTCCACTTGACTTCCTTTATTGCAGTATTGGACTAAACTTGTGATATCTATGAGGTATGCCAGTGTATGAAACATGGACAGGATACAGGTAAAACATATACTTATTTATTTCTAGCACATTTTCTTGCCCCACTCATGTGTAAGCTCCCTGCCTGGTGCACTGGGCCAGACCTCTGGAAAAAAATACTCTGTAGTAGAGCGTGTACTGTTTAGAATGCTGACAAAATAATTTTTGTTGGCTAGACAATCAATAGCTTTCTGTATGCGCTAGTATGCTCAATAAATGTCAATTGCTCATAACAGCTATAATTTTTTCTTTAAAAACATGAAACCTTTTGAGGTGACATATATGTGTAGGTCATGAGGTAGACACTATAGATACTATTCCAATTTCTCCCCTTTTTTTGGAGAGAGGGAGAGAGCAGAAGGAAAGAAAGAATCTTATGCAGGCTGCATGCTCAGCCCAATGTGGGGCTCGATCTCACAGCCTTGGAATCGTGACCTGAGCCAAAATCAAGAGTGAGACACTCAACCAACTAAGCCACCCAGCTAATGCCCCCATTATCTCATGTTATACTCCCAAAACCACAAGGGAGATATTTTCATTATTATTTTATATAATTATATATATATATATTATTATAAATATAATAAATATATTATAAATATATTTAAATATAACAAATATAAATATAAATATAAATATATATTTTATTATATAATTATAGAGTATTATATAAATATAAAAACTAAAGTTTTATACATATATATAAAACTAAAGAATTTAAGCAGTATTTCCAAAGACATTATCTCCTTAGATTCTGAGCAGAAAAAGTCTTAGCCCAAAGCCTCACTTTCAAAGAGTCAGCATCTGGCCCTCCTCTGGATTCTTTATTCCAAGTAGTGAAGAATCAATGGGCCAAGTTATGTCTACTTGGAGTCTTCACTAATTTCCATTTAGACCACACTCTACACACCTAAGACCCTAGGATATACTGCTCCAAAGACCTGAAGCCCAAATCCCAAACCCGCTTGTGCCTCTTCTCCAAGTGTATCTTGAGAGTGAGCCACATTCCTTGTGGGTTCACACTAAGGGTAAAATAGATGAGATAACTGAAAAGGCAGAACCTCCTTCATAAGAGACTATTTGGACGAATCTAAAGGAAAGGGTGTACTGCTAGGCCATTAGGAACTCAGAGATGGCAATGGCCAGTTAGCACAAAATAATCAGAGAAAACTTCAAGGAGGAAAAAGACCTTGACAAGAGCCTCAGAGAGTGGGAAGAACCTAAATTAAGGTAAAGAAGACAGAACAATCAGACTGAACCTAAGTCCTGTGTCCTTACAATCACCCTGGCCTATCTCATGCTGCCTTGCTAGAAGTCCCTTTGTTCCTCCTTGGGGGTGGGGGGTGGGGGTTAAGTCTTTTGACGGTGGTTATCACCTTAAAGCAGGATCAATGTAAGCACTTTTCAACATGTTCTGCACTTAACCCCAAGGTCTTTCTCACTTATTTCCAAGTCATGGAACCTGAACTGGTCAACCTTTCTGGAAAGTACATATTTAAGCAATTGCTAAGTATTTAAAATATGCATTCCCTTCAGCCTGTAAACCTCATTCTTAGGTACTCATCCTAGGAAGTATTTAATGCTAGTCGCAATGACTTACAATGCCAAAGTTTATAGATCTGGATACCTAGCTTAAATCCTTTGACTTGGACTTGAATGTACAAAGAGACACAACAAGTGAAAAGCAGCAACGAAGGAACAGAAAGAGAGGATTGTTCTAGGCAATAGCAGACATGCATCCAAGCACATGCACAAACACATGCACATTCACACATGTGTGTGCACACTCTCATGAGCCAAACATTTTTCCACCTAGTTGCAATAGAGGATAAAGAAGACAAACTTGATGATTCCGTTAAAACAATTCAAACTACAACAATGGTATGTACCATTTAGAAATGGAAGTAACCATTATATTATACATACATAAAAATAAAAAAGGTAAATTGAGGGGCGCCTGGGTGGCTCAGTCAGTTAAATGTCCAACTTTTGATTTTTGGTTCAGGTCATGATCTCATGGTTTGTGAGATTGAGTTCTGTGTCAGGCTCTACACTGACAGTGAGGAACTTGTTTGGGATTCTCTCCTTCTCTCATTTCCCCTCCCTCACATGTGCTCAATCTTTTTCTCAAAATAAATAAATATTTTTAAAGTAAATTGAAAGTTAACATATGCAGTACTACATTTCTGTAACAACATACATATATTTATTTTTGTGCATTTAAAATATGAGCATATAATTGCACCATAACATAATAAGTCCACAAAATAATAAAAGCCCTATATGAAAACCCACAGTAAACATCATACTCAATGGGGAAAAACTGAGAGTTTTTCTTCTATGGTCAAGAACAAGAAAAGGATGTCCATTCTCACCACTTTTATTCAACATAGTACCTATGTCACAGCAATCATAGAAGAAAAAGTAATAAAAGGCATCCAAATTTGGTAAGAAAGAAGTAAAATGTTCACTATTTGAATATAACACGATACTAAATAAACAAAACCCTAAAGACTCAAAAAAAAAAACTACAACTGATAGATGAATTCAGTAGGGCTCAATATGAATGGATACAAAGTTAGTGTACAGAAATCCATTGTGTTTCTACATGCTAATAATGAAGCAGCAGAAAGAGAAATTAAGAAAACAATCCCATTTACAATTGCACCAAAAATAATAAAATATCTGGGAATAAAATTAACCAGGAAGTGAAAGAAATGTATTCTGAAAACTATAAAACATTAATGAAATAAATTAAATATGGCACAAAGAGAAAGACATTGGGGTGCCTGGGTGGCTCGGTTGGTTAAGAATCCGACTTCAGCTTAGGTCATGATCTTGCAGTTTGTGAGTTCAAGCCCTGTGTCGGGCTGTATGCTAACAACTCAGAGTCTGGACCCTTTTTCGGGTTCTGTGTCTCCCTCTCTCTCTGTCCTTCCCTGGCTCACACTCTGTCTCTATGTCTCTCTGTCTCTCTGTCTCTGTCTCTCTATCTCAAAAATAAATAAACATTTTTTTTAAATAAGAAAAAAATGAAAGACATTCCATGCTTATGGATTGGAAGAAGAAATATTATAAAAATGCCCATACTACCCAAAACAATCTGCAGATTTAATGAAATTACTATCAAAATCTCAACAACATTTTCACAGAACTAGAACAATCTTAACATTTTTATGGAATTAGAGAAGACCTTGAATAGGCAAAACAATCCTAAAAAAGAAGAACAAAACTAGAGGTATTACAGTCCCAGATTTCAAGTTCTACTACAAAGTTGTGGTATTCAAAACAGTAAGGTACTGGCACAAAAATAGACATGTAGATCAATGGAATAGAATAGAAATCCCAGAAATAGATCCATGATTATATGGCCAATTAATCTTTAACAAAGAAGGAAACAATATGCAATCGGAAAAAGACAGTCTCTTCAACAAATGGTGCTGGAAAA
Organism: Prionailurus bengalensis; assembly: GCF_016509475.1. NCBI lineage: Eukaryota > Metazoa > Chordata > Mammalia > Carnivora > Felidae > Prionailurus > Prionailurus bengalensis. The sequence continues at coordinate 83,812,378 of NC_057361.1, read as the reverse complement.
ACTGGACAGCTACATGCAAAATAAAAAAAAAAACTGGACCACTTTCTTACACCATACACAAAAATAAACTCAAAATGCATTAAAAATCTAGACGTGAGACTCAAAACCATAAAAATCCTAGAAGAGAGCACAGGCAGTAATTTCTCTGACATCGGCCATAGCAACATTTTTCCAGGTGTTTCTCCTCAGGCAAGGGAAACAAAATCAAAATAAACTTTTGGGACTATATCAAAATGAAAATCTTCTGCACAGCAAAGGAAACAACCGACAAAACTATAAAAGACAACCTACCGAATGGGAGAAGATATTTGCAAATCTGATAAAGTGTTAGTATCCAAAATATATAAAGAACTTATACAACTCAACACGACAAAAACAAATAATCCAGTTGAAAATGGGCAGAAGACGAGAACAGGCATTTCTCCAAAGAAGACATCCAGGTGGCCAACAGACACATGAAAAGATGATCAACATCACTTATCATCAGGAAAATGCAAATCAAGGCCACAATAAGGGGCCCCTGGGTGGCTCAGCCACTTAAACATCTGACTCATGATTTCAGCTCAATCATGATCTCACAATTGTGAGATTGAGCCCCATGTCAGGCTCTGCACTGACAGTGTGGAGCCTACTTGAGATTCTCTCTCCCTGTCTCTCTCTTCCTCCCTCTTTACCTCTCCACCACTTGTACTCTTTATCTCTCTCTCAAAATAAACAAACATTAAAAAAACCCACAGTGAGATACCACCACACACCAAATGACTGGTAGACAACCTGGATGGCTAAAATCAACAACATAAGAAACAACAAGTGTTGGTAAGGATGTGGAGAAAAAGGAATCCTCTTGCACTGTTGGTGTGAATGCAAATTATTACAGCCATTGTGGAAAACAATATGGAGCTTCCTGAAAACTTTACAAATTAAAATACCATATTATCCAGTAATTCCACTACTGAGTATTTACCCAAATGGGATGAAAACACTAATTTGAAAAGACATATGCACCCCTATGTTTATTCCAGCACTATTTACAATAGCCAAATTATGAAAGCAGTCCACATGTCAATAGATAGATACATGACTAAGGAAGATGTGGTACACACACACACACACACACAGTGGAATAGTGTCAGCCATTAAAAAGAATGAAATCTTGCCATTAGCAGCAACATAGATGTAGCTGGATATTATAATACTAAGTGAAATAAGTCAGTCAGAGAAAGACAAATACCATATGATTTCCCTTATATGTGGAATTTAAGAAACAAAACAAAGGGCAAAGGGATAAACCAAAAACAGACTCTTAAGTATAGAGAACAAATTGATGGCTACCAGAGGAGAGATGGGTGTGCTGACAGCTCAGAGCCTGAGGCCTTCTTCGGATTCTGTGTCTCCCTCTTGCTCTGCCCCTCATGCTATGCTATGCTATGCTATGCCTCATTCTCTCTCTCTCTCTCTCTCTCTTTCTCTCTCTCTCTCAAAAATAAATAAACATTTAAAAACAATTTTAAAAGACTTATTGAATCACTTTATTGTACACCTGAAACTTATATAACACTGCATGCTAACTGACTGTAATTAAAATACAAATTTAATGAAGGAGAATAAAAGGGAAACAAAGGCAAAAGAGCATGATACAAGAATTAGACAACTCAGTGACTCATTAAAGGAATAACATCCAAGTCATAGGGGTCCCATAAGATGAAGAGAGAGAAAAAGCTATAGAAGGTTTATGTGAGCAAATCATAGTGGAAAACTTTCCTAACCTGGGGAAAGACACAGACATCAAAACCCAGGAAGCACAAAGAACTTCCATAAGATTCAACAAAAACTGACCATCAACAAGGCATATCATAGGCAAATTCACAAAATACACAGACAAGGGAAGAATCATGAAAAAAGCAAGGGAAAAAAAAAGTTCTTAACCTACAAGGGAAGACAGATCAGATTTGCAGTAGACCTATCCACAGAATTTTGGCAGGCCAGAAAGGAATGGCATGATATATTCAATGTGCTGAATCAGAAAAATATGCAGCCAAGAATTCTTTATCCAGCAAGTCTGTCACTCAAAATAGAAAAGATAAAAAGTTTCCTAGACAAAAAAACTAAAGGAGTTCATGACCACGAAACCAGCCCAGCAAGAATTTTAATGGGGGAATCTCTGAGGGGAGAAAAGATGAAACAAAACAAAAAAGACCAAAAGCAAAAAAAGACTAGAAAGGACGAGAGAACACCACCAGAAATTCCAACTCTACAGGCAACACAATGGCAATAAGTTCATCTCTTTCAGTACTCACTCTATATGTCAATGGATTAAATGTTCCAAACAAAAGACATAGGGTACCAGAATGGATAAGAAAAAAGATCCATCTATATGCCTTTTACAAGAGACCTATTTGAGACCTAAAGTAACCTTCAGATTGAAAGTACCTAGATGGAGAACCATCTATCATGCTAATGGTTGCCAAAAGAAAGCCAGAGTAGCCATACTGTTATCAGACAATCTAGATTTTAAAATAAAGACTGTAACAAGAGATGAAGAAGGGCATTACATCATAATTGAGGGGTCTATCCACCACGAAGACCTAACGATTAGAAACATCTATGCCCCCAAAGTGAGACACCCAAATATATAAATCAATTGATCACAAACATACAGAAACTCATTCATAATAATACCATAATGGTAGGGGACTTCAACACCCCACTTACAGTAATGGATAGATAATCTAAACAGAAAATCAACAAGGAAACAATGGCTTTGAATGACACACTGGACTGGAAGGACTTAACAGATGTATTCACAAGAATCCATATTAAAGCAGCAGAATACACATTCTTCATGAGTGAACATGGAGCATTCTCCAGAATAGATCACATACTGGGACACAAATCAGCCTCAACAAGTACAAACAGATCAAGATCATACCTTGCATATTTCAGACTACAATGCTATGAAACTTGAAATCAACCACAAGAAAAAAAAATTGGAAAGCAACAAACACTTATAGACTAAAGAACCTCCTACTAAAGAATGAATGGGCTAACCACAAAATTAAAAAGGAAATTAAAAAGTACATGGAAGTCAATGAAAATGATAACACCACAGCCAGAAACCTCTGGGACGCAGCAAAGACAGTCATAATAGGGAAGTATATAGCAACCCAGGCTTTCCTAAAGAAGGAAGAAAGGTCTCAGATACACAAACTAACCTCACAGCTTAAATAAAGAGCTGGACAGAAAACAGCAACTAAAACCCCAAATCAGTGGAAGACAGGAACTACTAAAGATTAGAGCAGAAATGAATACTATCGAAAAAAAAAAAAAAAACAGAAACAAAACAGTAGAACAGATCAATGAAACAAGGAGCTGGTTCTTTGAAAGAATTAACAAAATTGATAAACCACTAGACAGTTTGATCAAAAATAAAAAGCAAAGGACCCAAATAAATAAAATCAAGAACGAAAGAGGACAGATCACAACCAACACTGCAGAAATACAAACAATAATAATAGAATATTATGAACAATTATATGCCAATAAATTCGGCAACCTGAGAGAAACAGACAAATTCCTAGAAACATATAAAGTACCAAAACTGAAACAAGAAGAAATAGACAATTTGAACAGACCCATAACCAGTAAGGAAATCAGATTAGTAATCAAAAATTTCCCTCAACACAAGAGTCCAGGGCCAGATGGCTTTCCAGGGGTATTCTACCAAACATTTAAAGAATAGTTAACACCTAGCATTTTGAAGTTGTTCCAAAAAAGATAGAAATGAAAGAAAAACTTCCAAACTCATTCTATGAAGCCAGCATTACATTGATTCAAAAACCAGACAAAGACCCCATGATAAAGGAGAACTACAGAACAATTTCCTGATGAACATGGATGCAAAAATCCTCAACAAGATACTAGCCAACCAAATCCAACCATACATTAAAAGAATTATTCACCATGACCAAGTTGGGATTTATACTTGTGATGCAGGGCTGGTTCAATATCTGCAAAACAATCAATGTGATACAACACATCAATAAAAGAAAGGGCAAGAACCACATAATCCTCTCAATAGAGAAAGCATTTAACAAAATACAGCATCCTTTCATGATAAAGGAAGTAGGGATAGAAGGATCAAACCTCAAGATCATAAAGCCATATACAAAAGACCCACAGATAATATCCTCAGTGGGGAAAAACTGAGAGCTTTCCCCCTAAGGTCAGGAACACGACAATGATGTCCACTCTTGCCATTGTTATTCAAGATAATGTTGGAAATCCTAGCCTCAGCAATCAGACAACAAAAAAGAATGAAAAGCATCCAAATCGGCAAGGAGGAAGCCAAACTTTCCCTCTTCACAGATGGCATGATACTGTACATGGAAAATCCAAAAGATTCCACCAAAAACCTGCTAGAACTGATACATGAATTCAGCAAAATGGTCGGATATAAAATCAATGCACAGAAATTGGTTGCATTCCTATACACCAACAATGAAGCAACAGAAAAAGAAATCAATGAATCGATCCCATTTACAATTGCACCAAAACCCATAATATACCTAGGACCAAACCTAACCAAAGAGGTGGAAAATCTATACACTGAAATCTATAGAAAGCTTATGAAAGAAATTGAAGAAGACACAAAAAAAATTGGAAAAAATATCCCATGCTCCTGGATAGGAAGAACAAATATTGTTACAATGTCAATACTACCCAAAGCAGTCTATATATTCAATGCAATCCCTATCAAAATAACACCAGCATTCTTCACAGAGCTAGGACAAACAATCCTAAAATTTGTATGGAACCAGAAAAGACCCCAAATAGTCAAAGCAATCTTGAAAGAGAAAACCAAAGCTGGAGGCATCATAATCCCGGACTTCAAGATGTATTACAAAGCTGTAATCATCAAGACAGTATGGTACTGGCACTAAAACAGACACAAAGATTAATGGAACAGAATAAAGAACCCAGAAATGGACCCACAAACGTATGGCCAACTAATCTTTGACAAAGCAGGAAAGAATACCCAATGGAATAAAGACAGTCTCTTCAGCAAATGGTGTTGGGAAAATTGGACAGTGACATGCAGAAAAATGAACCTGGACCATTTTCTTATGCCTACAAAAATCAAATCAAAATGGATGAAAGACCTAAACGTAAGACAGGAAGCTACCAAAATCCTGGAGGAGAAAGCAGGCAAAACACTCTTTGGCCTCGGCCACAGCAACATCTTACTCAACACGTCTCTGGAGGCAAGGGAAACAAAACCAAAAATGAACTACTGGGACCTCATCAAAATAACAAGCTTCTGCACAGTGAAGGAAACAATCAGCAAAACTAAAAGGCAACCAATAGAATGGTATAAGATATTTGCAAATGACATATCAGATAAAGGGTTAGTATCCAAAATCTATGAAAAACTTATCAAACTCAACACCCCAAAAAACAAATAATCCAGTGAAGAAATGCACAAAAGACATGAATAGACACTTTACCGTAGAAGACATCCAGATGGCTAATAGACACATGAAAAAATGCTCAATATCACTCATCATCAGGGAAATATAAGTTAAAACCACAAAGAGATATCATGTCACACCAGTCAGAATGACTAAAATTAACAACTCAGTCAACAAGAGATGTTGGTGAGGATGTGGAGAAAGAGGATCTCTTTTGCACAGCTGGTGGGAAAGCACACTGGTGCAGCCACTATAGAAAACACCGAGGTTTCCTCAAAAGTTAAAAATAGAACTACCCAATGAACCAGCAATTGCACTAGTAGGTATGTATCCAAAGGATACAGGTGTGTTGTTATGAAGGGACACATGCACACCAGTGTTTATAGCAGTGCCATCAACAATAGCCAAAGTATGGAAAGAGCCCAAATGTCCATCGACAGATGAATGGATAAAGAAGATACACATACATATACAATGGAGTATTACTTGGAAGTCAAAAAGAAAGAAATCTTGCCATTTGCAACAACGTGGATGGAACTAGAGGGTATTATGCTAAGCAAAATAATTCAGTCAGAGAAACACAGATATCATATGACTTCACTCATATTTGGAATTTAAGATGCAAAACAGATGAACATAAGGAAAGGGAAGTGAAAATAATATAAAACCAGGGAGGGGGACAAAACATAAAAGACTCTTAAATACAGAGAATCAACTGAGGGTTGCTGGAGGGGTTGTGGGTTGGGAGATGGGCTAAATGGGTAAGGGGCATTAAGGAAGACACTTGTTGTGATGAGCACTGGGTGTTATACATAGGGGATGAATAACTGGAATCTACTCCTGAAAACATTATTTCACTACATGCTAACTAACTTTGATGTAAATTATAAATAAATATATAAATACTCAAAAGGGGCCAAAAATTGATGAAAATAAATAATAGAAGCAAACTTGTACTGCGAGATAAATTAATAAATTTTTAAATGTGGTTCCCTGAGAATAGAGAAAATAACTAATGAATAGTATTTGGAGTTTGACACAGATCTAGGACAATGTGGTTTTTAGAATATGATAAAGATTGCCTTTCAAATTCAGCAGAAAAAGCTAAACAAATATTTAAATTTCGTGTTATTCTATACTATGCTGACTTGGACAATAGTCAGTCCATGCAGCTCCTGGACCTAGACTTCTCAGTCTGAGGGACAAGAGTTCATTGCCATCCTCATCTTCACCAGGGATTGTCATTAAGTGAACCTCCATATATGTACAACATAGAATAGCCATCAAAAAGTGAATGTATAGACATTGATAAGTAAGTCTCATCAATTCATAAGGACGACATATAGAACAATAAGTAAATTGGAGCTAGAATATCAGGTTCGACACACTCCAGTGTTAAAATGTGTTACATAAAATTTTTGAGCCTCAGTTTTTTTTCTCAGTAAAGTTAGAATAATATCTTCAACACAGGTATAACTCCATGGGTATAAATATAAAAAAACACAAATGGAAAGCATCCACTATTTTTCTAGTGCTGAGCTAGGTTTAAGAGGATAAAACTGACCTGTAGGAAATGATGTTTTGGCAAGGTAGGTTAAAACCCTTTAACACGAACATATTTAGAGGATGATTGTGGACTAAAAGGTAAAGAACAAAAAAAAGTTTAGAGAAAGGGCCCAGTCTTCATGAGCTGAGTTAGTCTGAAAGACTAGAGATCAAAAAAGTTTTTAACACAGTCCTGGTGATGGTGAGGAGGAGCAGAGACTCTCATGCATTTTTGATGCAACTGTTAATTGGTTACAACCTCTTAGGAGAAAAATTTGGAAATATTTATAATAATTAAAATATGTTTAATTTTGTATTGAGAAATTCACATAAAATAAAATGAACTATTTTAAGTGGAATTTACTATATTCACATTGTTCACTTCTATCTGGTTCTAAAACGTTTTTATTATCCCCCAAAGTTTTCCCTTTACCAATTAAACAGTTACTCCCTCTTCTGCCCTTTCCCAGCCCTGGAAACCACTAATTTGTTTTTTTGTCTTTATTGGATTTACATATTCTGACATTTGACATATATAGAATCATCCAATAGGTGACCTTTCACGTTTGGTTTCTTGCACTTAGCATAATTTTTTCAAGGTTCACTCCTTGAAAAATGTACCTTGAAAATGTAACTTGAAAATAGCAAGTTATCAGTACGTCATTCCTTTTTTAGGGCTGAATAATATTCCATTTTATGAATGTACTACATTTTGTTTATCAGCTCATCAGTTAATGGACATTTGGGTTGTTTCCACCTTCAGGCTGTTGTTAATAGTGCTTCTATAAACATTTGTGTATACACATTATTTGAAAACCTATTTTAAATTCTTTGGGGTTCATGCCTAGGAATGAAATTATTGGGTCATCAAGTAATTCTATGTTTAACTTTAAAAACTGCCAAATTGTTTTCTACAGAGACTGTGCCATTTTACATTCCCACCAGCAATTCATAAGGGTTACAATTTCTCCATGTCCTCACCAACACATTATTTTTATTTTAATGGATTAGAGCCATCTTAGTGAGTTTAAAGAGGAATCTCACTGTGGCTTTGATTTGCATTTACCTAATGACTAATAATTTTGAACATATTTCTGTGTTACTTTGAGCTAACTGTGTATCTTTTTTGGGGGAAAAGTCTATTAAAGTCCTTTGCTGAGTTTTTAATTGGGTTGTTTGTCTTTTTGTTGTTGAATTGTAGCTCATTATATATTTTGGATACTAGACCCTTATCAGATACATGATTTATGAACATTTCTCCCATTTTGTAGGATGTTTTTTCACTTCCTTGAAAGTGTCATCTGGTGCATTAGGTTTTTAATCTTGATGAAGTCCAATTAATTTATCTACTGTGTGTGTGTGTGTGTGTGTGTGTGTGTGTGTTTGATGCTTTAGGTGTCATTTTTAAGAATCCATTGCCAAATACAAGGTCATGAAGATTTATTCCTAGTCTTCTTCCAAACATTTTATGGTTTTAGCTCTTATATTTGTGTCTTTAATCCATTTTGAGTTTATTTTTGAGATAACATGAGGTAAGTCTAATCTCATTCTTGTGCATATGGATATTCAGTTGTCTCATCACTGTTGTTTCTTTCTCCCATTGCATGGACTTGTTGCCCTTGTCCAAAATTAATTGACGATGGATGTATGGGCTTATTTCTGGACTCTCAGTTCTATTCCATTGATCTAAATGTCTATCCTTATGCCAGTAGTACACTGTTTTGATGACTCTAAATTTGTAGGGTGTTATTTTTTATTTTTTATTAAATTTAGTTTTGAGAGAGAGAGAGAGAGAGAGAGAGAGAGAGAGAGAACAAGCAAGGGAGGGGCAGAGATGAAGGGAGAGAATCCCAAGCAGGCTCTGTGCTGACAGTGGGGCTCAAACTCATGAACCATGAAATCATGACCTGAGCCAATACCAAGGGTCGAACACTTAACTAACTGAGCCACCCAGGTGCCCCTGCAGGGTATTAAAATAAGAAAGTATGAGTCTTCCTACCTTTTTTTGAGATTTTTTGGGGCCTATTTGGGATTTCTTGTAATTCCATATGAATTTTATTCTCATCTTTTCCATTTCTGGAAAATATACTTTTCTTATTTTGATAGGGATTGCATTGAATTTTTTGATTGCTCTGGGAATTATTACCATCTTAACAAATACTGAATCTTCCAATCCATGAACATGTGGCATCTTTCCATTTATTTAGTACTTACTTAATTACTTTTATCAATTTTGTCATTTTTTAGTGTACAAATCTTGAGATACCTTGGTTAAATTTATTTATGAGTATTTATTATGTTTCATGCTTTTGTACATAGAATTGTTTTTGTAATTTCATTGTTGGATTGCTCATTGCTAGTGTATAGAAATACAACCAATTTTGGATGGCTGATCTTGTATCCTGCAATTTACCACATTCATTTCTGAGTCCCGGTAGCCTTCTTGCATATTATTTTGATTTTTTTGAAAGTTTTACGTTTATTTATTTTTGAGAGACAGAGTGACAGAGCACAAGTGGGGGAGGGGTAGAGAGAGAAGGAGACCGAAAATCCAAAGCAGGCTCCAGGCTCTGAGCTGTCAGCACAGAGCCCAACGCAGGGCTCACACTCACAAACCTTGAGATCATGGCCTAAGCTGAAGGAGGGTGCTTAGCCGACCTAGCCACCCAGGCGCCCCTGGGATGTTCTATATATAAGACCATGCCATTGACAAAGATAATTTCTGCTTCTTTATTTCCAGTTTGGATTCAATTACGTTTTTCTTGCTTAATTTCTCTGGCTGGGACTTCCAGTACAAAACTTGTGAAAGCAAACATCCTTGACTTATTTGCGATCTTACATGGAAAACTTTCAATATTTCACTATTGAATATAAACTAGCATTGAATTTTTCATAAATTCCCTTTATTATGTTGACACAGTCTGCTTATGTTCCTAGTTTATGGACTTTTTTATCATGAAAGGGTATTGGAGTTTGCTAAATGCTTCTTTTTTTGTATCAATTGATACAATAATATGTTTTTCTTTCTTATATTAATTTAATATATATTACATTAATTTATTTTCATATGTTGAATCACCCTTGAATTTCGTGGGTTAACCTCAATTCTTCATGAAGTAAATATTTTAATATTCTGCTGGCTTAGTTTGTTAGTATCTCTTTGAGGATTTTTGGATCAATACTCATCAAGACTTTGGAGGTGATGGATATGTTTATGGTATACATTCTGGTAGGTAAACAAATCAGTAAAGTACGCACATACCATATGATCCAGCACTTTCACTGCTTTATATTATCATAGAGATATATACACATATGTGCACAGGAAAGCATAAATAGATGCTTTTTATGGCATTGCTTCCAAGAACCAAAATACTAGAAATAGCTTAAGTCACCAAAAGGAAAAGGTCAAATAAACTGTGGTCTATCTATACTAAGAAAACTACACAGTAATTTAAAAAATGAGATTCTTATATTGAAGCATCTCCAGGAATATTGTTAAGTAAAAACAATAGGACAGTAGATGTAATATTATAATATTTAATGAAAATGCAAAACAGGGGATGCCTGGGTGGCTTAGTCAGTTAATCCTCTGACTCAGGGTTTCAGCTCAGGTCATGATCTCAGGGTTTGTGGAATTGGCCCCGCAGTTGGACTCTGTGCTAACAGCACAGAGCCTGCTTGGGATTCTCTCTCTCCTCTCTCTGCCCATCCCCCACTCAAATGCATGCACGCTCTTTCTTTGTTTCAAAATAAATAAATAAACTTTATAAAATGCAAAACAGAAATATATAAATTTCTAGATGGATATCCATCAAACTGATCAGTGTTTAATTGTGGGAAGGGGATTGAAATTGGAAGTGTGGGTAGAGCAGTATATTAAGATGAACTAGGCTATCTCAGTGGTTTTTAAAGCAGTTTATTACTCATTCCTGTCATAGTTTAATGAGAGTTATTGGTTCTCCTGTATGGCTCGCTCCCTTGATTATTCAGGTATCCAGCCTGCATTCATCTCACAGTCATGTGTTCCAGATGGCACACATGGTTTCCGAGGTTACTGAAAGGAGATGGAGAGATCACTCTGAATTGTTTAAAAGCCTTAGAAGTGTCTTATGTTACATTTTATGGCCCCAACATATGTGCAAGGGAGGCTGGAAAATGTAAAGGATCATGTACATTTTTACTTTCCAGAAACCATTCTATAGAAATATAAGCACCAATAATTTGAATATATGTGCAAACATGTTCATTGCAGACAGAATTATTTTTAGTAGGCAAAGCATAGAAATAACTTAAATTTTGAGTAATAGGGGAATGATTTTAGTAATGCAAGCTACATTCATACTATAGAAAATAGATTCATCTGTATTTGTGTTTACAGACGTCTGAAAACTCCTATAAGACTTTCACGCTGAGAGAGAGACACAAGTAACTTAAAGTCATATAAAGAAATAACAACAGTAAAGGTAACTACACAGGTAAATATAAAAGCAAATAGTTTTTTTTCATATTTGGTTTATAACTCCTCTTTTTTCCTTATATAACATAAAAGACAAATGCATAAAGCAATAATTATAAAGCTACGTTAATATGCACACTCACCATATATCCTGTTTCAGCTGAGTTGTGCAAAAGGAGTCTCCTTATAATGTCTTATGATTCCTAATTAAGAACTCCTGAAAGTCATAATGTAAAATTTAATTAAAATTAAAAAATACATTAATTTCTAGATGGATATCCATCAAACTAGTGAGTGTTTAATTGTAAGGAAAAGACTTAAATTGGAGGTATGGTTAAAGCAGTATATTAAAATGGACTAGGTAATTCATTATTTGTGACAATATTATTTGTGACAATAACAACATGAAAGTATGTAATGTCTTTACTTAACAATATTCCTGAAGTTGCTTCAATATAAGAATTTCATTCTTTTTAACTTCTGTGTAGTTTTCTTGGCATAAATAGACCACTGTTTATTTGACCTTTCCCTTTTGATGACCTAGGCTATTTCTATAATATTGGCACTTACAAACAGTGACAAAATAAACATCTATCTATGCTTTCCTGTGCATGTGTGTACATATATCTCTATGGTAATACAAAGAAGTGGAAGTGCTGGATCATATGGTATGTACATATTTTTATTGGTTTGTTTACCTTTTTCTTTTCCATTTGAAAAAGCTATTGGGGTTATAGAGATATTTTCCCATTGTCTGTCATGGTATTAAAAATACTTTCTCACAGCCTATTTCTTGTATGTGGACCTTTTATATTTATTCCTTCATAATTCTGGAATTTTTTTCCTGACTAAGAAGATAATGACATCACAAGATTATACATTTTTAGTTAAATTGCATTGCAATATATTATTCTTATTCTTCACATTTTCTTTCTTTTTTAAAAAAATTATTTTTAAGTAATCTCTACACGCAATGTGGGGCTCAAACTCACAAACCCTAGATGAAGAGTCACATGCTCCACTGGCTGAGCAACCCAGGTGCTCCTTGTTCTTTACATTTTCATCTTTAATCCATGTGGGATGTATTTTTGTGTACTTGGTGAATAGGAGTCTGTGTTCATTTCCTTTTGATTGGACGGTACATGTACTTGATTCTTAGGTTTAAAAAATCCTTGAAAATATGTGAAATCTTTAAATAAAAACGTGTATAGCTAAATATTTGCTCACCACTATGACTATTTTCCTACAGTTGAATTGTTCAGTCATGGTATATGCAAAATGTACACCTTTTGGTACTCATTGTGAATAGAAGCAAAAACTATGGATGTAGCAATTTACTCTCTCATTGAGCATCAGAATCCCTACATCTTGAAAAAAATTGAGTATTGGAAACAAACATTTGCCTATTTTATAGGTGGATAACAATTTGTTGTTTTCTTTTTCTTTTTTTTTTTACTCCTACCAAGGATAAATGTTTAGTGTTCACATAGATTTACTTGGTGGATACACAATTTTCAGGCTATTATAAACACCATTTTGACCTTCAGGAGCCCTTAATTATGAAATATAAACCATTTGGCTCTTTGATTATAAGGAGACCTGTTCTGCACTGCTCTTGGCTGAAACAGTGTCTGTAGTGAGAGTTTATGAAGCAATAATGGTGACAATGATTTCATGGGAAACCCAAAATGGAGGGTCAGGGGCAAATGCAGAAATTCTGATTCAGAGTGTATGTAAGAGCATGAGTAAGCACTCCAGATGATTATAATGTAAAGATCTGTTTGAGACATCAGTTGTGCCCTGTTACAATAATTTTATAGACTGATTTGGGAAATAATCCCTTTCCTGTTAGGTTCTATTTGAAAACAAAAGTTATAGTTTGCACAGAAATAGATTGTTGTCAATTTTATGCAATCAGAAGTAAAACTGGGCCAAGAACACTAGATTCTAATTAAGCAAACGTTTATTAAATGCCCACTATATGTAAGTAAGTGATCAAGAATGTAATGAAATATATTGTGATGCAAAATTCAAGAAGTCCAATTAAGAAATAATGCCTAAGTGTGTATATGTATACCTATGTATACATACATTTATATATGCATATATATATAAGTGTATATGTGTGTGTGTTCATATACATCCTTTGTAAGACTAAATATATATATATATATATACACTTACACATGCACTAAAAATATATACCTTACATACATGTACATATATACACTAAAAAGTATATATACATATATTTCTATATATGTATATATATAATATGTTATATATATTATATATATGTTATATATATTATATATATCATATATATATTAGTCTTTTAAAGAATTTTTACATATGTTTCAGAAAGGGAAGTGATAGAAAGATGAGGATTGTTTTCTTAGATCTATTTCCTGCATTGTTTTGTGCAATTTATACATGTCCTCCGAGAGTCTTCTGAACCAGTAGGACAGGCCTGCCAGGAGCCTTCATGGAGAGATCATCTCACAAGAGAAGGAAGATAAAACCTTAGTGTTTAGAGGTAAGGCAGCAACTCTGACTACAGCACTTTTTTTATTCAAACTTGTACCTTGGTCCTACTCCTCAAATGACCTCATCTCATCATGTCTGACTCCTAGAGGAAGGGTCCTGGAATTAAAAACAAAAGGAGCTGTTTTGCTAAAAACTCTGCAAGACACTGTGGCTCAAGCAATCCTAGGGCAGCCTCACCTGTGTTAAGGGTCACTATAAAGCAGACAGGCTTCAGAAAAGAATGGAGGTTCAACCCAGTAAGGACTCCAGGAAATTGAGTGGGATTTGGCACCCATACACTCCAATGTGTCAGGAGCAGTGAGGGCCAGCAGAGAGTAAAGGACCCAGCAGAAGAGGTAGCAGTGCCCACCAGGCATGGCAGAACCCAGGGGAGGAGTGGGGTTCAACAGCAGATAACTGGCATGGAAGCCCCCAATGCCCTGCCTACTAGTGAACTTGTTCCTGAGCACAGGTAAGTCATGCCAGGGACCTCCCTCCAATAACTGATGTTCTGTAGTGGGTTGGGGTTCTGTATGCACAGGTGGGAATGAGTCCACCTGGCCCAGCTCAGAGTTGCCTCATTTCTTCCTTACAGCAGCTCTGTGAAGCAAATATTTTCCCCATGAAAAGACTGAGTCTAAGCTAGTCTATCTGTAATAATTTCCAGTTTTATTCCTCTGGCTAAGAGATCCAAAGGTAATTTGAAGTTTATATTTCTTCTTATAGTTCTTATCAAGAGATTATTAAGTGTTTTACTGCCCTTCAAAGGTGATTGACAAGTTTTTATTGTGTCTGTTTATTTTAGTTCTTTGTGACACAAATAATACACGCACACATGCACATATATTCATTTTTTTTGGAAAATGAGAAGACGCAGATAAGCAAAAAAGAAATAAAATACATATCACGCAGAAATTCACTGTTAAACTTTCGGTGTATAATAATTCTAACTTTTTCTTTTGCGTTATGTCATATATAAATGTACATATAAAGTGTGAATGTGTATATATATATGTGTGTATATATACACATACACACACTGTTCGGCAACTTATTATTTTCACTTTACAGTATACAGTGAGCATCTTCCCATGCATATGAATGAAACATCCTTATTAAATGAGTGAAACTGGGTCAAAAGATGAGATGTTGGAAGCAGGAGTCATATGCAAATCAAAGGAACATTGAAGGGTAGGAGTAAAATGGTAGCAATATTTAGCAAGAACATGCAGACAAAAAGAAACCAATGGTGGTAATATTAGCAACATAAAATAATTGAATTCAGCAGAGAAATGCATTAAATGGGATAAGGACGGTCCCGAGAATGCCTATGGTTAGAATGCAGAGCCCTAAATTTCTTTCTCAGACCCCTTATCTCTTCCAAACACCTTTCCACCTCATCTCCCGCCCTTGTCATTTCTTCATCCTTAAAATGCCTATAATCTATGTCCTCTTTAAATTCCTCGAGAGACTGAAGCAGCCTTTGCCTAAAATTCCCTTCTGTTTGCTGACGTTCAAATTCTCCATAGGGGCGATCTTCCTCTCTCTTTGGCACGCTGCACTTGGGCTTTCCTTCATTTTCTTTACAGGGTTTTTGCATGATGTTTCCAGCTTAAGTCCGGGGAGAAAATATAGAGCAAAATGCCTCGTTTCTTTTGATTCAGGTTTGTCAGTTTCTCTTTGAACAACCTACTCGCCTAATTTCCCACTCGGGCCACACAGGTCCAGCCCTTTGAAGTTTGAGATGCCTCCCCTTCCTATGCCACACGCCCCCCACCACTCTTCCTCCTTCCCCCTCTCCCGGCAACCCACCATTTCCCCAGCAGACAAGGCTAATGGCCTCTCCCACCGGCGGGAGAAAGGGAACGCACCGAGAGTTTAGCTGTGAGGCTGCAAATTTTACCCAGATCTTGCCCTTCCCAACTACCACCCTCAGAGACCCCGGGCTAAGTGCCTCCCCGACACTGACCTATGAGGATTAAGGATAATTTCCTCTTTTTCTTGCCTCCAGATGTCAGTGAACGCAGACCCGTGGACCTGCAGACAGAAAGGAAGGGGGAGGAGAGGAGGGAGCTCTCGGTGGATCCACCAGCCCCAGAGACAAGACACTCGTTATTATCTTGAGTCCGGGATCTTCATAACCATTGTCGCCCAAAATTTCCTACCTCCTGGTTCCCCTCCTATTCTTATCCCTTCCTCTGGATCTCTGTCCCCACCCCCCACCCCTCAACCTTCGGCTTAGTCCTTGCGAGGGCGGCTGTCTCCTCGGCACCCCCGCCGCCTCCCATGGCCCTCAGGGAGGCATTGAATGGAAGAAAATGTTTTCAAATTATGTTTAAATTTCTGCCTCCACCCCAGGATTCTAGCATTTCTCCACACAACAGTCCACAACTCATTTCCTCAACGGAAGTGGAGAAAGAGGAGGATAAACAGAAAGCTTATTTCCGATTATTTCTAAACTATCACTAAGTCTGTGGCTGTTTCTCAGGAGGCTTCCACCTATTCCCCCACCCTGTCCTTTCAAAAAATACAATAATATCCCAACGAGTTTGCAGGGGTTTGAGGAAAAGCGAGCCTGGACCTATTCCAGTCACTGGATTCAGCCACTACCACCCCCACGGGTCCCAGCGGTTCCCTCAAACCAACCTTCTGAGATTTAAGGAATTTAAGTCCTCCTTCTCTTGGCCACAAGCACAAACGCCTACAGGACAGTAAGGAACTGGGACCCAAAGGAGAAAGAAGCCCGTGAATATAAGGACTTCGCGGCAGCTCCTGGTCACGTGAGGATTATGTCATCCAACTCTGGTCCCCACTTTCCACTCCCACAAGCTGTGTTGCAGAAGTGGACCGACTTACCAATGTCCCACCTCCCCACCACACCAAGGACCTGTCATTCATTTTTGTCATTGCTAATTTCAGAGGTCAATAGTGGCCCCGTCTCTCTATGGTTGGAATTTGCCTTTCTCTGATTACCAGAGAAGGGCTGCAGCTTCCTAGAGTCGTATTAACCATTGTTACTTTTTAAGGTTGTGTTGAGAGAGATTACTCATCCTCTTCTAAACTACAACAGAAAGGTAGCAGTTTTCCCTTGACCACCTCCCCACCAGTCACTAATAGCCACATTTACCTTTCTGTTCAATTCTTAAAACCAAATTGTAGGGGGTAGAGTAAATTAGGAAAGAAAGTAACGATTGAGACGGCGGTTTTTTACTTTTATTCTGATAATTTCCTACTTTTCCATTTTTTCCATCAACTTATTGTATTCTTTTATTAATCAAAAATACAATAACAATAAATACATTTGGAAAAAGAGTCAAGATAGGAGGGAAAAAAGAACGAGGACACCTGTTTCTGCTGCTGAGTCAGAAAATAAATATAGACCCTCCAGGCAGACACATTTTTGGAAGTTTAAAACATACAGGGCAGCTGGATGCTACCCTTCTGAGGAGCTCGGCATGTGAGACCCTTTCATTAGGTGAACTACTAAGGCCATAATCCAACAGCACCTTGCCCTTAGATTTCCAGAGCTCAAAAATCAGTCATAAAACTTTACTGGTTTGATCTCAATATCATTCCCTCTCTCTCAGTTTGTACTATGCAGTTTTCTTTATTTCTTGTATTCAAAAGATCCCACCTTTCCTCAATAGTCTTATTCAGAATAAAATAGCTTTTCATTTGTCTCAGACATTGCCATCCTATTTATGTTTTCTTAGACCTCATTCAGCCACACTGGAGAATTAGATGTGGTGACAGAAACTGGCCACATTTAGTCACTTATCACACTGAATTTTTTGTTGCTAAGGATTTTGGCACTAATCTAAGTAGATTCTTTGTTGTTGATATGTTAATTTGAAATATATGCAACAGAAAGAGGAATGTGTTCTTAAAGCTTTTTTTTTTTAAGGAAGACCTTAGCTCATTATGAATACAAAGTTGCCACAAACAAGATTGATGTTAATAGTTCCAGAAAATACTTAAAAGAAAGAGGTCTTAAAAAGAGTGGAGTATTGTCACAGTTATTAAGAAATGGTAAGTTGTGATAGAGGCATAAGATTAATTGGTGGGGTGGGGAGTCCCTGAATCTTCTGTGAACACCTTTTCATACAGATGGTTAGACTCATGGTTCTCAAATGGCTGGAAGGATCCAGATGCTGAAGATTTTAGCATTGTTGTAGGAAACATATCTTTTAACAGATCTGGTTTTGAATTAATTGCATTTGCTTACCTGTTGTATAACCTTGAATATAAAACTTGGATATTAAAACTTCCTTGTGCCTCATCTATAAAATGAGGCTAATACTTCATAAAGTTGTCAAAATTAAATGATATAATTTATATAAACCATTTAGTATATGACTGAAAAATACCAAGTGCTCCAATAAATGACAGGTCTCAATGATTACCTCGTAAGGATTTTGGGAATCCTTCCAGTTCTCACTCTGGCTCTAGTGCCACCCCCTTATGAAAACAGCCATAAACTCCTGGACATTCACAACATTTACTGGTCTCTTTGACCTACAGCTTTTTACTTTCTAATAGAATAATGATTTCAAGCAACAGATATGATCATATCACTACCCTGAATTATTTTATCTCATCCACCAACAATCTCACTAGATAAGAACATCTTTAGTTGATTTTCTGAACATCTCATGGAATATATCTCCATTTCTAAGTAAGAGCTGGTATGAAACTGCATGCAATGCAAGCAAGGTAAGATATTTAGTTAGATTTGACTTGTTTCCTTAGTACTGACTCATGGCACTCACAGGTGAGGACAAAGAGGCATTATGTGTCATAAAAAGAAACTCCAACAATTAGGACCAGATACCTTCATAAGAGCTTGCCAAAAAGCATTTCTAAGCCAGCTCTACTACCCACAACAATCACCCCAGCCTTCCCTCTCCCCAACTCAGTGCAAGGAGATAGGTAAAGGTAAGATATAAAGAAATGTGGAAGCCATTGACTTTGTGGACAGGTCAGTGTTGTTCATTATAACAATGCCACCAATGATACTTCACACTTACATAATACTTATGTACCAGCAATTCTTATAAGCACTTTACATATGCTTATTATAAATTAATATTTATAATACTATTAATAGGAAACTAAGAAGTACAGAGATTAAATTGCTTACCCAAAGTCACACAATAAATAACGGATATAGAATTTTAAGTAAGATGCTCTGACTCCAGGGTTGGCACATGGTGCAAGTCAATTCTACAACTTTTTCATGGATGAAAGAAAGAACATAGATTATTCCCTCTTTTAAACCAAGTAGAGGTGGTATTTCTAAAAGGATCACATAAAGACAGAGGTCTGTGAAAAGGGAATACTGGTGTACAATCCTCGGTTAGATCACAGCTTAATCTGGTTGATCCAAAAGAGATAGCAAGGTGAAGACAGAGATACATTGTACTCCTACCTTTGCTGTGCCAAGCATGGGTGAACTTTACTGTGGGTTAAGTAGATATATGGGTGACTTGCTGGTTCCTTTTCCAATAGGACTTCACATGGGATGAAGGGAATCTATAAGCAACCTGTTCTAGAATTGTACAAAATATGCTAAAATAAACCAAATGGCAAAAATTATGGGCAGACTGGAATTGGGCATATCCTCATATCTTGAAGAACCACATAACTGGGCAAATATATCAAACAACTACAATTGTTTTCATACTCTGGACAACTAGCAGCACAAATGGTGTGGTCCCTGAGAGAAGCAAAGCAATCAGGGTGAGCTGTAAGATTGCTTTGGGTTTTGATGAAAGATACCTTATGGATGGTGGCACAGGGAAGGTGAGCAAGTTTCCCTTCCTGAGTTGACAAGAAAGAGTTGAAATTCTGGGAGGTGAATGTGGCTGAAATTTGTGGGGAAGAATACCAGAAATGAGGGATTAGTGCAAAAAATCATTCTCCAAAAATTTTTTAGAGTTTCCCTTGAGTCTGTTGCTGTATATTGAGTTGCACATAAATAAAGTGGAACTTCATGAGGCTAGGCAAAGAATAGTAAATGAGTTACAAGCCAGGCACAAAAGGCCACATATTATACTATTACATTTATATAAAATATCCATAATAGGCAAACTCATAGAGGCAGAAAGAAAATTAATGGTTTCTAGGGACTAGGAGACAATAGAATGAAGAGAGAATGCTTAAAAGGCTTGGGGTTTTCTTCTGGGATGATGGAAATATTCTGGAGTTAGATAGTATAGATACCTGCACAACACTGTGAATGTACTAAAAGGTAATGAATTCTACAATTTAAAATGGTTAGAATGGCGAATTATGTTGTGTAATATTTATCTTATGAAAAAATAATAAAAGTGAAATAAAGACATTCCCAGAGAAACAAAACCTGAGAGAATTCATTGCTTGTAAATACACCTTACAAGAAGTATGAAAAAGAGTCCTTCAAGTTGACAGCAAATTAGTCCAGGCAGCAATTCAAATCCACACAAAAAGCAAAGAGTACCAGTAAAAGTAATTATATTATAAAATACTATATAAAAACACATTTCTTCCCCTTCTCAAAAATCTTAACTGACTTTTAAAGTGATTGTATAAAGTAATCTTGAGTAATTTTATTGTTGGTCTTATTTACATATAGAAATGTAGTATATTTGACAATAATAGTACAAATGACGCAGGTAGGAGGACACTTGTATTAAGTAAACAATACCATGTGGTAACTTGAAACCACAGGAACAGTTGAAAACAACAAGAAATGGAAAATAAGAATGTCACTATAGTAAACTCTACAGACATACTTGTTCACCTTTCTTTCCTCAGTTTCTACATAGTAGGCATAAAATTATATTAAGTAATAATTATAACTATACATTTTTGGTTTCCTAACACATACAGGTGTAAGATGTATAACAATAATTGTACAAAAAAAGAAGGAATAGAGTTATAGTGAAGTAACATATCTGTATTACACTGGAATTAAGTTAATATAAATGTGAAGTAAATTTTGATAAGAGTATATAATAGCACCTACAGTAACCACTAAGAAAATAAATAAAAATCTATAGTGAAAAATATCAAAGGAATAAAAATGTTACACTAAAAATTTTAACTTAATGAAAAAGGAAGCTGTAAAGTAGGAAAAGAATAACAAAAAGACTTGAGATGTATATAAAACAAAAAGGAATGTGGCAGATGTAAATACAATTCTATCAATAATAGCATTAAATGTAAATAGAGTAAACAATCCAATCTAGGATAGAGATTGTAAAACTGGGTATAAAAAACAACATTCATGGGGTGCTTGGGTGGTTCAGTAGATTAAGCAACTCACTCTTGATTTTGGCTCAGGTCATGATCTCATGGTTCTTGAGTTCAAGCCCTGCCTCAGGCTCTGCACTAATAGTGCAGAACCTGCTTAGGATTCTCTTTCTCTCTTTCTCTCTGTGCCCCTCCTGTGAACTCTCTCAAAAGAAATAAACTTTAAAAAAATAAAAAGCAATATTCATGAAAATGCTGTCTACAGAAGAAATTTATACTCAAAGGGACAAATAAGTTAAAAGTAAAAGAATGGAAAAATCATGCAAACAGCAACCACAAGAAAACTGGGGTGACTATACTAATATCACACAACTAGCTTTAAAACAAAACATTTTCCAAAATTAGATTTTTTTATATAAATTTTTTTTAAATTTTTTTTCAACGTTTTTTATTTTATTTTTGGGACAGAGAGAGACAGAGCATGAACGGGGGAGGGGCAGAGAGAGAGGGAGACCCAGAATCGGAAACAGGCTCCAGGCTCCGAGCCATCAGCCCAGAGCCCGACGCGGGGCTCGAACTCAGGGACCACGAGATCGTAACCTGGCTGAAGTCGGACGCTTAACCGACTGCGCCACCCAGGCGCCCCCAAAATTAGATTTTATAATGATAAAGAAATAAATCCATCAGGAAGATATATCAATTATATATGTATATGCACTTAATAAGAGACCCTCAAAAATACATGCATGAGTCAAAAACTGACCAATTTAAGTAATAAATAGACAACAATAGTAAGAAATTTCAATATACTACTTTCAATAATAAAATAAGTAGACAAAAGTTAAATAAGATGAAACCTACCACCTGGACCTAATTACATATATGCCACATGCTAAGCAATTAAAACACCTTAATAAAATTTTTAAAAGGCTAACACTATACAAAGTACAGTTTGTGATCACAATGGAGTGAAATTAGAAATTAATAGTGGAAAGAAATTTGGTAAATTGAAAATATGCAGAAATAGGGTGCCTTTATGGCTCAATTGGTTGAGCATCTGACTCTTGATTTCGGGTCAGGTCATGATCCCAGGGTTGTGAGATCACACCCCACATTGAGATACTCACTGAGCATGGAGCCTTTCTCCTCCTCTCTCCTCTCTCTTCTCTCCCTCTGCCCCTCTCCCCTGCTCACACCTTCTCTCTCTCTTTCTAAAATAAAAAAAAAATGTAGAAATTAAACAACACAACTTGAAATAATGAATGTCATAAGAAATCACAAGGAAATTAGGAAATACTTTGACATAAATAAAAATTAACACACATCATACCACAACTTACGGGATTCATGTAAAGTAGTGCTTAAAGTGAAATTTATATTTGCAAGTAAATACATTGAAAAAAAGAAAGATCTCAAAACAATAGTCTTCCACCTTATGAAATGAGAAAAAACAAGAGTGTAGTAAACCCAAAGGAACTCGAAGGAAGGAGATAATAAGGATTAGAAAAGAAATTAATGAAATACATAAGAGAAAAAATTTAGAGAAATTCAACAAAACCGAAAATTGTTTATTGAAAAAGGACAACAAAATTGACAGACTTTTAGACTCATTAAGAAAAAAAAGAGAGAAGATTCTAAATACTAAAATCAGGAATGAAAGAGCAGCCACTGCTACTGCCTTTACAGAAATTTTAGAAAAGATTGTTAAGAGAATGCTATAAACATCTGCATGCCTGTTAATTAAACAAATCAGATGAAATGATCAAATTCCTAGAAAGACACAAACTACCAAAACAAACTTAAGAAGAACTAGAAAACTTGAATAGATTGATAACAAGCAAAGAAATTGAAGTAATAATTTAAAAATTTCCCAATAACAAAGAAAAACAACCTCAGATGACCTTACCAGTGAATTTTACCAAACACTTAAAAAGAAATAATACCACTTCTTCCAAAAAGTAAAAAAGAAGAGGACATTTCCCATCTCATTCTAGGTGGCCAATATCACCCTGATCCCCAAATTAGAAAAAGACATCGCGAGAAAACTACAGATCAATAACTCTTATGATATAGATGCAAATACACTCAATAAAATACTAACAAGCTGAATTTAGCAACAAATATAAACAATTATGTGCCACAACCAAACAGAACTAATCTCAGGAAACTCAATATATGTATACACCATATTAATAGAATTAAAAAAAAAGAAACAAGCACCATATCACCATTTCATTTCAGTGAACTGAACAAAATTTTTAAAAAATACAACAGCCCTTCATAATAGCAAAGAAAACTCTAAAAATCTAGGAATAGAGGAAACATCCTCAACCTGATGGACATATAAGAAAAACCCACAGCTAACATTATAGTTAGTGGTGAAAGATTGGATGCTTTTACCCTAAGATCAGGAACAAGACAAAGATATATGCTTTCACCACCTCTAGTCAGCATTGCAATGGAGGTTCCTGATAGGGCAACTAGGCAAGAACATGAAATCCAAAGGATCCAGATTGGAAAGGGAAAAGTAAATCTGTCTCTATTTGCAGGCAACATGATCTTATACATAGAAAATCCTAAACAATCCAAAAGAAGGTTACCAGAACTAATAAATGAATTCAAAACTTCAGAGTATGAAATCAACACACAAAACCAGTAGTGTTTATAAACACCTATGATGAACAATCTGAAAAGGAAATTATGGAAATAATTCTATTTACAATATAAAAAATAACCTCAAAAGAAAAGAATAAAAAACTTAGGAAGACATTTTTTAAAAAGTGCAAAACTTATACTCTGAAAATTACAAAGATTTTTTGAAACAAAACAAATACCTAAATAAATGAAAGACATTCCATATTCATGAATTAAGGACTTAAAAATTTTTAAAGTTTATTTATTTATTTTGAGATAGAGAGTGTGCATGCAAACTGGGGAGGGGCAGAGAGAGAGAGAGAATCCCAAGAATCCATGTGGGGCTCAAACCCATAAAATGTGAGTTCATGACCTGAGCTACAATCAAGTCAGATGCTTAACTGACTGAGCCACCCAGGCTCCCCAGGACTTAAGTTGTTAAAATGTCAATACTCCTCAAAGAGATCTACAGATTCAATGCAATCCCTTTCAAAAGTTTAACGACCTTTTTTGAAGAAATGAAACAGTAGATTGTCAAATACATATGGAATTTCAAGGAATGTAAAATAACCAACACGGTCTTGTCAAAGAAGAATAAAGATGAAGGAATTACACTTCCTGATTTCAAATCTTACTATAACGCTATAATCATCAAAACAGTGTGGTACAGGGAAAGGATAGACATACAAGTCAATGGAATACAACTGAAACTCCAGAAATAAACCCATATTCCATTGTCATTTGATTTTTTAGAATGGCACCAAGATAATTTGATGGGGGAAAGACCAAATTTTCAACAAAGGGTACTGAGAGACCAGGATAACCATATGCATCAGAATAAAGCTGAACTCCTCTCACCATACACAAAAATTAACTCAAAATGAATCACAGACCTAAATGTAAGAAAAAACCCATAAAACCCTTAGAAGAGAACATAAGCATAAGTCTTTGTGACCTTGGATTAGATATGGTTTCTTAGACATGACACCCAAATCACACACATACAAAAATAAAAGATAAATCAGATATCTTCAAAATTTAAAACTTTTATGCCTCAGAGGATATCATCAAGAAAATGAAAACATACTCAACAGAATATGAAAAAAATTCTAAATCATATATCGGACAAGGAGCTTGTATCTAACATATATAAAGAGCTATTATACTGGGTAATGTAAAGACAACCTAATTAAAAATGAGCAAATGATCTGAATAGACATATAAGCAAAAAGGTAAAAATATGGCTGACAAACACGTGAAATGATGTTCAACATCACTATAACCATTAGGCAAATGCAAATCAAAACCACAATAAAATATCACTTTATACCCATTAGGATAACTATACTAAAATGATAATTACCAATGTTGATGAGGATGTGGAAAATTTGGGACTAATGCATTGCTGATGGGAATATAAAATGGTGCAACTGTTTTAGAAGACATTTTGGCAGTTCCTCAAAAAGTTAAATATAGAATTAGTATATGACCCAGCAATTTCACTCCTAGGTATATACACAGAGAAATGAAAACATATGTCCACATAAAAATTTGTGCATGAATGCTTATAAATACCCTTATTCAAAATAGGCAGAACGGAAACAGCTTAAATGTTCATCAACTAATGAATGGATAATTACAATGTGGTAGATTGATACGATAGAATATTACTTGCCAATAAAATACATTAAGTACTAATATAGGCTACAACATGAATGAACCTTGAAAACAATATAGTACATGAAATAAGACTGTCAGAAAAGATCACATTTTGCCTGATTCCATTTGTATGAAGTGTTCAGAATAGACAAATCTACAGAGATAGAAATTAGATTAGTGGTTGTGTAGGCTTGGGAGTATGGGGACAAATATGGAATTACTTCAAGTAGGTTTCCTTTAGAGGTAATTAAAATGTTCTAACATTGATTGTAGTAATAGCTGCACTATTCTGTTCACATACTAAAAAAACATTGACTTATACAGTTTAAATTGCAGAATTAAATGATATATGAATTGTATCCCAATAAACTTTTTATTTAAAAAATGTGAATGAACACATGATAATAGAAACTATGGAAACTGCATCACAGTAAAAAATAAATGAAGAGAGGGGTGCCTGGGTGGCTCAGTCAGTTGAGCATCACACGTCACTCAGGTCATAATCTTGCTGTTCCTGAGTTCTAGACCCACATCAGGCTTTCTGCTGTTAGTGTGGAGCCTGCTTTGGATCCACTGTCCCTCTCTCTCTCTGCACCCCCCCTGCTCACACACACACACTCTCTCTCTCTCAAAAATAAACATTTTTAAAAAATGAAGAAAGCCTCAGTGACCTGTGGATCAATATAAAGCAGTATAACTGGCAATATGACTCAGACAAAGAAGATAGTGTGTGACACAAAAAATATATTGAAAGATATAATAGATAAAATATTTCTTTTTTTCAAAATGTTTATTTTTGAGAGAATAAGTGGGGTAGGGGCAGAGAAAGAGGGGGACAGAGGGTCCAAAGCAGGCTCTGCACTGACAACAGAGAGCCCGATGTAGGGCTCAAAAACAAAAAAAAAACGTAAAATCATTACCTGAGCTGAAGTCAGAGCCTTAACCGACTGAGCCACCCAGGTGCCCCTGATATATTTCTAAATTTTTTGAATGTTATAAAATCACAGACCCAAGAAGCACAATAAACTTCCAGCAGGATAAACAAAAAGAATGTGACATCACTCCCATGTTCATTGCAGCATTATTTACAGTAGCCAAGCCATAAAAACAAACTAAGTGTCCATTGATGGATGAATCAATAAAGAAAATGTGGCATATATACACAATGGAATATTATTCAGCTATAAAAGAATAAAGAAATCCCGCCATTTGTGACAACATGGATGGACCTTAAAGGCATTATGCTATGTGAAATAAGTTAAAGAAAGGCAAATACCGTATGATCTTACTTATATGTGGAATATTAAAAAACATACACACACACACACACCAAACTCATAGATACAGAGAACAGATTGATGGTTTCCAGATGCAGTGGTTGGGGTGTGTGAGCAAAATGGGTGAAGGTGGTAAAAAGGTACAAACTTCCAATGATAAAATAAATAAGTCCTAGGGATATAATGTATAGCATGGTGACTATAGTTAATAATACTCTATTGTAGGGGTGCCTAGGTGGTTCAGTCCATTAAGAATCAGACTCTTGATTTTGGCTCAGGTCTTGATCTCACAGTTGTGAGATTGAGCCCTGCATTAAACTCTGCTGACTCTGCGGAGCCTGTTTGGGATTTTCTCTCTTTCCCTCTCTTAGAGGCCTTCACCCCCTCTCAGAATAAATAAATAAACTTTAAAAAATATTAACTGGGGCACATGGGTGGCTCAGTCAGTTAAGCGTCTGACTCTTGATTTTGACTCAGGTCATGATCTCATGGTTTGTGGGATGGAGCCCTATGTTGGGCTTTGCACTGACAGCACAAGGCCTGCTTGGGACCATATCTCCCTCTCTCTCTGCCTATTCCCCAATTGTGCTCTGTCTCTCAAAATAAATAAATAAAATTTAAAGAATAATTATAAATACTTTATTGTAGGAAAAAAGAATGTAAACATCTCATTCCTACTTTGATTATATGTTGAAATGATCATATATTGTATATATGGGGTTAAATAAGTTATTAAAATGGAAAAACACTGTATTGTATATTTAAAAAAAATTAATGTTTATTCATTTTTGAGAAACAGAGACAGAGACAGAGTGCATGCAGGGATGGGGCAGAGAGAGAGAGAGAGAGAGAGAGAGAGAGAGAGACATAGAATCCCAAGAAGGCTCCAGGATCTGAGCTGTCAGCACAGAGCCCTATGCGGGGCCTGAACTCACAAATTGGGAGATCATGACCTGACCTGAAGTCGGTCACTTAACCAACTGAGCCACCCAGCTGCCCCTGTATTGTATATTTTAAAGTTACTAAGAGAGTAGATCTTAAAAGTTCTCATCCAAAGGAAAAAAAAAGAATTGTATCCTGTCCTCATTGGTCGGTTTCCCCACTGAGCTGGTGAGTGAGGTTTTAGCACTTTGTGAGTAAGATGATTCACCCGTACTTGTTGGAAGTTGTTGGAGGGAAAAAATGGGCATAACAAAGAAACAATTGTAACTATATGTGTTGATGAATGTTAACTAGACTTATTGTGGTATTATTTTGCAATATATACCAATATCAAATCATTATGTTGCACATTTGGAACTAACATAATATTTCATGTCAATTATATCTTCATTTAAAAAGGAATGCCACATCAGAGTATATCATAATCAAAGTCCTGAAAAGCAGTTACTAAGAGAAAATCTGAATAGCAGTGACAAAAAAAGGTTATGTTATAAACAAAGGTATAAATCTAAGAATGACTCCACACAGCATCTGAATTTATAAGAAAAAAAGACAATGGAATGACATCTAAGGACTGAAAGAAAAAAAATGTTCACTGAGAATTTTTTACCCACTGAAAATATCCTTCAAAAATCAAGATGAATAAAGTCTTTTCCTAACAAACAAAAGGTCAATGTATTTGCCATTATGACTTTTATTGAAAGAAATATTAAATGAGTTCCTGACATGGAAGAAAAATGACACCTGCTGGAGTGCACATCTACATAGAAGAAGGAGGTATGCAGGAAATGACATACGTGTGGTTATATACAAGAGCATTTTGGGGATTTAAAAGCATTTTTTATTTTATTATTTTTATCATCTTTACATTTAATTTTGTTTTTTTTATTATTTATTTTTTTATTCTTAAGTTAGCATATAGTGTAGTCTTGGCTTCAGGCATAGAATCAGGTGATATGTTACTTACACATAATACCCAGTGTTCATCCTAACAAGTACCCTCCTTAATTACCATCACCCATTTAACCTGCCCCCCAGTCCCCCACCCCCATCAATCCTCAGTTGGTTCTCTGTATTTAAGAGTCTTTTGTGGTTTGCCTCCCTCTCTCTCTTTTATCTTATTTTGTCTTCCCTTCCTTTATGATCATCTGTTAAGTTTATCAAATTCCACATATGAGTGAAATCATGTGATATCTGTCTTTCTCTGGCTGACATATTTCACTTAGCATAATACCTTCCAGTTCCATCCACATTGCTGCAAACAGGAAGATTTAATTTTTTTCATCGCCAAGTAGTATTCCATGTGTGTGTGTGTGTGTGTGTGTGTACCACATCTTCTTTATCCATTCATCAGACAATGGACATTTGGGCTCTTTCCATAACTTGGCTATTGCTGGTAGCATTGCTATAAACATTGGGGGTATGTGTCCTTTGAAATCAGCATTTTTGTATCCTTTGGATAAATTCCTAGCAGTGCAATTGCTGGGGCATAGGATAATTGCATTTTTAATTTTTTGAGGAACCTCCACACTGTTTTCATTAGTGACTGTATCCGTTTGCATTCCCACCAACAATGCAAAAGTGTTCCCCATTCACATCTTCCCAATATCTGTTGTTTCCTGAATTGTTAATTTTAACCACTCTGATAGGTGTTTTCATTGTCTTTTTGATTTGTACTTTCCTGATGACGAGCAATGTTCAGCATCTTTTCATGTGTCTGTTTGCCAATTCTCTTCTTTGGAGAAGTGTCTATTCATGACTTCTGCCCATTTCTCCACTGGATTATTTGTTTTTTGGGTGTTGAGTTTAGAAAGTTCTTTATAGATTTTCAATACTGACCCTTTATCCAATATGTCGTTTGCAAATATCTTCTGCCATTCCATCAGTTGATGGTTAGTTTTGTTGATTGTTCCCTTTGCTGTGCAGAAGCTTTTTATCTTGGTGAGGTCGCAATAGTTCATTTTTACTTTTATTTCCCTTGCCTTCGGAGACATGTCAAATAAGAAGTTGCTGCGGCCAAGGTCAAAGAGGTTGATGCCTTTTTTCTTCTGGAGGATTTGATATTTTCCTGTCTCACATTTAGGTCTTTCATCCATTTTGAACTTATTTTTGTGTATGGTGTAAGGAAGTGGTCCAGTTTCATTCTTCTGCATGTTGCTGTCCAAGTTTTTCCAGCACCATTTGCTAAAAAGACTGCCTTTTTTCCATTGGATACTCTTTCTTCTTTTGTTGAAGATTAGTTGGCCATAAAATTATGGGTCCATTTCTGTTTTTTTTTTTTTTTTTTTTTTTTTTTTTTTTTTTTTTTTTTGCCAGTACCATACTGTCATGTTGATTACAGCTTTGTAATACAAGTTAAGAAGTCTGGGATTGTGATGTCTCCAGCTTTGGTTTTCTTTCTGAGCATTATGTTGGCTATTAGGGGTCTTTTGTGGTTCCATACAAATTTTAGAATTATTTGTTCTAGCTCTGTGAAGGATGCTGGTGTTATTTTGATAAGTATTGCATTGAATGTATAGATTGCTTTGGGTAGTATTGACAATTTAACAATGTTTGTTCTTCCAATCCATGAGCGTGGAATATTTTTCCATTTCTTTGTGTCTTCTTCAATTTCTTTCATAACCTTTCTATAGTTTTCAGTATACAAATCTTTTACCACTTTGGTCAGGTTTATCCCTAAATATTTTATGGTTTTTTATGCAGTTGTAAATGGGATCAATTCCTTGATATCTCTTTCTGTAGCTTCATTATTGGTGTACAGAAATGCAAATCAATTTCTGTACATTGACTTTATATCCTGTGATGTTGCTGAATTCATGTATCAGCTCTAGCAGTTTTTTGGTAGAGTCTTTGGGCTTTCCATATAGAGTATCATATCATCTCAAGAGTGATAGTTTGACTTCTTCTTTGCCAAAGTGGATGCTTTTTATTTCTTTTTGTTGTCTGATTGTTGAGGCTAGGACTTCCAACACTACGTTAAACAACACTGGTGAGAGTGGACATCCCTGTCACATTCCTGATCTCTTAATCTCTGAAAAACTGAGAGCTTTCCCCATTATGGATGATATTAGCTGTGAGGCTTTAATATATGGCTTTTATGATGGTAAGGTATGTTCCTTCTATTCTGAATTTCTTGATGGTTTTTATTAAGAAATTATGCTTTATTTTGTCAAATGCTTTTTCTGCATCTGTTGACAGGGTCATATAGTTCTTATCCTTTCTTTTATTAATGTGATGTATCACATTGATTTATTTGCAAATATTAAACTAGCCCTGCAGCCCAGGATAAATCCCACTTGATCATGGAAAGTAATTCTTTTAATGTACTGTTGAATTAGATTTGAGAGTATCTTGTTGAGAATTTTTGCATCCATGTTAATCACAGATATTGGCCTGGAGTTCTCCTTTTTCATGGGGCCTTTGTCTGGTTTTAGAAGCAAGGTAATGCTGGCTTCACGGAATGAGTTTGGAAGCTTTCCTTCTGTTTCTATTTTTTGGAACGGTTTGAGAAGAATAGGTATGAACTCAGCTTTAAATACCTGATTCTTATAAATAAATAAATAAATAAATAAATAAATAAATACCTGATTCTTAGACACCCCACACTACCAAAACACAAACAGGAAGAAAAAGAAAATTTGAACAGACCCATAGCTAGTGAAGAAATTGAATCAGTTATCAAAAATCTCCGAACAAATAAGAGTCCTGGACCAGATGGATTCCCTGGGAAATTCTACCAGACATTTAAAGCAGAGTTAATACCTATCCCTCTCAAGCTGTTCCAAAAAATAGAAATGGAAGGAAAACTCTGAGACTCATTCTATGAAGCCAGCATTACCTTGATTCCCAAACCAGACAGAGACCCCCTAAAAAGGAGAATTATAGGCCGACATCCCTGTATGGACATGGATGCAAAATTCTCACCAAGATACTAGCAAATCGAAGTCAACAGCATGTAAAAATAATTTTTCACCATGATCAGGTGGGATTCATTCCTGGGCTGCAGGGCTGGTTCAATATTCACAAATCAATCAGTGTGATACATCATATTAATAAAAGAAAGGATTAAAAACATATGATTCTGTCAATAGATGAAGAAAAAGCATTTGAAAAAATACAGAATCATTTCTTAATAAAAACCCTCAAGAAAGTGGGGATAGAAGAAACATACCTAAACATCATAAAAGCCATATATCAGAGTACACAGCTAATATCATCTTCAATGGGGAAAAACTGAGAGTTTTCCCCTGAGATCACGACAGGGCTATCCACTCTCACCACTGTTGTTTAACATAGTGTTAGAAATCCTAGCCTCAACAATCAGGCAACAAAATGAAATCAAAGATATCAAAATGGGGAAAGATAAAGTCAAACTTTCACTTTTCTCCGATGACATGATACTCTACGTGGAAAACCCAAAAGACTCCACAAAAAGGCTGCTAGCACTGATATGTGAATTCACCAAAGTTGCATGGTACAAAATCAATGTACAGAAATCGGTTGCATTTCTATACACCAATAACGAAGCAACAGAAAGAAAAATAAAAAAAGCTGATCCCATTCACAATTGCACCAAGAACCATAAAATACCTAGGAATAAATGTAACCAAGGATGTAAAAGTTATGCATGCTTAAAACTGTAGAAAGCTTATGAAGGAAATTGAAGAAGACACAAATAAATGGAAAAACTTTCCATGCTCATGGATGGGAAGAATAAATGTTGTTAAAATGTCAATACTACCTAAAGAAATCTACACATTCAATGTAATCTCAATCAAAATTGCACCAACTTTCTTCTCAAAGCCAGAACAAACACTCTTAGAATTTGTATGGAACCACAAAAGACCCTGAATAGCCAAAGTAGTATTGAAGAAGAAAACCAAAGCGGGAAGCATCACAATCCCAGATTTTAGCCTCTACTACAAAGCTGTAATCATCAAGACAGTATGGTACTAGCATAAAAACAGACACATAGAGCAATGGAAGAGAATAGAGACCCCAGAATTGGACCCACAAGTGTATGGCCAACTAATCTTTGACAAAGCAGGAAAGAGTATCCAATGGAAAACAGACAGTCTCTTTAGCAAATAGTGCTGGGAGAACTGGACAGCAACATGCAAAAGAATGAAACTAGATCACTTTCTTTCATTATACATAAAAAAACTCAAAATGGATGAAAGACCTAAATGTGAGACAGGAAACCATCAAAACCCTAGAAGAGAAAGCAGGTAAAAATCTCTTTAACCTCAACCGCAATAATTTCTTACTTGACACATTTCCAAAGCAAGGGAACTTAAAACAAAAATGAACCATTGGGACATCATCAATATAGAAAGCTTCTGCACTGCAAAAGAAGCCATCAACAAAACTAAAAGGCAACCAAAAGAATGGTTAGAGCGATTTTCAAATGACATATCCGATAAATGCTTAGTATCCAAAATCTATAAAGAACTTACCAAACTCCACACCCGAAAAACAAATAATCCAGTGAAGAAATGGGCAGAAAACATGAATATACACTTTTCCAGAGAAGACATCCAGATGGTCAACAGACACATGAAAAAATGCTCCACGTCACTCATCATCAGGGAAATACAAATCAATACCACATTGAAATACTACCTCACACCAGAGTGGCTAAAATTAACAATTCAGGAAACAACAGATGCTGGCGAGGATGTGGAGAAATGGAAACTCTCTTGCACTGTTGGTGGGAATGCAAACTGGTGCAGCAACTCTGGAAAACAGTGTGGAGTTTCCTCAAAAAATTAAAAATAGAACTACCATACAACCCAGCATCAGCACGGCTAGGAATTTATCCAAAGGATACAGAAGTGCTGATTCATAAGGGCATATGTACCCCAATGTTTATAGCAGCGTTTTCAACTATAGCCAAATTATGGAAGGAGCCTAAATGTTCATCAACTGATGAATGGATAAAGAAGATGTGGTTTATATATACAATGGAATACTACTTGGCAATGAGAAAGTATGAAATCATGCCATTTGCAGCAAAGTGGATGGAACTGGAAGGTGTTATGCTGAGTGAAATAACTCAGTCAGAGAAAGACAGATGTCATATATTTTCACTCATATGTGGACCCTTTAAGTTTCTCTTCCATGGGGGGAGAGAAGGGAAAAAAATAGATACAAACAGAGAGGGAGGGAGGCAAACCATAAGAGACTCTTAAATACAGAGAACAAACTGCAGATTGATGAGGGAATGGGAGAGAGTGGAAAATGGCTGATGGGCATTGAGGAGGGCACTTGTTGGGATGAGCACTGGGTATTGTATGTATCTGGTGAACCACAAGAATCTACCCCAAAACCAAGAGCACACTTTACATACTGTATGCTAGCCAACTGGACAAAAATTATATTTAAGAAAATTAAAATAATAAAAATATAATTTTCCAAAAGTAAAATAAAATATATGTCTGATAGAATTCCCTTGGAAAGCCATCTGGCCCAGGACTCTTATTTGTTGGGAGATTTTTGATAACCGATTCAATTTCCTCTCTGGTTATGGGTCTGTTCAAATATTCTTTTTTTTAATTTAAATTTTATTTTTTTATTGAGGTTATATTCATGGAACATAGAATTAACCATTTTATTTATTATTTTTTATGAATATAATTTATTGTCAAATTGGCTTCCATACAACACCCAGTGCTCATCCCAACAAGTGCCCTCCTCAATGCCCATCACCCATTTTCTCCTCTCCCCCATACCCCTATCCACCCTCAGTTTGTTCTCTGCATTTAAGTCTCCCCATTTGACTTTTGGTAGTGTTTGAGTGCCTAGGAATTTGTCCATTTCTTCCAGATTGTCCAGTTTGTTCGCATATAATTCTTCATAGTATTCTCTTATAATTCTCTTTCTGTGGTGTTGATTGTGATCTCTCCTCTTTCATTTGTGATTTTGTCTGTTTGGGTCATCTCTCTTTTCTTTTTGAGGATTCTGGCTAGGCATTACCAATTTTGTTTATTCTTAAAAAAAAAAACAGTTCTAGGGCGCCTGGGTGGCTCAGTCGGTTAAGTGCCAGACTTCAGCTCAGGTCATGATCTCACAGTTCGTGGGTTCGAGCCCCGCGTCAAGCTCTGGGCTGACAGCCTGGGGCCTGCTTCAGGTTCTGTGTCTCCCTCTATCTCTGCCCCTTCTCTGCTCACACTCTGTCTCTGTCTCTCTCTCTCAAAAATAAATAAACATTAAAAAAATTTAAAAAAAACAGTTCTTAGATTCAATGATCTGTTCTACTCTTTTTTTTGAATTGTATATCATTTATTCTGGCTCTAATTTTTATTATTTCTCTTCTGCTGTATTTGGGCTTTCTTTGCTGCTGCTTTTCTAGATCCTTTAGGTGTAAAGTTAGGTTGTATATTTGGGACCTTTCTTGCTTCTTGAGATAGGCCTGATTGCAATGTATTTTCCTCTTAGGACTGCCTTTGCTACATCCCAAAACATTTTGACTGTCATATTTTCATTTTCATTTGCTTCCATATATTTTATTTTAATTTCTTCTTTAATTTCCTGGTTGACCCATTCATTCTTTAGTAGGATGTTATTTACCCTCTTTGTATTTGGGGGCTTTCCAAAATTTTTCTTGTGGTTGATTTCGAGTTTCATGGTGTAATTTGAAAACATGCATGGTATGATCTAAATTTTTTTTTTACCTGTTGAGGGCTGTTTTGTGACCCAGTGTATGATCTATTTTGGAGAATGTTCCATGTTCACTCAAGAAGAATGTGTATTCTGCTGTTGTAGGATGAAAAGTTTTGAATATATCTGTCAAGTCCATCTGGTTCAATGTGTCATTCAAAGCCATTGTTTACTTATTGATTTTCTGCCTAGACAATCTGTTCATTGTTGTAAGTGGAATACTAAATTCCCTTAAAATTATGGTATTTTTATTTATACATTCATTTAGGTTTGTGGTTAATTGATTTATATATTTGGGTACCCTCATGTTGGGAGCATAAATATTTATAATTGTTACCTCTTCTTGATGGATGGACCCCCTAATCATGATATAATGCCTTTATCCATCTATTGTTATTGTCTTTGTTTTAAAATCTAGTTTGTCTGATATAAGTATGGCTACTCCAGCTTTCTGTTGACATCCATTAGTATGATAGATGGTTCTCAATCCCTTCACTTTCAATCTGCTGGTTTCTTCAGGTCTAAATTGAGTCTCCTTGTAGGCAGCATATAGATGGATCTTGGATTTTTTTTATCCATTCTGATACTCTATGCCTTTTGACTGATGCATTTAGTCCATTTACATTCAGACTGAATATTGAAAGATATAGATTTTGTGCCATTGTATTTATCTGTAGGCGATATCTGTTCATGGTGATATCTCTGGTCCTTTGTAGTCTTTGTTGCTTTCCACTACACAGTCCCCCTTAGGATCCCCTCAGTGGTTATGATATCCTTTACTGTTTGTCTGGGAAAGCCTTTATATCTCTTTCTATTCTGAATGACAGCCTTGCTGGATAAAGGATTCTTGGCTGCACGTTTTTCCTGTTCAGCACATTGTATATTTCCTGCTATTCCTTTCTGGTCTGCCAAGTTTTAGTACACAGGTATGCTACTATCCTTATGTGTCTACCTTTACAGGTTAAGGACCATTTGTCTCTAGCTGCTTTTGGAATTCTCTCTTTATCTTTGTATTTTACCAGTTTCACTATAATATGTCATGGTGTTGAGCTGTATTTGTTGATTTTGAAAGGAGTTCTCTGTGCCTCTTGGACTTGGATGCCTGTTTCCTTCCCCAGATTTGGGAAGTTTTCAGCTATAATTTGTCCAAATAAACCTTCTGTCCTTTTCTTTCTTTCATTCTTCTTCTTCTGGAACTCCTATGATACCGATATTGTTTTGTTTCATGGAATAACTTAGCTCTCTAATTCTCCCCCTCATGAGCTAGTAATTTCCTTTACCTTTTTTTTCAGCTTCATCATTTTTTATAATTTTATCTTCTATTTCACCTATTCTCTCCTCTCCTTCTTCCATCCTCTTTGCCATTGCATCTAGTTTATTCTGCATCTCATTTATAGCATTTCTTAATTCACTGTGACTAGTTACTAGGTCTTTGATCTTTTCAACAATACATTCTTTTCTGTCCTCTATGGTTTTTTCAAGCCCAGCAATTAGCCTTATGACTGTAATTATAAATTCTTGTTCAGATGTATTGTTTATATCTGTTTTGAGCAAGTTTCTGGCTGTCATTTTTTCCTGAATTTTCTTCCTGGGAGAATTCTTCCATTTCTTCATTTTGGCTGTTTCCATCTTTTGCATGTTTTAATAGCTTGTTAGGTGTCCTGCACCTGTGAGTACTAGTATATTAAAAAGGGGTCATACACTGTCCAGGGCCTGGCACTTCAAGAAGTGTTTTTTGTGTGTGTTGTATGTACTCTGTTGTGTTTGGCTGCTGTATCCCACTGGTTGGTCTTTTGCAAAGCTCCTCCTTTTTTGGGGTGGTGGAGTGTTTGGACCTTCAACCAGGTGTGCTTTGATTTGTTCATTGAAGTAACCCTCAAATAAAAGGAAAGTGCGGGGAAGACAAGGAGAAAAATGAAAGGAGAGAAAAGAAGACCAAGCAGAGAATTAAAACAAAACAAAACAAACAAACAAACAAAAACATATGGCTAAATCCAGAGAGAGAGAGAAAGGAAAATAAAAAGGAAGAAGATGAAGAAAAGGTGTAAAAAGAATAGAGTAAAAATGCATGATTAAACAATTGAAAAATATATATACATAAATTGTATACAATTTATACAATTTTACACAATTTATACAATTGTGTACGATTTATGTATATATATATAGAATTATATATAGAGAATTTTATTCTATGTATAGTATAGAAAATATAAAAAATCTATATTTATTATATGTATACATTTTATTATACATATAAAAGAATTGACCAAAAACAAATCAGAAACTATGAGCTTGATTCCAAAAGAAAAGAAGAAAAGGGTAGAAAGGAAAAAGAGAAGAGAACAGACAGACATACAAAAACAAAAAACAGGTGTCTGTTGGTGCCTGGGACGGGGGTGGGCGGCTGTTCTGGTCTGGAAGAGTCTGTCTGTGTTGGCTCAGTGTCAGTCTTCCCCCAGTAGATAAACAGTTGCCGGGCAGGGAGAGGCGGGGTTTAGTGTAAGGGAGTCCCACCTCCACTGGGAGCTTCTGTGATGCTTTCAGAAGTCTCACCTTGTTGGTGTTGGGGATAAAAATGGTGATGCCCCAATCTCTCTTCCCCAGACTAGGTGTCTTAAACCACACTGTTTAGGCAGCTCTCACAGAATAATGAGGGCGGTCAGCTTGCTCTGCTCGACAGTACTCTTTCCCCTCCTAGGCACTTGGGATTCAAAACCTGATGTCTTAAAGGACTTTCTACCATGCAGACCCTGTTCTGGTGTAGTGCCACTCAGCCCTGCCGATAAAAGGCCTTTGGCTGGTGCTTGCAAGGTCTTTTGTCCTTGGGGAGTCAAGGAACCCTCTTCCCACAGTATTCCAGGAAGGGGACTATTCTCTTCCAGTGCACCCCTGAGGAGATTGTTACAGCGCTGCCGGGCCAGCTCCTTCCTCTGCAGGTGCGTGCACAGAGCTCTGGCTTTGGTCAGAGGAAAGTCGTGCACTTTTGAAACTTCTGAGTTTTGGCACCTAAGGCTGTTTACAAAATAGAAACTGGCACTCTCTGTAATTCTCATTCCCTAGTCTGTGGTCCCGAGAGGTTTCTTCTTATGCTAACTAGATACTGAAGTCATCTCTTTCTCTCCCTTTTGTCTCTGCATAAAAAGGGTTCCCTCCCCTCTGTGCCTACCCTGTCTTATCTCCCCCAATTCACATACAGTCACCTCTATCCTGCCAAGCTGTCTCCCTCCAACCATGGAGCTCCTTCTGTCACTCCGCAGATCAATTTCCTGGGTGTTCCAAGTGATCTGACCTCAATGCAGCTGCGTTTGAGGGACGAGGAAAATACCTTTCCCTCTACTTCTCCACCATTTTAACTCCCTTTTCCATTTAAGCAATTTTAAGGATAATAGACTATACAAAAGAAAAATAACAGTGTATCATGGAATTTACAACATAGATACAAGGTAAATAAGACAGGGCAGGGGGTGGAAAATGGATGGGTACTATTTGTATAGTTCTTACATGAATTGGTATAGTATTAGTTGATAATAAACTAATAATTTAATGATGCATAATGTAAATAAACTTTAGAGCAAGCACTAAAATTAAAGCCAAGGGTTATAGCTAATAAGCCAAAAGTGGAAATAAAACAGAATAGTAAAAAAGTGTCAATTACGTTTTTTAAAAACAAGGAAAGAGGATAAAAAAGAACAGTGAGAAATGGGTTTATAAAAGCAAATAGCAAGGCATTAGGTTTAAACCCAATCATAGTAATAATTAAAGCAACTATTGTTTAAGCACTCCAAGTAAAAATGAGAAATTGATGGATTGGATACAAATTCTAACAACTTATGTACTTTCTATGAGCCATACACTTTAGTTATAAAGACACAGATGGGTTGATAGCAAAAGAATTGAAAAAGAAATAGTATGGAAACACTAATCATAAGAAAGTGGGAATGACTAGATTAACATCAACAAAATAGATTTCAGAACATGAAATGTCCATCCACAAATGAATGTATAAACGAATATGGTATATACATACAATAGGATGTTATTCAGTCTTTAAAAATAAAATAAAAATGAAATTCTGACACATACTATGACATAGATGAACCTCGAAGACATTATGCTAAGTGAAATAAGTCAGGAACAAAGGGGCAAATATTGTATGTTTCCACTTGTGTGAGGTACCTAGAATAGGCAAATTCATAGAGGCAGATAGTATAATCATGGTTGCCAGGAGCTGGGGGAAAGGAGGAATGAGGAGTTTTTTGTTTAATGGGTACACAGTTTCAGTGTGGGGAGATGAAAACATCTGGAGATGGATGATGGTGGTGTTTGCACAACCTTGTGAATATATTTAATGCCGCTGAAATGTACACATAAATATGGTTAAAGTGGTAAATGCTATATTATGTGTTTATGTTTATTACCAATGAAAATAAATTTAATAAACCAATGAATGAGGAAAGCTTTGGATTAAGAGATCTAAAAGACATATCAATAAAGTGTTGTTGGAACTTCTTTCAAACAAATGTAAATTTTTTTAAAACATGATATTTTGGGGACAAATGAAAACTTCAACACTGAATAGATTTTTAATATTAAGGAATTATTATTTTAGAATAATAGTAATATTTTAATTAAGTTTAAAAAGTTTATCTTCTAGAAATCAAATGTCAACACATGGGATTATATGTTGCCCTGAAATTTGTTTCAAAATAATACAGAAGGAAAAGAGTGGGTGAGAATAAAAACAAATTGACTGTCAATTGAAAATTATCATAGTTTAAACTATAGAATGCTTGTGAAAAAAATTGAAGAAGACACAAATAAATAAAAAAAACATTCTATGTTCATGGATTGGAAGAACAAATATTGTTAAAATATCTATACTACCCAAAGCAGCCTCCACATCCAATGCAATCCCTATCAAAATAACACCAGCATTCTTCACAGAGCTAGAAAAAACAATTACAAAATTTGTATGGAACCAGAAAAGGTCTTGAATAGCCAAAGTAACCTGGAAAAAAACAAACAAACAAAAAAGATGGAGACATCACAATTCCAGACTTCAAGCTGTATTACAAAGCTGTAATTATCAAGACAGTATGGTACTGGCACAAAAACAGACACATAGATCAATGGAACAGAATAGAGAACCCAGAAATGGACCTATACTTGTATGGCCAATTAATCTTTGACAAAGCAGGAAAGAGTATCCAATGGAAAAAAGACAGTCTTTTCAACTGGTGTTGGGAAAACTGGACAGCAACATGTAGAAGAATGAAACTGGACCACTTTCTTATACCATACACAAAAATAAGTTCAAAATGGATGAAAGACCTAAATTTAAGACAGGAAAGCATCAAAATTCTATAGGAGAAAACAGACAGCAATCACTTTGACCTCAGCTGCAACAACTTCTTACTAAACATGTCTCCTGAGGCAAGGGAAACAAAAGCAAAAATGACCTACTGGGACCTCATCAAAATAAAAAGCTTCTTCACAGTCAAGGAAACAATCAACAAAACAAAAGACAACCAACGGGATGGGAGAAGATATTTGCAAACAACATATCTGTTAAAGGGTTAGTATCAAAAATCTATAAAGAACTTAAACTTAACACCCAAAAAACAAGCCAGTTTAAGGGCAGAAGACATGAATAGGCACTTCTTCAAAGAAGACATCCATATGGCTAACAGACAAATGAGAAGATGCTCAACATCACTCATCATCAGGGAAATACAAATCAAAACACAATGAGATACCACCTCGTGCCTTTCAGAATGGCTAAAATTAACAACTCAGGAAACAATAGATGTTGGCAAGGAAGCACAGAGACGGGAACCCATTTGCACTGTTGGTGGGAATGCACACTGGTGCAGCCACTCTGGAAAAAAATATGGAGTTTCCTCAAAAAGTTAAAAATAGAACTACCCTAGGACCTAGCAATTGAAATACTAAATATTTATCTAAAGGATACAAAATTCTGATTAGAAGAGGCACATGCACCCCCATGTTTATACCAGCACTATCACCAATAGCCAAATTATATGGAAAGTGCCCAAATGTCCATTGTATGATGAATGGATAAAGAAGATATGGTATATATATATACAGTGGGATATTACTTGGCAATCAAAAGGAATGAAATATTGCCATTTGTAACAACATGAATAGAACTAGAGTATATTATGGTAAGCAAAATAAGTCAGTCAGAGAAAGACAAATATATAATTTCACTCATATGTGGACTTTAAGAAACAAAACAGATCAACATTGGAGAAGGGAAGGAAAAATAAAATAAGATAAAAACAGAGAGAGGCAAACCACAAGAGACTCTTAAATGTAGACAACAAACAGGCTGCTGAGGGGAGGTGGGGGGATGAGCTAAATAGGTGATGAGCCTGGGTGGCTCAGTGAGTTAAACATCCAACTCTTGATTTCAGCTCAGGTCATGGTCTCACAGTTCATGAGATCGAACCCCACATTGGGCCCTCTGCTGACAGTGTGGATTCTCTCTCCACCACTCTCTCTTTCTCTCTCTCTCTTTACCCCCTCCCAAGCTCACATGCATGTGTGCTCTCTCTTACTCTGTCTCTCAAAATAAATAAATAAACTTAAAAAAAATACAAAACACAATTGAGAGAAATGAAAAAATGTCTAAATAAATAAATATAGAGATATATCATGGTCATGAATGAGAAGACTGAATATTTTTAAGATGTTAACCTTCCTTTCCAACTGATCTACATAGTCAATACAGTCGCAATCAAAATCCAAGAAACCATCTTTGTACAAACTGACAAGATGTCTCCAAAATTTACACGGTTTTATAATAGCTAAAAAAAATTGTAAAAATGAAAAACAATCTGGAAGACTCAAAATTTTTATGTTATGATATAGCTGCAGTGACAAAGGCAGTGATGGTGGGGTGCAGAATTGAATAGATCCATGGAACAGAATGCATAGTCCAGAAATAGACCCAAACATATATGGTCAATTGGTTTTCAACAAAGGTGCCAAGATATCTCACAGGTTATCATTGATATTCACTTGACATCATGCACAAAAAGTAACTTGAAATGGATCATACACACTAATATGAAACCCAAAAGTATGAAACTTCTAAAATAAACATAGCAGAAAGTCTTTGAAGCCTTGGGATAGGCAAAGATGTCTTGGGTTAGACAAAAAAAAGGCACAGATCATTTTAAAAAGCAGCTGCACAATAGAACTTCAACAAAATTAAAAACTTCTGATTCTTGAAAGACATCACTAAGAAATTAAATGACAAGCTAACGACTAGGTTAAAATAGTTTCAATGCTTATAGTTGACAACTAGTTTGTATTTAAAACGTATATAAAGAAGTCCTAAATCTCAAAAGTATAAGACAAACAACCAATAAAATGGGCAAAATATTTAGATACAAATTTCACAAAAGTAGATATGTACACTGACAATAAGAACCTGAAAAAATGCTCAGCATTGTAAGACCCTAGGGAAATACAAAATAAAACCATATTAAGATACCATTACACATCTAACAGAATGATTACAATTACAGAGGCTAATAATGTCAAACATAACTATAAAACATTGATGAAAGAAATTGAAGACAACACAAATGGAAAAATATTCCTGGCTCATGGATCGGAAACACAAATATTGCAAAAATGTTCACACTACCCAAAACAATCTGCAGATTTCTGCAATCTTTATCAAATGTCAACAACATACTTCACAGAAGCAGAATAAACATCCCTAAAATTTGTATGGCACTACAAAAGATCTCAAATAGCTAAGCAATCTTGAAAAAGAAAAAAAAAAACAAAGGTGGGGGTACACAAGTCTAGATTTCAAGTTATACTACAAATATGTAG
This sequence comes from Prionailurus bengalensis, assembly GCF_016509475.1. Classification (NCBI taxonomy): domain Eukaryota; kingdom Metazoa; phylum Chordata; class Mammalia; order Carnivora; family Felidae; genus Prionailurus; species Prionailurus bengalensis. Next base: position 83,769,101 of record NC_057361.1, on the reverse strand, counting down.
TAATCAAAACAGTATGTTACTGGCACAAAAATGGACACACAGATCAATGGAATAAAATAGACATTCCAGAAATAACCCCATGATTATATGATCAATTAATCTTCAACAAAGAAGGAAAGAATATGTAATAAGAAAAGGGCAGTCTCTTCAACAAATGGTGATGGGAAAACTGTATAGCTATGTGCAAAAGAATAAAACTGCATTTTCTTACACCATACACAAAAATAAACTCAAAATGGATTAAAGACCTAGATGTGAGACTCGAAATCACAGAGAAGAGCACAGGCAGTAATTTCTCTGACATCAGCCACAGCAACATTTTTCTGGATGTGTCTCCTCAGGCAAGGGAAACAAAATCAAAATAAACTTTTGGGACTACATCAAAATAAAAAGCTTCTGAACAGCAAAGGAAACAACCAACAAAACTAAAAGACAACCTACTGAATTGGAGAAGATATTTGCAAATAACATATCTGATATAGCATTAGTATCCAAAATATATAAAGAACTTACACAACTCAACACCACTAAAACAAATAATTCAATTGGAAAATGGGCAGAAGACATGAACAGGCATTACTCCAAAGAAGACATCCAGATGGCCAATAGACACATGAAAAATGCTCAACATCATTGATTATCAGGGAAATGAAAATCAAAACCACAATGAGATATCACCTCACACCATCAGAATGGCTAAAATCAGAAACACACAAAAAAAACAACAAGTGTTGGTGAGGATGTGGAGAAAAAGCAACCCTTTTGCACTATTGGTGGAATTACAAACTGGTGCAAACACTGTGGAAGACAATATGGAGGTTTCTTTAAAAAAAAAAAATAGAACTACCATATGATCCAATAATCCCACTACTGGGTATTTACCCAAAGAATATGAAAATACTAATTCAAAAGAATGTATGCACCCCTATGTTTATTGAATCATTATTTACAATAGCCAAATTATGGAAGAAGCCCACATGTCCATCTATAGATGGACACATGTATGTATATAATAGAATATTACTCAGGTATAAAAATAATGGAATCTAGTCATTTGCAACAATGTGGAAAGATTTAGAGAGTATAACGCTAAACGAAATAAGTTAGAGAAAGAAAAATACTTTATGATTTCACTCATATGTGGAATTTAAGAAACAAAACAAAGGAAAAAAATAAAGAGACAAGCCAAAAAAACAGATTCTTAACTAAGAGAACAAACAGATTGTTACCAGAGGGCAGGTGGGGCAGGGGAGATGCGTGAAATTGATGATGAGAATTAAGAGTACACTTCCCTTGATCAACACTGAGTAATGTATAGAGGTGTTGAATCACTATATTATACACCTCACACTAATATATGACACTGTATGTTAACTACACTCAAATTAAAATTTTAAAAAATAATAAAATAAAATAAAAAGACAAAAAATTTCCAAGCATTTTGGAGAATATGGAGCAAGAGGAACTCATATTTTGCTGGTGGGGAATTTTTCTTACAATTATATATATTAATTTCCAAAATTCAACTATTCTGGAAAACTATTTGGTATTTTCTTAAAATTCAGCTATTCTACTTTTAGGTATTTATTCACAATAAATGAAAATTTTCTTTCACAAAAAATATTTGTATGTGAATTTTCATAGCAGTTTTGTTTATAAAAGCTTATTATTGGGAATAATCCATAAACATGTGGACAGCCATAGAGGAAATGAGGCCCTCAGTCTAGAAGCTTTCTACAAACAAAAATCCTGCCAATAACCTTGTAAATTAGAAAGTCGACCCTCTTTTAGTTGAGCCTTAAGCTGATATTGCAGTCAGGTCAACATCTTGATTGCAATCTTGCGTATGACCTTGTGGGAGAGCCACCCAGTTAATCTGTGCCCATTTCTTGGCTCACGGAAACTGTGAGATAATAATTGCTTGTTGTTGTAAGCCAATAAATATTAGGGCTGTTTGTTATGCAGCAATAGATAACTAAACACATACAGTTGAACAATAAAAAAAAAACAAACTATTGATTCAGTCCATAACATGGATAAAGCCGAGCACAAAAGAATGCATGCAATATGATTCCATTTAGACAACATTCTTGAACAGGAAAGCTTATCAATAGTGATAGAAATCAGATTACTGGTTTCCTGGAATGAAGTTTGGTGGGGTAATGGCTGCAAAAGGGCATGACTTTCTAGGGGCAATGAAAATGTTTCATATCTTAAATACAATAGTGTTTATGTGGGAGTATACGCTTGTCAATACTCAGACTCATTTGAAATGTACTCTTCATATATATGATTTATTGTATGGAAATAACATCTCTGAAAGTTGTTTAAGAAAAGTGGTCAAAACAAAAACAACACAATGTGTGACTAATGCCTCTGCAAAACAAAGAAACTACTTTATACTATAAAAGGCTATACAGAAACCCCTCAATTGTCATAGCTCTGTAGCTATGTAGTTTTATCCTAGATGTGTACCTTCTGCTGCCTGAGTGAAAAACACAATGATATCTTGAATAATTGCATGGAATCGCAGGACAAAGAAATTCAGATAATCCTGAATTACATACACTAGGAAACCACTGAGATAATCCAAACGATAGGATTCTTAACAACCCTGATCTTGTTTGTCATGAGGTCACTAGGAGACTCCAAGAGCTCACCATCATTACCCTTGCTATTATGTAATGATTTTTGAAACGGTGTCTTAGGTCATATTCATGTAAATAAAAAGAAATCATGTAAGTTTTAAAGAGTTTTTATTACAAAATATAACCTAGAAACATTAAAAATGTAAACATTAGTGAAATAGTATAAGGTGAACACTCTTGTTTTAACTATAACTCAGATCATAAAACTTCATAAATAAATAAATAAATAAATAAATAAATAAATAAATAAAACTTCATAAATAAGACTTCCAGCCACTCCCGAAACTCCTCCATATGCCCCATCCTAATGGAAGCATGCCTTTTCTACCCTGAAAGTAACCACTGTCCTAAATTTTGTAGTAATCTCTTTCTTTGGTTTCTTTATGGTTTATCTTCCAAGTGTGCATATCTGGATATCATAGTTTAGTCTTCTCCTTTAGAAAATGGTGCTATATTTATTTAAAGTCTATTAATGTACAGGTTTTATCTCCATTTCTTTCTATTTCTTACCCATTATCTATGGAAGAAATTGGGCTGTTTGACTTTTAGACTTTCCTAGAGTCTAGATTTTGCTACCTGCTTACTTATGGTTCAACTTGATCCTCTTTATTCTAATTCCTGCAAATTGGCAACTATATCCAAGAGATTAAAATATTGACTCTAACACTTTGCCCTATCCAGACATCATTTGGTGACTACAGGTCTATGGCGACCAAATTGACCTTCAAGTCTCTGTTGATGTTTTATAGTCATTTTTGAGTGAGATCCTGTGCTCTTAACACTAATTAACCCAACCTGCCTTATTAATTTGTCTAGTTGCTCTATCTTGAAATGTTAGATCCTTGTCTGACTCTCACCCCTTCTATAGCCAGTAAGCCTCTATCTTTCTTCAATGTGACAGCTGAATTTGTCATTTTGCTGTTTTAGGCCCTCATGACCTTTCATCTGAACTACTAGGGCAGACAATTCTCTGATATTCCTCCCACTCTCCTCTCTCTCTCTTCTTTTGAGAAATTTAAGTAAGGTGTCCATGGATACACACTAGTTGATGTTGAGTCTAGGAACTAACCCAAGTTTTAGAATGAGGACTGTCTCAAATGTTCCCATATTTTCTCCCATCTTTGTTCACTTATGAGTCAATAGTTATTTGGGAGAAACTTTCACATGCCCAGCACTTCTTTGTGTTCTCTTAATGTTAAGGGCTAGGTCTCAGAGAAAGGCACAACATTGGTGAAAAATATACTGTCTCTGGTTAGGCCAAATAGCCTTTCACATGAGACCATTTGGAAATAGCTATATTAAAGGGTGAACTGTCTGGCCAATAGAAGCTACAAGAAGGCAAAGGCCATGTTGGCCTGAAATAGAGAAAGTCTCAAGGAGGAAAATGACATTGACCTGGGCCTCAGAACATGGGAAAGATCTAGAAGTTAGGTTGGAAACAGAGAAAAGAACTATCTGACTGAACCCAAGCCCCCATCCTTAGCATTAATCACTCTGACCTGTCTTATGCTGCTTTGTGGGTACAAGCCCACTTGTTCCTCCTTTAGAGGTGCTTAAGTCTATTGATGGTCTATGATTTCAAAGCAGGTTCAGGGAAAACTCTTTCTGACATGAAATCAATAAATCTGTGCTCCGAACTTCCCCAATGGCTTTCTCACTTATTTCCAGGTAATAGAATCCAAATATGTTAACCTTTCTTTATGGAACTCAGGCATGTGCATTTAAAATATAGGTCCCTCAGTCAGTTGATCATTTGGCTCTTGATTTCTGCTCTGGTCATGATCTCACAGTTCGTGGTATTGAGCCCTGCATCTGGCTCCATGCTGAGAGCTCAGAGCCTGCTTTGTATTATTTCTCTCCCTCTTCTCTCTGCCTCTCTCAAAATAAAATGAATAAACTTAAAAAAAAATAAAATATAGGGGCCCCATTGAGCCTACAAATCCATTCCTAAGCATCCATCCTAAGGAAATAATCAATGATGTTCACAAAAATACTGTAACTGTAACAAAAGTTATAGTACATATGGATGGTCAAGTTCTCTTTATACTACAATGATATTCAATCAGTTGATTTTTCTTAGACGTGAATAGAGAAAACCTTATGCTTTGCACTAAACTGAGTTGTGCGTGGATGTATTCCAAATGAACAACTTTGCCAAAGTCTGACTGATAAGTGTAACCTTATTGCTATTACTCCGTTTAGCCAATATGGCTAATTTTCCCCAGTAACAACTTTCTCCATCTTCTTCTAAGTAATAGGACTCCCTTCCCCAAAGTTTTAAAGGAACTCTTCATCAGACAACTGGAAACTAACATTCCCAAGCCTCCCTTGCAGCCAAATACGTCTTTGTGTCCAAATTCTATGCCATGAAATATGTTATGTGGAGCACGCAACTTCTGTATCATTTTTTAAAAGGAAATTGCTTGCCTAATAATTTCTCTTTCCTCCTTCCTGTGTCCTAGAATTCAAAGTGTATGTACAACACTCTAGGAGATAACAGAGCAGGACAATAGAAAGCACTTGACCTCATACAGCAGACAAATCCACCTGCCCAAAAGTCCCTTTCTATCTCTGGACTATTTTGTATGAGAAAAATATATTTTCCTCTCTCTCTCTTGTTTGAACCACTGTATTTTGGGGGTCTGTATATTGTAGTGGCTCATCCTGTATCCTAAACAATTTTGGGAAGCAAGTGATAGATTTTCCACATAGAGTGAAAGGGAAGGATTTTTCCTCATCACTTTTTTTCTGACGTGAAAAATGAAGTTAAAATGAATTCATGATATATGTTCTGCACATGTTTCCTAGTTTGTTATTTACTATTTTTGTTTCTAGTGGTTTTATGTATAGAATTTTTTTGTTTGTTTTGGGGGTGCCTACATGCTCAGTCAGTGGAGAGCACACTCTTGACCTTGGGGTTGTGGGTTTGAACCCCATGTCTGGTGTAGAGATTTACCTAAAAAAAAGGCTTAAAAAAAGAAGTTTTTTGTCTTAATATTGACAATATAAGTATATTCAGAAATAAAGATTGATTATATTCTATTTATTACAGTCTATGTTTATATATATATGTATATACATGTATATTAGAATTCCACTGAGCACACTGTTTTTAATCAACTTTTCTATTATTTAAAGTGTAAATCATGAAAAGATTTCTTAATCATTAAATACCCCTTTATAGCACATTTTCTTTCTTTTATTAACTTTAATTAATTAATTTTTAATTACATTTTTAATTTTAGTTCAATATAGTTAATATACAGTGGTATGTTAGTTTCAGGTGTACAATATAGTGATTCAGTACTTCCATACATCACTTGGTGCTCATCACAAGGGCACTCTTTAATCCCCATCACCTATTTCACCCATCCTCCCACCTACCTCCTCTCTGGTAACCATCAGTTTATTCTCTAAATTAAAAGTCTGTTTCTTGGCTTGTTTCCCTCTTTTTTTTTTCATTTGTGCCTTTGCTTTGTTTCTTAAATTCTACAGACAAGTGTAATCATATGGTATTTATCTTTCTCTGATTTATTTCACTTAGCATTACACTCCCTAACCCCATCCATGTTGTTGCAAATGGCAAGATTTTTATCCTTTTTTGTGGCTGAATAGTATTCCATTATATATATAGCATATTTTTCTTATTTTATAGAACTCAATTATACAAATAGGCAATGATATGTTTAAGCCAACTAATCCATATTTGCTTATTTTTTTCATTTTGTTTATATTTTTGCTTATGTTTTCCATTATTTTCCTCATATTTGTTTTGCTACAATGAATATCTTTATAAATTTCTAAACACATGTTTAATTTTTTAAAAAATAGAATAGCATCTAAAAAATTAAATGACTACATCAAGCAGTATGAACATTTCTAAGACTTTTAATAATTACTGTCAAATAGCCTTCCAGAAAGAATATATCAAATTACATACCCACCAATAGTGTGATAATTTTTTTGAGGTTTAACAATTTACTATGAGAATAATTGTGTCAGTTTGTTTTGCATTAAGGAAAATTTTAAATACTGTATAAAATACATATGCAAAAGTGAGCAAATCATGAATACCTAGCTCAGTGAAGTTTTACAAACTAAAACTACTTGACCAACACTCAAAATGCAACAAAACAAAACCCCAGACCACTACCAACACTTTAGAAGCTCTGTTCCAGTCATTATGCAAGGCTGTCACTACCTTGAACTCTAACATCATAGTTTTGCCTACCCTAAACTCATAAAACTCATATACATTATTCTTTTTCACTCTGACTTTTTTATCTCAACATTATATTTTTGAGATCTATCCATATTACATGTACTCATAATTTTTACATTTTTATTACTGAATTACATCCAACTGTGTAAATATATGATTTACTTATACATTTTCCTGAAGAAGGACATTTGAGTATGTCTAATTTCAGGAAACATTATATGTGCTTTTATAAACATGTGTAAATGTTGTTTGGTAAACCAATACACACATTTTTATTATAGGTATATCTGGAGTACAACTGCTTGGTCATAAAGTGTACGTATGTTTACATTTATATACTGTGATAAACAGTTTTCCAAAGTGGTAGTACCAGTTTATGTTGTACCACAACCTTATAAAACACTTGACATTTTCAGTTTTTATTATTTTAGGCATCCCTAGAAAGGGTGGGGGGTGTATAGTGGTATCACATTTTGGTTTAACTTGCATTTCTCTTCAAACTGATGAAGTTAAACATATTTTCACAAATTTATTAGATATTAGGATATTCTGGTTTTTTGAAGTATTGTTTTAAGGTGTTTGCCCATTTTTCTATTGAATTATCTGTCTTTTTAAAATTTATTTGTAAGAATTCTTTATACATTATAGATATGAGCCATTTGTCAGATATATGTGTTCCTTATGTCTTTCCTAGTTTGTGGCTTGCTTCCTTATTCTTTTAATGGTCTCCTGATGAACAGAAGTTTCTGATATTAATAAAATACAATTTACAATCATTTTTATCCTTCATAATTAGTGATTTTTGTGTCTTCTTTAAGAATACTGCCTACTCCAGGGGTGCCTCGGTGGCTCAGTTGGCTAAACATCCAAATCTTAATCTCGGCTCAGGTCATGATCTCACAGTTCATGCACAGAACCTGCTTGGGATTCTTCCTCTCCGTCTTTCTCTGCCCCTCCCCTGCTCACACGTGCTCTCCCTCTCCAAAATAAATAAATAAACTTTAAAAAACCCAGTAATGCCTACTCCAAAGTCATGAAGATGATTTCCTCTGTATTTTACATTAGAATGACATTTTTACTTTTCCCACTTCGATCTGCAATTCATTGGGTGTTTATTTTGTGTGTTATTTAGGGTGGAGTCAACATCATTTCTTCACATATAGATATCCAGCTGATCTGCTACCACTTTTTGGGGAAAAAAATCCTTTCCCCACTTCACTGCACTGTCATCTTTGTCATAAATCAAGTGACATGTGTAGGTATGTTTCACAGGTCTGTGCATGCATGTGTGTACACAAATATGTTAATCTTTTAGACCATATGCTATTTATTCATAATTTACTCACTATAGCATTGTACTAAATTTGGTATCTAGAAGTGGAAGTCTCGATGCTCCCTTCACTGTTACCTTGGCTATATTTGGTTCTTTGCATTTGGATATACAGAGTTTGGATCTGCTGGTCAACAAAAAATAACTAGCCAAGATTTTTATATAGAACATCAAATTGGGACCAATTATATGGATTGCATGAATGTAAACATCAAATTGGGAATAATTGACAACTATAAAATATTGAATCTTTCGGGGCATCTGGATGGCTCATTTGGTTATGCATCTGACTCTTGGTTTTGGCTCAGGTCATGATCTCATGGGTTCGTGAGTTTGAGCCCTGCATCAGGCTCTACACTGACACCACGGAGCCCACTTGGAATTCTCTCTCTCCCTGTCTCTCTGCTCCTCCCCCACTCTCTTAAAATAAATAAACTTTTAAAATATTTAATCCTTAAATCCATGAACCAGGCATATTTATAATTATTTAGGTCTTCTTGAATGTTTCTCAAAATTATTTCTTAATTTTTAGTGCAGAGGTCTTGCAACTATTTAATTAGATTTATTTCCAGATATTTCATTTTTAATCAGGATTTTTTATCCTGGATTTTTTATCAGGATTTTTTAAGGATATAATTATCAGGATATAATTTTATCAGGATATAATTACATACAATAAGATACATACACTTTAACTATACAGTTCAATGATTTCAACAAATGTATTAGCCAGTAGAGTCACTACCTCATCAAGATACAGAACATTTCCCTCAGCTGAGAAAGTTCTCTTATGCCCCTTTTACAATTAGAAAAATAATTCCAACCTTCAAGCCAGGCAAACACTGACTTGACCCAATTTACATCAATATAAATTAATTTTGCCTCTTCCCAAACTTTAAATAGATGGAATCACACAGAAAGCACTCTTTTGTGTCTGATATCTTTCCCTGAGTATAATAGTTTTTTTTTTTTTTTAGATTTATCTATGCTATTGATTGTACCGGCAGTTTATTCTTTATTATTCCTTAGTTGTACCCTAGCATATGACTATATCACAATTTGTTTATACATTTCCTGGTTTATGAACATTTGGATTGTATCCAGTCTGGGGCTATCATAGATGAAACTGCCATGAACATTCTTATTCAAATATTTTTGAGGAAATATGGTTTGAATTCTGTTTGGGAAAATTCCTAAGAGTGAAATTTCTTGGACTTATGGTAAGTGTAAGTTTAACTTTTAAAGAAACTGTCAAAAAGTCTTTCAAAATGGTTGAACTTCTCATCAACAATGAATGAGGAATGAATGCTCCAGTTGTTCCATATCCTCTAAAATACTAGGGATTGTCAGACTTTTTAATTTTAGCAATTCTGGTGGCTGTGTAGTGGTACTTAATTGGGTTTTTTGTTTGTTTGTTTTACATTTCCCTGATGATTAATAACATTGAGCATCTTTCCATGAGCTCTTTGGTGATTTGTACATGTACTTTTCTGAAATGCTTGTTCAAATCTTTTGATCATTTTTAATTGCATTGCTTGCCTTATTTTGAATTTTAGGAGGTCTTTATATGTTTTCTGGACAGAAACATTTTGTTGGTTACACATTTTTTTCTTGGTTTCCCACCTCATTTCTTAACCATATCTTTCATAGAGCAGAAATTTTTAAATTTAAATTCAATTTCTATGTATACTCCATTACTACTCTACTTTTATTACATCTTTAATTTTTTTTTAAACATTCATTTATTATTGAGAGAGAGAGACAGACCATGAGCACGGGAGAAGCAGAGAGGAGGAGACACAGAATCTGAAGCAGGTTCCAGGTTCTGAGCTGTCAGCACAGAGCCTGACACAGGCCGAACTCAGAAACAGGGAGATCATGACCTAAGCCAAGGTCGGATGCCTAACCGACTGAGCCACCCAGGCGCCCCTACTTTTATTACATTTTACGTCTATAAATCAAATAGTATAATTCTCCACATTTGTGGGTTTTTTTTCCAAATTATTTTGTTTATACTAGGTCTTTCTCGTTTCCATATAAATTTGAGGGTAATTTTGTCAAGCTATACAAATATGGCTGCTGAAATTTTGATTTTGAATACACTAAATTTATAGATTGATTTGGAGAGAATTTAGCTTACCAGTATTGTATTTCCTGATCCAGGACCTTGTTTTATCAAATTTATACTTAAGTATTTCACCTTTTTGGAAGCTATCATGAAATTATATATTTTATCATTATAATTATATATAGATAATAATTTCAATTTCCAATTATTCATCACTAAAACACAGGAATACAATGGATTTTTAAAATATCTATCTATAACTGCAAACCCACGAAATTAAAGTACTAGTTCTATAGTAGGTTTATTGTAGATCCCTTAGGATTCTTTAAATACATGATCATGTGATTTGTAAATAAAAACTGACTGCTTTTTGAACTATAAATTTATGAAGGAATTTTAATTTTTGATGTTGTTTTAGTTCTGAAAATTCATCAAGACTCTGCTGCACTACAGTCTAATTGGCTCATCTCATGGAAGGGATTCAGGTATCTAGGGGCCCCTAACAAGAGGAGCCATCAGCTGCCCTGTTTTTTTCCAAGTTCTAAAAAAGAAGCTGGCTGTATAGTCTATATTTATGTAATGACTTAGAAGAGACAGATGGTTGGGTTCCCCCCAACTTTAATTCTTATTTTCAAATAAAAATAACTAAAGTATATTGATTTGGGAGGATTTAATATAAAAAGAACAAAACAGATATTAAGAATTTTTAAAAATCCACTCTCCTGTGCTCTTTTCCACACTCATCTCTTCTGCGCATTTAAAATTCTTTTTAACGTTTATTTATTTTTGAGACAGAGAGAGGCAGAGCATGAACGGGGCAGGGTCAGAGAGAGGGAGACACAGAATCTGAAACAGGCTCCAGGCTCTGAGCTGTCAGCACAGAGCCTGACACGGGGCTCAAACTCACGGACCATGAGATCATGACCTGAGCCAAAGTCGGAAGCTTAACCGACTGAGCCACCCAGGCGCCCCTCTCCTACACATTTTAAAAGTGGAGGGAAAATGGAGAGAGAGCACTAGTAGCAGAAAAGACAGCAAGTGGAAGAAAGCATATCCTTGGAGCAAAGAAGGGGAAGAAGCAAGTCCCCAGAGAAGAACTGGGAACGGTCAACAGGCCCCTGAGAAGATACTGCCCTTCCCAGGCAAGCAGAGAAAAGCCCAGGAATATACAAAGACGAAGAGTCACAGAGCCCAGCCTGGAGTTACTTCGAAGGACGAGGCGGCAGAGGGAAGGTTCGCAGACCAATCAGCTCTGCGCCACCTAGCGGGCAGCAAAGGGCGCGGGATGGGGGTAGTGCTGCTCGCGGTGACGAAGGCCTCACGTGACCCGCCAACGGTGACTCGAGCGCCTAGCTCTAGCGTCAGACTGGGCCGGCGCTCGCTCCCTTCTCGGTACCTGCTCCCGGTGGCCCCGAGGGCGTGCGGGACAGGGGCAGCCCCAAAGGGTTGGAGGCGGAGGGGGAGCAGGTAAGGGACCCGGAGGAAGGGGAGCGTCCCCTGGGCTCGGTGTGGGAGAGCCCACGCGGCCCGCGGAGCCCTCCTCGGGTTCCAGCTGCCCGATGGCGAAGCCGCGGAAGGACCGCAGCCTCACGCCCAGCTGCGGACCGCGTTTGGCCACAGAAAATGGTAGGGTGGAGGGCTGGACCGCTGTGAGGCAACGACCCTTTGCAAACACCTGCCTCCTGCACGCCCGGCCCCGCCCCCGTCGTTCTTGGTGTAGAAAATGGTGGTCTGCGCGGGGCATGGGGGGTCTTGGCGTAGGGGTGGGACGGCCGTAACGTCCCGGGGCCTAGAAAAGGCTGGGTGGCGACGGGTTGGACCCAAGCGCTGGTTGCATCAGTCCCCGCTCCCTTACTCCCGCCCTCTGCAGGTGTGCGGGTCTAAGTGTCGCAGCGGCGCACTCGCGGCTAGAATCGGGAGGAGGAGACTGCAAGGATAGGCCCAGGTCGGTGTGGGGGATAGTGGGGGGGGGGGGGAAAGTGTGGAAAGCCCTGAGACCCCCCAAATCCCCCGCCCCACCAAACAGCCCGTCCTCCATCTTGGTGCCCGCAGAGGCCTGGGCTTTGATCGGCAGGGAAAATGGTGGGCTTTGCGCGAGGGAGGGGAGAGGAGCGACTGGGAGGGGGTAGGGCTCTTACTGGGGGTCCCCTAGAGGGCGTAGGGAGCCTCTCAGGTGGGAAAAATGAAATTTTAAAAAGGCTAAGAGATCCTGGGCTCTGAATCTTGGAATGTGCGTAGTAGGGCCTCTGTCCTCGGTGCTGATCAGTCCTGATAAATCCTTCTCTGTCTTTTGTCTCTTAGGAGCAATGGCGTCCAAAGAGGAACAAGCAGTAAAAAATCTCAACATGGAAAATGCCAACCAAGAAAACGAAAAAAAGAATGAAGAGGAGCAAGTTGCAAATAAAGGAGAGCCCTTGGTCCACCCTTTGGAAACTGGTGAATATTGTGTGCCTAGAGTAAATCGTAGGCGGTTCCGTGTTAGGCAGCCCATCCTGCAGTATAGATGGGACATGATTCAGAGGCTTGGAGAGCCACAGGCAAGAATGAGAGAAGAGAATATGGAAAGGATTGGGGAGGAGGTGAGACAGCTGATGGAAAAGCTGAGGGAAAAACAATTCAGTTACAGTCTACGGGCAGTTAGCACTGACCCCCCTCACCGTGACCATCATGATGAGTTTTGTCTTATGCCTTGAATTCTGATGTTTTCTTTGAAGTTAATAGGAAAACACACCTACCTAAACTTACATGTTTTCAGTGTACCTTTGTTGTAAACCTTTTGGTGTTAACCTGTTTCTTGTGTGTCTCCTATGACCGCTTCTGATTGAATATTGTATTTTGACCCAATGTGTAAGATTCTGTCAGCAAGGGAATCTTACCCTATTGAATGGCAAGATGCTCATTATATATTGTGAAGTTAATAAAGCAGTTTAAAAAGGCATTCTCTGTATTCTTTTCTATTTCAGATCTCCTATATTTTGTATATGAAGAGAGTCTAAGAATATATAAAGTAAAAAGTTAAAGTGTTTATCTTTTTATGGTAGAATTATGAATAATTTTAATTTTCTTACCTATATTTCATTTCAGAACTAAACACATTACTAATGAAAGAGCTTAGCCACCTATAAAAACAATGTGGGCACTTACCTAAAAACTTGTGACAGAATCTCAGTTTTAGCTTACCTCTGGATCTCTATTTAGAAGTATAAACTAATAGTGATAAGAGACACATCTTTTTAAAAATCATACTCATCAGAAAGATGATGATAACTCCAAGGGCTGCTGTGTGTACTTGGTGAAGCAATAAGTGTAAGCTTTCTCCAAGTTCTTGTTCCCACTGGAATGTGTGCATGACCCAACTCTAGATATCCCTTTCAGCTATTTGGGGAAGTTTCCAAAGCCAGTTCTTCCCTATACTCCCAAACAAGTCTAGTAGACTAAGAGGTAAGTACTTCCATTCCTCTGCTACTGTGCCCCATTCCCATCTTCTCCCCTGGGTACATGAGTTCAGGAGTCCTCAAGGTGAGGAAATCCCACTGATTTTTTTTTTTTCCAAAACACTCAATAAAGTGAATCCTCACTCTTCTATAAAAGTGTAAATTCCCTCTCCCTTTTTAGCTTCATGAAAAGACCTTATCTGTATAGTTCTCTATTTCTTTAGGTGTGTAGTTCTTTCCTAAGAAACCTCCTTAGTTCATTAGACTATACAGGATGTGTAAGGGAACACAGCTCACTTTCAGTCTGAGACAGTCCCTCCTCATTCCAGCCCCCTGAAGTTTAGGAATATAAAGAATTAACCTACATTGAGTTGAATGCCAGGAGATTATGTCAACGAATACCCAAATGTGGGTAATTATGAGAAGTCCATTGGAGGACTGTTGGGTTTAAGTTCCAATAGAACTTGGGAAATGAAGTTGCCTTGGAGTGTGCTATGTAGGTGAAGTATATATTATATATGAAGACAGTCTTGTGGAAATAAACTTAGAATTTAGGATTCTAGGGGTGCCTGGGTGGCTCAGTTGGTTGGACACCAACTCCAGCTCAGGTTATGATCTCACGGTTTGTGAGTTCAAGCCCTACATCGAGCTCTGTGCTGACAGCTTGGAGCCTGAAGCCTGTTTTGGATCTTGTGTCTCCCTCTCTCTGCTCCTTCTCTCTCTCTATCTCTCTCTCTTAAAAGTAATATAAACATAAAAAAAATTTAAAGAAGTTCGGATTCTAAAATGGAAGTTTGCAAACCACAATCTAAGAGCCAGATTTGGCCTATTATTTTTGTGTCCAATGAGCTAAGAATAAATTTCATGTTTTTAAATGGTTGAAAAAAATCAAGAATATTTTTTGACATGTAAAAATTATATGAAATCCAAATCTTAGTGTCCATAAATAAGTTCTTATTGTAATACAACCATACTTAGGAATTTACACACTGTCTGCACTACAGTGGCAGAGTTGAATAGTTGTGAAAGAAACAGTTTTGCCTGCCCGCAAAGTGTACATATTTATTATCTAGCCCTGACAGAAAAAAAATTGCCAACCCCTGCTCTGGAATATAATGTCACAATAGCAGTTGTGAAACCCAAGGAAAAAATGGATAAGCAGGTGAAAACCATGTAACGGCAACCCCCAGACATCATAAATCAGATGCGTAAGCAATTCCAAAGCCCTCCCTCCTCCAGGTGCTTGAGATATAAGGCACATTCATGCAAGTTCATACAGAGAAAAGCTAGAGTTGAAAGGGCAGGTGAACTGATGAACAGAGAAGCATATGCCCTACCATACTTCCTAAACTTGATTGTTAATATTAGCACCAGATTTTCTGGAAAACAGAAGCATCCTAGATTCACTGGCCTAAGGATATTCTTCATCCTTGAAGAAAAAGTGGAAGCTTACATGTGAACTCATGCCATACTGTAATAGAAGTTTAAGCATGTATATGCCTAGAAAAATGTACATCTCTTCCATGTAAGGCAGATCCAAGTTGCCTTGTTAACCTCAGAGAAGGATCAGTTCAGGATCCTAGTCTTTGAAGAGAGACACTGCTGTTAACTAGCTTCCCTTGGTTGTTAGTAGTGTTTGGATCTGAAGGGACATCTGAGGGAGTAGTATGTGAGTGGTTAGGCTCCCTATACAACGTTCAGGTAACAAACAACCAGCAGAAAGTGAGTGAAAGCCAGTAAGGGAACAGAGCATCAGGTTCCCTCAAAGGAAACAGACATATATTTGCCCATTTATATCATTTCTATGTGTTGTGTAGTGAGTCTCCTTTTCTCCCTCTGGCCATTGTCCATGAAAAGAACAATTTATTCCCATAAGTGCCTAAAAATTTGGATAAAGAGAAGGCAGTGAGATTAGGGATTGTGCCCTGGTTATCAAAAAAAAAAAAAAAAAAAGGATGTGCAAGAAAGAGGCTTGAGATATAGATATGTGGTGGGCCATTGGAGTTTTAGCATATCATGCACATCTTCTAGGTATCTGGTGAATGAAAAATTCAACAAAGTAAGTATGGATTTACTGGTATTCAGCAAATGACAAGTATGTACATCTTTGAATCCTTATGTAAATTGAGATAATAATGCAAATGATGTTTCATAACTTTTGAATAAAAATAATTACTGCTTGTTTTCAAAAACTCAATTCAATTGAAGGAAATTCAGAAAATAAATTTAAAGGCCACAATGTGACCAAAGAAAGCAGTGCAATTTGAACTTTCTAGTCAGCCAGAGCAGGGAGAATACACAGACACTGGACTCTTACAGGAGTCCAGGTGGCATAGGAAACTTTGATTAGAGGCGAAATAAATCCTTCATGATTAATTATCATTTAAAACACAAAGCCATATTTATGCTTCAAGTGAAAATGGAATAATGGTATGGATTTACCTCCCTAACTGAAACAACTAAAACCGGGACAAAATACATGAAACAACAGTTTTCAGTTATTTAACGTCCAGAGAGTTGGGAAAGTTAATTGAAAGAGCAGAAACAAATAATATGAGCCTTCTAATTGCCCCCAGCTTACTGTGTATTGTAGGATTTATAGCATATGTAGAAGTAAAATGTATGTCAATAATAGCACAAAGACCAGGAGAGGGTTAATAGGAGTACAGGATTTTGAAGTTCTTATTCTATACATTAATATCACTTGAAGGTAGATTCTGAAATATTAAAAATGTATAAACCTTAAAACAATCATGTTAAAAGTTGTAGCTGATGAGCCAACATATGAGATAAAATGGAATCTTCAAATAGTCAATGAAAAATGTTAGAGGAAAAAGAACAAAGAGCAGATGGGACAAATGGAAACAAATAGCAAGATGATTGATTTAAGCCCAAATAAATCAATATCAATAATTGCATTCATGTAAAAGGTCTAAATACCTCAAATATAAACCAGATATTATCAGATTGTATATAAAAGGAAGACAAATATATGCTGCCTATAAAACACGTATTTTAAATTTAAAGATACGAATTGATTACAAGGAATGGAAAAACAATGAGCAATCTTAACATCAATCAAAACAAAGCTTGAGTGGCAATATTGATTCAGATACAATAAATTTCAGGGCAGAGAATAGTATCAGGGATGGGGCACCTGGGTGGTTCAGTCAGTGAAGCATCCAACTCTTAATTTTGGCTCAGGTCATGATCTCACAGTTTGTGGGTTTGAAACCCACATCAGGCTCTATACAAACAGTGCAAATCCTGCTTGAGATTCTCTGTCTCCCTCTTTCTCTCTGCCCTCCCCTGCTCTCTCTTTCTCTCTGAAAATAAATATTTAAAAAAAAATAGTAATAATACCAGGGATATTACAGTTATAGAAAGTCATTACATAATTTTAAGTGCTAAGTTTGTCAAAAGGACATAGCAATCATTAACATTCACATGTTACAGTGCTTTAAAATAGATGAAGGAAAAACTGATAGCACTGAAAGGGAAACAGACAAGTCCACAATTACAGTCATAGATTTCAACACCTTCTCTAAAATATTGATAGAACAAGTAGACAATCAGCAAGAACATATATCACTTGAAGAACACTATGAAACAACTTATCTAGTTGACAATTGTAGAACTTGCCACCAACAACAGTAGAATGTACCTTTGCTTCATTTGCACAAGGAACACTTACCAAGATAGTCCATATTCAGGGCCAAAAAGTAAGTCTCAAAAATTTTAATAGGATTCATATCATAAAATATATGTTTTCTGAGCAAAACGGAATTAAATGAGAAACTAATAACAGAAAGATATCTGGAAAAATCCCAAATATTTAACATCAAACAGCACATGTCTAAATAACCCAAGGAAGAAATCAAAGAGGAAATTATAAGGCATTTTGAACTGAATGAAAATGAAAATTCAACATATAGTAATTTGTGAGATGTGGCAAAAGCACCACTTGGGCAGAAATTTATAGCACTGAACATACATATTAGAATAGAAGGAAGCTCTATATCTATTAAATAAATAGAAATCTTTAAAAAAAGTTTTTTATTTGAAGTATTTTTGGTATCCAATGTTATATTAGTTTCAGGTATACAGCATAGTGATTTGACAATTTTATACATTAAGCTATGCTCACCATGAAAATAAATGGAAATTCTATTTAAAATACTTCCTCTAAAGAAAACCACAGGTCAAGATGGCTTAACTGTTAATTCTACCAAACATTTAGGAATTACATAATACCAATTCTATTCAAAATCTTTTAGAAAATTGAAAAGGAAGGAATAGCTCCCAACTCACCCTATGAGGCTAAAATTACTAAGATAACTAACCAGACAATTATGTTACAAGGAAAGATAACCATAAACTAATCTCCCTCATGAACATATATGTTCATTTTTTTTTAGAGAGAGAGAGAGAGAGAGAGAGAGTATGAGCAGGGGGGAGAGAGAGAGAATATTTTGTTTTTGGTTGTTTTTATGTTTTTTTAATATGAAATTTATTGTCAAACTGGTTTCCATACAACACCCAGTGCTCATCCCAAAAGGTGCCCTCCTCAAGAGAGAGAGAATCTTAAGCAGGCTCCACATTCAGTGCAGAGCCTGACATGGGGCTCTAACCCATGACCCTCGGATCATGACCTGAGCCAGGCACTCAACTGTCTGAGCCATCCAGGCACCTGCCCTTTTTAAAATTCAGTTATATATACAAAACATAATACACCATTACTAAGTAAGGTTTATCCCAAGGATTCAAGATAGTGTTAAATTAGAAAATCATTGTAATTCACTACATTAACATAAAAGAGAAAAAAAACGTAAGATAATCTTATTGGGTGATGAAAAAACATTTGCTAAAATTGAAAGAATTATTACTGATTAAAATACTCAGCAACCACATATAGAAGAGACCTTCCTCAACCTGATAAACTACATCTACAAAAAACATACATAAGGATGTGTATGTAAAGACTAAATGTTTCCCACCTAAGATGAAAAACAAAGCAAAATAAACACTTTCATAAATTATATTTAAAATTATACTAGAAGTTTTAGTCAGTACAATAAGAAAAAGAAATAAAAGTCATACAGATTGCAAAGGAAGAAATAGAAAATACTCCTAGAAAACTATTATCTATGTAGCAATTCTATGTAGTATACAAAAAGCTACTAGAGCTAATAAATAAGTTCAGAAAGGTTGCAGGATACAAGATTGAAATACAAATTTAGTTGTTTTTCTAATTTTCTGAGACTGCTATAACAAATTACCATAAGCTTGGTGGCTTTAAAAAAACACCCAGAAATGTATTCTCTTATAGTTTTGTAGGCCAGAAGTCCAAATCGAGGTGTAAGCAGTGCTATGTTCTCTCTGAAATTCTCTAGAAAGGAATCCCTCCTTACTTGTTCTAGCTTCTAGTGGCCTCAGACAGTCCTTGACTTGTGGCAACTTTAACTCTAATTTTTGCTTCTCTTCTGTATGTCTGTCTATGTGTTCTTTGTTTCTTCTAAGGATACATCCATTGGATTTAGGGCCCACCCTAAGCCACTATGATCTTTCTCAACTCTTTTTTTTTTTAATATTCTATTTTTAAGTAATCTCTATGCCCAACATGGGGCTCAAACTCACAACCCTAAGATCAAGAGTTCCATGCTCTACCAACTGAGCCAGCCAGGTACCCCTCATCTCAATTCTTAATTAATTACATCCACAAAGACCTTATTTACAAATAAGATCACATTTTGAAGTGCTGGGTAGACATGAATTTTGGGGGAAAATATTCAGTCCTGTACAACAATGAACAGCCAGATTAAAATTTAAAACAATATCATTTACAATAGCATCAGAAATATGAAATATTTAGGGATAAATTTGGCAAAGATATTCAAGACCTGCACATTGAAAGCTATAAAACATTGATAACATACATTAAATCCACCAAATTCATAGGAAAAGGCATCATATTTGTGGTTACCAGCAGTGGGGGTGAGGGGAGGGAAAATTGTAGAAAAGTGGTCAAAAGGTAAAAATTTCCATTTATAAAATAAATAAGTCATGGGGATGTAATGTAAAGTGTGATGACTATAGTTAACACTGCTGTATGATTTATAGAAAAGTTATTAAGATAGTAGATCCTAGGTGTTCTCATCACAAGGAGAAATTCTTTTCTTTTCTTTTTATTGTATCTATATGAGATGATGAATGTTAACTAAGCTTACTGTGGTAATCATTTCACAATATATGTAAATCAAAGCATCAAGCTATCTTAAACTTATACACTAATGTGTGTGAATTATCTCTCGATAAACTGGGAGAAAAAGTTGGAAACAACCTAAGTGTCCATTGACAGATGAATAGATAAACAAAATCTAGTATATACATAAAATGGAACATTATTAAGTCTTAAAAAGGAATGAAATTGTGACACAGGCTACAATATGGATAAAACTTGAAGACATTATGCTAAGTGAAATAAGCCAGACAGAAAAAGATTCGTGATTTCATTTATTCAAAATACCTAAAGTAGTCAAACACTTAGGGACAGAAAGCAGAATGGTGCTTGCCAGGGCATAAAGAGAGTGGGGCAAGGGGAGTTAGTTTAATGGGTACAAAATTTCAGTTTGGGGAGACAAAGAAAGTTCTGGAGATGGATGGTGGTGATGGTTGCACAACAATGTGAGTGTACTTAATGCCACTGATATGTGTACTAAAAAATGGTTAAGAAGGAAAATTTTATATTATGATAACTTATCATAATTAAAAAAGAAATTTACAAGTCAATCTTCCAGGCCCAACATTGCCTTTAGAGTCTACACACATCCCAGCCTCCTTATAATACCAGAACCATGAAAACATGACTCGTATCAACCCGAGTAGGTATCTACTTGGAAATAATACCACAGTCCCACATCCTAGATGACATCACCCCAATCCAGAAGCTTGCCACTGGAAATGATGTTTCTTCAGATAACATGGTCCCAGTCAAAGATCTTACATTGGAAATGACTTTGCTCTCCAAACAGGGGAAGACTTCACCCCAGACACTGAGACCATCATCTCAACAATGCCTATATGCTGCCTTTCCTAAAATACTGACAAATTGAACACAATATATTTATTGTTTTTCTTTCTTTGATATTGGGGATTCTATTACATTTCTTCAGTTCATTATTTACTTAGTTCATAACCTGGTATATGTTTTTCTCTCTGCCAAAAGGTATACTGTATATTTCTACACTTCCATATCTAAAGGGGAAATCTTGTAGAAGTTACAACTATTAATGCCATTTTAAAAATTAATGGAGATTATTGCTTGCCTCATGAGGCAACTACCTCCTAGACCACCCCTCATCTACCTTGGTTATGGCTGGCCTATAAGAACGTCTTATTCTTCTACTTGTTTTCTTCCTTTTTATTCTCATAATAAAAGGTTTTTTATGTTGTTTAGGGCAACTTATGTCCTGCTCTCTGTAAATCTTTTCTACTATTTGAGCCACTCAAATATCCCAATAATGGAGTTCAAGATGGATGTCAAGACATCTAGTCATCAACTACATCATCTTTTTTATTTTTATTTTTATTTTTTTGTAAAAATGCTGTCGAGTCAATTGTGAGGCCCTGGCTAGAGGCTGGTTAGTTGCCCTTCATGAACAGATGATAAAGTATACACTTTTACCACTTCCCAGATCATGCATTCACACTCTGTGACACTATGCACCAGCCCTATTTGCCCATGGGCCAGGTTCCAGACAACAAAGAACAGCCCCTATGCCCTGGAGCCTGAGAAATTATTCAAATTAGCCAATACTCAAAGGTCCAGAAAAATGTAGCTAGCCCCACCTAATTTGTAATACATAAACTGCCCTTGAGAGATCCAACTAGCTGTTATCCAGGTGTAATGCCTGTAGCTTTGCTTGGCAACTAACTTTCTCTCTTTTGGAGCTATAAGTAACAAAGGGTTCTGCCTTCTATCTATTTTTGTGACAGTGTGTTGTGTTCCGCAATCAAAAGAACCTTTAAATTGTATAAAGTCATTTACAAAAATAAACTCACACAATATACAAAAATTAACTCAAAATGTATCAAAGAGCTAAATATATGAGATAAACTTTAAAACTCTTGAAAGAAAACAAAGGTATAAATCTTCATGTCCTTGAATTTGGCAATGAAGTTTTAGATATGACATCAAAAAGAAGAACAACAAAAAGAAAAACACATAAATTGGACTTCATAAAAATTAAAAACTTCTGTGGATAAGAAGACACTTTCAAGACAGTAAAAAAGCAATCCACAGAATGGAAGAAAATATTTGCAAATCATATATCTGAAAAGGGTTTTGTATCCAGAATATATGAAGAACTCTTATAATTCAATAAGAAAATGACAAGCAAACCAATTTAAAAAATGGACAAGGGTCTTGAATAGATATTTCTCCAAAGAAGATCGATAAATATCTGATAAATACAAGAAAAGATGCTTAATATTATTAGTTATTAGGAAAATGCAAAAATAAAAAAGTGAAAATTAACAGTTGTCTTTGAGAATGGAGAGCAATTGGAACCCTAATATATTGGTGGTAGGAGTGCAAAATGTTGCAGCCACTGTGGAGCAGTTTGGCAGTTCCTGAAAAAGTTTTACATAGAATTACCACATGATCCAGCAATTCCATTCTTAAATATTACCCAAGAGAAATAAAAACATACACCCACACAAACACTTATACAGAAGTGTTTAAGGCAGCACTTATAATGGTAGAAACATGGGGGCGCCTGGGTGGCTCAGTCGGTTGGGCGTCCGACTTCAGCTCGGGTCACGATCTTGCGGTTCGTGAGTTCGAGCCCCGTGTCGGGCTCTGGGCTGACGGCTCAGAGCCTGGAGCCTGCTTCCGATTCTGTGTCTCCCTCTCTCTCTGCCCCTCCCCCGTTCATGCTCTGTCTCAAAAATAAATAAACGTTAAAAAATTTTAAAAAATGGTAGAAACATGGAAATAACTCAAATATCCATCAATGTTGAATGGCTAAACAGAATACAATATGGGCATACGATTAAATATTCAGCCATAAAAAGGAATGAAATACTGTACATACTACAATGTGAATAGACCTTGAATATATTATGCTAAGTGAAAGAAGCCAAACATGAAAGGTCACATATTGCATGATTCCATTTATATGAAATATCTAAATTGGATAATTCCATGGAGACAAAGCAGATTAGTCATTGCTAGGAACCAGTAAAAGGGAAAAATTGGTAGTGACTGCTTAAAGGGTTTGGGGTCTCCTTCAGAGTTAATGCAAATATTTTGGAATGGAATAGAGGAGATGGTTTCACAACATTGTGAATGTACTATATGTCACTGAGTCATACACTTTAAAATAACTAATTTTGATGTTATGTTAATTTCTCCTAAAAATAGAGTCCTATTTGAAAAAAAGATATTTATAAAAGTATATTCTCTAGGCTAGTTGGCCTTCACTTGTTTTTATATTGCATACCCATCTGAATATCTTATGATACTAGTGGATCCTATCCTAGGCACACACCCGGTGCCTAGGTACACACCCGGTAACAATGTACATATCGCTCCCAACCACACACACATGCACATCATTTTGAATATAATTCCAGAGGATTAAGACGGTTCTCTAGGGGCGCCTGGGTGGTGCAGTCGGTTAAGCGTCCGACTTCAGCCAGGTCACGATCTTGCAGTCCGTGAGTTTGAGCCCCGCGTCAGGCTCTGGGCTGATGGCTCAGAGCCTGGAGCCTGTTTCCAATTCTGTGTCTCCCTCTCTCTCTGCCCCTCCCCCGTTCATGCTCTGTCTCTCTCTGTCCCAAAAATAAATAAACATTGAAAAAAAAATTAAAAAAAAAAAAGACGG
Source organism: Prionailurus bengalensis (assembly GCF_016509475.1). Taxonomy (NCBI): domain Eukaryota; kingdom Metazoa; phylum Chordata; class Mammalia; order Carnivora; family Felidae; genus Prionailurus; species Prionailurus bengalensis. The sequence continues at coordinate 83,745,512 of NC_057361.1, read as the reverse complement.
TTCTCTAGTTAAGAATGCTGGAATCCAAGGAGAAAGTTCTCTCACTTTAACATAGGTCAGCTTCTATTTGTGTCTTCCTTTTCTCACTCCCAAGTAGCTTCTTCTCCATCTCCTCTATATCTTTTCTCTACCTATAGCTTCTACTTTTCCATGATATCAATCTGCTCATGTATCAGGGTTTCTCTGGTTCCTAGGTACAGACCTTTTCATAAGTGCACATACTCTAGTACCTTCTAAGCATATGCAATCTTGCATACCATTTCAGGTGGTCCAAGACTTCATCAGTTGAGAATGCATGGTCTACGTAAATCAGTACAGTCACCATGTCAGACTTCCTTAGACACTGAACCAAACCTGGCTCAGAGGGCACAGGATGGGTATGCACTGGGAAGCGGAAACCTTGCAGCATGCAAGGTGCTTTGGTGCTTCCTAGGTGCTCTGGCGAAGATACTGCAATTTAGAAACCCATCAGGCATCACCTCCTAAGTCAAGCAGTAGGCAGCAGACAGGGTCAAAGAAACTTCTACTTGGACACTCTGAATAAGGGCAGAGAACAGGTAGGTATGGAGGCTCTCCCCAGAGCAATCATTTCTCTGGGTTTTATAGAAAACTTCCACTGCAGGGGGCTGGAAGGGATGTGTCTTGGTTTTCAGTTGTTAGGACAGCATTCCCATCTCTGCTGGGGTTGACTTACTTCTGTGAGAATTTGGAAGAGGAAGGGAAGGATCCAAAGACATTTACTCAGGTCACTACCATGGTCATCTCTCCATGTTCGTTTTGGAGTAAGCAATAGTCAGGTGCCTGAATGCAAAGGAAGAGAGGCTCTGGAAGGTGAGAAGAGGATCTGGAAACTGCACATTCCCCGCTTCTCGAAAGGGCAGGGAAAATCAGACCATATCTACATCCCTCAGATCCTCAGCCACCTTTCCACAACAGCTAAACTTCCGAATGAAAATAGCCATGGACCAAATGTTGAAGATTGATATTGTGTCTGCCATCAGATTTCAGCAAGTCTACTTAACACTCAGTGATTGTTTAGGCACAATAAATACATGTATTTTTAATAGAACATGGAAGAACTACCTATTTATGAAAATTACAAAAAAATATTTTGTGTATAGCCAGTTCAAGCCATTTTCCATACAGTAAAAATTAATGCAATGAACTTAATTTTGGAAACTTGTTGGTTTTTTTTCTATCCTAAACACATTCTTTGCCCCCAAATGAAAATAGCTTAATTTAATTTTTGTTTATAAGAATAACCCATGCTGAGGGGAGCAAATTAAATAAAACTGAAAAAAAATATTTAGAAGAAAATAAAATCCCCACTTCAACTATCTGCTTCCCTACCTGGCAATCCACCGTGTACCTGCTATGTGAAGATCTGGAGGAGAGGAGAAACGAAAATCAGTGGCTAAGTTGAGTAGATTGACGGGATGGGGTAGGTGCTCTGAGATCAAAGGAGAGAAAGAAAAAACAATCCTCAGAAATGTACCAGTGGCCAGTTGCCCTAGGAGAAAATGTAGCTCTTCCCTGATAAAACAGAACAAACACATACCACAGGGAGAAGGGGCCACATTTGATCTTTGGGATTAGTAAAGACCAAAATGGGTGACAGGGGCTCAAACGGTGAGAGGAGGGGACTTAAGCAGAGCGAGGCGGAAGGGGGCTAGTGAAGGGAAGAAGTGGGCTGGCTCCTGACGCACTTTCTGCTGGTGGGAGGGGAACTAGGGACCCGAGCCCACTGGTGACGTTTCCTTCACGTGATCAGAGGCCTACGTGTGCAGAAGTCCCTCTCCTCCAGGTACCAGCTCCCTATTTCCGTGGAGAAAGATTTCAGACTGAGGGACAGAGGGCAGCTGCCCTATAGCCCTGCAGGTCGGTACAACCAGAGGAGAAGTTGCGGGGGGCGGGGGGGGGGTGCACTGGGGTATGGATGGTAACTGATAGAGGCTACAGAGGATCCTGTCTGCTTTCCAGATGCCACCCCCTCCCACCACCATTCATTTTGGCGCAGGAAATTGTATGAGTGTTGAGGGAGAGGTCTGGGTACCAGCTCTTATTTCCCCGGATAAATGTGGGCTTATGGCAGAAAGAAATGTGAGGAGACGGAGGCATCTCTCTGGAAGGGCTACAAATCCACAGGCACCTGCGGACCCCTGGGGTGGGGGATGGCAAAGGGCAAAGACCCGAGCGGGTCCAGGACTGGATTCTCTCTATCCCTTCCTTTCCCAATGGGTGTGTATTTGGTACAAGAAATCCAGGGCTTGGCAGGAGGAGGTGGAGAGGGACAAGGGGTTGAGAATGGGTACCAACTGGGATCTCCTAGGAGGCAGGTTATCCAGAGACGTCTGGCGGAGAGGGCCGGGGGAGGGGGATGACGATGAGGAGGAAATAGCCTGATCTATGCCGGGCAGCTGGAGGATGGCACAGCCTGTGAGCCAAAGGTGGGGAGGGCCTGTGTTCTCTGCATCTCTTCTCCAACTTCCGCCCATTTTGTAGCCGAAAATGATGGCCTGCAGGTAGCGGGGGAGGGGGGGAGGAGGTGCTGCAAAGAAGGGAGACAGAGGTTCAGTCTGGAGACTGGAGCTCCCTGTTGGGGAGGAGTGGCTTCTAAACTAAAGAACACTAACAGGAGATAAGATGAGCCAAATCTACTGAATTTGGAAATAATTTGTCTCTTGCATTGTAGGAAAACGTGGTATTCTGTGTATGTAGAGCGGCAAGGGGTGTCAGGAGTGCTCTGGACGTTTCAGTCCTGCCTCCTGACTCTATCTTCATCATTTTCAGAAACGTGATGGACTTTGTGCTATGTGGGCACCCTGGAGTGGGGGGTTGGGAAGGCAGATACCTGAGCCCAGCAGGATCTGCCTTCTGAACATCACTGTCCTGAACCTCACTCATTTTAGTGCAAAAACAAATGAGATATAAATTTGGGAGGAAGATTCAGAAACATAGTAACTCTTTGGAAATAATTGTTCTCTGCCATTGCCCAGTGGTAGAAAATGGAGGTATTAGGGAGGGGCTGTAAAGGGGGATCCGGGAAGCAAGGAAAAGGATTGGGGGGTGGCACGAGTTGGGAAAGTGTTGACAACTATAGTGTGAAAAGAAACAGCGTCCCAGTTGCCAGTCATTCACTTCTCATTTACCATGTGTCTCTTGTCTCTTTATAGGTCTTCAGGTCGGTAGTTGTAGGCACCAACCCAAACAAGAAAAGGAAAGACCTGCAGTATCAGTGCAGGTCAGTGGGAGAAGGTAACTGTCCCAGGACCCCTGGGAGTAGCAGTGACTTAAGCTTGAGCAGAGGTTGGGGAGGACAACCTTCCTCCAAGCCACCCTACTGCAGTCTCAGAATACATGGCCTATGTCAGGACCCTAAGGGAAGGAACATGGTGCTTTATGGCTGGTGAGGACCAAGGGAAGAACAAAGAAGTGAGAGACGAGAGACATAGCATCTGTGAAGCCCCTTGAAGATATTAGAATAGCTCTGAAATCTGAGAACTGGCCATTATCTGTTATATCTGCAGTTCTAGAAGTCTTACAACTGCAGGCAAGGAAAAAAAGAAACTGGCCAGGATTCCTGCAGGTCAGTGTGAGTTGGGGCTACCCATTTAAAATTGTCCTGGGCATTGCTAAGGCCAGAGCAAAGTTTAGGGACAAATCTGCTCTTATACAGTTCTCAGCACACCCCACTTAAATATAGAGAGAAGCACCTGTGAAAGTTTCTGTAGGGCTGGCTCATGTAAACATGTGGAAGCGGGGAGGAAAGGGAAAAAATGTATAGGTAAGAGTGCACCTGTAATTTGGGTAGGGTAAGGAAAACTCTAAATCATAAAAGCAAATATTTTTAGGACCTATATTATACAACCTAAGTTCTCCTTTTTGTCTCCTAGGACAGGCAAAGGAGGGAGAATCTTAACATGGAAAAGGTCTACAAAGAAAATGAACGAAAGCCAGAAAATGAAGGAAACTTCAAAAATGAGGGAAAGCCAGAAGACGAAGTAGATACAGAAGATGAAGGAAAATCAGATGAGGAAGAAAAGCTGGAAGTGGAGGGGAAGCCAGGGCATGAGGGAAAGCTCCAGAATGAGGGACAGCCAGATGATGAGGGACAACCAGAAGACGAGAAAAAGCAAGAAAAGCAGGGCAAGTCTGAAAATGAGGGAAAACCACACAGTGAGGGCAAGCCAGAATCCCTGGCAAAGGCTGAGAGTGAGTCGCGGGCTACCGAAAAGCGCCCAGCTGAAGATTATGTGCCTAGGAAAGCAAAAAGAAAAACGGACAGGGGGACAGACGATTCCCCCAAGGACTATCAGGAGGACTTTCAGGAAAGGCACTTGGGCAGTGAGGAGATGATGAGAGAATGTGGAGATGTGTCAAGGGCTCAGGAAGAGCTAAGGAAAAAACAGAAAATGGGTGGTTTTCATTGGATGCAAAGAGATGTACAGGATCCCTTTGCCCCAAGGGGGCAACGGGGTGTCAGAGGAATGAGGGGTGGAGGTAGGGGCCAGAAGGACTTAGAAGATGTCCCATATGTTTAATGCCTTTGGCCTTCAATTCTGATTTCTCTAGTGAGAATATTGCTGACCCTGCTTTCCCTGGTAGGCATTTGCCGGGCTATGTGCTTTAACCTTATGCTGATACTTTGCTTTAGGTGTCACTCTCGGTCACCAGCAGCCTTCACCCAACTGCAGCACTCTGTCTTTAAGTAGGGAACTTTCACCCATGTGCATGGAAAAGATGTTCATGGTACATTGTAAAATAATAATAAAAAAACAGTTTTCAGAACCGCATATACAGCATCAGCCCATTTTTGAAAAAAAATAGTTACATAATACATCCATGAGTAGGGAAAACTATGAGTGTATCAAAAGAGAAATGGTGGCTTTCTCTGTGTAGTGGCAATGGAAGAGATTATCTTCTCTCATCTGCTTTTTTCCTGAAAAAAACATAGATTACTTTTACTATAAAATAAATAATAAAAGATGTAAAAATGGGAAAACACATACAAAGCAATCAAAATAACAGTTCAGTGAGTTTATGAACTCAGTGGAGACACTTAAAATTACTTTGGCAGGATGTGAATGATGTGTTAAATTCACATTCCCTCTGGGACTCAAAAATGGAGGAATTAACCTGAGAGTTATTACAGATCCATTTCTGTAACAGTCTCATCATCTGTGAAATGGGGATAAAACTTCTCTTCCAGGGCTGTGGAGAAGATCAGATGAGGTATTGAGTATGTGAGCTGTATTGAGTTGACTCCTACCCTCTGACCTGCAGTAACAGAAACAGAACTCTGTTTGGGGGAGGGCTGAAGGAAGTCTCACTTGTGTTCAGGAATAAGTCTTGGAAGCTAAGAGGTGGGTGCCACTTTACCTTGAGTAATACTATGTTTGATGTGCACTGTGCTTCTTCTCATGGGTCCTGCACTCCCCTAAGGGTCTCACTGCTGCTAGTGGGTTGGAATCCTCAAGGTAACAAAACCTTTTTGATTTCCAGAGAGTCTCTGCTGAGTTGAATCCTCACTATGTTCCCTGCTAAACTGTGGAGAAAGTCCCTCTTTCCATGTTATACTGTAGTTTTAACACTGACAAGAAATGTGGGAAAATGCTTTGTAAATTTTTAATTAATATACTTTTCAGACATTATAATTACCCCATTAGATTTGCCCTTTTCAAAACAAAGAATTCATCTTACTGATTTTGGTACCCACAACATATAATAGAAGTTTTTTTTAAAAAAAGTCAGAATGCCTCAATTCTTGCTCCAGTTCTGTCTCTGATTGAATATGTAAGCCTGAGCACATAATTTCATTTTTTAGCAACTGAAACTTAACACTCCAAAAGGAACACAGCAGTACAGGGATTATATCACAATTCATTGGTAAATGATTTTAACATTGGATATAGTAGTAGTCTCAAATTTTGCTAGCTGCCAGCAGACTACCTGCATTAAAATCATCTAGCTACCTTGTCAAAAATTCACAATCCTGGCACATCCAATATAGAAGAATCTCTTTTGACTTGTCCTCACAATGTCGGTGTGTGTGTCTTTTGTTCTTAGCTCATTTTTATCAAATGGATACCTGTAATTTTTTTTAATCCAACAGTGCAAAAAATTTATTATTAAAAATCTCAGTCTGCCTTGCCATTCCACATTCTCATCCTCCAAAGGCAACTACCATAAACGTTTTTGGTTTCTTCTAGTATTTATCTCCATACTCCTGAATAATATACTTACGCTGCAATTTCTTTTTTTATAAACAGTTGCATTGAAATGTAATTCACATACCACAACATTCACCCTTAATTTTAAAGTGTACAATTTATTGGTTTTTAGTATATTAGCAGAGTTCTGAAACCATCACCACTATTAGTTCCAGGATATTTTCATCACCCTGAAAAGAACTTTATACACATTAGCATATAATGGTGTTCCCATTCTCTTCTCCCCCCAGCTCCTGGCAAACAATGATCTACTTTGTCTCTACAGATTTGCATATTCTAGACATCTCATATCTATGGAATCATACAGTATATGACTCCTTTCAAGTAGCATGAAGTTTTTAAGTTTCATCCATATAGTAGCATGTATCAGTACTAAAAATTCATGTACATGGGATTTTTTGCCTTTTAAAATAAACTTCATTGAGAAGACAAAATATGATATTTACAAGTACAGAAATTATGGTTCTGTCTTAGCTTATTATGTAGATAACCTCAGTGCATGCTAATGATTATGTCCAAAGTTGCATTAACTTCATTTAAATGCTTTGATTCCTTTTATGAAGAGGTACTCTAAATTTAATGTACTTGTTTCTTGTCTGTTTTAAAGTAAACACAGGTGTGTAGTATGTGATACACTACTTATTCATTTCTGCTCAAAGAACCAAAAATGTTTTTCCATTCTTTTTTTACTTGAAATCTTTCATTTTACTGAAATATAATTTACATGCATTGCTATATGTTTAAGATGTACAGCATATGGATTTATTTACATATTTGTAAATTACCACAATAATTAGTTGTATACCCATAATCTCATATAGATATGATAAAAAACAAAACAAAACAAAACAAAACAAAACAAAACACCTGTTGGGAGAGGGGCCTGGAGCAGCACCACCTGTGTGGTGCAATGGTGTTGTGTGGAAGGTTCATGTAGGCTGAGTTTTGAGTGGATGCACGACTGTATGAATGTACGAGTGGGCCATGCAAGGTGAGTGTGTGCCCCAATCCCTGAGCCCTTGCCCTCCCCCACACTTTGATAGTATTTGATCAAGGTGTGACCCTACCCCTGAGGAGATGACCTGAGATGAAAAGCTTCCCTCCCAAGAAGTCCCCTCCTCTGTGCAGGGATCTCCCTCCTCAAAAAAGGAAATAAAAAGAAAAGAAACGAAAAAGAAAAAAAAATACGGTGATGAGAACTATTAGGATTTACTCTCAACAACTTTCATATATATTATACAGTAATGTCAACTTTTTGCATTTAAATATGTGTTTTATTTCCTTGAGTATATACCTAGGAGTGGAATGCTATGCTATGTGGTAATTCTATGTACAACTTTTTGAGGAACTGCCAAACTGTTTCTTAAAGCAACTGTGGCATTTGACAGTCCCATCCAGATCCTGTGTTCAAGTGTTCCAACTTCTCTGCATCCTTGCTAACACTTGTCATTGCCTGTATTTTTTATTTTGGCCATCTTAGTATAAAGTGGAATCCATTGTGGTCTTGATTTGCATTTTCCTAATGGCTAATGATGTTGAGCATATTTTCATGTGTGTATTGTTCATTTGTATATCCTCTTTGGAGAAATGTCTATTTAAATCCTTTACCCATTTTAAAATTGGGTTGGTTGCCTTTTTATTGTCAAGTTTTGAGTTCTTTCTTGATCTTGGCTACAATTCTCTTATCAGATATATGACTTGTAACAGCTATTTTCTAACTTATTAACTTAGTCATTATCCACTGGCTTTCTGATACCATAATTGAGTAGTTCTCTCTTCTCATCACAATCTCCATATCTATTGCCTATCTCCTAATATAGCTTTATCACATCTAATGTGTATTGTAACAAGCCTTCAGTGATTCTGTTGTTTAACTCTGAGGACCATTTGTTCATTTGTCAGGTTAGGCTAAGCTTATTCTAGGGTAGCTACCAACCCCAAAACATCAGTGGCCTACCACAACAAAGGTTTATTTTTGAAACTTCATGAGGATTGGGTATGGACAGGTTCTGCTCCCTCTAGTTTCCCAGAGATCCAGACTAATCACGATACCACTGCAACAGAGGAAAAGCATACATGGAGATCTCACACTCATTTTTCCACACCGTGGTCTAGAAGTGATATAAATCACTGCTGTTCACAGCCCATTTTTTTTTCATATTTCTAACTCTTCAATTCTGGCAAACAATTCTGAGAAAGGTGTTATTATGCCTTCCATATAGGTGATTTAATTGAGGCTCATAGAGTGTAAGTGATTTATGCAAAGTCACATACTGGTAAGGGGAAGGGCCAATATTGGAACTTGGGTTTACTTGGCTCTAAGGCGATGATGCTTAACTAGTTTGCTTTCCTAAATACAAGGATTTGAATTTTATCTTCACCCTATTGACCAACCAATCCTTTAAGATGTCAGAATAGTGGTAATGTTTTTTTTCAGATGACAGATCTAAAGAGCAAGGCTCACAATGGCATTGCTTCCTCCACTATTAATGCCTTTAAAAGACATTTAATGCCAATTCACGGCCCGATTGCCTTGGCCTCCAAGTCATGGGCTCTTCCTATAGTACATGTAGGTATTCAGACAGGTGGTAACACCTGTTTTCTCCTGAGTTGGAAGATCACATTCCTTCTTAAGCTCCCTTTGCCTGGAATCTCTTATACATTTGGGCCTGGGATGACTCAAACATTAGAAGTACTGCACTGGGCAGATACAGAACTGATGTCACTACAAAACCACCAAAACAGGCCCAGGCACAATCAAGGCCTTTCTGGGAGTCGGAGCAAGGTTGGCTGGAGTAATTGTCCTAACTTCATCCCCATGCCTATTATTGTTCTGGAGGCTATTTCAATAGACTCTGAGAGAAGGGTTCAACATGTCTACTTCCAAACTCAAATTATCTGTTCAAATCCAGGTTTTAACTGGCTCTGAAAGGGAGCAATGCTTTAAAGTTTTATGGTATGGAGTTTAATTTCCATCCCTACAAAATTCTCCTTCATACTTCAAAAGTGAAAAAGACAGAGAAAACAAACAAACAATAAAGCCTTATGACTAACAATGAAGAGTTTCTGTCATTGGAGACTATGGAACCTATTACCTGTTCCTTTTAGCCAACAAAGAATGACCTGTGTTGCTAAGGATAGTCATATAAGAGATAGCTACTTTGCTTCTACCTCACAATCTTCCCAACCCATAAATACTTTTGGGATAAGAAAATAAATGTTCCTGAGAATAGATATCAACTCCCTGTCCACTGCAAGCCACTAGAGCAAAAGAGTTTGTACTTCTTATGGGAACCAAAAGGAACCTTAAATCAAGTGTTATTTAATTTGTAAAATGAACAAGACAATTTTTGGTTTCATCCCCAAATGGAGAGCTAAAAAGAATAGCACTCACATTACAACAGGAAAGAAAGTTGTATAAATGGCAAAATAACAATTTTTCTTAAAACTCTCAGAGAACTGAGTTCACAGGGCAAACAATTATCACAAAATCTAGAGAGAGACTTGTGGAGGGAGAAATAGGACCTGAGTATCTGCTTATCTGGGATAGACACTACCAAACAGCATGTAGACCAGTAAGAAAATTTGGCTTGAAAATGTTAATGACTTTCTAAAGACTGAGTGAGGGCTATCATGAGTGTGTGAAGTCCCCAAGGGCTGCAGATATAAAGGGCTTACATTCAGGTTTTATTCCAAAAACTTCAAGTGTTCCTAGGGACGATCAGGGAGAATCTGAGAAAGCTTGCTCCAAAGTGCCAGCTAAGAGACTGAGACAGCAGTCACTGAAGAAATTCCAACCAGACTAAACTCCCCTGATAAACAAAAGACTTAATCATGCAGGAAGAAGGACAACAGATCTTGAAGACACAAGTAGAACCCCACAGCAGTTGACGAAAGGAAACTGAAAAACAAAAAGCTCTATGAGGGGAGGGAGCAGGCATGTGTGCTAGGTTCAGCATTGTATCTGAAGGAGAGGCATGAATACATGAAAAGGTTACATCACTAAAACTCAGGTTCACAGTGCTTACCTAAGATGAAGACCTTATCAGAACATCAGAGAATGCCTGTCCCTCTCTCTGCAACACGACACTAACAACCACTGAGTAAAAATAACAGTGGAGGACAGCAAGAAACATTCTTTCTCAGAAGAGCAAAAGAAAACTGCAAAGCCAATTGGAAAGACTCAAAGCCAATGGGAAGAAAACATCAAACTAAGCCCAACTTCTAACTAGATTAAACTTCCATACTAAAAACTTAGCAGGAAGGACATGTTCATCTTCAGTCATAAACTCTATTTACCTCAGTAATTACTATCTTACCAAGTTTTCAGGTAATATTATGAGAAATACAAAGACAAGAAAAGAAAACATTCTGAAGATACAAAACAATAATGAGAACCAGAATCAAATATGACATGGGTCTTGAAACTATCAGACAGGGAATTTAAAATAACTGTGGTTGGTGTTCCACTTCTGGCACGGTAATGTGAGGAACTCTGAGGATCCATTCCCCGCTGAAATTGCTGAAAGTTATTTTTTAATATAACCATTTGAATTCTTTCAAAATTATCATAAGGGTATACAGGAAATGGAAAAAAATGATACATTTCTTTAAAAAATCTAAAACAATAAGAACAATGAGAATCTGTGACATTTGAACCAAGACTTTCTCCATCCTTACACCTTCCCAGCTCAGCATAATGGAAATTATACTCCAGAAGGGTACAGCCAAGAGCACAGTTCCCTTCTCACCTCAGCTCACATCTGAAGGGTCACTTTATCTTTCCAGGAGAGAAGGAACTTCTTATACTGCTTTGAGTTAATCTGTTGCTCAGACTATAAGTTTTAGGTGAGTGTAGCCAAAAGGTGAGGGCTCCCTTCTGCCCAGGCCCAATTTATCATAAAGAAGCTCTCCCTTCAGCACAGTGTGCTAAGAATACTGGGCCCCCAGTTCCCTGGGACAGGCAAGTCAAGAAGACTTGATGGTACTTAATCCCCATTCAAGTGCACAGGTACTAAAGCAGGAGTGTCACTCAAAGAGAATTGTGCCACTGTGCCCATCCCTAGCTCCAGAGCCTTGTATCAGAGGGTTGTTTTTTTTTTTCCCATTGGGAGAGGCAGGTTTTGAAGCAGAGAGCTCCAATCCCCTTCCAAAGCACTGTCACACAGTGTGGAGAGGTTGAAGTTTGAAAGCATGATAAGAAATGAAGATTGTGGTCAAATGCAATTAAGAGGAGGTCAGTAGATTAGAGATGTAACTTAACATTATGCCAGCTAGTTTATCAGAGGATTAGAAAAAGAGACAGATAAGTAGATTCTTATTGGGATCAAAACAAACATCAAACAATGACATCAAAAACTATGTCTGAAAAGGAGCCAAAATTTCATACCATAAATCTGTGAAGCAATTTATGCCCCAGAGCAATTTCAAAAACAATATAGCAATAGGGCACCTGGGTTTCTCAGTTGGTTAAGCATCTGACTTTGGCTCAGGTCATGATCTCCAGGTTCATGAGTTTGAGCCCCACATTGGGCTCTCTGCTGTCAGCACAGAGCCTGCTTCAGATCCTGTGTCCCCCTCTCTCGGCCCCTCCCCTGCTCTCTCACTCAAAATAAATAAATAAACATTAAAAAAATTAAAAACAGGGGTGCCTGGGTGGCTCAGTCAGTTAAGCATCTGACCTCAGGTCAGGTCATGATCTCATGGTTCATGAGTTCAAACCTCGCATTGGGTTCTGTGCTGACAGCTCGGAGCCTGGAGCTTGCTTCGGATTCTGTCTCTCTCTGTCTCTCTTTCTCTCTCTGTCTCTGCCCCTCCCCCACTTGCACTCTCTCTCAAAAATAAATGAAACATATTTTTTTTTAATTAAAAACAAAAGAAAAAGAACAGAACAATCAGCCAGCTATTAGTGGAGCTTAACAGCTAAGTATGTTCAGGGAAAAAGACAGTGAAGAGAACTGACAAAACCATTTTCATACAACAGTGACTGTGGGCATACCCAATTCTGTGCCCTCTCAGGAACAACGAAAGAGTCTTTACATAGCTGGGAAGAAATGGACATGACTAAAATAGCCAGCCACTAAACAAACAAGCAAACAACAACAATAATAAGCCCCAGGAGAAGAACACAAGTACTCAGAGTTGCTAAAATGTATTACCTAAAAAATTGCAAGACATGCAGAGAACCAGGAAAGTATGCCCATGTATGGGGAGCAAAGCAGGCAATAGAAACTGCCTGCAAGAGTGACCAGATGTTAAATTTAACAAAAACTTCAAAGTAGCCACTATAAATATATTTCAAGAATGAAAAACCCTGTGATTAAAGAATAAAGGTAAGTATGATAACAATGTTAAATCAAGTAGAAAAAATAAAAATGAGATATTATGAAAAGAAACAAGTGGAAATTCTGAAAAGTACAAAGAATGAAATAAAAAATTCATGAGAGGAAACAAACAGTAGATTTGAGCTAGTAGAAGAAATAATTTGTAAATTCTAAGATTCATAGATTTTATGTAATCTAAAGAAGAGAGAAAAAAGAAAACTGAATAGTCTCAGAGAAATATAGAATAGTATTAATTGGACTAACATGTACATAATGGGAATACCAAAAGCAGAGGGAAAAGGAGGAGAAAAAATTCAAAGAAATAAGGTTTGAAAACTTCCCAGATTTAATGAAAAATATTCATCTACATATCCAGGAAGCTCAGTGAATTTCAAGTAGAATACATGCAAGAGATTGGCAAACAGACACAACATAGTAAAATACTAAAAGCCAAAAACAAGAAGAAAATATTGAAAAAACCAAGAGAAAAATAACTCCTACCTTATAAGAGAACCACAGTAAGATTAATAGCTAATTTATCATCAAAATAATGGATGCCAGAAGGAAGGAAGACAACATATTCAAACTGCTCACAGATACAACCTGTTAGCCAGGAATTCTGTGTTCATCAAAGTTAATTTTCAAAAATGATGGCAAAATAAAGAAATAGATAAAAAATGAAAGAATCTGTTGCTAGCATTCTCACCTTACAAATAATACTAAAGAAAGTTCTCTAGTTCTGAATGTGAATGCCCCCAGACAGTAATTTGAATCCATGGAAAATAAAAGCACACATACAGGTAATTATGTAATTCTAAAAGACAGTACAAGTGCATATTTTTCCCTTTCCTTTGCTTAACTGATTTTGAAAAGGAACTGTTTAAAACAGTACATTTATAATGTGTTGTTTGGGGCTATAACATATAGAGCTGAAATATATCTGCCAATAAGAGCACAAAGGATATGGGTGGGAGCAAAGCTGTATTAGGATAAGGACATGAATCCACAAGGTAACTAAAATACCTCTGAAGAAACGAAGAGAACCAGAAGTGATAAATAAGGAGACTAACATAATTCTACAGATATTACTTGCTATCCTTCTTCTTGCATCTTTCATAAAAGACAAAGTTATGTAAAGTAATAATAAAAATGGATGGGCTTATAAGATTTTTTGATGTGATATGTATAACAATATTACCAAAATGAGTGGAAAAAGGGAATAGGACTGTATGGGAATGATGTTTCTATGTCTTACTGGAGTTTAGTTAGTATAAATATGAGATCCTGGTAAGTTAAGATGTATGTGCCAAGTCCTAGGACAATCACAAAGGAAACACTTCTGAAAAATATAATGAAAATGTTATTAAAGAAACTAAAATTCTTTATTAAAATATATTCAATTAATGTAAGGAAAAGGAAGGAAAGGAAGAATAGAGGAACAAAAAATACATGAGCCATATGACAGACTAAAAGTGAGTTGGCAGAAATAATTACAATTATATCAATAACATCAAATGTGAATGAATTAACTCAAATGAAAGGCAAAATTGTCAGACTGAATTTTAAAAAGATCCAACTATATGCTGTTTATAGGAGACACACTTTAGATTCACAAGTAGATTGAAAGAAAAGGGATGAAAAAATATAAATCATCCAAATCTGAGGCATTGTATTACAGATGAAAGCCCTAACCTTATGAAAGGGTGGGGGGAAAAGAGCTGACCTAAGATGCTTTGGAAAATAGTGTTTTCACTGTATATTATAAGGATGAAGACAAAAAGAACTGACAAAATAAATTCTGTGCTCTTATTGGGAAATTTGTTTCCCACAGATATACATGACAACAATTCTGAAACTACTTTAAATATATAGTAGGGTTAAATCAGTCAATCAATCAATCAATCAATCAATCATATATAAGGAGAACCAGGTTTCTCACTGTCAGTGACAGAAGTTAAAAATAAGTGGAGGGACTGGGGTGCCTGAATGTTTCAGTCAGAAGAACATGCAATTCTTGATCTTGGGGTTGCAAGTTTGAGCCCCACATTGGGTGTAGAGATTACTTAAATAAATTTTAAAAAACTTTAAAAATAAGTGGAGAAAAAGCTAAATTAATACCTGTCATAATGGATTAGAGTCATAAGTATGAATGTATGTATTGTGGGGAGGGGAGAAGGAGGGAAGGAGAGATACAGACACAATAAATAGATGTAGGTATACATACATCTCTTTGCTCTATCAGCTGAGAAGTCCTAGAAACAATGACACTCCATTAGCAACAGATACACCTTGCATTCAGATCTTAATTATATATGATTATCCAATAAAAGTAACCAAGATTTCTTGGAGAAGTGGCTGATTATTGGGACATTGGAAAAAGGAAAATACAAGATGAATCTGGAATATCTTGTAGTACCAGAAAGCAAGGAAGCAGAAAAAGGATAATGGTATGCTAACCTGAAAGAGCCCCTATGGCCAAGGGTGGTATAATTTGGGGGGAAAAAAACCCAAAAACAATAATGATCATATTGAATTATAATGCCAAAGATTTAAAAATTCATGAGTCATAGTGATAGAAACAAAGATTTGTATCAATAAGTAAATCGGGGGAGGGGGAGGACAAATCTTTAATATAATAAATAATTTGGAAGTATTAAATGTAGAAGGAAATGAGTGATATAAAAATTTTACCATAAGAACATCATTGTGATAATTGCTGCAGGAAAAATCCACAGGATATTTTTCAGTTTCAAATTATTTGACTCCTATTATTTATTAATTACTATGGTTATTTTCTTTTCATTTTTAAAAAAATTTTTAGGGCGCCTGGGTGGCGCAGTCGGTTAAGCGTCCGACTTCAGCCAGGTCACGATCTCGCGGTCCGTGAGTTCGAGCCCCGCGTCGGGCTCTGGGCTGATGGCTCAGAGCCTGGAGCCTGTTTCCGATTCTGTGTCTCCCTCTCTCTCTGCCCCTCCCCCGTTCATGCTCTCTCTCTGTCCCAAAAATAAATAAACGTTGAAAAAAAAATTTAAAAAAAAATTTTTAATGTTTATTTTTTAAGAGACAGAAAGAGACAGAGCATGAGTGGGGGAGGGGTTCAGAGAGAGGGAGACACAGAATCCAAAGCAGGCTTCAGGCTCTGAACTGTCAGCACAGAGCCGGACATGGGGCCCCAACTCACAAACCATGAGATAATAACCTGAGCCAAAGTCAGACGCTTAACTGACTGAGCCACACAGACACCCTACTGTGGTTGTTTTCAAACACATATCTACAAATTCTTTGGTACTCCCCCATCCAGGGGGTAGAACTTAATTCCTCTCCTCTTTAATGTGAGCTAGACTTGGTAACTTGCTTCTAACAAATAGAGTAAAAAAAGAGAAAAACAGTAACTTTATAAGTGGAGAAACCCAGTAGACATCATCTTAACCAAGTGATGAAAATTAACTTCACCATTGATTGGTCATGTTGATATCATGTAAGCCTGATATTATGATGAAAATGGCATTTCACCTCTGTGATATTCTTCTTCCAAATCAGTAACTCTGGTGTAATTATGAGAAAAATATCAGACAAACCCAAATTGAGGAACATTCTACAAAATACCTCACTCTTCAAAAGTGTCAAGGTCATGAAAACCAAGGAAGACTGAGAAACTACAACAGAGCAGAGTAGACTAAAAAGATGTTTTAACTTTGTATCCTGGGTTGAATCTTGGAATAGAGAAAAGTCATTTGTAGAAAACCTGGAGAAATGTGAATAAAGTCTGTAATTTAGTTAACAGTAGGGCACAAAAGTTAATTTCTTTATTTTTATAAATGTAACATAATTATTAGACAAAGCTGGACATAGGGTATATGGGAACTCTTTGTACTATCCTTAAAAGTCTTCATTAGAACTAAAATAATTTCAGAACAAAAACTTTAAAAAAAATACACCAGGCTGAGTTTCAAGAACCCATATAATAAAACTCTCTTAATGAATGAAACTGACTAAATAGCTGAGAAAACAAACTGAAATGTCATTACATGGACTCATTATTCAGTGAGAAAGGGAGAATTTGACAGACTACAGTTGACAGCAATTACTTGAAAAAATAAAACCATTCCATGTTATGCCAGAAAATTTGAACTACTTAATAAACTAGTTATGCACACATATATCTATTTATCATGTGTATGTGCATGAAAGAGTATTTTCTAAATACTGTTATGCCACTTCCTTCAATCAAAAATATAATTTTAATTTATTTTAACATTTATTTAGTTTTGAGAGACAGAGAGAGATAGAGCATGAGCAGGGGAGGGGCAGAGAGAGACACAGAATCTGAAGCAGACTCCAGGATCTGAGCTGTCAGCACAGAGCCCGATGTGGGACTCAAACCCACAAACTGTGAGAACATGACCTGAGCTGAAGTCAGACACTCAACTGACTGACCCACCCAGGGGCCCCCCAAAATATTATTTTAATATAATTCAATGTCACTTATATGTACATTTTTCATTCCTTTTTATATCTACACAATTTCTACAGTATGGATAATTTATTTAATCATTCCCATATTGATTTAAATTATTTCCACCAACTTAATTGTTTCTATCAACATTGGAGTGGTTACAAAGTTAAGCCAGATAAAGTTTTTGTCCTTATGGCACTTTTAGGTAAGGGAGGGATACAAAGTAGAAAGCCAACAAAACAGGGTGAAAGTGTTAGGATGGGAAAATACAGCATCTAAAGGATAATGTAGAACAGGTAATGTAGGCAGAATCAAGAGGCCAGCAGAGGCTTTCTTTTTATTATAAATTTAATTTTTAAAAGCACCAAGCCTGTTAGCAAGGGCACTTTCTCTCAAACAACTCAGCTTCTGCCACAGGAAAAGGTTGCCTGGCCCAAGCTGTAGTACAGCTGATGTGTGCCTACCCTGAACCCAATAAGAGGCTCTACATAGATGTGGATCTCAAGGTTTAATTAAGCAAGGCAATCTAAAGAATCTACCTGAGGTGGATCTTGAGCATACTGTCATTATTAAAAGTCTAAGCAGACCAACTCAAGGATTCCTATTAACTGTGGCCAACACGGATACCATGGGAACATTTGAAATGGCAGTGGTTATGACACAGCATTTCAGGTTCACAACAATTCATAAGCATTATGCCCTGATAACCAGAAACCCTTTACCACAATAATCCACAATGTGTGCAGCATTTAGCTGTGAGTTCAGGAAGCAGGCAGAATTATCTGGCAGAGATGAAAAGTTGTGCTTCAAGATAGGTTCATTTCCTTGAACATGGCCAATGGCTATTCTGAGTAGTTTGTGAAACTTTTGAAACATATCCATGCCAAATTTCCAAATGTCAGGGAATATAGTATGGAGGGATGGTAGAAGGGTTTACTTTCTGAAACAGATACAGTCTAATTGGAAATCATGTTTTCTGTGTTTCACTTAACAGAACATGAGTGGACTACTCTCAGTAGAACAAAGACCCAATGTATTATGTCTGCTTGTGCTCTGAAGGGGCGAATCATCTCATATGGTGGCCACTTGAATCTACATTATGCAGCCAAATCTTTGGATGTAGAGCAGATTTTGCCATGCTGGGAAGGATGCTTTCAATCCATACAGAGTGTGCTAGAGAAGTGAAGGAGAGGAATAGCTGTCTCAAGCTCTTCTATGGGATGAGCTTTGAAACAACAATGAAAAAGAAACGTGCAGGAGGAGTTCCTGAATATAGAGATTCAGAACAAAAAACTATGGAAGTGACTTCTAAAGGGAACACAGAGGGGCACCTGGATGGCTCAGACAGTTAAGCATCCAACTCTTGATTTTGGCTCAGGTCATGATCCCATGGTTCAGATCCAGCCATGCATTGGGCTCTGCACTGACAGCCTGACAGTGAGGAGCCTGCTTGGGAGTCTCTCTCTCTCTCTCTCTCTCTCTCTCTCTCTCTCTCTCTCTCTCCCTCTGTCTCTCCCCCCCCCCCCCCACTAATGCTCTCTCTCTCTCTCAAATAAACATTAAAAACATAAATAAAGGGAACATAGAAAACAATATTCTGGATATCACAGTCTTGTACAAGAGCTCCAGGTTGGTAAAATGCTACCTTCCTTTCTTCTGCCCTCACACCATTTGGAGGACTTTGGGCTTTGCAGCCATCCCTAGTGTCCTCTTGGTACATGAAAACAGGACATTGATTAGGTCAGAAGCTCAGGGTATCTACTTTCTAGAACTCACATCTTTATTATTAAATTAATATGTGCACATTTTCATTCCTTTTAAAAAAGTTTTCACTTTAATATAATGCTATTATCTTCAAGTATCTACTTATATTTATTTTTCTATTTCAAATTTTTATTTAGATTCTAGTTATTTAACATATAGTGTAATATTGGTTTCAAAAATCTACTTATATCTAAAAGCTACTGTGATTAATTTAATTTTGAAGGTAGCTACGTGTTATACTGATGCACTGAAATTGCTCAGGGATAAGAATAAAGGTAAACACCTGTATGATCTTCCTGTCAGTGTACACCAGTGAGTGTCTGATCTCTCTCGTCAGTATTTAGGAAAACAGGGTCAATATTTTCTATCAATATTTCCTTAAAAATGGTGTCAAAGTTGCTCAGACTACATGTAAGGAGAATAAGCAGAGGAGGAGACAATGAAACTTCTGCTCCATTTTTTTGTGCAGACAGAAAGAAGGTTCATCTGTGAGTCAATCTGCAAACAGCTGCTTCTGAAACTCTGAGTTTTTTGGGAGATGCACCGTTGAAAATTATAAGAGCCACTCAAGCAGCATGCAAGCTGAAGCCTGACACTCCCCCCTACTCCCCATCTTCAACCTACATCTGACGATCTGCCTGATTAGATATGCCTTCCCTCCAAATACACAGAAAAGTGCAAAGGTACAAGGCAACTTTCACTAAGGGCAATATAAGAGGTACAAACCCTGTATGTAGAATAGAGAGGGAAGGGAGAGATCACTTCCAGTTGTGGTGGCTTTAGAGGCTGGGTGATGAAGTCTGGGCTCCTAAGAATGAGCAGGACCAGGATTTAGGAGGAAGTAGAGGGTAATCAGGAGGAAGAAAATGGCATGTTGATGACAAAGAGAGAAGAAGGCATACTTGGGGCACAGTGAATGAGAGTTCCTTTTGATGCAGTAGAGAAGTGTATGACAAGGCTGTGAACATGGGTCCTGAGAATCAATTCTGATCAATGTTGAATGTCAGGATGAGGAAAGTAGGATTTATTTCTCTGATGGTGGGGTTGCCATCCAGGACTTTCGAGCAGGAGAATAACAAGCTAAAAATAAGGAAGAGTAAAGTTGAATTTGATGGTAATGTGCTAGGTAAATTGGAAAGGGAGAAGGAGGCACTGAAAGCAGATAGGTCAGAGAAGGAGTTCCCTTAACAGTCAGGCGTGAGGCAATAATGTCCTAAACCTATACACAAATGTTTATAGGAGCTCCCTTCATAATTACTCAAAACTAGGAACAACTTAAATGTTCTGCAGGTAAATAGACAAATAAACTGTTACATCCATATAACAGAAAGTTACTCAGCAAAAAGAAAAGAATGAACTATCAGTGCTACATGAAATAGCTTAAATGACTTTCCAGGTCATTTTGCTGAGTAAAAGAAGCCTGTCTCTAAATGTGATATATTGTAGATTTCTTTTATATAACATTTTGCAAAAGACAAAACTATAGGAATTGGGAATAGACCAGTGGTTGCCAGAGTTCAAGGATGGGGGTAAGATATGACTACAAAGGGTAGCATAAGGGAGTTTTTTGGAGGGGTGACTGAACTGTATCCTGGTTGTGGTGATGATTACATAAATCTATACTTTTGTTAAACTTCATAGAAGTATCCACACAAAAAAGGGCCAATTTTATTGCATGATAATGTTTTTTAAAAAATCTGAGTTGTCCCCCATTAAATGTAACATCTGATGGGGCACCAGGGTGGCTCAGTCGGTTTAAGCTTTGGACTTTGGCTCAGGTCATGATCTCACAATTTGGTTTGTGGGTGTGTTGGGCTCTGTGCTGACAGCTCAGAGCCTGGAGCCTGCTTCGGATTCTGTGTCTCCCTCTCTCTGTCCCTCCCCTGCTCACACTATGTCTCTCTCGCTCTCTCTAAAATAAATAAACACATTTAACATGTGAAATAATGGAAACATTTGGTCGTAGTTAATGATTACATCTTTATAATTCACTGTCTATATTTACATTGAAAACTCTCTCTTGAATAATAGAAAATGTATCCCTCAACTGTGGAATAAATTATTCATGCTTAAATATAAATTATGAAGCATTAAGCCTGAAAAAGATATTTATTTTTTGAACCTTTTCTTTCCCATGGCAGGCTTTGTTGTTGGCTGCCTCATCCCCCTGTGACCATCCTAGGCAAAAGATTCCTTACTTCCTCCTTTCCCTGACTCCCCAGCTGACTCCATTAGCCAGAATACCATTTCTGGCAACAACACACCTTCAAGTACTCAAGGTTATGAGTTGTTAGGGTATCATTTTCCACTTTTAACTAATATTTTTTTGCAGCACTGATGTTGTCTTTGCTTCTGATCATAACAATTATGCATGTTGATAGTTCTCTTTTTGAATGGAACAAAGTGAATGATACCAGAATATCTTAAGAGTGCTATGAATGAATGAAAATTCTACCTAATAAGCCTCACACCAAATGGTGAGATATAGGGGACCAAATGGTGAGATATAGGGAACTCTCTCCTTTCTGAATGTTTGAGTGTATGAAAGCTATTTGAGTTCCAAAATAAAGTTCACTCTGAGGAAAGCTGGCTTTTCTGTGGACTCATCTGATTAACAAGGCACCAGATCCTAGAGAACAGAAGAGGTCTGTCTGAAGTCTATTTGAAACCCAAGCGGAATTCATCCATCAGTCATCAATGAAAAAGTCAGGCTTCTAACACTTGATAACTTGAGTTCAGCCAGAGAGAGAAAATAGTTGATTATTTATATAAAATTGTTAACAAGAGAAAACTGGGCTTCTTTCCACAGATTAATCTGGGAGCCAGTTTTTTTTAAAGGTGCACTTTTAATAAGATTTTTTTCTCCTAACATCAATATGTTGTGCGAACTGTCATTTCATTTGTAGCCATTACGAAATTTTTCCGAAGTCTTAAAAATTGATAAAACTATCTTGTCCTCCATATTGTGTCAAATATCGACTATGAGGCATCATTTTTAAGTATCATTGTAAAATATCATGATCATTTAGTATCATACTTAAAACATTAAAAGATTCAAAAGAAGTCGTAAAAAAAATCCCACACTCTCACTCCTACATTCTTTTCCTGCCGCCTCTACCCACCGCCTTCCCCCATCTACCACCTTCGCCCGTTTTAATGCTAGTTAGGACTCCAGGGGAAATGGTGGACTGTAGGTCTTCCCGGAGGAGAGGAGGTGGGCGAATTTGAAGCAGGAGAGAGAAGGAGATAATTCCCAAACGAAGGAGAAATGGTCGATTAACCCCTAAAAGCTGATCCTCCCTGGCAATCCAAGAAGGGCGAATAGCAACTGCAAGAGTAAGATACCAGTTCTATTGTCTGTGATTGGCAAATACGAAAAAAGATTGACAGTATCAACTGGAGGGAATGCAGGGGGCGGACTGCAGTGTTAAATGGGAGGAGTAACTGAAGACTGGAGCTCATTGATGACGCGACCCTCACGTGACCAGGAGTCGACGTGTGCAGAAGTCCTTATAGTCCAGGGCCTGTTTCCCTGTAGCTGCTACGTATTGCTGGAGAAGGAGAAAAGTGCCCCGGATCCTTTCAGGTCAGTATAAAAGCGGGCGCTGCCTTGGGGATCCTGAGGTCTAGGAACCAGAGAGCAAAAGCTAGTCAGGGTCGCCACTGTTTTCCTGACATTACAGTCCGCCAAACTCCCATTTTTTGCAGGAGATTTGGGGCTGTTTGGTGGGGGTGGGGGATGGGGGAGGAAAGGCAGAATGCTAACCAATTGAGGGTTCCTAGAGAAACAGAAACAATTTGGGAAATAACATGTGCCTTCCACTCCCTGCCTGCAGGGAGCCGGGGGGCACCGGGGAGGGAGGGCGGGGTTGCCTTAAAAGGAAGGAGAGGACAACTTTAGATGAACAAGGCCTAGAATCGTGAAAAGGATCCGAGATTCAGGTACTGGCCTGCTCAGCAAGCACTTCTGTCCTTCTGCAGGACTCTTGGTCTTTGGACGCGACACAGATCGAGTGAGGGAAGAGGCAGGAAAATCCCCTGGATCCCTGCAGGTCAGTGTAAGGTTGCCTCAGGTCCCTTCGGGTGGGGACGGGAGTGGGAGTGGGACTGGGAGTGTGGATGACAGCAAAGCAGATCCTGGGGTCGCCACAGCCTCTCCCCATCCGGATTAAGCGCCGGAGGCCTTTGCAGAGCCTGCAGCGGAAATGGGGCGGGGGCGGGGGAGGTTGGAGAGACCGGGAAGGGGGAGGGGAGGCCAGATACTGCACCACCCGGTCTCAGGTGAGTGGCGGGAGTTTGGAACCTCTTGGGAAAGCCCAGGAGGGCGGGAATATTGGAGACAGGCCTCTAAGGAGAGGGTTAATTGCTTCTGCGCTGCTTCCGTTTGTGTGCTAGGAGAGGCCTGTAAGCAGGGCCTGCTGGGAAATGGTGGGCTGGAGCGGGAGAAGGGAAGATGGAGCTGGAGCGAAACGGGGAGGGAAGGAAGGTGGAGGAAGGGGTGGAGTCAGGGGAGTTCTGAGCCTGAGGACCTAGGCTTCTCTAGTTGGAAAACTTAGACATATTAGGGACCTGAAAGAGAAGAGACCAGTCGCTATGGGAACCCATACTATGGCTGGTCTATTTGTCTGGCATCTAGTTTTGTTTCCTTGTTTTCTAGAATTAATTTATTCAAAAGAAATAACAGAAAAATACTCAACATGCAAAAGTCTTGTGAAGAAAATGAAGGAAAACCACAGAACATGCCAAAGGCAGAGGCAGGCCGCCCTTCAGAAGCTGTACCACAGGAGGCAGAAGGAAATCCTCAACCTTCCGAAGAAGGTGTAAGCCAGGAAGCAGAAGGAAATCTTAGAGGAGGGCTGACCCAACCTGGCCAGGGGTTTAAAGAGGACACTCCTGTGAGGCATTTGGACCCTGAAGAAATGATAAGAGGAGTAGATGAGTTGGAAAGGCTTAGGGAAGAGATAAGAAGAGTAAGAAACAAGTTTGTGATGATGCATTGGAAGCAAAGACATTCACGCAGCCGCCCTTATCCTGTGTGCTTTAGGCCTTGAATTTTTTTGTCTGATATTAAATCTGGCCCCTGCTTTCTTTCTGTTAGCGTTTTCTGATGTATCTTTGACTTTCGTTTTATTTTAATCATCTGGTGGAATTTTTTTTAGGTAGTTACCTTGTTACCAGCATCTCACTGGATTTTGTATTTTGACCCATTCTCCAGGTCTGTTTTTCAATTGGAAAGTTTCACACATATGCATGAAAATATATTCATTCTATATTGTAAAGTAAAACATAACCGGTTACAAAGCAGTATATTTAGTATCAGCTCACATATGTAGGATTAAATCCCAAATTGTGTGTGTGCGTGCGTGTGTATACATACATACATATATCAAAAACTTAACTGCTTATTTCTGTGTAGCGTGAGCTTTTTTCTTTCTGCTTATATGTATTTTTTCATGAACACATGTCACACACACAAAAAGAATAAAAGTTTTATAAGTAAGAGTCAAATAATTTGCAACCAGCTTATAAGGGCAATGGGGGCACCTAAATTCTTGATGGAATAACTAAAAGAAATATGTAAACCTCAAACTACCTCTGGATCTCTTAGCCAGAGGAATAAAACTGGCAATTATTGCAGATACACTTGCTTAGACTCAGTCTTTTCATGGGGAAAACATTTGCCTCACAGAGCTGCTATAAGGAAGAAATGAGGCAACACTGAGCTGTGCCAAGTAGACTCATTCCCACCTGTGCATACAGAACCCCAACCCACTACAGAACATCAGTTATTGGAGGGAGGTCCCTGGCATGACTTACCTGTGCTCAGGAACAAGTTCACTAGTAGGCAGGGCATTGGGGGCTTCCATGCCAGTTATCTGCTATTGAACCCCACTCCTCCCCTGGGTTCTGCCATGCCTGGTGGGCACTGCTACCTCTTCTGCTGGGTCCTTTACTCTCTGCTGGCCCTCACTGCTCCTGACACATTGGAGTGTATGGGTGCCAAATCCCACTCAATTTCCTGGAGTCCTTACTGGGTTGAACCTCCATTCTTTTCTGAAGCCTGTCTGCTTTATAGTGACCCTTAACACAGGTGAGACTGCCCTAGGATTGCTTGAGCCACAGTGTCTTGCAGAGTTTTTAGCAAAACAGCTCCTTTTGTTTTTAATCCCAGGACCCTTCCTCTAACTAGGAGTCAGACATGATGAGGTTATTTTGGGAGTAGGACCAAGGTATAAGTTTGAGTAAAAAAAGTGCTGTAGTCAGAGTTGCTGCTTTAGGTCTAAGGACTAACTAAAGTTTTGTCTTCTCTTATGAGATAATCTCTCCCTGAAGGCGCCTGGCAGGCTCGTCCTACTGGTTCAGAAGACTGAATATGCATAAATTGCACAAAACAATACAGGAAACCGATCTAAGGGAATAGTTTCCTTCACCCCATCCCATCCCCAGTTGAAACGTGAAAAAAGAAAAAAAGACTTGGAACTGTATAAATGCGCTAATAGAAAGGCTACTATGTAAATGTTCAGAATTTTATTTCCCCTACAGAACAAAAACTATCTTTTCTTCCTGACAGCCTCACATACTTGTGTTTAACTGAGACATCATGTTTTAATATTTAATTGATTTCTTGATTATTACTAAGGAGCTGGTGTTGTCCAAATTCTGCTATCGACTCAATAGTCTTCAACAAATCTTTTTATTTCTCTAGTATCATGGCAAGCAATTCCAAAACGAAAATGCATGATGTAGATTGCACTCCAAATGTTTTCTCAAAGTCTTGCATAATCACCTGCATTAGAATCACCTTGGAGAGCATCTTTAAAATAATGATTTCTGGGGCTGACCTAAGACTCATTGACTGCAAGTGGGCTGTAAAAGTAACAGCAAGTTCCTCTAGGGGATTATGATACACACTGAAGCATGAGGATGACTGGTATATACAGTATGCTTTACATTGTTTCAAATATGAACCCTAAAATAATTAGGAGACAATATGGATGAATTTTATTGAAATTCAGAGAGGTCTACAACAGTATTTATATTTTTAAGTATGAACTATGAAAAGATTGACAGATCTATACATAAAATTTAAAAGATTCCCCTTAATAATGAAATACAAGATAAAAAGACAAGGGAAGAAATGTAATATTAGATACATTTTTTCTTGACTGAACACCATGTTTGGCCATGCATTCACTCCTTCTAATATGAGTTAAATATATTCAGGTTCCCTTTTTGTGATCAGCACACAAAATGGTTAGCCAGACCTATGCTTTTTGGCTTTGTTTTCATTTTTTCATTGTGATATAATTTGGGGGGATCTTCATGTCTCCAAACTATTCTTCAAAGTTGCAACAGCTGGATGGATGCTAGTTGGGCTCTACTCTGGTTGGAGTGAGATGAACTATGTCCTCATTGCACCAGTTCTACAAGACAGGGTAAATCCATTCTCCTGGTTCTCAGAGGGGCTGTGCCTAGGTAGTCACTGAGGTAGACTTGGGTGTGCTCACCCAAGTCACTCCTCCTGAGGGTGGCTCTGACTATGATTTCTCTGTTCCAGCCTGCAGCAGGCACAGACTCTTAAGATGATGCCTGGGCTACCCTGGACATACTTGGAGGACAACATCTGTCCTCATTGCAGATCAGAGCAGTTTACCTTTGCTTCCTTCTCCCCTTCTCTTTTAAGGAACTTTGTGTATGGGATGTGATAAAGCCCCAAAGATTCATAACCAGAAACATTGGTTTATGATTGTCTTTGTCTATGCAATTGTCTGAACTGGGTTTGGCCAGGTAACTTGGAGATAAAGCTGAAGAGGTTGACTTTTCTTTCAGAGTCCAGTGAAGTAGCTCCCAAAACAGTTGGGATGAAAATGGGTATAGATTTCAGGCAAGACCTCTATCATTCTCCTACTATCCAGCTTGCTCAGACTCCCAGAAGGCCTCGGTTGTGTCTGGGCCTGTTGGTGTGGTTCAGCAATAACTCTGTGTGTGTCTGGTGCAGTGCTTCTGATGTCTGTATCAGCCCTGGCTCAGGGATATAGGAAACCCCAGGTAAAGGAAGCTTACAAGAGTATGTGGTCCTACAGTTCAGGAGAAAAGGGGTGTCACCTCCTGTTTGAACAACATCCTTGCACTGTGGGCTCAGCCCCCAACTTGGGGGCCAGAGGAGTTAAGTCATAAGTTGGTATGAAGATGCATTTGAAGGCATTGATGGTAGAGGAAACAATTGTTACCGTTGCTTTTTTGGTCTGTCATCTGAGGAATTATTACCACTTTTTATTTTTCATATCCTGAAAAACTGGTTGGGCAATAAGGCGAAGATAAAATTCAAGTTCTTGGGTTTAGGAAGGCAAAGTGGTTAAGTGTATGGCCTTGGAGTCAGAAAAAACTTAGGTTCCAAGCTGGGCTCTTTCCCTTACAGCGTGTAACGTTGCATTAATCACTTATCATTTTTTCTTGGAGGACACCTACTATCTTTGAGACTAGACCATTCATGGGCTCTCTGGAAATGGAACTCTTAGACCAAAGAGAAAATTTCCTTTCCATCACCATCACTGCTGTTATCATCATCATCATCATCATCACTGTCATTATCATCATCAAGGGATGGTATTGAGTGAATACTCAGTGGATTCCTGTTGGGTACAGGCCACATACTGTGAAGATTTCTAATGATCAGTGAGCAAGCCCTGGAAACCTATCATCTGAAAAATGAGGCCAGTATAATGGAAAAGCAGTGGCTAGAATTGGATTCTCTATGTATAAAAAGTGTGAGCCCAGAGTGGTCCATTCATCTCTAAAATGAGTATGACTCTACATAAACCCACAAGACTGTTGTGGGAAGTGCAGAAAACTATGAAATTCCTGGCTTACAACAGGCCCTCATAGAACATTAGATCTTTGATCATCATTATCAAAATCATCATCATCATCATCATCATCCGGTGATGCTGAGATAATACTCAAATACAAACTCAGAAAGTCTGTGCTTCCTCGACTCCATATCACCCTTCCAAAGCAAAAGTCTATTCTTGTTCCTTTCATTCAACCTCATCCCTTGCATAAAAGAAGCAAATAGTGCATAAACTAAATGGAATAACTGTCATTCATTTAGAATTATAAAATAAATAATTGAATTCCATATACATTTCCAGCACTTATGCACTCTGGTGGCATGTGTGAATTGTAGAACGAGAAAATTTCCCTTTTTACATTTCCATTGTTATTTAGCTACCTGCCTTAAAATTTGAAATCATGAGGAAAGTCTTTCTTTCATGAATTACAAAGTATGATGTAGAAACATCTCACTGACATGGAAAGGCATTTCTGACCATCATACTGTTTCATGAAAAAGCCAGCTGCAACACACACACACACACACACACACACAGAAGTTAAAGAGAAATATCAAAATACTTCTAAATGGCATTATTATGGAAAATTTATAGCTTCCTCTTTGTTCTCTGTATTTCCAGTTTTAACTGTTTCAATGAGCATATGGATTTTTTATAATTAGAAAAGGATCATAAAGGTGAAAGTAGTATAATTCTGTTTCTCCTATCTCTTTAGCTGAGATAGGGCCTGATGGCTCTTCCAGTTCTTTGCATTCTGTTCCATCTTACTTCTTTTTTTTTTTTTTTTTTTTAATTTTTGGGACAGAGAGAGACAGAGCATGAATGGGGGAGGGGCAGAGAGAGAGGGAGACACAGAATCGGAAACAGGCTCCAAGCCATCAGCCCAGAGCCTGACTCGGGGCTCAAACTCACGGAGCGCGAGATCGTGACCTGGCTGAAGTCGGACGCTTAACCGACTGCGCCATCCAGGCGCCCCTGTTCCATCTTCTGAGAAGAACCTGGTATAAGTGTTAGACCTCTGAGGGTACTGGCTGAGAAGCTTCCCCTCTCTGGGCCACTCTCCCTTGTGTGAAATGCTGTACTTCTGTCTTTGGTCACAAGGTGGCATTTCATAACTACTTTCTAAATATTCCACTACAAAGTGATATTAATTTTTCAAAAAATAGCAATAAACATAATTTTCAAAGAACATTATGAAACTGATTCCTAATTCTGCTTTTAAAGATACATAGATATAGAAAAATACTGGTAGGATATACCTTCAGTTACATTTGCCAGAGTTTCCAAATTTACATTTCATTTATTTACTCATTCACTGGATGCCTACTGTGTATCAGACTGTGCTAGACAAAATCAGTTTATCCAACCCAGACTCTTCTCCTGAGACTCTATATTCAACTTCCTGCTAATACTGGCCACATGGACTAAGATAAATGTTAACCGACAATATTGCATAACTTTGTATGGACACATACTCGTCACTTAGCGAATTTATCCCTTAATCCTGGAGGCTAACCACGTAAAGTGGAGGCAGTATGAAAAAAACTGGGAAAGTTTAGGTTTAGAGTAAGAAAATTTTCATTGAAATGGACATTTTCTTATTTCATAACACTTGTAATTGATCAAAAGGATTCTTAGTAACCTAGGAAATGGATTAATAATATAAGGTTTCAAATACAAGACATACCTTTACATCTAAGGTTGAAAGTCAGAGTCTACATTACACATTTGACAACCATTGATGTAGATGATTTCCACGGTCTGCTTCCTTTCCTTCCTTTATTGAGCTCCTGCTAGGTGCCCTGTCCCTTGGCTAGGTCCTGAGACACAGCAGTGGACAAAAGAAAGTTCCTGCCTTTATGATGTGCATATTCAGATAGACACTCTTTTAAAAAAATTGAAGTAAAACTTACATACAGTGAAATGCACAGATCTTAAGTGTATACAATTGTGTGTAAAATAGGACATTTCCATTACTCCAAAAAATTTTCCATCACTCCAAAAAGTTTCCTGTCCTTTTCCATAGTGTGAATATACCACAATTTGTTTATGTACTCAGATATTTTGAACATTTGTGTTATCTCCATTTTTGTCTATTATAAATATAGCTGCTATGAACATTCTTGCACAAGTTTTTTTTTATGAATATGTGTTCTTATTTCTTTTGGGTAAATATCTAGTAGTATAGTTGCTGGGATATAGAAAGAGCAACTGTTTGACATTGTATGAAATTGCCAACAGTTTTCCAAATTGGTTGTACAACATTTTGTGCTCATACAATGTATGAGAATTTCATTGCTCCACATTCCACCAAAATGTCAATGCCATGAAAGAATGAAGGTGAGAGAACTATTCTAGATTAAAAGAGATTAAAAGACATACCAACTAAATATAATGTTTGAATAAGGATGGTAGATAAGAAAATAGTATTACATTAATACTAAATTTCCTGAAGCAATCATTGTATTGTGCTTGTTTAGGAGACTGTCCTTATTGTTAGGAGATAAAATGCTGAAGTAGTATAATATCTGTGATTAGCTTCAAAATGTTTCAACACGAAGAAAGAGAAAGTAAATATGTAGCATAAGAGAGAAAGCAATTGGCAAAATATTAATTGCTGAATCTAATCTAGATGAAGGGATTACGAGTATATGGACATTCACTTTATTATTCTTGAAATATTTTGGAGGTTTGAACTTTTTCAAAATAAAAAGTTAGTGAAAATGGGGGGAGGTGGTGGGAGAAAGCATAGATATCTGGTCAGCTCTCCAGAAGAAAAGGTGGCTAATGAGAATCTAGAGTCAAGATTGACAAATTCGGTTATCTGCAAACATGAGGTGATAGATTATGCAAATTTAAAGGAACACAAAGACAGCGGCAGCTGCTTGAACTCTGCTTGTGGAAATAGTTTAAGAAATCATTCCAGAGGCCAACTTGTTGGGACAGCCCACTACATGTCATCAAGACTTTTTTGTAAAAGTTAAAATAGCAGGGCACCTGGGTGGCTCGGTTGATTGATCTCCTGACTCTTGATTTTGGCTCAGGTCATGATCCCAGGGTTGTGGGATCAAGCCCATGTCAGGGTGGAGGGTGGAGTGAGGCTCAGCATATAGTATGTTTAAGATTCTATCTCTCTTTCTGCCCCTCTCCTCCTCTCACATGCTCTCTCTCTCTCTCTCTCTCTCTCTCAATTAAAAAAAAATAGGGGCTCCTGGGTGGCTCAGTCAGTTGAGCATTGGTCTTTGGCTCAGGTCATGATCTTGTGGTTCATGGGTTCGAGGCCTGATTGGGGTACTGTGCTAACAGCTCAAAGCCTGGATCCTGCTTCAGATTCTGTATCCCCCTCTCTCTTTGCCCCTTCCCTGCTTGCTGTCTTTCTTTCTCTCAAAAATAAACATTAAAAATTAATTAATTAAATTTAATTTAAAAATAGTAATATCTACACACCATGGATAGGATTAGATTATTGTGGGAGGAAGAGTGGAGCTTGAGAACATCTAAATATCCAATTAAAGAAAACGACCTTAGAGAGTTAAGACAAAAAATATATAGTTTAATAAGAAGAATTGAATATATTGTATGAGATATTGGTGATGTGAAAAGACTATGTGAACTGCTTTGCCAGCAGGGAACATATCAAAAAAGGGGAGTCACGGAGACCAAGGTTGGACCTATCCCATTCAGCCACCATCCAAAACAGGATGAAAACAGTGGTCAGAAGCCCTAGAGCAAATGTTCACAGTCAGGAAGAAAATACAGCAATGGTAGGAATGGAGTAACAAGCGGTGTGAAGATGCAGCAAGGATGGGAGTAAAGCAAAAGAATCCAAAATAAGAGTAACGTAACCTGTATTTACAGCAAAGCCAAAGGTGAAACTGGACTCAGACTAGAAATATATCAGGACTATAGTATAGTGGTGTACATAAAGTTACCCTCCAAGAACAACATTTTATACTAATGTTCTAAACATTCCACGAACGGAGTTCATCTCCAATAACAGCTAAAAACTGATATGAAAATATATAAAAAAATGTTTTTTATTTGTCAGGTTCTTCTTTGAGAATTCTGTAAAGGTAGAATGAAGATTTCCCAAAGTTATGCTGAATTCATAGAGCTGTTTAAGGATTATTGAATATGACATTCTGGAATCACCTTAAATTTTTTTTAATGTTTTTATTTATTTTTGAAGGAGAGAGAGACAGAGCATGAGCGGGGGAGGAGCAGAGAGAGAGGGAGACACAGAATTTGAAGCAAGCTTCAGGCTCTAAGCTGTCAGCATAGAGCCTGATGCAGGGCTCGAACTCACGAACCGTGAGATCATGACCTGAGCCGAAGTTGGACGTTTAACCGACTGAGCCACCCAGGCGGCCCTGGAATCATCTTTTTTTTTTTTTTTAAGTATATTTATCTATTTTGAGAGAGAAAGAGTGAATGCCTGAGTGTGTGGGGTAGGGGCAGAGAGAGATGGAGAGAGAGAATGCCAAGCAGACAGTGTGGACCCTGATGTGGCTTGAATCCATGGATCATAAGATCATGACCTGAGCCGAAATCAAGAGTCAGACACTTAACAAACTGAGCTACACAGGTGTTCTTGGAATCAGCTTTTTGTAAGATAGGACAATACTTTAGGTGGGGAGCTCAGAAAGGAGGCTGTTGAGTAGTTTAAGGGAGGTACAATCAATAGGTCTTGGTAACTGATTGTATGTGGACACTAAGAAAGTCTGGTTTAGGAAGCTTGTTGAATCTTAGTGTTTTAATGTAACTTAATTTAATTTAATTTAATTTAATTAATTTAATTTAATTTATTTTACTTTAGACCAATATAGTTAACATATGGTGTTATATTAGTTTCAGGTGTACAATATAGTGATTCAACAATTCCATTTATCACCCAGTGCTCATCATGACAAGTGCACTCCTTAATTTGCATCACCCATTTACCCATCCCCCCAATCACCTCCCTTCTGGTAACCATCAGTTTGTTCTCTATAAACAAGAGTCTATTTCTTGGTTTCTCTCTCTCTCTTTTCTACTTTGCTCCTTTTTTCCCCTTAAATTCCACATATGAGTGAGATCATATGGTATTTGTCTTTCTCTGACTCACTTATTTTGCTTAACATTATACTCTTTAGCTCCATCCATGTCATTGTAAGTGACAAGATTTCATTTTTTTCCATGGCTGAATAATATTCCAATGTATATATCACTCCTTTATCCATTTATCTATTGATGGACATGTAGGTTGCTTCCATAATTTGGCTATTGTAAATAATGCTGCTATAAACATAGGGGTGCATGTATACCTTTAATGAGGGTTTTGTATTTTTTGGGTAAATACCCAGTAGGGTCATTACTGGATTATAGGGTAATTCTATTTTTAACTTTTTTGAGGAACCTCCATACTGCTTTCCACAGCAGTGGCACAGTTTGTATTCCCACTAACAGTGTAAGAGGGTTCTTTTTTCTTCACATCCTTGTAAACATTTGTTGTTTCTTTGTTTTTGGCCATTTTGACAAGTGTGAGGTGATATTCATTGTAGTTTTGATTTGCATTCCCCTGATGATGAATGATGTTCAACATCTTTTCATGTGTCTGTTGATCATCTCTATGCCTTCTTTGGAGTAATGTCTGTTCATGTCTTCTGCCCATTTTTAATTGGATTATTTGGTTTTTGGGTATATAGTTGTATAAGTTCTTTATATATTTAGGATACTAATCCTTTGTTGTATAAGTTCTTTATATATTTAGGATACTAATCCTTTATCAGATACGTCTTTTGCAAATATCTTCTCGCATTTAGTAGGTTGCCTTCTAGTTTTGTTTCTTTCACTGTGCAAAAGCTTTTAATGTTGACATAATCCCAATAGTTTCTTTTTGCTTTATTTCTCTTGTTTCAGGAGACATATCTAGAAAAATGTTGCTAGAGCCAATGTCATCAGAAATTACTACCTATGCTCTCTTTTAGGATTTTTATTATTTCACACCTCACATTTAAGTCTTTAATCTATTTTGAATTTTTGTATATGGCGTAAGAAAGTAGTCCAAGTTGGGGTGCCTGGGTAGCTTAGTTGGTTAAGTGTCGGACTTCGGCTCAGGTAATGATCTCACAGTTCGTGGGTTTGAGTCCCGTGTCAGGCTCTGTGCTGATAGCTCAGAGCCTGGAGTCTGCTTCTGATTCTGTATCTCCCTCTCTCTTTGCTCCTCCCCTGCTCATGCTCCATCTCTCTCTCTCTCTCAAAAATGAATAAACATTAAAATTTTTTTAGAAAGTAGTCCAGGTTAATTCTTTTTCATGTAGCTGTCTAGTTTTCCCAGCACTGTTTGTTGAAAAGACTGTTTTTTCCCCCATTGGATATTCATTCCTGCTTTGTCAAAGATTAATTGACCATATAATTGTGGATTTATTTCTGGGTTTTCTATCTTCTTCTATTGATCTATATGTCTATTTTTGTGCCAGTACCATACTGCTTTCATTACTACAGCTTTGTTATATAACTTGAAGTCTGGAGTTGTGATACCTCCAGTTTTGATTTTCTTTTTCAAAATTGCTTTGGCTATTTGGGGTCTTTAAGGTTCCATACAAATTTTAGGACTGTTTTTTCTAGTTCTGTGAAAAAATACTTTGTATTTTTATAGGGATTGCATTAAATCTGTAAATATCTTTGGGTGGTATAGACATTTTAAGAATATTTGTTCTTCTAACCCATGAGCATGGAATATTTTTCCATTTCTACATTAATTAAGATAAAGATCCCAGAGAGATTTTGGGTAGGGAGAGAGAACTGAAAGAGAAGACATTTAGTACAAGGTAGAGAATATAGGTGGTGAAGTCCAAAAGTAAGTTGAATAAAATAGCATGGAGCTCAAAAGAGAGATATATGGTAGAGACACAGTTTTGGAAGTCAATGTTTATATGACAGTGTAAATCATAGGATCATTTGAACATTGTAGTAGGCTGAATATTGTTCACCAAGGATATCCAGTTTCTAAATCCCTGGAACAGGTAAATTTTACCTTACATGGTAAAAGGGATCCTGCGGATGTGATTAAGTTAAAAATCTTGTGATGGGGAGATTTTCTTGGATAATGCAAGTGGGTCCTAAATGTAATTGTAAGTGTCCTTATAAGAGAGAGGCACAGGGAGATTTGACTTCAGAAAAGGAAAAAGCAATGTGATAATGGAAGCAGAAAATATAGTGGCACAACCATAAGGCAAAGAATGTCAGCAGTCAACAGAAGCTGGAAGAGGAAAGGAATGGATTCTCTCCTGGATCCTTTAAAAGGAATCAGACCTGACAACACCTTGAGTTTAGCCTTGTAGAACTCAAAATTTGGAGTTCTGGCCTCCAGAATTCTAAGAGAATACTGTTATTTTAAGTTTGTGGTAATTTGTTGCAGTAACAATAGGAAACTAAACACTAAAACCTTTTCATTTTGAGAATAAAAAAAATTGTGAAAGAACTCAGATGGATACCAGTATTTCAGGGGGCCTATAGCTTACCGGCCCTCAATACAAGTGGTGGTGTCAAACAGAGCTGGATTCAAATTCAGGTCTGCTCTTAGTAGCAGTGTGATTATGGGCAAGCTATTTAAACTATATACCTAAGTTTCTCTGTAAAATTGAGACAATAACAGAGCATCTGTCAAAGATCTGTTGTGAGGATTAAAAGCAAATATCCAATTATGCCCCAGTGCATTGTAAGAACTTCATAAATGGTGATTTTGGAGATCCATATGTATAAGCATGAGTTACAGCTATTATTGTGTAGTTAGTAAACATTTTTAATGTGGAGATGAATCAACAATGCTATTTTTTTTTGGAAGAGTTGTATTACATTGTTCAGCTGAGTTCAACAATGTATGAGAGCATGTGGAGGCTTGGTGGCAAAGCCTGCACTGTTAATAAAAAGTTATTAACAGCATTCATTTAGACTGCTGTATGTGTGTGTTGCATATATATTTTTGGGAAAAAAATAGGTCAAAATGCAACTTGTTAAGGATGTGAGATGGCATCAAAATCTTTTTCTACTTTAATAGTTACTTTTTCTATTAAGATCTCTCTCCTTCCTGGTCCCCTTAAAAATTTCATGTATTTACACAGAAGTTAATTATAGTTACAATGCTAGTGATAAGCTCCCTTTACATATGAACATAAACTTAAACTGATTTTTAAATTTCTTGCTTCTTTCTGTGGTGCCTGGGTGGCTCAGTTTGTCACATGGGCCCTCTCCATCCTCCAAAGAAAGGTGAGGTAAACTACCTAAGACCCTCTGCCTTTCCCCCTAAAGGGAGGTGATGTTGCCCGAAACAATCTTTTCTTTTGATAATAACTTCTTTGTCCCACTCTCATGCTTAATAAAGCCAATTTTATCTTCAAATTTATTAGGTTGATTTTTTTTAACACAGGTCAGAAGACTTACCTGAATATGTTAATTATAGAGTGGCACAGGATTTAAGTTCAAGCTAAAACATTACATTCCTTACTCTATCCCACACAGTTTGTATCCCACAGATCAATCTATAAAGTTAAGTACTGTGTACAGCATCATTATTTCCCATATATTATGACCAGTTAAAACAAAAACATCTTTTTTTATCATGGTTTACTAAGTAGTGCCTAATAAGGTATATTACTACCTTGATATCATATACATATTAAGCAAACACCCCATCATGGCAGGAATATACTACTCTCTACCTTGGGATCAATTTTTTCAAAGAATCTTTCTTTTGATATTTGGCTCCTGTTCTTGTTATGGGACTGAATGCTTACTGTAATTTCATTACCGCTCTTGCAAGTTGTGGTAGCTTCACTACTTGCAGTAGTGGAGCATTGCAAGCTCCTCCTACCTTTCACGCTGTTTGGTGGACCAGTGAAAAACGTGCTTGGAAATTTCCATCTTACAAAAACATGTGAAAAGGTAGTAAGTACATAATGCCATTTTATTGGTTCTCAGGTCTGTTCTGATTGAGTTCTCATGAGCCAAGTGCTTCATATTTGTAACCTTCAATCTATTTCTTCTACTTTGGGATCCATTATGACCCTCATGCCTACAGCAGTGGTTTTCAAACCTTAGCGTACTCATAATCAAATGGCCGACTTGGAAACACAAATAGTTGGGCCCCACCTCCAGAATTCTGATTCATTTGGGCTGGAGTGGGGCCTGAGAATCTGCAATTCTAACAAGTTCTTAGGTGATGCTGCTAGTCTGACAACAATACTTAAGAACTACTGGCCTTAGGGGTCCCTGGGTGGCCTTGTTGATGGAGCATCTGACTCTTGATTTTTGCTCAGGTCATGATCTTGGGGTTGTGGGATCAAGCCCCACATCAGGCTGAATGTGGAGCGTGCTTCAGATTCTCTCTCTCTCTCTCTCTTTCCCTCTGCCCCTCTCCCCTGCTCCTGCACACATGCTCTATCTTAAAAAACAAAAAAACAAAAACAAAGCAAAACAACTATTGGCCTTAAATAATAATTGGTAGGCACTCAATAAATTTCTTGAATAAATGAATCTTTTTTATGTTTATTTTTAATTTTTTTTAACATTTATTATTTTTGAGAGACAGAGAGAGAGCGCAAGTGGGGGAGGGGCAGAGAGAGAGGGAGACACAGAATCTGAAGCAGGCTCTAGGGTCTGAGCTGTCAGCACAGAGTCTGCCATGGGGCTCGAATCCATGGACCATGAGATCATGACCTGAGCCAAAGTCGGATGCCTAACCGACTGAGCCACCCAGGCACCCCTTGTTTATTTTTTTGAAAGAGAGCTAACGAGTGGAGGAGCGGCCGAGAGAGAGAGAGAGAGAGAGAGAGAGATTGAGAGACAGAGAGAAGATCTGAAGCAGGCTCTGCGCTGACAGCAGAAAGCCCAATGTGGGGCTTGAACCCAAGAACCATGAGATCATGACCTGAGCCGAAGTCAGATGCTTAACCTACTGAGCCACCCAAGTGCCCCAAATGAATCTTAACAGTAACCATTTGAAATAGATCAGAATTACCTTTTACAAATAGGATACCTGAGTGACAAAAAAGTTAAGTTAATCGTGTGTAGGGACCAAGGGCTGGCTCCCCCAAAATGTGCCACTTGAGTATATTGATTATTTTACTTTAGATTTTATTTTTAAGTAATCTCTACACACAACATGAAGCTTGAACTCACAATCCTGAGATCAAGAGTCACATGCTCTACCAACTGAGTCAGCCAGGTTCCACTGCATATTGTATTTTAAATAAAAGGTACTTCAGAGATGGCCTATGCAGGAAGGTTCAGATCTTCCTCTGTCCATCCTGAAAGCAAGAAATAAATATCTCATGTGAAAGGCATTCTCCCTGTACCAGGAGACAAAGAGACATATTTATCACCAGAGATGAGAAATTTAGAACTGAAAAGGCTGTATAAACAACCCTTGTTACTTTTTACTAATTAACTACCCGAGTCCAAATTCTGTTTAGAATTCGTTACGAATTGAAGCTCCCAAAGTCGTTTTCTTTTTCCTGTCAATTCCTCACAGATTATTGTCTCCTTGTCTAAAAAGTATAAAAACTGCCCACCTTGGTTACCTCTTTAGGTGACAATTTCATTATTGGGGCTCTGTGCACACATAATAAAACTTTGTGGGGGTTTTTTCTGTTAATCTGTCATATGTAAATTTAATTCTTAGTCCAGCGGCAAGAACTTGACAGGCAGAGAAGAATTTTCCCTTACTTTCATGTGCAAGGTAAGAATTTAATCCAATTTGTCTAAATCCAAAGTCATGGTTTTTAACAACTATGTCATGTTGTATCCTCAGTGCCAATTCAATGGCTTTCACCTTAGAATATTAGAGAAGTTGTTACAACCACCAGTGTTTGAATATTTTTTTACTATTAATATGTTCAATTATTTTTTATTTTTCTGCTATGTACATATATTACTGCAATCAGAAAATTCCATGAAGATTATTATAAATGCCTCAAAACAAAGTAATATTATAAAGCATGTTAAAATACAAATAAACAATGCAATGCAATATTTACAACATGTATTACAGATTTGGAATTAGCCTTAATATTTTAGTAGCTCTTATAACTCAATAGCAAAATGAAATGCCAACAAAGGAAAAAAAATGGTAGCTACAAAATAAAATATATATACTTATTTGCAGTTTTTGGGATTGTAATCCAGGAAACATAGATATGAACAACATCAAAAGCATGCTCCAGAGAGACAAAGAAAGTTAGAGTTTTTGAAGAGGAATGAGGAGATTTATATAGGTTTTTTTGAAGAAAATGCAATTGGTGCTGGTATTGCTACAGTTACACTAATCTATGTTTGACTGGTTCCTAGGGCTAGTGTTAGGCAGAAAGCCCATTTATGTCCATTTTATCATATAGCAGATGCCTTGTCTTTTAGCTGAGTTTAGTAAAAATTCTGATAATTTGAGACAGAAGATGTGCATGAGCCCCACCTCTTCAATATCTTCCCAGCTGGCCCCATTTTAAATTATTCTCTTAGCAATGGTTACTCCATCTTATTCTTTTCATTGTCAGAACTAAAGATATGAATAGGAAATTTACAGTAAGGGAAACATAAAGGACCAATAAACAAGCAGAAACTGAACAGTGAAAGAAATACAAATGAAAACAAAATAAACCCTTCCTTTCCCTATCAAATCAGAAAAGATTAGAAAGACTGATATGATAAGATTCTGTGTTTGGGTGTCAGTAAATAGGACTAGCACATGTTGCTGGTGGGAATAATGTATAATCACAATTTTTATAAAGGTGAGGTTTGTTTATGAATGTCAATTAGAACAATAATGATAATACTAAAACTTGAAAGCAACACAAATATGCATGAGTAGAGGATTAACTCAAAACATTATTAGACACATCGAAAGAAATAGTATACAGAAAATCAAAATAATTAGGAAGACTTCTGATTAAATGTTGTA
The DNA here is from genome assembly GCF_016509475.1 of Prionailurus bengalensis. Classification (NCBI taxonomy): domain Eukaryota; kingdom Metazoa; phylum Chordata; class Mammalia; order Carnivora; family Felidae; genus Prionailurus; species Prionailurus bengalensis. The sequence continues at coordinate 83,705,955 of NC_057361.1, read as the reverse complement.
AATTGACTACAAGCTTTTATCTTACCTTTTTCATAAGATCTCACAAGAATTAAGTAAACTGAGACCTACATTAAAAAAATCTTTTTATTTTGGAATATTTTTTTAAATGTTTATTTATTTCTAAGACAGAGACAGAACATGAGTTGGGGAGGGGCAGAGAGAGAGGGAGACATAGAATCTGAAGCAGGCTCCAGGCTCTTAGCTGTCAGCACAGACCCCAACGCGGGGCTCAAACCCATGAGCTGTGAGATCATGACCTGAGCCGAAATCAGTGGCTCAACCTAGTGAGCCACCCAGGCGCCCCTATTTTGGAATATTTTACACAAGAGTTACAACGATGGTAAAGAGAGCTCCTGTATACTCTTAATCCAGATTTCCCAAATATTAACATATTTCACCTGTTAAAATTAAGAAATTAACAGTCAACACTATTAACTAAACTAGACACTTTATACAAATGTCAACAAGTTTTCCCAAAAGTCCTTTTTTTTCTGTTCCTAAGGTTTAATCCAGGGTACTAACTGTATTTATTTAACATGTCTCCTGATTCTACTACATTTTCTGAAAGTTGTTGTTTTGTTTCATAACCTTGATATTTTTTTGAAGAGTACTATCAGCTATTTTAGAGGATGTCCTTCAGTTTGGGCTTGTCTGATGTTTTCTCATGATTATTGAGATTATGGGATTTGGGGAAGAATACTACAGAAGCAATGTGTCCTTTCCTGTGATGTTCTGTGATATGATTCATGTGATATGATATCAACATGATTTATTAGTGATGGTGTTAACTTTGATTCCTTGACTAAGATGATGTCTGCCAAGTTCTTCCTTTGTAGGATCTTTCTCCATTTTCATATTCTATTTCTTAGAAGTGAGTGAGTCACTAAGTCCAGGCCATACTCAAGAGAAGGGAAATTAAGCTTGACCTCCTGGGGGAGAAGTATCAAATAATTTGTGGGTGTATGTTTTTTAAAAAAAACATAGTAATTAATTAAAATTTGGAGAGGAGATACTTTGAGGCTATGCAAATATCCTGTTTCTCCTTAAAGTTTTACTCATTAAGTTTAGCATTCATCAGTAGTTCTTACATGCAACAATTACTACCTTGGTGTTCTAATGGTGATTTTCTATATCTATCATACTGACTACATTTATTACTTGGAATTATTTAGTAAGGAAGTTCTATTTTATCTATTTTTCTATCTATCTATTTGTCTATCATTTATTTATCTATACATCTACCTATTTATCATCTACCTATCATCTATATATCTATTTATATCAGTATGGATGTTGTTATTCTTTGTGATATAATTCAATAATATCTTTATTTTTTTCAAATGGATCCAGTTTTGGCCACTAGAAGCTTATTTGGATTGGCTTAAGTTCCTTTGATATGCCCAATGTGTTAGGCAGAATTTTCAAGACACCCCAAAGATTCCTGTTTTTTGGTTATCCAGTAAAACACCAATGTAGGTGCTGCTGTAAGGGGATTTTTCAGATGTAATTTAACACAATAAGCTGACTTTAACCTTGGGAAATTTTCCTGGATTATTCTGGTTGGCCCAAAATAATCACATGAGCTGTTGAAGCATAGAACCTTCTCTAGCTGGTGGCAGAAGCGGAAGGCAGAAAAGAAAAGAAGAGAAAGTTAGGGATATTCAAAGAATGAAATGGATTTAATTTATCATTGCTGGCTTTGTAAATGGTGGTGGCCAGAAGTGAAGGAATATAGGGAGTCTCTAGAAGCTGAAAACAACCTGCACCTAACAATCAGGAAGAAAACAGGGACCTCAGTCCTACATCTGTATGGAACTGAATTGTGTTAACAACTTGAATGAGACTGAAAGCATGTTCTTTCTCAGAGTCTCCAGACAAGAGCCCAAGCTGGTTGGCCCTTAATTGCTGTTTTTTTGTTTTGTTTTGTTTCATTTTTTTGAGACTGTAAGTAAAGAATCTAGTTGAACCCATCTGGACTTCTGTTTTAAGCCACTAACTTGGTGGTTGTTATGTAGCAATAGAAAATGAATACACTTGCATACTGTTTTTAAATCACATCCTTACTTTCTGGTACTATAAGATGTTCCGGGTTAATCTTGTATTTTCCCTTCTCTGGCCCAAGAATCAGCTGTTTCTCTAAGAAGTCCTGATTCCTTTTATTAGAAAGTGGTATTTAGAAATAAAGATCTTGGCCTTACATGTGTTCATTGCTAGAGGGACAGCATTGTGTCTAGACCTTCTCAGTGGACAGAACTAGTAAATATATTTACACTACTCTGTGTACACACACACACACACACACACACACACACAAGTTCATATTGATATCTCTAACTCTAAAACTTTCTTCTGTGCAACTTCTTTCTCTGACAGTGAGAAACTTGGCTCCCATTATCTATATTAACTTATTTGTTCAACCCTCATATGCATGCAATGTATTTCTATACATGTAATAAATTGCTATATAATATTCGGTGAGAAACAAATATACCAACGAGAGTATGGTTCTTTTTGTCTTTAGCTTTGCAGTAGTCAGTCAAAACACTGTTTTCCAAAGTTACTTAGGTCAGCTCCATTATTCTTCATCCACTTTAGTGAAGTGACGGCATACATTTTGCTATGGTCTGAATGTTTGTGTCCCCATCACCACCAAATTTATATGTTGAAATCCTAATGCCCAGTGTGATGATATTAGGAAGTAGGGCCTTTGAGAGGTGCTTAGATCATGAGGGTAGAACACTCAAGAATGAGGTTTGTGTTCTTATAAAAGAGACTCCAGGGAGCTCCCTAGTCCCTTTCACCATGAGAGGACACAGTGAGAAATCAGCAGTCTGAAATGCAGGAAAGGGCCTTCGTCAGAATCCAAACATGCTGGCACACTTGTTCAAGCCTCTAGAACTGTGAAAAATAAATGTTTATTATTTATAAACTACCAAGTCTATAGTATTTTATTATAATAGCTCAAATGGACTAAGACACATTTATGATACAATTAAATGCATTTGTTACAGTCTGTATTCCATCCTGGGTTCTTCTTACAGTCTGGCCGATTTAAAAAATTTTTCCATGCATATATCAAGGTTTCTCAACTTTGGCATTATTGACATTTTAGGCTTGATCATTCTTTGTTTGGATGGCTGCCCTGTGAATTGTTGGATGTTTATCAGTATTCCTGGCCTCTACCCACTGGATGCCAGTAGCACACACCTCCACAGTGTGAGAACGAAAAATGTCTGCAGGCATTGCTAAATAACCCCTGGTGGGCAAAATTGCTCCCAGTTGAAAAATACTGGCATAGGGAAAGAGTCACCTTTGGTGGTGGTGTATGTTCTATGGGTTTTAACATGTACATTAACTACAACAGTAACATATAGCAGAGTTTCACCACCCTAAAAATTCTCTTGTGCAGACTCTGTTATCAGTCACATCCATCACCCCCAGCTCCTGGAAGCCACTGAACTGATTCTGATTCTATAGTTTTTCCTTTTTCAGAATGTCATAAACTGTGATCATATTATATGTAGCTTTTTTTTTTACTAAATTTTAATTTATTTTTGAGAGAGAGAGAGCACTAGTGGGGAGGGGGAGAGAGAGGGAGAAAGAGGATCCCAAGCAGGCTCCAAGCTGTCAGCATGGAGCCCGTTGCAGAGCTTGAACCCACAAACCATGAGATCATAACCTGAGCTGAAACCAAGAGTTGTACCTTAACTGACTGAACCACCCAGGCACCCCCTATATGCAGCCTTTAAGATCTGATTTTATTCACTAACATAATGCTTCAAATTTATTCATAAAACAAGAGTTTGTTTCTTTTCATTGCTTAGTAGTATTCCATTTAATGGATGTGCCAAGGTTTATTTATATATTCACTTGTTGAAGGACATCTGGATTGTTTTCAGATTTTGGTGATTATGAATAATACTATAATGAACATTTTGTGTACAGGTTTTTGTGTGAATACACACTTGAAATTCACTTGGACAAATACATACAACTGAGATTCCTGGGTCATATGGTAAGTGTATGTATGATTAACTTTATATTAAACTGTGGATATGTTATCCAAAGTAGCTGTATCATTTACATTTCTACAAGCAATGCATGGAAATTCCTCTTGTTACAAATCTTCACAAGTATTTGCAATTGTGGAGTTTTTCAATTTTATCCATTCTAATAGGTGTACACCAGTATTTCATTGTGGTTTTAACATGCATTTCTCTAATGACTAACAATATCAAACATATTTTCATATGTGCTTAGGTACCATTTGGATATATTCAGATATTTTAACAATTTATTAATTGAGTTTTTTTTCTTTTGGTGTGTTTTAACAGTTTTTAAAAATATTCAGGAAATGTGTTTTATAAAATATGTAATCTGAAAATATTTTCTCCCAGTGTGGCTGTCTTTTTATTCTTTTAACAGGCCTTTTATATAGCAAAAGATTTTCATTTTGTTTAAGTTCCATTTATCATTTTTTTTCTTTTACGGATGTCATACATAAAAACTTTTCTTTTGTTGTCACACCTTAAAACTCGTTGCCAAAGTCAACATCACACAAATATCTCCTATGTTTTCTTCCAGAATTTATATTTTTTGCTTTACATTTACATTTAATACATTTACATATCTGTTTCATTTTGAGTTAATTTTTCTGTAAGTTCTGAGGTATGTGTTGCAGTTCATATTTTTGGTTATGCATTTCTAGTTGGTTTTGTTTTATTTATTCTTTTCCAATATCTGATTGTTGGGGTTTCCTACATAGAAAATAATGTCATCCACAAGAAGGAAACTTTACTTTGTTTATTTGTTAAAGTATAGTTGACACAGTGCTACACGGTATAATTTTATTTTTACATTCCAAACTATATGCTTTTCATTCCTTTTGTTGTTGTTGTTGTTGTTGTTTTATTGCACTTGATAAGACTTTCATTATGATGTCAAAGGTGACTGCTGAGAGTGGATATGCTTGCCTTGCTCCCAGACTTGAGAGAAAATATTCAGTCCCTCACCACTACATATGTTACCTGGATGTTTTTGTAGAAGCCCTTTATCAGGTTGTGGAAGTTAACTTCTATTTCTACTTAATTGAAAGTTTTTATCATTAATAGATGTTGTATTTTCTCAAAAGATTTCTCTGCATCTATGGCTATGCTCATAGAGTTTTTCTTCTTTAGATTCTTAATGTGGTGGACTGATTTATTTTCAAATATCGAATTAGCCTTTCATTCTTGGAATAAATCCCACTTGGGGAGAGAGTGAGAGTGAGAGAGAGAAAGAGTGAGAAAGAGAGAGAGATTTAATCTGGTAATATGAGGGATACTACTCTTAGTTTTCTTTATTTGTACTATATTTCTCTGGTTTGGTTGTTGTAAAATGAGTTGGAACAGATTTCTTCCTCTTCTGTATTAGTTTTCTATTGCTGCCATAAAACAATACCACAAACTTAGTATATTACTTTAAATATAAAGGTTTTATATTATTTCACAATTATCTAGGTCAGAAGTCCGACATAGGTCTCATTTGCAAAAAATAATGATGTTGGCAGAGCTATATTCCTTTCTGGAGGCTCTAGGGAAACATCTCTTTCTTTGCTCTAAAGAATTAAATTATTTTTATGCTTTCTATTGCTTTGCTCATAATTTCAGGTTTAATTAGTTTTTTTAAGTTTATTTATTTATTTTGAGAGAGAGAGAGAGAGAGTGCACGAGCAGGTGGGGGCAGAGAGAAGGAGAGACAGAATCCCAAGCAGGCTTCATGCCCTCAGCACAGAGCACCATGCGGGGCTTGAACTCATGAACTGTGAGATCATGACGTGAACTGAGATCAAGAGTCAGATGCCTAACCCACTGAGCCACCCAGGTGTCCATAATCACTCCCTTTAAAAGGAGAAAGATTTATATGGCTGTTAACAAGTTAAAGTCAGAGAAATTCAAAGCATGATAATGCTTGGATGCATTACCATTGCTGGCTTTGAAAATGGCATGGACCAAATGCAAGGATATCAGAGAAACCTCTAGCAGCTGAGAGCAATGCCCTGTCAAAAGTCAGCGAGGAAAAGTAAACAAGGGTATGGGGACATTAATCCTACCACTTCAAGAGATTGAATTCTCCCAACCACCTGAATAAAGTTTGAAGGGGATTCTTCCCCCTGACCCTCCAGATAAGAGGCTAGAACAATCAACACCTTCATTTTAACCTCATGAGATCCTAAACAGGAAACTAGCCAAGTCCTCCCAGACTATTGAGCTATAGAACTGAGAGTTAATAGAGATGTTGTTTTAAGCTGCTGAATTCATGACAATATGCTACAGTAGTAGAAAATGAATATAACCACAAACATATTTTGTATACATTTCCCACAAAGACATTTTCCTACATAACCACAATATAAATATCAAAATCAGAAAATTAACACTGGTGATATACTACTACCATCTAAACTCAGGCCCCAATATTTTTTTTGCCAGTTATTCAACAATATCTTTTACACTTGATCTTATCCAAAAGGCTGAGAAGCGATCAACAATATCTTTTATAGCAAAATGACATTCTAGTTCAGAATCACCTGTTACATTTTGCTTTCAGATCTCTTTATCTCCTTCAGTATAGAATATACCCTCCATTTTTTTCTTGACTTTCATGAACCTGTAAGTTCATGAAGCTACAAGTCCAGTTATTTTCTACAGTGTCCTTCAATTTGATTTTGCCTGATCATTCTTCTAGAATGGATTCATATGTTATGCATCTTTGGCAGGAATATCACAGAAGCATTGCTTTGGTGTGCTGTTTATCCTATCAGGTGACACAATTTCAATTTGTTCCATTACTTACAATGTCTTCTTTGACCATTTGTTTAAGGTGGTGACTTCCAGACCATTCCAGTGTCTTTTCCCTTTGTAATTATTAAATATTTTATGGGTAGGTATTTTGAAACTATCTAAATGTTTATTTTTATATTTATTTATTTAGATACTGAATCATATTTTTTTTGATCCAATGGATTACACTATCTTCTATCATTATTTAATTTGATACTCATATTGTCCTTTATTTGATTTGTAGGAGCCTGTTAATACCGGCTTATATGTCCTTTGGTATGCCATCATTTTTTTGCCACTTTGCTTTCTGGCATTGCAATATGTTCCAGGCTCATTATGTTCTTTACCTACCACAACCATGTAATCAGCCATTTCTCCAAGGAGTTCTTATTCTTTTTATTCAATAATAGTATTTAAAAGACACGATATGGACACTAGGTCTGTTTCTATTGGCATACTGGGCCCCTGGGCTCTCTCAGTGGAAAGAATTAGGCAATATTTGTATATACATGTACACACACAGACATAGGTACTCACACTTATATGCATTTACACACTTACATGTATATTTCTATATTTCTATATCTTTATCAGTTGAGAGCCATATAGGTATCCTCTTCAGATTACTAGCAGGCTTCTGCATGGACATGTTTCTCACCCTGCTCAGATCTGAAATCCTGCTCAAGTCTGCCACATATTGCCTCCACATGGACACTCTCTTCAACCAAATAAAAAGAACCCAATGCTCCTCACCTGGATAGTTTCCTACCTAGGAAGCTCTCTTTACAGTCTTAGGCACTAAATCTTTACAATGAGTCTCTCTCCAAGGTTGCCCAGGTTGGATGTCTTCTTCACCCTGCTCAGGCCAATATAACTCTGTTCTCTCCTCTGGCAAAAACACCTATCTTCCTTTTCCCTACCTAATGGTGTTAGAACTGAATTGTCCAGGAAGAGAAGGGAAGGGCTGAGGAAAAGGAAAACAAATATATATTTTTGTTAAATAAAGTCATCAAATTTTTATTCATCATAATAAATGTACTCTTTAAAACCCATCACCTATTTCAGCCATCCTTCCATCCAATTCTCCTCTAGTAACCATCAGTTTCTTCTCTATAGTTAAGAATCTGTTTCTTGGTTTCTCTCTCTCTCTCTCTCTCTCATTTATTTGTTTTGTTTCCTAAATCCCACATATTAGTGAGATCATATGGTGTTTGTCTTTCTTTGACTGGCTTATTTTCCTTAGGATAATCTTCTCTAGCCATGCTGTTACAAATGGTAAGATTTTATCCTTTTTTAATTTTTTTAATGTTTATTTATTCTTGAGAGAAAGAGACAGAAGAGTGTAAGCAGGGGAGGAGCAGAGAGAGATGGAGACACAGAATCTGAAGCAGGCTCCAGGCTCTGAGCTGAGAGCCCGACATGGAGCTTGAACCCACAAACCACGAGATCATGACCTAAGCTGAAGTCAGACGCCCAACCAACTGAGCCACCCAGGCACCCCAAGATTTTGTTCTCTTTTATGGCTGAAAATTATTCCATTCTCTCTATATAAACACCACTTCTTTATTCATTCATCAGTCGGTGCACACATGGGCTGCTTCCATAATTTGACTATTGTAAGTAATGCTGCTATAAACAAACATAAAGGTGCATGTATCCTGTTGAATTAGTGTTTTTGTATTTTTTGGGTAAATACCCAGTAGTGTGATTACTGGGTCATAGAGTAGTTGTATTTTTAACTTTTTGAAGAAACTCCACACTGTTTTCCACAATGGTGGCACCATTTTGCATTCCCACCAACAGTGTAAGAGGGTTCTTTTTTCTCCACATCCTCACCAACACTTCCTATTTCTTGTGGTTTTTTTAATTCTATTTTAGCCATTCTGACAAGTGTGAGGGGATATCTCATTGTAGTTTTGACTTGCATTTCCCTGATGATTATTGACGTTGAGGATCTTTTCATGTGTCCGTTGGCCATCTCTATGTCTTCTTTGTCTGTTCATGTCTTCTGCCCATTTTTCAATTGGGTTATTTGTTTTTTGGGTCTTGAGTTGTATCAATTATTTATATATTTAGGATACTAACTCTTTAATGGGTATGTCATTTGAAAATATATCCTCTCATTCAGTAGGTTGCCTTTTTGTTTTGTTGATTTTTTCCTTCACTGCGTAGAAACTTTTTATATTGATGTAATCCCAAAAGTTCATTTTTGGTTTTGTTTCCCTTGCCTCAGCAGACCTACCTAGAAAAATGTTGCTATGGTTGATGTCATAGAAATTACTACCTGTGCTCTCTTCAAGGATTTTTGTGGTTTCAGGTCTCACATTGGTCTTTAATCCATTTTTTTAAACTCTTTAATGTTTATTTATTTTTGAGAGAATAGAGTGTGAGTAGGGAGGGGAAGAGAGAGAGGGAGACACAGAATCTGAAGCAGGCTCCAGGCTCTGAGCTTTCATCACAGAGCCAGAAGCGGAGTTCGAACTCATGGACTATGGGATAATGACCTGAGCTGAAGTCGTATGCTTAACTGACTGAGCCACCCAGTTGCCTCAGCCTTTAATCCATTTTGAGTTTATTTTTGTGTATGGTAAAAGAAAGTGGCTTAGTTTCATTCTTGTATGTAGCTTTCCAATTTTTCCCAACACCATTGTTTGAAGAGACTGCATTTTTCTCATTGTATATTCATTCCTCCTTTGTCAAAGATTAATTGACCATATAGTATTGGGTTTATTTCTATTTTTCTAATATTCTATTTGATTGATCTGTCTATTTTTATGCCAGTACCATACTGTTTTAATTACTACCATTTTCAATGATATAACTTGAAGTGTGGAATTGTGATGCCTCCAGCTTTGCTTTTCTTTTTCAAGGTTCCTTTGGCTATTTGGGATCTTTTGTGGTTTTATACAAATTTTAGGATTGCTTGTCCTAGTTCTGTGGAAAATGCTGTTGGCATTTTAATAGGGATTGAACTAAATGTGTAGATTACTTTGGGTAGTATATACATTTTAACAATACAGTAAAACCTTGGTTTGCAAGCATAATTCATTCCAGAAACATGTTTGTAATACAAAGCACTTGCATAACAAAGCGAATTTCCCTATAAGAAATATAATACACAGTAATAAAAAATACAAAATATAAAAAAATAACAAATTAACCTGCATTTACCTTTGAAAAGCTTTGTGGCTGATGTGAGGGGGACAAGACAGAGGAGGGTTATTGTGTATGATGAATTTCACTACCACTAATGTAATCACCGTTATCTATTGGCTCAATGGAATCTTTTTATTTTCATGCAACTTTAACAAGGAATCTATCCAATGCCACTTCCTTTTGCCTACTTTTTAGGATTTCATGGAAATGTAACATTACTATGACGATCACCCAAAATCCTACAGCGAGAGAGAGAAAGAAAGAGAACAGTTGTGATCAGAACCAGTTGTGATCATGTGGTGTTTGGCATCACGTATTAGTCCTATTGCAAGACATTGCTCATTTATCAAATTAAAATTTATTAGAAATGTTTGCTCGTCTTGCAGAACACTCACAGAACAAGTTACTTACAATCCAAGGTTTTGCTGTATTTGTTCTTCCAATCCATGAGCATAGAATGTCTTTCCATTTCTTTATGTGGTCTTGAATTTCTTTCATCAGTGTTTTGTAGTTTTCAGAGTAGAAGACTTTCACCTCTTTGGTTAAGTTTATTCATAGATATTTTATTGTTTTGGTGAAATTATAAATGAAATTGTTTTCTTAATCTCACTTTCCACTCCTTCATGGAAATGCAACAGATTTCTGTATAGGAATACAACAAATTTCTGTAAATTAATTTTGTATGCTGCAAATTTACTGGATTCACTTATCAATTTTAGTAATTTTTTGGTGAAGTCTTTAGGATTTTCTATATTGAGTATCATGTCATCTGCAAATAGTAAAAGTTTTACTTCTACTTAACCAATTTGGATGCCTTTTATTTCTTTATGTTGTCTGATTGCTTTGGTTAGGACTTCTAGTACTGTATTGAATAAAAGTGCTAAGAGTGGACATAGTTGTCTTGTTACTGGCCTTAGGGGAAAAGCTCTAAGTTTTTCCTCACTGAGTATGATGTTCACTGTGGGTTTTTCATATAAGGCCTTTATTATGTTGAGATATGTTCCCTCTAGACCTACTCTGTTGAGGGGTTTTATCACGAATGGATGTTGTACCTTGTTGAATGCTTTGTCTGAATCTATTGAAATGATCATATGGTTTTTATCCTTTCTCTTATTGATGTGAAATATCATGTTGATTGTTTCATGAATATTGAACCACCCTCTTAATTATTTTTTATTATTGAATTGTATGAATACATTACCAATCTAAAACTATAAAATATGTTGTGTTTAAGTTAAACTCAAACGTAAATGGAGCTTATGTGCTGTGAAATTGTTCAGGACACAGCACCTGATCACAAAACAAGCACTTTCTTCATAATAAGGTGGGGATATCTTCTGCCAATAATTCCATTAATATGACGTTAATGTTGTCTCTGACTACATGTAAGCAGAATAAGCAGAAGAGGAGTCAGTAAAACTTCTGCTCCCAACTTTGTGTGAGCAGAAAGAAAGTGTAGTTGTAAGCCAATAAACAAATAGCTTCTTCTGAGCTTCCAAGATTTCTGGAGATGCACAATTTAAACATTAACAGAAGTCACTTAGGCAGAGTGAGGGTGGGCCCCTGCTGTTACCCTAGTACCTAACTTCCTGAGAAAGTAGCCCCTGCCTTCCACACACATACTGGAAAGAGGAAGAAGACAGACTATTCATTGTTAAGGACCATAAGAGTGGTTGAGACTCCATGTGCCTCAATGCCCATCAATGACAAAGATGGGAGAGTTCACTTCCAAGTAGCACGGTCTCAGATGCTGTGTTGTCAGTGCTAGGCCTTGAGGAATGAGCAGTACAAGGATTTGGGAGGAAGGGGAGATCAAAAGAAGGAAGGGGAAAAATTGAACTCTAATAGTAAGCCCACTTTCATTCCTTACTATGTCTTCCTTACCAAATTAGTTTATCTTCCCCTTTATGGGTGAGAGTATTCCTGCTTTGTTTGAAAACCTGTAACAACCTGTCTGAAGGCACCTTCCAAGGGAGACCAATTGTCTTCATTCTCTCCCCATTGCCTTCAGTCACTCATTTTCTCTAAATCTATAACCCAGCATGCCAGGTGGGGAGGGAGGACAACTATAATTATAAAAAATGAAATAGACAGCTCATACATCAGATGAATTGCAGAATTTTATTCTCTCTCTCTCTCTCTCTCTATATATATATATATATAATAACCTATTTCAGTCACATTTTTGGTTGAGGTCTCAAGATAATTGGTTTCCACTACTGTCAAATTCCAAAGTGTAAAACAAGGTGATAAAAACAGGTCATGCAAAGGACTTGGATGAGTACTGAGTTGGTTACCCCTAGATAACTACACATTTTTAGACTACAAAAGACATTTGAGAGGCCAAAAAGATTGTCAGAGATTGAAGAGGATTTTTAGCGAGAACTATTGGCATTTCATGAGTGCTTCCACTGTAGAGGAGTTGCTGTTCTTCACTGTCACCTCAGTCCTAAGGCAAAAAAGTCAATGGGTCTATTCAGTGTCCCCATAACTTGTTAACACAGTAGGTATCTAACTCATCCCTGAGAAATCTAAAAGGCAAGACTAATTTTTTTGACATTTCAAGAGAAGAGCAAGTAAGAGATTTTCAACAATGGAGGAAGCCCTAGAGAACCAAAAAAGGGAACCACACAAGGGAAAAAGTTAACTTTAGATACCTTCACAACATAGAAAGTGCCAGTACTATATGGCCATAATGGTACCAGTTATACAAGTTATACAATTATACAATTGTTATTTCTTTTCTGCCTTAATTGAACGGAAACTGTTTTATGACTACAACTGACAGGAGGATATTTTTACTTACAGACATGCAGGGAAGTCATGGGACATACCCTAGATTCAACTCAAGGGACAGGAGAACTAGTGTGAAAAAGTAGGTTTACATAGACAGCAGGTAAAAAAAAATGTTTTATTATGGTATCCTACAAATCCTACTTTTTCAATTTATTTGTTACTTCGGCAAATCTTGAAAATATGTGTGAGAATATTAAAGCTGGGAAATGGCATAATTTTAGCTACTTTTTTCAGGCATGCTTTCAATTCAGGTCCATTGCATTGCTTTTCCCTCTGATTGGAAGACTCTACCCTCAAATATCTGCCTAGATCACTCCTTTGCCTCCTTCAGATGTTTCCTCCTGAGCTTTGTCTTGTTTTTCCAACAAGAATTCAAGTTCTATGAAGACATTTTTTTTTTGCTGTTTTGTTTAGTGTTGTGATTCCCCAATACCTAGAACAGCACCAGGTATGTAGTACATGCTAAAAAATTTGTTAAATTAATAAATTAAATTGAATTCATCAATATTTTTGCACATAGCAGAGATTCTAAATTCAATGTGTTGTCTCATGCAGCTAGATTCTTAATGTTTGCTCAGTTGGTTGACTGAACTACGGCCTCCTGACGGATGACACAAAATGTTGGTGTATCAGAAATTGCTTAGTATGATGTAAATAGTCTAAATAGTTATGGAAAAGGGAATTTTGGAGTGTGATTATCATGTATTACATACTCATCTACTTCCTAACTGTGTCCAAAACATACCTAGTAAATGGCAGACCTGGGATTCAAGCTTATATTCCTTATTCTTAGATGACAAGACTGGTTGTTACGAACTTTTGTCATATGGTACCCATGCTTTATCATGCATAGGTGGAAATTAACTTCTTAATAAGGAAGGATGTTGGAAATAAAATGCTTCCCCCTTGGGCTGAGAGGCCTAGTTATGGGAGTTACATTAATTTGCTGGTTCCCAAGTTAGCATAACACAAAGAAATGAGAAAAATATATTGAGTGACACAGATTTCTTTTCAGATTGACATGTCAACTTTGTCATATAGTAAAAGACTTCTTGATTTTTTGAGAAACTTCCATACTGTTTTTGAGAGCAGCTGCACCAGTTTGTATTCCCGATGAACTCTTGCCATGTGCAACAATGTGGATGGAACTGAAGGTTATTATGCAAAGTGAAATAACTCAGAGAACAACAGATATCATGTTTTCTCTCATATGTGAAATTTGACAAACTTAACAGAAGACCATGGGGGGAGGGAAGAGGAAAAAATAGTTTCAAACAGAGGGAGGCAAATCGTAAGAGACACTTAAATACAGAGAACAAGTTGAGGGTTGATGGGGGGTGCAGGGAGAGGAAATGGGTGATGGGTATTGAGGGGGGCACTTTTTGGGATGAGCACTGGGTGCTGTAATGTAAGCAATGAATATAGGAATCTACTCCTGAAGCCAAGAGAACACTGTATACACTGTATGTTAGCTAACTTGATAATAAATTATATTAAAAAAAAGACTTTCTGGCACCTGGGTGGCTCAGTCGGTTAAGTGTCTGACTACAGATCAGGTCATGATCTCACAGCTTGTGAGTTCGAGCCCTGTGTCGGGCTCTGTGCTGGCAGTTCAGAGCCTGGAGTCTGCTTTGGATTCTGTGTCTTCTTCTCTCTCTACCACCTCTCTACCACTTCCCCGCTCACGCTGTCTCTCTCTCCTTCGAAAATAAATAAACACTAAAAAAAAAAAGACTTCTTTTACCTAAATATGTCCATGTTACTGTTTATATATTTTTGTTTTATTGGGAGATAATCAAGCTGTTTTATTTATTAATAATAAATTGTTCCATCTGGTTATTGATGGTCTCCTTTTGAATACCCCAAAAGGAAACTTTATATATACCCTTTAGTAGTCAAGCCCACCCCCCACCCCCACCAGCTACCACCACTATTCTACTTTTTGTATCAACAGATTTGTCTATTCTGGGCACTTCATATAAATGGAATCATATAATACGTGCCCTTTAGGTTTGGTTTTCATTTAGATAGTGTCTTCAAATTTACCCACGTTGTAGCATTTATCAGGACTTCATTCCTTTTTATGTGTATTGAATATTTTGTTACAAGAATAAACCACATTTTGTTTATTGATTTGTCAGTTGAGGGATATTTGGGTTGTTGGCACTTTTGCTATTATGAACATTTGTGTACAAATATTGTGAACATATGCTTCAAAATAGAAGGAGACATAAAGGTCTTCCCAAGCAAACAAAAACTGAAGGAATTCATTAGCACTAAACCAGCCCTACAAGAGATCCTAAGGGGCATTCTGAGTGAAATGTTGCAAGGACCACAAAGTACCAGAGACATCACTACAAGCATGAAACCTACAGACATCACAATGACTTTAAACCCATATCTTTCCATAATAACACTGAATGTAAATGGACTAAATGCTCCAACCAAAAGACACAGGATTTCAGAATGGATAAAAAAAAACAAGACCCATCTATTTGCTGTCTACAAGAGACTCATTTTATATCTGAGGACACCTTCAGATTGAAAGTGAGGGGATGGAGAACTATCTATCATGCTACTGGAAGTCACAAGAAAGATGGAGTAGCCATACTTATAGCAGACAAACTAGACTTTAAATTAAAGGCTATAAAAAAAATTAAAGGCTATAACAAGAGATGAAGGAGGGCATTATATAATAATTACAAGGTCTATCAATCAGGAAGAGCTAACAGTTATCAATGTCTATGCACCAAATACGGAAGTCCTAAAATATATTAAAAAAATCACAAACATAAGCAACCATATTGATAAGAATGTGGTAATTGCAGGGGACGTTAATACCCCACTTACAACAATAGAAAGACCATCTAGACACATGGTCAATACAGAAACAAGGGCCCTGAATGATACACTGGATCAGGTGGACTTGACAGATATACTTAGAACTCTGCATCCCAAAGCAAGGGAATGTACTTTCTTCTCGAGTGTACATTGAACATTTTTCAAGATAGATCACCTACTGGGTCACAAAACAGCCCTTCATAAGTATACAAGAATTGAGATCACCATGCATACTTTCAGACCACAATCCTATGAAGCTTGAAATCAACCACAGGAAAATGTCTGGAAATTCTCCAAAAGCATGGAGGTTAAAGAACACCCTACTAAAGAATGAGTGGGTCAACCAGGCAATTAGAGAAGAAATTTAAAAATATATGGAAACGAAAATGAAAATACAACAATCTAAAAGCTTTGGGATGCAGCGAAGGGTGTCCCGAGAGGAAAATACATTGCAACCCAGGCCTATCTCAAGAAACAAGAAAAATCCCAAATACAAAATCTAACAGCACACCTAAAGGAAATAGAAGCAGAACAGCAAAGACAACCTAAATCCAGCAGAAGAAGAGAAAAAATAAAGATCAGAGCAGAAATAAACAATATAGAATAAAAAGAAAAAACTGTAGAGCAGATCAACGAAACCAAGAGTTGTTTTTTTGAAAAAAGAAATAAAATTCATAAACCTCTATCCATGCTTCTCAAAAAGAAAAGGGAGATGACCCAAATAAAATCATGAATGAAAATGGAATTATTACAACGAATCCCTCAGAGATACAAACAATTATCAGGGAATACTATGAAAACTTATATGCCAACAATCTGGACAATCTGGAAAATGGACAAATTCCTAAACACCCACAAGCTTCCAAAACTCAATCAGGAGAAAATAGAAAGTTGAACACACCCATAACCAGAGAAGAAATTGAATCAGTCATCAAAAATCTCCCAACAAATAAGAGTCCAGGACCAGATGACTTCCCAGGGGAGTTCTACCAGACGTTTAAAGCAGAGATAATACCTATTCTTCTCAAGCTATTCCAAAAAATAGAAAGGGAAGGAAAATTTCCAGACGCATTCTATGAAGCCAGTATTACTTTGATTCCTAAATCAGACAGAGACCCAGTAAAAAAAGAGAACTACAGGCCAATATCCCTGATGAATATAGATGCAAATATTCTCAATAAGATACTAGCAAATCGAATTCAACGGCATATAAAAAGAATTATTCACCATGATCAAGTAGTATTCATTCCTGGGATGCAGGGCTGGTTCAACATTCACAAATCAATCAACGTGATACATGACATTAATAAAAGAAAAGATAAGAACCATATGATTCTGTGAATCGATGTAGAAAAGGCCTTTGACAAAATTCAGCATCCTTTCTTAATAAAAACCCTCGATACTTTGGCTATTGTTGAGAGTGCTGCTATGAACATTGGGGTACAAGTGGCCCTATGCATCAGTACTCCTGTATCCCTTGGGTAAATTCCTAGCAGTGCTATTGCTGGGTCATAGGGTAGGTCTATTTTTAATTTTCTGAGGAACCTCCACACTGCTTTCCAGAGCACTGGGTGTTGTATGGAAACCAATTTGTCAATAAAGTTCATAAAAAAAAATAAATAAAAACCCTCGAGAAAGTCGGGCTAAAAAGAGCATACTTAAAGATGATGAAAGCCATTTATGAAAAGCCCACAGCTAACATCATCTTCAATGGGGAAAAACTGAGAGCTTTTTCCCTGAGATCAGGAACACGACAGGGATGTCCACTCTCACCGCTGTCGTTTAACATAGTGTTGGAAGTGCTAACATCAGCAATCAGACAACAAAGGAAAACAAAGGTATCAAAATTGGCAAAGATGAAGTCAAGCTTTCACTTTTTGCAGATGACATGATACTATACATGGAAAATCCGATGGATCTACCAGAAGTCTTGTAGAGCTGATACATGAATTCAGCAAAGTTGCCGGATACAAAATCAATGTACAGAAATCAGTTGCATTCTTATACACTAATAATTAAGCAACAGAAAGACAAATAAAGAAACTGATCCCATTCACAATTGCACCAAGAAGCATAAAATACCTAGGAATAAATCTAACCAAAAAATGTAAAAGATCTGTATGCTGAAAACTATAGAAAGCTTATGAAGGAAATTGAAGAAGATATAAAGAAATGGAAAAACATCCTGTGCTCATGGATTGGAAGAATAAATATTGTCAAAATGTCAATACTACCCAAAGCTATCTACACATTCAATGCAATCCCAGTCAAATTGCACCCACATTCTGTATGAAACTATAACAAGCAATCCTAAAATTCATATGGAACTACAAAAGGCCCTGAATACCCAAAGTAATTTTGAAGAAGAAGACCAAAGCAGGAGGCATCACAATCCCAGACTTTAGCCTCTACTACAAAGCTGTAGTCATCAAGACAGCATGGTATTGGTACAAAAACAGATATAGACCAATGGAATAGAATAGAAACCCCAGAACTAGACCCACAAGCATATGGCCAACTAATCTTTGACAAAGCAGGAAAGAAAATCCAATGGAAAAAAAGACAGGCTCTTTATTATTTTTTTATTTTTTTATATGAAATTTATTGACAAATTGGTTTCCATACAACACCCAGTGCTCATCACAAAAGGTGCCCTCCTCAATACCCATCACCCACCCTCTCCTCCCTCCCACCCCCCATCAACCCTCAGTTTGTTCTCAGTTTTTAATAGTCTCTTATGCTTTGGTTGTCTCCCACTCTAACCTCTTTTTTTTTTTCCTTCCCCTCCCCATGGGTTTCTGTTGAGTTTCTCAGGATCCACATAAGAGTGAAAACATATGCTATCTGTCTTTCTCTGTATGGCTTATTTCACTTAGCATCACACTCTCCAGTTCCATCCACGTTGCTACAAAAGGCCAGATTTCATTTTTTTTATTGCCACGTAGTACTCCATTGTGTATATAAACCACAATTTCTTTATCCATTCATCAGTTGAAGGACATTTAGGCTCTTTCCATAATTTGGCTATTGTTGAGAGTGCTGCTATGAACATCGGGGTACAAGTGGCCCTATGCATCAGTACTCCTGTACCCTTGGATAAATTCCTAGCAGTGCTATTGCTGGGTCATAGGGTAGGTCTATTTTTAATTTTCTGAGGAACCTCCACACTGCTTTCCAGAGCGGCTGCACCAGTTTGCATTCCCACCAACAGTGTAAGAGGGTTCCCGTTTCTCCACATCCTTTCCAGCATCTATAGTCTCCTGATTTGTTCATTTTGGCCACTCTGACTGGCGTGAGGTGATACCTGAGTGTGGTTTTGATTTGTATTTCCCTGATAAGGAGCGACGCTGAACATCTTTTCGTGTGCCTGTTGGCCATCCGGATGTCTTCTTTAGAGAAGTGTCTATTCATGTTTTCTGCCCATTTCTTCACTGGGTTATTTGTTTTTCAGGTGTGGAGTTTGGTGAGCTCTTTATAGATTTTGGATGCTAGCCCTTTGTCCGATATGTCATTTGCGAATATCTTTTCCCATTCCGTTGGTTGCCTTTTAGTTTTGTTGGTTGTTTCCTTTGCTGTGCAGAAGCTTTTTATCTTCATAAGGTCCCAGTAATTCACTTTTGCTTTTAATTCCCTTGCCTTTGGGGATGTGTCGAGTAAGAGATTGCTACGGCTGAGGTCAGAGAGGTCTTTTCCTGCTTTCTCCTCTAAGGTTTTGATGGTTTCCTGTCTCACATTTAGGTCCTTTATCCATTTTGAGTTTATTTTTGTGAATGGTGTGAGAAAGTGGTCTAGTTTCAACCTTCTGCATGTTGCTGTCCAGTTCTCCCAGCACCATTTGTTAAAGAGGCTGTCTTTTTTCCATTGGATGTTCTTTCCTGCTTTGTCAAAGATGAGTTGGCCATACGTTTGTGAGTCTAGTTCTGGAGTTTCTATTCTATTCCATTGGTCTATGTGTCTGTTTTTGTGCCAATACCATGCTGTCTTGATGATTACAGCTTTGTAGTAGAGGCTAAAGTCGGGAATTGTGATGCCTCCTGCTTTGGTCTTCTTCAAAATTCCTTTGGCTATTCGGGGCCTTTTGTGATTCCATATGAATTTTAGGATTGCTTGTTCTAGCTTCGAGAAGAATGCTGGTGCAATTTTGATTGGGATTGCATTGAATGTGTAGATAGCTTTGGGTAGTATTGACATTTTGACAATATTTATTTTTCCAATCCATGAGCAGGGAATGTCTTTCCATTTCTTTAAATCTTCTTCAATTACCTTCATAAGCTCTATAGTTTTCAGCATACAGATCCTTTACATCTTTGGTTAGATTTATTCCTAGGTATTTTATGCTTCTTGGTGCAATTGTGAATGGGATCAGTTTCTTTATTTGTCTTTCTGTTTCTTCATTGTTAGTGTATAAGAATGCAACTGATTTCTGTACATTGATTTTGTATCCTGCAACTTTGCTGAATTCCTGTATCAGTCTGGAAAACCCCAAAAGCATGGAGGTTAAAGAACGCCCTACTAACGAATGAGTGGGTCAACCAGGCAATTAGAGAAGAAATTAAAAAATATATGGAAACAAACGAAAATGAAAATACAACAATCCAAACGCTTTGGGACGCAGCGAAGGCAGTCCTGAGAGGAAAATATATTGAAATCCAGGCCTATCTCGAGAAACAAGAAAAATCCCAAATACAAAATCTAACAGCACACCTAAAGGAAATAGAAGCAGAACAGCAAAGGCAGCCTAAACCCAGCAGAAGAAGAGAAATAACAAAGATCAGAGTAGAAATAAACAATATAGAATCTAAAAAAACTGTAGGGCAGATCAACAAAACCAAGAGTTGGTTTTTTGAAAAAATAAACAAAATTGACAAACCTCTAGCCAGGCTTCTCAAAAGGAAAAAGGAGATGACCCAAATAGATAAAATCATGAATGAAAATGGAATTATTACAACCAATCCCTCAGAGATACAAACAATTATCAGGGAATACTATGAAAAATTGTATGCCAACAAATTGGACAACCTGAAAGAAATGGACAAATTCCTGAACACCCACACACTTCCAAAACTCAATCAGGAGGAAGTAGAAAGCTTGAACAGACCCATAACCAGCGAAGAAATTGAATCGGTTATCAAAAATCTCCCAACAAATGAGAGTCCAGGACCAGATGGCTTCCCAGAAGAGTTCTACCAGACGTTTAAAGCAGAGATAATACCTATCCTTTTCAAGCTATTCCAAGAAATAGAAAGGGAAGGAAAACTTCCAGACTCATTCTATGAAGCCAGTATTACTTTGATTCCTAAACCAGACAAATACCCAGTAAAAAAAGAGAACTACAGGCCAATATCCCTGATGAATATGGATGCAAAAATTCTCAATAAGATACTAGCAAATCGAATTCAACGGCATATAAAAAGAATTATTCACCATGATCAAGTGGGATTCATTCCTGGGATGCAGGGCTGGTTCAACATTCGCAAATCAATCAACGTGATACATCACATTAACAAAAAAAAGATAAGAACCATATGATCCTGTCAATCGATGCAGAAAAGGCCTTCGACAACATCTAGCACCCTTTCTTAATAAAAACCCTTCAGAAAGTCGGGATAGAAGGAACATAAAGATCATAAAAGCAATTTATGAAAAGCCCACAACTAACATCATCCTCAACGGGGAAAAACTGAGAGCTTTTTCCCTGAAATCAGGAACACGACAGGGATGCCCACTCTCACCGCTGTTGTTTAACATAGTGCTGGAAGTTCTAGCATCAGCAATCAGACAACAAAAGGAAATCAAAGGCATCAAAATTGGCAAAGATGAAGTCAGGCTTTCGCCTTTTGCAGATGACATGATATTATACATGGAAAATCCGATAGACTCCACCAAAAGTCTGCAAGACAGTCTCTGTAACAAATGGTGCTGGGAGAACTGGACAGCAACATGCAGAAGGTTGAAACTAGACCACTTTCTCACACCATTCACAAAAATAAACTCAAAGTGGATAAAGGACCTGATAGTGAGAGAGGAAACCATCAAAACCTTAGAGGAGAAAGCAGGAAAAGACCTCTCTGACCTCAGCCGTAGCAATTTCTTACTTGACACATCCCCAAAGGCAAGGGAATTAACAGCAAAAATGAACTATTGGGACCTTATGAAGATAAAAAGCTTCTGCACAGCAAAGGAAACAACCAACAAAACTAAAAGGCAACCAACGGAATGGGAAAAGATATTTGCAAATGACATATCAGACAAAGGGCTAGTATCCAAAATCTATAAAGAGCTCACCAAACTCCACACCTGAAAAACAAATAACCCAGTGAAGAAATGGGCAGAAAACATGAATAGACACTTCTCTAAAGAAGACATCCGGATGGCCAACAGGCACATGAAAAGTACTCAACGTCGCTCCTCATCAGGGAAATACAAATCACAACCACACTCAGATACTACCTCACACCAGTCAGAGTGGCTAAAATGAACAAATCAGGAGACTATAGATGCTGGAGAGGATGTGGAGAAACGGGAACCCTCTTGCACTGTTGGTGGGAATGCAAATTGGTGCAGCCGCTCTGGAAAACAGTGTGTAGGTTCCTCAAAAAATTAAAAATAGCCCTACCCTATGACCCAGCAATAGCACTGCTAGGAATTTACCCAAGGGATACAGGAGTGCTGATGCATAGGGGCACTTGTACCCCAATGTTCATAGCAGCACTCTCAACAATAGCCAAATTATGGAAAGAGCCTAAATGTCCATCAACTGATGAATGGATAAAGACATTGTGGTATAGATACACAATGGAGTACTACGTGGCAATGAGAAAGAATGAAATATGGCCTTTTGTAGCAAGGTGGATGGAACTGGAGAGTGTGATGCTAAGTGAAATAAGCCATACAGAGAAAGACAGATAGCATATGTTTTTACTCTTTTGTGGATCCTGAAAAACTTAACAGAAACCCAAGGGGGAGGGGAAGGAAAAAAATAGTAGAGGTTAGAGTGGAAGAGAGCCAAAGTATAAGAGACACTTAAAAACAGAACAAACTGAGGGTTGATGGGGGGTGGGAGGGAGAAGAGGGTGGATGATGCGTATTGAGGAGGGCACCTTTTGGGATGAGCACTGGGTGTTGTATGGAAACCAATTTGACAATAAATTTCATATATTAAAAAAAAAGAACACCATACTAAAGAATGAATGGGTCAACCAGGCCATTGGAGATGAAATTAACAAATATATAGAAACAAATGACAATGAAAATACAACAATCCAAACGCTTTGGGATGCAGCGAACGCAGTCCTGAGAGGAAACTACATTGCAATCCAGGCTTATCTCAAGAAACAAGAAAAATCCCAAATACATAATGTAACAGCACACCTGAAGGACATATAAACAGAACAGCAAGGACACCCCAAGCCCAGCAGAAGAAGAGAAATAATAAAGATCAGACCAGAAATAAACAATATAGAATCTAAAAAAACTGTAGAGCAGATCAATGAAACCAAGAGTTGTTTTTTTTGAAAAAAGAAACAAAATTCATAAACCTCTATCCATGCTTCTCAAAAAGAAAAGGGAGATGACCCAAATAGATAAAATCATGAGGGAGAATATAATTATTACAACCAATCCCTCAGAAATACAAGCAATTGTCAGGGAATACTCTTCAAAATTATATGCCAAAAATTTGGATAACCTGGAAGAAATGGACAAATTCTTAAGCACCCACACACTCCCAAAATTCAAACAGGAAGAAATAGGAAACTTGAACAAACCCATAACCAGCAAAGAAATTGAATCAGTTATCAAAAATCTCCCAACAAATAAGAGTCCAGGACCAGATGGCTTCCCAGTGGAATTCTACCGGACATTTAAGGCAGAGATAATACTTATCCTTCTCAAGTTTTTCCAAAAAATAGAAAGGGAAGGGAAACTTCCAGACTCATTCTAGGCATTCCTTTGATTCCTAAAGCAGAGAGAGATCCAGCAAAAAAAGAGAACCACAGGCCAATATCCCTGATGAATATGGATGCAAACATTCTCAATAAGGAACTCGCAAATTGAATTCAACAGTATATGAAAAGAATTATTCACCATGATCAAGTGGGATTCATTTCTGGGCTGCAGGCCTGGTTCAACATTCGAAAATCAATCAATGTGACACATCACATTAATAAAAGAAAAGATAAGAACCATAGGATCCCGTTAATAGATGCAGAAAGAACATTTGACAAAATTCAGCATCCTATCTTAATAAAAACCCTCGAGAAAGTCGAGATAGAAGGAACATACTTAAACATCATCAAAGCCATTTATGAAAAGCCCACAGCTAATATCATCCTCAACGGGGAAAAACCGAGAGCTTTCTCCCTGAGATCATGAACATGACAGGGATGTCCACTCTCACCGCTGTTGTGTAACATAGTGTTGGAAGTGCTTGCAATCAGACAACAAAAGGAAATCAAAGGCATCAAAGTTGGCAAAGATGAAGTCAAGCTTTCACTTTTTGCAGATGACATGATAGTATACTTGGAAAACCCGATAGACTCCACCAAATGTCTGCTAGAACTGATACATGAATTCAGCCATGTCGCAGGATACAAAATCAATGTACAGAAATCAGTTGCATTCTTATGTACTAATAATGAAGCAACAGGAAGACAAATAAAGAAACTGATCCCATTCACAATTGCACCAAGAAGCATAAAATACCTAGGAATAAATCTAACCAAAGATGTAAAGGATCTGTATGTTCAAAACTATAGAAAGCTTATGAAGGAAATTGAAGAAGTTACAAAGAAATGGAAAAACAGGGGCGCCTGGGTGGCGCAGTCGGTTAAGCGTCCGACTTCAGCCAGGTCACGATCTCGCGGTCCGTGAGTTCGAGCCCCGCGTCAGGCTCTGGGCTGATGGCTCAGAGCCTGGAGCCTGTTTCCGATTCTGTGTCTCCCTCTCTCTCTGCCCCTTCCCTGTTCATGCTCTGTCTCGCTCTGTCCCAAAAATAAATAAAAAACGTTGAAAAAAAATTAAAAAAAAAAAAGAAATGGAAAAACATTCTGTGCTCATGGTTTGGAAGAATAAATATTGTCAAAATGTCAATATTACCCAAAGCTATCTACACATTCAATGCAATCCCAATCAAAATTGCACCAGCATTCTTCTCGAAGCTAGAACAAGCAATCCTAAAATTCATATGGAACCACAAAAGGCCCTGAATAGCCAAAGTAATTTTGAAGAAGAAGACCAAAGCAGGAGGCATCACAATCCCAGACTTTAGCCTCTACTACAAAGCTCTAAGCATTAAGACAGCATGGTATTGGCACAAAAACAGACACATAGGCCAATGGAATAGCATAGAAACCCCAGAACTAGAGCCACAAAAATATGGCCAACTAATCTTTGACAAAGCAGGAAAGAATGTCCAATGGAAAAAAGGCAGTCTCCTTAACAAATGGTGCTGGGAGAACTGGACAGCAACAGGCAAAGAATGAAACTAGACCACTTTCTTACACCATTCACAAAAATAAACTCAAAATGGATGAAGGACCTGAATGTGAGACAGGAAACCATCAAAACCCTAGAGGAGAAAGCAGAAAAAAACCTCTCTGACCTCAGCTCAGTGATTTCTTACTTAACACATCTCCAAAGACAAGGGAACTAAAAGCAAAAATGAACTATTGGGACCTCATGAAGATTAAAAGCTTCTGCACTGCAAAGGAAACAATCAAGAAAACTAAAAGACAAACAACATTATGGGAGAAGATATTTGCAAATGACATATCGGACAAAGGGCTAGTATCCAAAATCTATAAAGAGCTCACCAAACTCCACACCCAAAAAACCAATAATCCAGTGAAGAAATGGGCAAAAAACATAAATAGACACTTCTCTAAAGAAGACTTCCAGATGTCTAACAGGCACATGAAAAGATGCTCAACGTCGCTCCTCATCAGGGAAATACAAATCACAACCACACTCAGATACTACCTCACACCAGTCAGAGTGGCTAAAATGAACAAATCAGGAGACTATTGATGCTGTCGAGTATTTGGAGAAATGGAAACCCTCTTGCACTGCTGGTGGGAATGCAAACCGATGCAGCCGCTCTGGAAAACAGTGTGAAGGTACTTCAAATAATTAAAAATAGATATATCCTAGACCTAGCAATAGCACTGCTAGGAATTTACCCAAAGGATACAGGAAGTGCTGATTCATAGGGGCACTTGTACCCCAATGTTTATAGCCGCACTTTCAACAATAGCCAATTCATGGAAAGAGCCTAAACGTCCAGCAACTGATGAGTGGATAAAGAAATTGTGGTTTACATACACAATGGAATACTACATGGCAATGAGACAGAATTCATTATGGCCTTTTGCAGCAATGTGGGTGGAACTGGAGAGTTTTATGCTAAGTGAAATAAGTCATATAGGAAAGACAGATACCATATGTTTTCACTCTTATGTGGATCCTGAGAAACTTAACATAAGACAATGGGGGAGGTGAAGGGATAAAAAAAAGGTTAGAGAGTAAGGGAGCCGAAACATAAGAGACTCTTAAAAACAGATCAGGGGCGCCTCGGTGGCTCAGTTGGTTGAGCATCTGACTTTGTCTCAGGTCATGATCTCACAGTTTCGTTGGTTGGAGCCCGCATCAGACTCTGTGCTGACTGCTTGCTCAGAGCCTGGAGCCTCCTTCAGATTCTGTGTCGCCTTCTCTCTCTGCCCCTCCCCCGCTCACGCTTTGTCTCACTCTGTTTCTCAAAAATAAATAAATGTAAAAAAAATTAAAGAAAAATCTGAGAACAAACTGAGGGTTGATGGGAGGCCGAAGGGAGGGAAGGGTGGGTGATGGGTATTGAGGAGGGCACCTTTTGGGTGAGCACTGGGTGTTATATGGAAACCAATTTGACAATAAATTTCATATTTAAAAAATAAATTAATTACTTAAATTAAAAAAATAAATCTTAATTGAAAAGGAAAAAAAATTCTTGCAGGCTTAAAAATAGATCATTTACTGATTCTAAAACTTATATGAAAATTCAGGGGACCTAGAATATTGAAAGCAATTTTAACAGAGAAGAACAACGTTGCAGGACTTTCCCTACCTAATTTCAAGACTTACTATAAGGCTACAGCAATCAAGACAATTTGATATTGGTGAAAAGATAGACATAGTGAATAGTAAAGCAGAATAGAAAGTACAAAAATACAGCTACATATGCATAAGTACTTGATTTTTGACAAAGATAAAAAAGCTATAGGATGGAGAAAGGAAAGTCTTCTCAACAAATGGTGTTGTATTAGTCAGATATCAATATGGGAAAAATGAACACCAAGGTTTACTTCACATTCACACAAAAATTAACTTAAGATGGTTCATAAAACAAAATGAAAAGCCTAAAAAACATAAAACTATTGGAGTAAAATAGAGGAGAAAGTCTTTATAACCTTGGTTTAAGCAGCACATTATTTAAATAGAACACAATTATAAAAGGGAAAATTGATTAAATGAACATCATAAAAATTTAAAAGTTTGGTCTTTGAAAGAAACAAGTAAATGAAAAGGCACACCAAGACTGAGAGAAAAATTTACAACATATATATCAACGAAACTGAATACAGAATTTATAAAGAAATCTTGCAATTCAGCAGTAAGAGGATGAACAACCAAATTTAAAAATTAGCAAAATATTTGAACAATTTTTTTTCACAAAAGAAGCTAGATGAATGACTAATGAGTACATGAAAAGATGCTGAACATCACTAGTCATCAGAGAAATAAAAATTAAAGCCACAAAATACTATACACCCTTTAGAATGGTTAAAATTTCCAACAAAGACATGAAAATATGCTCAACATCTCTCATAATCAGGGAAATACAAATCAAAACTACAATGAGATATCACCTAACACCCATCAGAATGGCTAAAATCAAAACACAAGAAAGAACAGGTGGTGGTAAGGACGTGGAGAAAGAGGAACCCTCCTGCACTGCCAGTGGAAATGCAAACTGGTGCAGCCACTCTGTAAAATAGTTATGGAGGCTCCTCCAAAATTTAAAAATAGAACTACTTTGTGAGCCAGCTATTAAAGTACTAGGTATTTACCCAAAGAATACAAAAATACTATTCAAAAGGATACATGCACCCCAATGTGTATATCACCATTATCTACAATAGCCAAACTATGGAAGGAGTCCAAATGTGCAAGTGATAAATGGATACAGAAGTGGTATATATGTAGAATGGAATATTACTCAGTCATAAAAAAGAATGAAATCTTGCCATTTGAAACAATGTGGATGGAGCTAGAGAGTATTATGCTAAGGAAATCAAGTCAGTCAGAGAAAGACAAATACCATATGACTTCACTCATATGTGGAATTTAAGAAACAAAACAAACGAGCAAAAGTAAAGAAAAGAGAGAGAGAGGAAAACCAAGAAAGAGACTCTTAACTATAGAGAACAAACTGATAGTTACCAGAGGGGAGAGAGGTGGTGGGAAGGGTTAAATAGGTGATGGGGATTAAGGAGTGCATTTGTTGTGATGATCACCTGGTGTTGTATGGAAATGTTCAATCACTATATTGTACAGCTTGAAACTAATATTACACTGTATGTTAACTACTGGAATTTAAATAAAAACTTTTAAAAATTAAAAATATTAACAAAAAAAAACCCTAACCACACTGAGTAATTATAAGGATGAGGAAAGTTGGCACTCTAATACTCTACTCATGGGAACGTAAAATGGTGAAACCACCTTGGAAAACAGTTTGGTAGTTTCTTTCTTAAAAATTAAACTTACAACTTCTATATAATGTTGCCATTTCATTCCTAGGTGTATACCCAAGAAAAATGAAAACACGTTTACACAAAAATCTGTGCATGTATATTCATATCAGCTTTATTTGTACCAGCCAACAACTAGAAATTATCTAAGTGCCCATCAACAGATGAAGGGATAAACATTCACCATATCATGAAATATCACTCAGCAGTAGAAAAGAATATGTTATTATTGCATGCAAAATCATTATATTGACTAAATGAGGTCAGACAAAAATTAAAAAAAGCGTATGCTCTGTGATTAACTTTGTATAAAAAATACTGCAAAAATCAAAATATAGTGACAGAAAGCAGACCAGAGTTTGCTTGAGGATGGAGGTGGAAGTGGGGGTAGACTACAAATGGGAAGAAAAAGACTTTTGGAGGTGATGTGAGTGCTTGCTATTTTCATTGTGGTTATGGTTTCATAGGCTTACATATATGTAACACAGATCAAATTGCATAGTTTAGGTACTTTCTGAACTTTAGTTATACCTTAATAACGCTAACATAATTACTTACATGTAGACACAGACTGAAAAGAGTAGAAGTGATAACTTGTTTTGTGTTTTCTTCTCGTGATATTTCGTTTGTTTTTACTTTTTTTCGTTATAAGTTCAGTTTTTTTCCTTGCTGGCCTCTTTAAAGACTCCCTCAATGATATCTCAATTTTCTGTAATTTGAAGTTGACAGCATATGCTTCTGAAAGGCTCTACTCAGAGATATCTCCTTTTTCTTTTTAATTACTTAGCTTCTATCCTAAGCCCTGTTTCAAAATCTATAAAAATATACACATGTTCCTCAAGAAACTAAACATGAATATATAAATGACTGATAGGGATGAATGCCTTAGTCCTTTTTGTTGTTCCTAGTTGATTCACTTTTCTTTGGTTTTCATATTTCTTTTATTTTCTTACTGGCCTCTTTAGGGACATTCCCCAATGACATATTTCAATCATCACCTTAAAAAGTCAGAATGTACTGCCCACCAAGATTGACCCTCCCATGGGATGTATAAGTTAATGGAAGTGTTCACTACAGCAACTCAGTGCTCCTTCAATTGCCTTGTTACTCGGTAAATTTTACTTTTTCTCCTGGCTTTTATTTTTTTCCAGGAAGTTCTGTTCTCACTCTTTCACCCTTGCTGAAACACTCAGGAAAGCGTGCTTCCTTGTTTATCTTCAATCATGTTCTGATTATGATCCCTGAACTTTGCTGCTTCTAGAAGGTTCTATGCTCATACTACCTTGGGGGTGGGCTCCTGGACGGCTCAGTCAGTTAAGTGTCCGACTTCAGCTCAGGTCACGATCTCATGGTTCATGAGTTCGAGCCCCGCGTTGGGCTCTGTAATGACAGCTCAGAGCCTGGACCCTGCTTTGGATTCTGTGTCTCCCTCTCTCTCTGCTCCTCCCCTGCTCACACTCTCTCTCAAAAATAAATAAACATTAAAAAAAAAGAAATACATTTTTAAGGCTACAATATTTCCTACAAGTAAAACTAAAACTAGTTTCTTAAAATAATTTTTTAAAGTTAATTTATTTATTTTGAGGGGGGAGAGGCAGAGAGAGAGCACGAGAGAATCCCAAACAGGCTCCACATTTTCAGCACAGAGCCTGATGCAGAGCTGGATCCCACAAACCATGAAATCATGACCTGAGCTGAAATCAAGAGTCAGATGCTTAACCAACTGGGCTACTCATGTGGCCCTCAAAAATAATTCTTTTTTTTTAAAGTTTATTTATGTATTTTGAATGAGAGAGACAGAGAGAGAGAGAGCAAGTGGAGGAGGGCCAGAGAGAGAGAGGGAGAGAGAGATAATACCAAGCATGCTCCACACTGCTAGCACAGAGCCTAATGTGGGGCTTGAACCCACAAACCATGAGATCATGACCTGAGTTGAAGTCGGATACTAAACCGACTGAGCCATCCAGGCACCCCTCAAAATAATTATTAATGCTACTGGATGATGGACTATGATGTTTTTTGTTCTTTTTTTTAATTTTAAGTTTAGTTTGAGAGAGAGAAAGGGAGCCCAAGCAAGCAGGGGAGGGGTAGAGAGAGAGGGAGGGGCAGATAGAGAGGGAGAGAAACCCAGGCAGGCTCTGCGATGTCAGCCTGCAGCTCAACACAGGGCTTGGTCTCAAAAAACGTGAGATCACGACCTAAGCTGAAATCAAATCTGATGCTTAAACGACTGAGTCACTTAGGCACTCCCTAATTTTTTAAAATTGATTGTTGTGAGCCACAAAACTGATTTCAATAGCCATAATGGGTGGCTATTATCACCGTGAAGAAGACTGGGTTGTCAGGTCTTTAAAATTTCTTTCTGTTCTTTCAAAAAATTTAAAGAATCTACATTGAAAATATACAAAAATATTAAAAACACCCTCAATCTTACTGAGTCTCCCTGATACCCTCCTTAGCTTGTTATCAGTTACAAAAGTTAAATATTCTGTATTTCCATATAACAGTCTTAGAGAAAATGGCCCAAGCCAGTTATATAGCAGGGGGTAGCCTTGGTTCTGAACATCTCTGAACACCAGTACTCTCATCTGCCATTATCCCTACCACTCTTATACCGTTCTATTTTAAGGCCCTGTACTTTTCCTTTTTAATGCTTTTGTCCATCAAATTCAGGTGATATTCATCCTGTTATTTTACTTTATTTTTCACACGTAATAATACAGCACACACATATGTACTTAGATATATACATATATATGTATATATATATATATGTATATGTGTGTGTGTGTGTGTGTGTGTGTGTATATATGGCCTCAGTGTACATTAGATTTACGAGGAAAGCGTGTTAAAAAATGAAGATTCTGGGGGCGCCTGGGTGGCTCAGTCAATTAAGTGTCGGATTCTTGATTTTGGCTCAGGTCATGATCTCATGGTTTGTGAGATCCAACCCTGCATCAAGCTCAGCACTGATAGCATGGACCCTGCTTAAGATTCTCTTTCTCCCTCTTTGCCCTCCCCTGCTCACACACTTACGTGGTCTCTCTCTCAAAATAAATAAAATAAAACTCAAAAACAAATGGAGATTGTGGCATGCCCATCTGTGAGTCTGGAGAATAGAAGCCAGATGTTCTACATTAAAAAGCTTAAAAATCTCCCCTGGGATGCCTGGGTGGCTCAGTCGCCTGAGCATCCAACTTCAGCTCAGGTCACATGATCTCAGTTTGTGAGTTCCAGCCCCGCACTGGGCTTTGGATCTTCTGTTCCCCTCTCTCTCTGCCCCTCCCCCACTCTCTCCTTCTTAAAAATAAATAAATAAATAAAATATTTAAAAAGTGCTCCCCTCTCAAGGTGTTTTTATGCTGAAGGTATGCTCAAGGTATTTTATACTGAAAAACAGTAGGGCATACATTCTTAAAATAATATCAGATGTTATGAATATGATCCTTCCTTACTCATTGGATGGTAACAACAACAACAAAAAGTCAAAGACAGTTGTGGTTTTGAGTCTAGGCAGCTAGGTGAGGACAGATAGTAGCAAAAAATAAAGACTAGGGTGAAAAAGGAAGATTGCTTTTTAAACTGATTTATTCATTTCATATTATGAAAAGAATAGTTTTTCCTAAACCTGGGTGAAACTGCCCTACTGGACAGAAAGTTTTACACTGAGACAAAACAATATTTAATTACAAACTGCTAAGTGGGAACACCAACAGGTTTACCTAAAAAGTAAATCACAAAACTACAAGCTTGTAGAGCAGAAGCCACATTATTAACCGCAGGGAAAACCTTACAATTCAAGGTATAAGGCAAAAGTCATAATGATTATCAGGTTCAGGAGTTTGGAAGTGCTTATGATGCCTCATTTGCTGGTCCTTAGTTTTTCTCCTGATTTCCATCATCTGCCCTAGGAACTTTTCCACATCATCTCCCACTTCATTATGATCAATATGCCTGTTGGGTATGGCCCATCGAAAATTAGGGACAAGTCGTCTTATTCGCCCCAGCCTGACATTTCGTCCATGCTTCTGGCCTTCACCTCCTCTCGAATTGTGTGCTTCCTCACCATTCTGTAGGAGGCCTTGTTCTTCTCCGTTTTCCTGCTGGGCATTTTCCATGTTGAGATTTTTCACCGTTTGTTTCTCTTTGGACGCCATTGCTCCTAGGAGATAAGAGACCAGAAAAAGGACTATTTTCTTGGGAGGAGCAGCACTGAGGACAGAGGCTCTTACTACACCTGTTCCAAAATTCAGAGCCTTGGATACCAAAGGCTTTTTAAAATTTTACTTTCCCACCATAGAGGCTCCCTACGCTTTCCGGCAGGTCCCCAGTCTGAGCCTTACCCCCTTCCGGTCGCTCCTCTCCCAAGGCCCACCCTTCTCCCAGCCGATCCGTCTCCACGCCTCTGCAGGCACCAAGGTGGAGAGGGGCTGGTTGGTGGGAGGAATTTGGGGTCTCAGGGCTTTCCACACGTTACCCCCACCCCCTCCCCACTGTCCCCCGCAACGACCTGGGCCTATCCTTGCAGTCTCCTCCTCCCGATTCTCGCCCCCCCCTGAGCCGACAGGACACCTACACCCGCACACCTGCAGAGGGCAGGGGTGGGGAAGTGGGGACTGCTGCAACTCAGTGCTCGGCGCCAACCCGACGCCACCCAGCCTCTCCTGGGCCCCCCGAGACCCCACGGCCGTCCCACCCCCACCCCCGGACGCCCCATCCCCCGCGCTGACTACCATTTTCTACACCAAGAAGGACGGGGGCGGGGCCTGAGTGCGAGAGGCAGGTGTTTGCGAAGGGTCATCGCCTCATGGCGGTCCAACCCTCCGCCCTACCATTTTCTGCGGCCAAACGCGGGCCACAGCTTGGCGTGAGGGCTGCGGTTCTTTCGCAGTTCCGCCCCCGGGCAGCTGGGACCCGAGGAGGTATCCGTGGGCCGCGTGGGCTCTCGCACCCTGGCCCAGGGGACTCTCCCCCTCCTCCAGGTCCCTTACCTGCTCCCCCTCCAATTCCTACTCTTTGGGGCTTCCCCTGGCCCCCACGCTCTCAGGGCCACGAGGAGCAGGTACCGAGAAGGGAGCGAGCGCCGGCCCAGTCTGACGCTAGAGCTAGGCGCTCGAGTCACCATTGGCACGTCATGTGAGGCCTTCGTCACCGCGAGCGGCACCGCCCCCATCCCGTGCCCGCTGCTGCCCGCGGGGTGGTGCAGAACTGGTTGGCCTGCGCACCTCCTCTCTGCTGCATCGTCCTTCTGAGCAGCACCAGGGTGGACTCTATGACTCTCCCCTCTTTGTATATTCCTTGGCTTTTCTCTCCCTGCCGGGGAAGGGCAGTATCTTCTTAGAGGCCTGTTGGCCATTTCCTGTCCTCCTCTGGGAACTTGCTTCTTCCTCTCCTTTGCTCCCAGGCTACATCCCTCCCCGCGTCGGGTTTAGTCGCAAAAGTTAAGGGGGTGCAGAAAACTTGAGTAGTGAAGATAATCACATTTTAATTCAATATCTTAAAAAACAAAATTTATGCAAGAACATCTATGAGCAAGATGTCGCACCTACCCTGCTCCCAACCTGTGGTCCTCCTTGCTACCAATGCCCACCATTTTCTCTATACCAAAATGTTGGGGGTGGGGGTCAGGAAAGGAGGTGTAATTTTTTCTAATTCTTCTTAATACTCTTTTGTTCCCTTTTCGACTAGAATGTCATTCTCTTTATAGTTTACCTTAACTTTATTCTAACTTTTGTTATGAAAAAAATTAAAACATATGCAAAAATAAAATAGTAGAATGAAAGCCACTGTACTCATCACATAGCTCCAACGGTTAACTCATTGCCAATGTTACTTCATGTGTATCCTTACCCACTTCCTACTCTTAGAAATTATTTTTGAAGCAAATGTCGGTCATAATATCATTTTGTGCATAAGTATTTCAAAGTACATGTCTATAAGGACTCTCATATGTATTTATGTATTTATAAAATTTATGTATAACATATCATATGTATATTTATACCACAATACCATTTTCCCACCTAACAATTAATAATTCCTGAATACTGTTTTATGTCCAATCTGTGTTCAAGTTTTCAATTCTGTTATCGGTTTTTAACAGTTTGTTTTGACTAGGGTCCAAATAAGACTGAATGCTGCTTTCAAGATACTCTTTTTGTCTTTGGCTTTGACAGTTTGACTATATTGTGTCTTGGTGAGTGTATTCTGTAAGTTCATGTCTGATATTGAACCTTTTTAAATTTTTTTTTTCAACGTTTTATTTATTTTTGAGACAGAGAGAGACAGAGCATGAACGGGGGAGGGGCAGAGAGAGAGGGAGACACAGAATCAGAAACAGGCTCCAGGCTCAGAGCCATCAGCCCAGAGCCTGACGCGGGGCTCGAACTCACGGACCGCGAGATCGTGACCTGGCTGAAGTCGGATGCTCAACCGACTGCACCACCCAGGCGCCCCTGATATTGAACCTTTTAATTGAATTTTTAATTTCAGCTACTGTAATTTTCAGCTCCAGAATTTTTGTTAGTTCCTTTTAATAATTTCTTCCTGTTTATTCATGTTCCCCATTTGGCAAGACATTAATTTCCTGGTTTATTTTAGTTCTTTTTCTGTGGTTTCCTTTAGCTCTTTGAGCATATTAAATTCAGTGACTTAAAGCCTTTCCCTAGTAAGTCCGGCTTCCTCAGAGTCAGTTTTTACTAATTTCATTTTTGTTGTGAATAAGCCATACTTTCTTTGCACATTTCATATTTTTCAGTTGTTGCTGAAACTCGACATTTTGAATAGTATAATATGGCACCCCTGGAAATCATATTCTCCCTCAGGATTTGTTGTTGTTGGCTGTTGTGGATTGTTGTTTGTTTGTTTAGTGACTTTTCTAAATTGATTTTGTAAAGTCTGTAGTCTTTATCATGTCTGCCACTGAAACCTGTGTTCCCTTAACTTAGTGATCAGCTGGTATTTTGACAGTTACCTTAAATACCTGGAGCCAGTAAAAGAAAAAAAGAAGAAACACTCCCAGTATTTGCAGATTGGTGTGCTGGTGAACTCGTTCACTGCTTAGCCAGACCATTTTCAACTCTGTATTAATTTTCACTTTCTTCTTGCACAGAGTCTGAAGGCTAGCTGGAGGTGAAAGGCCTCCTCAGGTCTTTGAAACAGTTGCATTCCATCCTGGGCATATGTGTGGTCTTCTCAGTCTCCCTGTATATTGGGGAACTTTTAAAAGCCCTTATTTTCCCATGTATTTCCTTTCCTAGCCTCTTCCTCCCAGTTTTCTCATTCTATTTATTTTTTGACCTTGGTACTGTCCTTTACCCCAGGCTGCTGTGTCTAATATCCAAGCCTTTAAATGCTTTTGACAAAAGTCATTCTACTCCTGGGAAGGCTCTGAGGCAAAATAAAGGGAAACCTTGGTGTCTTCTGTGAGGAGGACCAGCGAGATGGTCAAGACCCACAGATACAATTGAATAAGGTCCATAATGTTCCTTCTGGTACTAGCAAACTTCACTAGCTGATCTGGAGTATTTAGGATGATAGTCTGGTAATTTAAAATGTCATGGCACTCTCTTACTACAATGCAGGAGCTTTTATCTTAAACTAGTTTTCCCCCGGTTGTTTTAAGTTTTTATTAGATTCCAGAGTCCTGCAAAAGTTGATACTGACCATTTTTGACATGGAATCTTTGAGTTCCCTACTCTACCATTTTTGGTGATGTCTTTTATATTTTTCAGTTCTCTACAACATAATGGCAGCATAAAATTATTTTTAAAAACTACCTTCTTTAAAAGAACAGTACAATATTATGCTTGCTTCTTGTCACAAATTTTAAAATAGAGTACTTAATTAATTATACTGTTTGGTACTTTGCCACAAATAATATTTGATGTGTTTGACATGATTTTAAAACATTCTTTTGTTTAGTTGTTTTCTGGCATGTAGCTGTGGAAACTTCATATTTCTAAATATGTTGAAAAGTTATATACAAGTTTAAAAATGATAGATGAACATCAAAACATAAGTTTTGTTATTGTGAGTAGTAACTATTTGGGTATTGTTTGAGTGCTTCTAAAAACAATAAATAATGCAATTGAAAAAATCATGTTTGTTTAAATTAAATTTTCTTAAGTTTAAAAGGTTACTAGTAAACTTTTTTTTCCCTTTTACCTCATGCTTTTACCATGTCTGCCAAGAGGAAACATTTCCTCCCTTAAGTCTCTTAAAAATAACCAGGAAAAAAATCAGTGAAAAAGTTAGTATATATCTTTCAAAATTCTTCCCTCTCCCCTAACAGACAAGGCATGGGCTATAAGACAAACAACCTAAACTTGAGTCCACAACTCTGCCACTGTTTCTGTGTATCTAAACAAGTCATTTAACTTCTCCCAAGTTTACTTTACTAGATTTAACCAAATTGACTAAATTTAACAGTGTTTGAACAGATTGCATGGGATAATGTACATAAAGATACTTGTAAATTATAAGGCATATTCACATATGTTACTATTAATAACTATCATCTTCCTGAAACATGCACACATGCACACACAATGAGGTGGGTCTGTTAGCCAGGAGCCAAAAGATTTGGCAACTTGGGCAAAAATGACAAGGTGGAAAATAGTAATGTAATCCATGAACTAAGAAGCATGGAAATATTTATTAACAGAGAAATATTATTAATACGAAAATCAAGAATTATGGTGCATTTCCATAATAAGAACACTATGCACAGTTAAAATGAATGACCTACATATCCATATAGCAATGAGTGAAAGTCTTAAACATGATAAACCTGAGAGAAACAGGTTGAAAACACAATTCTTTGCCAATGTGTTTGACAATGTAAAAACTGTCAAAATGTTTACATGTCTAAAAGTAATTCTATATATATTTTAATATTTTTATATTTTATATGATATACTATATATTTTTCAAATATATTTTACATACTTAAATTTAGGTATATACATATATAGGCAAAGTGTAGAAACATATGCGTAAAGATATATACCAACTTAAGAGTGTGGTTACCTATGGGGAGAGAATGGGGTAAATGGAGATGTAGGCTAACTCAGCTATATTAAAATCATGTGATTGTTTAAAAATTCAATGTAATAGTCTTCATATATTTCAGAGCATGAGGTAACTGTATTTTTATTATTTTTTAATATTTACTTATTTTTGAGAGAGAGACAGAGGGTGAGTGCGGGAGAGGCAGAGAGATTGGGAGACACAGAATCAGAAGCAGACTCCAGGCTCTGAGTGTCAGCACAGAGCCCGACGTGGGGCTCGAACCCACGAACCGTGAGATCATGACCTGAGCTGAAGTTGGAACTTTGACTGATCCACCCAGGCGCCCCAGTAACTATATTTTTAATAACAAAAATGAAAGCGAAGACTTATTTTTAGGTGAAAAATGAGTTTTGGATCCATATACATCATATGTTTCTACTAAACATATTCATAAATACATGTGGTTCACTATATGCATAGAAAAAACTTTTAAATCTACACACTAACTTGCTTCACATTCGATATCATTTTGATGATCTATTGCTATGTATCAAACAACACCCCAAAATAGTAGCTTAAAACAATATATTACTTTTATTAGAGTTATAATAATCATCACCACCATCATCATTTCTTTTTTTTCTTGAATATTTTATTTTATTTTTTTCTACAATATATGAAATTTATTGTCAAATTGGTTTCCATACAACACCCAGTGCTCATCCCAAAAGGTGCCCTCCTCAATATCCATCACCCACCCTCCCCTCCCTCCCACCCCCATCAACCCTCCGTTTGTTCTCAGTTTTTCAGAGTCTCCTATGCTTTGGCTCTCTCCCACTCTACCCTCTTTTTTTTTCCTTCCCCTGCCCCATGGGTTTCTGTTAAGTTTCTCAGGATCCACATAAGAGTGAAACCATATGGTATCTGTCTTTCTCTGTATGGCTTAGCATAACACTCTGCAGTTCCACCCACGTTGCTACAAAGGGCCATATTTCATTCTTTCTCATTGCCACGTAGTATTCCATTGTGTATATAAACCACAATTTCTTCATCCATTCATCAGTTGATGGACATTTAGGCTCTTTCCATAATGTGGCTATTGTTGAAAGTGCTGCTATGAACATTGGGGTAAAAGTGCCCCTATGCATCAGTACTCCT
Source organism: Prionailurus bengalensis (assembly GCF_016509475.1). Lineage (NCBI taxonomy): Eukaryota > Metazoa > Chordata > Mammalia > Carnivora > Felidae > Prionailurus > Prionailurus bengalensis. The sequence continues at coordinate 83,667,386 of NC_057361.1, read as the reverse complement.
GTATCCCTTGGGTAAATTCCTAGCAGTGCTATTGCTGGGTCATAGGGTAGGGCTATTTTTAATTTTTTGAGGAACCTCCACACTTTTTTCCAGAGTGGCTGCACCAGTTGGCATTCCCACCAACAGTGCAAGAGGGTTCCCGTTTCTCCACATCCTCTCCAGCATCTATAGTCTCCTGGTTTGTTCATTTTGGTCACTGTGACTGGCATGAGGTGATATCTGACTGTGGTTTTGATTTGTATTTCCCTGATGAGGAGCGACGTTGAGCATCTTTTCATGTGCCTGTTGGCCATCTGGATGTCTTCTTTAGAGAAGTGTCTATTCATGTTTTCTGCCCATTTCTTCACTGGGTTATTTGTTTTTCAGGTGTGGAGTTTGGTGAGCTCTTTATAGATTTTGGATACTAGCCCTTTGTCCGATATGTCATTTGCAAATATCTTTTCTCATTCCATTGGTTGCCTTTTAGTTTTGTTGATTGCTTCCTTGGAAGTGCAGAGGCTTTTTATTTCCATGAGGTCCCAATAGTTCATTTTTGCTTTTAATTCCCTTGCCTTTGGGGATGTGTCATGTAAGAAATTGATACGACTGAGGTCAGAGAGGTCTTTTCCTGCTTTCTCCTCTAGGGTTTTGATGGTTTCCTGTCTCACATTCAGGTCCTTTATCCACTTTGAGTTTATTTTTGTGAATGGTGTGAGAAAGTGGTCTAGCTTCAATCTTCTGCATGTTGCTGTCCGGTTCTCCTAGCACCATTTGTTAAAGAGGCTGTCTTTTTTCCAATGGATATTCTTTCCTGCTTTGTCCAAGATTAGTTGGCCATATGTTTGTGGGTCTAGTTCTGGGGTTTCTATTCTATTCTATTCCATTCTAAACCATTCCATGGTTTCTATTCTATACCATGCTGTCTTAATGGTTAGAGCTTTGTACTAGAGGCTAAAGTCTGGGATTGTGATGCCTCCTGCTTTGGTCTTCTTCTTCAAAATTACTTTGACTATTCAGGGCCTTTTGTGGTTCCATAATAATTTTAGGATTGCTTGTTCTAGTTTTGAGAAGAATGCGTGTGCAATTTTTATTGGGATTGCGTTGAATGTGTAGATAGCTTTGGGTAGTATTGACATTTTGACAATATTTATTCTTCCAATCCATGAGCACGGAATATTTTTCCATTGCTTTATACCTTCTTCAATTTCCTTCATAAGTTTCTATAGTTTTCAGCATACAGATCTTTGCCATCTTTGGTTAGATTTATCCCTAGGTATTTTATGCTTCTTGGTGCAATTGTGAATGGGATCAGTTTCTTTATTTGTCTTTCTGTTGCCTCATTGTTAGTGTATAAGAATGCAACTGATTTCTGTATATTGATTTTGTATCCTGCGACATGGCTGAATTCACGTATCAGTGCCAGCAGACTTCTGGTGGAGTCTATCGGATTTTCCATGTATAGTATCATGTCATCTGCAAAAAGTGAAAGCTTGACTTCATCTTTTCCAATTTTGATGACTTTGATTTCCTTTTGTTGTCTGATTGCTGATGCTAGCACTTCCAACACTATGTTACACAACAGCAGTGAGAGTGGACATCCCTGTCGTGTTTCCTGATCTCAGGGAAAAAGCTCTGTTTTTCCCCGTTGAGGATGATGTTAGCCGTGGGCTTTTCATAAATGGCTTTTATGATGTTTAAGTATGTTCCTTCTAGCCCGACTTTCTCGAGGGTTTTTATTAAGAAAGGGTGCTAGATGTTGTCAAAGGCCTTTTCTGCATCGATTGACAGGATCATACGGTTCTTATCGTTTCTTTTATTAATGTGATGTATCACGTTGATTGATTTGCGAAGGTTGAACCAGCCCTGCATCCCAGGAATGAATACTACTTGATCATGGTGAATAATTCTTTTTATATGCCGTTGAATTCGATTTGCTAGTATCTTATTGAGAATTTTTGCATCCATATTCATCAGGGATATTGGCCTGTAGTTCTCTTTTTTTACTGGGTCTCTGTCTGGTTTAGGAATCAAAGTAATACTGGCTTCCTAGAATGAGTCTGGAAGTTTTCTTTCCCTTTCTTTTTTTTGGAATAGCTTGAGAAGGATAGGTATTATCTCTGCTTTAAACGTCTGGTAGAACTCTTCTGGGAAGCCATCTGGTCCTGGACTCTCATTTGTTGGGAGATTTTTGATAACTGATTCAATTTCTTCACTGGTTATGGGTCTGTTCAAGCTTTCTATTTCCTCCTGATTGAGCTTTGGAAGCGTTTGGATGTTTAGGAATTTGTCCATTTCTTCCAAGTTGTCCAGTTTGTTGGCATATAATTTTTCATAGTATTCCCTGATAATTGCTTGTATCTCTGAGGGATTGGTTGTAATAATTCCATTTTCATTCATGATTTTATCTATTGGGTCATCTCCCTTTTCTTTTTGAGAAGCCTGGCTAGAGGTTTATCAATTTTGTTTCTTTTTTCAAAAAACCAACTCTTGGTTTCACTGACCTGCTCTACAGATTTTTTTAGATTCTATATTGTTTATTTCTGCTCTGATCTTTATTATTTATCTTCTTCTGCTGGGTTTAGGCTGCCTTTGCTGTTCTGCTTCTATTTCCTTTAGGTGTGTTGTTAGATTTTGTATTTGGGATTTTTCTTGTTTCTTGAGATAGGCCTGGATTGCAATGTATTTTCCTCTCAGGAGTGCCTTCGCTGTATCCCAAAGCGTTTGGATTGTTGTATTTTCATTTTCATTTGTTTCCATATATTTTTTAATTTCTTCTCTAATTGCCTGGTTGACCCATTCATTCTTTAGTAGGGTGTCCGTTAACCTCCATGCTTTTGGAGGTTTTCCAGACTTTTTCCTGTGGTTGATTTCAAGCTTCATAGCATTGTGGTCTGAAAGTATGCATGGTATGATATCAATTCTTTTCTTCTTATGAAGCGCTGTTGTGTGACCCAGTATGTCATCTATCTCGGAGAATGTTCCATGTACACTCGAGAAGAAAGTATATTCTGTTGCTTTGGGATGCAGAGTTCTAAATATATCTGTCAAGTCCATCTAATCTAATGTATCATTCAGGGCCCTTTTTTCTCTATTGACCGTGTGTCTACTTGATCTATCCATTTCTGTCAGTGGAGTGTTAAAGTCCCCTGCAATTACCACATTCTTATCGATAAGGTTGCTTATGTTCATGAGTAATTGTTTTATATATTTGGGGCCTCCCATATTCAGCGCATAGACATTTATAATTGTTAGCTCTTCCTGATGGATAGACCCTGTTATTATTATATAATTTCCTTCTTCATCTCTTGTTACAGCCTTTAATTTAAAGTCTAGTTTGTCTGATATAAGTATGGCTACTCCAGCTTTCTTTTGACTTCCAGGAGCATGATAAATAGTTCTACATCCCCTCACTCTCAATCTGAAGGTGTCCTCAGGTCTAAAATGAGTCTCTTGTAGACAGCAAATAGATGGGTTTGTTCTCTTATCCATTCTGATATCCTATGTCTTTTGGTTGGCGCATTTAGTCCATTTACATTCACTGTTATTATGGAATTATATGGGTTTAGAGTCATTGTGATGTCTGTATGTTTTATGCTTGTAGCGATGTCTCTGGTACTTTGTCTCACAGGATCCCCCTTAGGATCTCTTGTAGGGCTGGTTTAGTGCTGACGAATTCCTTCAGTTTTTGTTTGTTTGGGAAGACCTTTATCTCTCCTTCTATTCTGAATGACAGACTTGCTGCATAAAGGATTCTCGGCTGCGTATTTTTTCTGTTCATCACATTGAAGATCTCCTGCCATTCCTTTCTGGCCTGCCAAGTGTCAGGAGGGAGATCAGTCACAAGTCTTATAGGCCTCCCTTCATGTGTTAGGGCACGTTTATCCCTCGCTGCTTTCAGAATTTTCTCTTTATCCTTGTATTTTGCGAGTTTCACTATGATATGTCGTGCAGAAGATCGATTCAAGTTACGTCTGAATGGAGTCTCTGTGCCTCTTGGATTTCAATGCCTTTTTCTTTCCCCAGTTCAGGGAAGTTCTCAGCTATGATTCCTTCAAGTACACCTTCAGCACCTTTCCCTCTCTCTTCCTCCTCTGGAATACCAGTTATGCATAGATTATTCCTCTTTAGTGCATCACTTAGTTCTATAATTTTCCCCTCATACTCCTGGATTTTTTTATCTCTCTTTTTCTCAGCTTCCTCTTTTTCCATAATTTTATATTCTAGTTCACCTATTCTCTCCTCTGCCTCTTCAATTCGAGCCGTGGTCATTTCCATTTTATTTTGCGGCTCGTTTATAGCGTTTTTTAGCTCCTCCTGACTATTCCTTAGTCCCTTGATCTCTGTAGCAATAGATTCTCTGCTGTCTTCTATACTGTTTTCAAGCCCAGCGATTAATTTTATGACTATTATTCTAAATTCACTTTCTGTTATATTGTTTAAATCCTTTTTGATCTGTTTGTTAGCTGTTGTTATTTCCTGGAGATTCTTTTGAGGGGAATTCTTCCGTTTGGTCATTTTGGATAGTCCCTGGAGTGGTGGGGACCTGCAGGGCACTTCCCCTGTGCTGTCTTGAATAACTGGAGTCAGTGGGCGGGGTCGCAGTCAGACCTGGTCTGCCCCCTTCCCACCTCTGGGGCCACTGTCAGACTGGTGTGTACCTTCTCTTCCCCTCTCCTAGGGGCAGGATTCACTGTGGGGTGGCGTAGCCAGTCTGGGCTACTTGCACACTGCCAGGCTTGTGTTGCTGCGGATCTGGTGTATTAGCTGGGTGGATAGGCAAGGTGCACGGGGGCGGGAAGGGTAGGCTTATCTCGATTCTCCTTCAGTAATCCGCTTCAGGAGGGGCCCTGTGGCATAAGGAAGGAGTCAGACCATCTGCCGGAGGGGTGGCTCCACAGAAGCACAGCATTGGGTGTTTGCACGGTGTCAGCAACTTCCCTAGCAGGAACTGGTTCCCTTTGGGATTTTGGCTTGGGGATGGGCGAGGGAGATGGCGCTGGTGAGCGTCTTTGTTCCCCGCCAAATTGAGCTCTGTTGTCCCATCCCGGGGCTCAGCAACTCTCCCTCCCATTGTCCTCCAGCCTTCCCGCTTTCTGAGCAGAGCTGTTAACTTATAACCTCTCAGATGTTAAGTCCCGCTTGCTGTTGGAACACACTCTGCCCATCCCCTCCCCTTTTGCAAGACAGACTGGGGCCTCTGCTTTGCCGGTGGGCAGCCCCTCCACCCTGGCTCCCTCCCGCCAGTCCATGTAGCGCACACCGCCTTGCCGCCCTTCCTACCCTCTTCTGTGGGCCTCTCATCTGCTAGTCTTCTGGCACTTTTCTGGGTTATTTAGGCAGGTGTAGGTGGAATCTAAGTGGTCAGTGGGACATGGTGAGCCCAGCGTCCTCCTACACTGCCATCTTCCCCAAAATCCCTCTTCCACCATCATCATTTCTTATAGTTCTGTGGGTTGACTGGGTTGAGCTGGGTGTTTTTCCCATGACATCCTTTACAATGTTGCAGTTAAATCACAGCTTGAATTTTGAGCATCTGAAGACTCGAATGGACTGGATATCCTGGAAATGGATGCTTGCCGGTGACAGGGAGCTCAGCTGGGGCTGTTGACCCCATTGTCTAAAGTGTCAACATTAAACTAAAGTGTTTCAGTTACCTATTACTATATAACAAACCACAACAAAATTTGGAGTAGCTTAAATAACACCAAACAATAATATCTTTCATGATTATGTGGATTTACTGGACTCAGCTGAACAATTTTTCTGCTCCTTATGGATTTTTTGGGGATGTAGCAATTTCGAGTTTCAACTGATGGAATAACCAGAGTGGCTCAATTTACATGATTGGCAGCCAGAGATGGAATAATTTTCTGTGTCTGATTAGTACATTTTACCCAGCAACTTATTAGAAAGCAGGCAGGAAATACTGCATAAACAGTTCTGCCATTTGTATTTGGTTTTCATAGTATATTTAAGACCTAATTTCACACCCAATGTGTAGAATTACAACTTTCTCTAAATGCCTGAATGGTGTTCTGACATAATTATGTACTCTGTAAAGTTTTGTATTCAATAAGACCCTAATTGATGGACATTTAGGATGAATCCATCTTTTGTGGGCTACAGAGGAAAAAGTGGTGATCAGGATAGCACCCAGCTCCTTGAACAGCTTATATCCTAGTGGGTTGCATGCAGGAGAGCAGGCCATTACAGGAGTGATAAGTCTAATGAAGTGGGAGGGGTTACTTGTCCAGAGTGGATAGGACCCATGAACAGTTACTCCACAGAGTTCTGTTTTAGGCCATCAGACCCAAGTCCAGGCTTACCCTGAAGAGGTTCATTCCAGGGGTAGCATCATATAGAGGAAAGAACACAGCTGAATCAAGGGATAAACAATCTGCCGGTTAATTTTGGGTTCTGTCATGCACTTACTGAAGATTCTTATGTTGAGAACTCCTTGGTTCTCATTTTAGGCCACCTTCCCCCTTCATGCCATGATATCTCCTTAGGCACCAATCTCATCTTTACCTATATCTTCAGTTGACACCCACCCATATATGATCCCTGAATTTTCCTCTATAGCTCAGTCTCTGATCTAAATATCTTGCTACATTCTTAACATCACTATTGGAGTGTACAAAAGTATCAAGAAACCAATATGTCCCATTATACTCTCTGCAATATATATATATATCTATATATATATATATCTATATCTATATCTCCATTATGTGTTGTTAATTCCAGTTAAAATTACCATCTATTACAAGGATGATCAGGTGAGTCATCTGAGAATCCCCCTAACAGTTCTCTCTTATACCTCCCATCCAATTTTCATATCTTTCATCTGTTTGTTCATTAATGAATATGTTTATTCATCTAGTAGAGAGAGGAATACTGCTGTGTCAGGGGAGAAGGGGGTTAATTACACAATAACAATCACAGTCATAGAGTGGGTTATCCATTGCAATGAGAAGAGGCTGCCTTACTAAGATTTTTCACAAGAGAGAAAGGAGAAAGTTGGTGATGTGGGTAAATTGGTAGGTTTGGTCGTGGGAACATATAAACAATCTCTTCTGTGATAGCATCTACTTTTCCAAAGAAACAAAAGGTCTAAAGAGCAGTTGATAATGTTGAGGTGTGAGATAGTGTTGAAGGTTTATGTAGAGAATAGGTGTTGTGCCACAATGATCTCAGATATTGAGAAAGTATATTGACTATGAAAATGTGGTAAGACTACCAGCCAGGTCTGAATATTGCTCCATACCCTGAATTAGCTTCCCTTCCACCTTAACTCCCACAACTCTCCTACTTTTTCTACCAGGTTCCAGCCACACTGGCTTTTTTTTCATCTTTTTTTGGAAGAAGTCATGCTCACTCCCACTTCAGAGTGTGCTGTTCCCTAGTCTAATGTCAAAAGATCTTCATACACACACAGCTCTTCCTTGTCATCCAGGTCTCAGATGAAAAGTTACATCCATAGTATGGCCTTATCTAGTGATAAAGCATGGCGCAATTCCAGGGATCATCATGCATAGCATAGTCTAAGTACATGATGCTCTTTGAAGTTGTTAAACTGGATGGCCCTGGACATCCTTCACTGTCCTCTCCATAAAATGCTATTTTCTATCCTATTTTCCTGTTTTATTTTTTTCATGGCACTCTTTACCCGCTGAAATTATATTGGTTATTGTTTGCTTTATCTGTATCCAAAAGAGAATGTAAACCTGATAAGGGGAGGGGACTTTCCTGTCTTACTGCCTAGCAGTTAGGCAAAAAGTAGACTCTCAGTAAACAAATGCTGCATGTCTGGATTTTTATCTACCAAATACATGAAAACAGAAATAGGTAGTTAAAGTTGAGTGGCAAAAACATCGATGTTGGAATCGAAGATCACAATATGTGAAATATTTAAAGAAGTGATACATGATGTATTCATCAGTTTTCAAACTATAGTAAACATCAGAATCTACCAGGGAAACGGATTCCTGACCCTCAAACCCCAGGGAATGGGTTCAGCAGGTCTAGGGTAAAGTTTCAGAAGTTGCAGTTTTAAAAAAGATCCAGGTGACTGCAGTTGTCTGTGGCTCATGCTTATACCAACACATACCTTTAAAAATTGTGTTTTCCTAAGGAAAATTGTTTTTATACCATTAATCTGTTACCTATCATGCAGAGTTATTATATCTTCAATTTGACTGCTGGAGTGATTAGTGGGAAACTAATCGTCTAGGACCTCAGATTGCTTTTTCAGATGGGATCTCATTTAACTCTTGGTAAACTATCAGGGTCTATTGGATCCAATTTTTGTTTTTGACCATTTCTTTGAGCATTTTTAACTATTGTAAGGATTAATATTTCATGATTTCTACTCTTTCTTAGAAATTTTCTTAAGAACAAGGAGAAAATTTACCTCTTATTTTTAAATAGAATAACCCCATTCTATCTTGCACAACCACATGGGAGAATTGGGCTTTTTTTTTTTGGTAAAATTAACATATGGGATCTCACTGATCTTATTTTTCCTGTATCTTAAAACACCTTGTTATTTGTCATGCTAGGAATTATTTCATTATTAGTAAATTAGTCCCAGCTCTACTAAAATGACTTTAAAAATAAGAGAAAGAAAAGATTGATGGAAGAGCTTACATTAGAAATAATGCAATAATAAAATAAATAATACCACATATCAATCACCATTTAGTTTTTTTACTGCATTGTCCAAAGTATTACACCATCTTTCAAAAACATATAGAAGAAATTAAGAGACTCCATCTTTGCATTTATTTAACATAGCTTTCACTGAACAAAAATGATTTTTTTTTTCATTTTTCTTCCCAGGCTGGCAAAGAAAAGTAAATTGACAGAGAAATTCGTTTTACAATTATTAGATAAGAAATTACAGTGACATTAATACTCTAAATGCCATTACTGATAGTGAAATTGATATCTCAAACTGAGTCTTCAAATGATAATATCTTAGATGATATTTCAAACCTCAAAATCAATTACTGAATAGTGTACTTCTAAGGACCAAAATGATAAATGGTGTTCTCAGTTTGTCACTTGCCATACAATATGTTGCAGCAAGAAGTAGGAAACATCCCAATTTGCTCAAAGGATGTGGGACAATTTTTTGTCATCTTTTATGATATTGGATATTTAATATATGGCTAGTATTTAATCAATAAGGTTTCTAAGTGAACAAATGCTGAATTCAGGTAAGTAGAGGGAAATAGATCAGGTATAAATAAAAAATGTCATTGGACTGGTCATTCTAATTGGTGTTTATCAATCTAAAAATAAAAATGTCTTGCAATTATGGAGAAAAGAAGATGGCAATCCTCCCTTCAACAAAATTATGAGCTGTTAATGTTTTGAAAATTTTCTGTTTTGATGATATAAAAAGAACTAGAAGTAATGATAAGACAACTTATTGGGGATATAAGTGAGGAAGAAGTGAAAAATCAATACCTACAAGATGGATATATTCCAAGTTCAGGGATGAGAGTTGATAAGAAGTGAGCTGCATTCAAAGGACTATGTCCTTTTTGAGTATAAATACTTTCAAAGCTAGGAAAATGAGGAATAAAATTTTGGTTTGATATGTTTAAATTCTTGTTAAATTTTCTGATTCAGTTGTTCTTCATTATCCCTTTATTTTTACTTCTATGAATTATTCATAAAGTGACTTAATACAAAAAACATCAAATGAGTATTTTGTACCCAGAAGGTGATGATGATTTTGTCTGGGTATTCTGAGGGTTAACATTCTAAACACTACTGAGTGACTGGGATAACTCAATATTTTACCTTGTTTAATGGATGAGGCTGGTGCAAGGGAAGTGACCTCTCCAAAGTGCCTTCATGATGGGAACTCTTGACTCTCATTTTAATGTTCTGTCTAGTCAATATCACACCTTGTGCTTCCTTATCACCTTCTGTGCCTCAAGATGGAAGTTTACAGATTTATCTGTTAATCTAGAAGTCAAAGTGAGACAACTGAAAATCTTTGAAATAGAAATTGAAGGGAAGATTTTCTTCCCCTGAGACTCAACTGGAGGATCATTCAACTAAGTGGAAATTATGTAATAACATTCTTTCTCCAGGGCTCTATCAGGTAGCCAATTATGTCATAACAAATTGGCACAGAAAATCATGTGGGCATGTAATGAATTTCTATGCATATCCCTTTGTGCTGTTAAATTTTCAAGTATTCTTTTTGGTAGTCAAACTTCATTTCATGTCCAGGACACTTCTTTTTTTTTTAATATATGAAATTTATTGACAAATTGGTTTCCATACAACACCCAGTGCTCATCCCAAAAGGTGTCCTCCTCAATACCCATCACCCACACTCCCCTCCCTCCCACCCCCATCAACCCTCAGTTTGTTCTCAGTTTTTAACAGTCTCTTATGCTTTGGCTCTCTCCCACTCTAACCTCTTTTTTTTTCTTTCCCCTCCCCCATGGGTTCCTGTTAAGTTTCTCAGGATCCACATAAGAGTGAAACCATATGGTATCTGTCTTTCTCTGTATGGCTTATTTCACTTAGCATCACACTCCCCAGTTCCATCCACGTTGCTACAAAAGGCCATATTTCATTTTTTCTCATTGCCACGTAGTATTCCATTGTGTATATAAACCACAATTTCTTTGTCCATTCATCAGTTGATGGACATTTAGGCTCTTTCCATAATTTGGCTATTGTTGAGAGTGCTGCTATGAACATTGGGGTACAAGTGGCCCTATGCATCAGTACTCCTGTATCCCTTGGATAAATTCCTAGCAGTGCTATTGCTGGGTCATAGGGTAGGTCTATTTTTAATTTTCTGAGGAACCTCCACACTGCTTTCCAGAGCGGCTGCACCAGTTTGCATTCCGACCAACAGTGCAAGAGGGTTCCCGTTTCTCCACATCCTCTCCAGCATCTATAGTCTCCTGATTTGTTCATTTTGGCCACTCTGACTGGCGTGAGGTGATACCTGAGTGTGGTTTTGATTTGTATTTCCCTGATAAGGAGCGACGCTGAACATCTTTTCATGTGCCTGTTGGCCATCCGGATGTCTTCTTTAGAGAAGTGTCTATTCATGTTTTCTGCCCATTTCTTCACTGGGCTTATTTGTTTTTTGGGTGTGGAGTTTGGTGAGCTCTTTATAGATATTAGATACTAGCCCTTTGTCCGATATATCATTTGCGAATATCTTTTCCCATTCCGTTGGTTGCCTTTTAGTTTTGTTGGTTGTTTCCTTTGCTGTGCAGAAGCTTTTTATCTTCATAAGGTCCCAGTAATTCACTTTTGCTTTTAATTCCCTTGCCTCTGGGGATGTGTCAAGTAAGAGATTGCTACGGCTGAGGTCAGAGAGGTCTTTTCCTGCTTTCTCCTCTAGGGTTTTGATGGTTTCCTGTCTCACATTTAGGTCCTTTATCCATTTTGAGTTTATTTTTGTGAATGGTGTGAGAAAGTGGTCTAGTTTCAACCTTCTGCATGTTGCTGTCCAGTTCTCCCAGCACCATTTGTTAAAGAGGCTGTCTTTTTTCCATTGGATGTTCTTTCCTGCTTTGTCAAAGATGAGTTGGCCATACGTTTGTGCGTCTAGTTCTGGGGTTTCTATTCTATTCCATTGGTCTGTGTGTCTGTTTTTGTGCCAATACCATGCTGTCTTGATGATGACAGCTTTGTAGTAGAGGCTAAAGCTTGGGATTGTGATGCCTCCTGCTTTGGTCTTCTCTTCAAAATTCCTTTGGCTATTCGGGGCCTTTTGTGGTTCCATATGAATTTTAGGATTGCTTGTTCTAGCTTCGAGAAGAATGCTGGTGCAATTGTGATTGGGATTGCATTGAATGTTTAGATAGCTTTGGGTAGTATTGACATTTTGACAATATTTATTTTTCCAATCCATGAGCAGGGAATGTCTTTCCATTTCTTTTAAATCTTCTTCAATTACCTTCATAAGCTTTCTATAGTTTTGAACATACAGATCCTTTACATCTTTGGTTAGATTTATTCCTAGGTATTTTATGCTTCTTGGTGCAATTGTGAATGGGATCAGTTTCTTTATTTGTCTTTCTGTTGCTTCATTGTTAGTGTATAAGACTGCAACTGATTTCTGTACTTTGATTTTGTATCCTGCAACTTTCCTGAATTCATGTATCAGTTCTAGCAGACTTTTGGTGGAGTCTATCGGATTTTCCATGTATAATATCATGTTTCTGCAAAAAGCGAAAGCTTGACTTCATCTTTGCCAATTTTGATGCCTTTGATTTCCTTTTGTTGTCTGATTGCTGATGCTAGAACTTCCAGCACTATGTTAAACAACAGCGGTGAGAGTGGGCATCCCTGTCGTGTTCCTGATCTCAGGGAAAAAGCTCTCAGTTTTTCCCCGTTGAGGATGATGTCAGCTGTGGGCTTTTCATAGATGTCTTTTATGATCTTTAAGTATGTTCCTTCTATCCTGGCTTTCTCAAGTGTTTTTATTAAGAAAGGGTGCTGGATTTTGTCAAAGGCTTTTTCTGCATCGATTGACAGGATCATATGGTTCTTCTCTTTTTTTTTGTTAATGTGATGTATCACGTTGATTGATTTGCGAATGTTGAACCAGCCCTGCATCCCAGGAATGAATCCCACTTGATCATGGTGAATCATTCTTTTTATATGCTGTTGAATTGGATTTGCTAGGATCTTATTGAGAATTTTTGCATCCATATTCATCAGGGATATTGGCCTGTAGTTTTCTTTTTTTACTGGGTCTCTGTCTGGTTTAGGAATCAAAGTAATACTGGCTTCATAGAATGAGTCTGGAAGTTTTCCTTCCCTTTCTATTTTTTGGAATAGCTTGAGAAGGGTAGGTATTATCTCTGCTTTAAACGTCTGGTAGAACTCCCCTGGGAAGCCATCTGGTCCTGGACTCTTATTTGTTGGGAGATTTTTGATAACCGATTCAATTTCTTCGCTGGTTATGGGTATGTTCAAGCTTTCTATTTCCTCCTGATTGAGTTTTGGAAGCGTGTGGGGGTTCAGGAATTTGTCCATTTCTTCCAGGTTGTCCAATTTGTTGGCATATAATTTTTCAGAGTGTTCCCTGATAATTGTTTGTATCTCTGAGGGATTGGTTGTAATAATTCCATTTTCATTCATGATTTTATCTATTTGGGTCATCTCCCTTTTCTTTTTGAGAAGCCTGGCTAGAGGTTTGTCAATTTTGTTTATTTTTTCAAAAAACCAACTCTTGGTTTCGTTGATCTGCTCTGCAGTTTTTTTAGATTCTATACTGTTTATTTCTCCGCTGATATTTATTATTTCTCTTCTTCTGCTGGGTTTAGGCTGCCTTTGCTGTTCTGCTTCTATTTCCTTTAGGTGTGCTGTTAGATTTTGTATTTGGGATTTTTCTTGTTTCTTGAGATAGGCCTGGATTGCAATGTATTTTCCTCTCAGGACTGCCTTCGCTGCGTCCCAAAGCGTTTGGATTGTTGTATTTTCATTTTCGTTTGTTTCCATGTATTTTTAAATTTCTTCTCTAATTGCCTGGTTGACCCACTCATTCGTTAGTAGGGTGTTCTTCAACCTCCATGCTTTTGGAGGTTCTCCAGACTCTTTCCTGTGGTTGATTTCAAGCTTCATAGCATTGTGGTCTGAAAGTAAGCATGGTATTATTTCAATTCTTGTAAACTTATGAAGGGCTGTTTTGTGACCCAGTATATGATCTATCTTGGAGAATGTTCCATGTGCACTCGAGAAGAAAGTATATTCTGTTGCTTTGGGATGCAGAGTTCTAAATATATCTGTCAAGTCCATCTGATCCAATGTCTCATTCAGGGCCCTTGTTTCTTTATTGACCGTGTGTCTGGATGATCTATCCATCTAGATAAGTGGGGTGTCAAAGTCCCCTGCAATTACCACATTCTTATCGATAAGGTTGCTTATGTTGATGAGTAATTGTTTTATATATTTGGGAGCTCCGGTATTTGGAGCATAGACATTTATAATTGTTAGCTCTTCCTGATGGATAGACCCTGTAACTATTATATAATGTCCTTCTTCATCTCTTGTTACAGCCTTTAATTTAAAGTCTAGTTTGTCTGATATAAATATGGCTACTCCAGCTTTCTTTTGGCTTCCAGTCGCATGATAAATAGTTCTCCATCCCCTCACTCTCAATCTAAAGGTGTCCTCAGGTCTAAAATGAGTCTCTTGTAGACAGCAAATAGATGGGTCTTGTTTTTTTATCCATTCTGATACCCTATGTATTTGGTTTGTGCATTTAATCCATTTGCATTCAGTGTTATTATAGAAAGATACGGGTTTAGAGTCATTGTGATGTCTGTATGTTTTATGCTTGTAGTGATATCTCTGGGACTTTGTCTCACAGGGTCCCCCTTAGGATCTCTTGTAGAGCGGGTTTTGTGGTGACAAATTCCTTCATTTTTTGTTTGTTTGGGAAGACCTTTCTCTCTCCTTCGATTCTAAATGACAGACTTGCTGGATAAAGGATTCTCAGCTGCATATTTTTTCTGTTCATCACATTGAAGATTTCCTGCCATTCCTTTCTGGCCTGCCAAGTTTCAAAAGAGAGATCAGTCACGAGTCTTATAGGTCTCCCTTTATATGTGAGGACACGTTTACCCCTTGCTGCTTTCAGAATTTTCTCTTTATCCTTGTATTTTGCCAGTTTCACTATGATATGTCCTGCAGAGATCGATTCAAGTTACGTCTGAAGGGAGTTCTCTGTGCCTCTTGGATTTCAATGCCTTTTTCCTTCCCCAGTTCAGGGAAGTTCTCAGCTATGATTTCTTCAAGTACCCCTTCAGCACCTTTCCCTCTCTCTTCCTCCTCTGGGATACCAATTATGCGTATATTATTTCTTTTCAGTGTATCACTTAGTTCTCTAATTTTCCCCTCATACTCCTGGATTATTTTATCTCTCTTTTTCTCAGCTTCCTCTTTTTCCATAACTTTATATTCTAGTTCACCTATTCTCTCCTCTCCCTCTTCCATCCTAGCCGTGGTGGTTTCCATTTTGTTTTGCATTTCATTTAAAGCGTTTTTCAGCTCCTCGTGACTGTTCCTTAGTCCCTTGATCTCTGTAGCAAGAGATTCTCTGCTGTTCCAGGACACTTCTTTTAAAGAATAGAGGAGGCAAAGTGGGAAGGGAACTGGCAATTCCTAAAGTGCTTCACCGGGTTCCTAACGCTGGTGCTTTAAAAATGAAGAAAGGTGAGAGTCAGAGTAGGTAAATATCATTCCCAGGGTCCAGTTAGTAGAAGGCTGAGGAGACCTCGACAAGAGTTGTCTGACTCCAGGGACCATGATTTCACCACTCTCCCACTGCGACCTCCTTTTGAGATGGTGGCCTTGCAAGAATGAGAAATGAATGAGTTTATACATTTTGGGCAGGGTGGGTTCATGTTGGGTGTTACAGATTAGTAGGGGACTTGTACTAATACATATCTTCCTCCATTTGAAGATTTCTGATAGATACACAAGGGAGCTCATGTGAGAAGTCTGGGGTAAAGATATAGATTGGCTTTTGCATATTTCAATCCCATTCGCTGCATACTACCTGCATGGTGGCCATGCAGTCCTTTGCTTTTTCTGGGCCTCATTACCCGATCTGCAAGCTAAAGTTCCTTGACTAAGTGTTAAGGTCTGCTTCTATTCTGTTTTCATAAAAGCTAAAGATGGCCACTTAATTTTTGGATCTTGCAAAGTGAGTCAGAATTCCTCATCAATCACTCCATCATGCTGCGCATGTTGCATTCAAGTTATACCAGACTGTCTCCTGACTGTGCACCCCAAGCACATTGGGTACATTTTTATTTCCATGACTTTGTATAGCCAAGAATGTCCATACATGCATTCCATTTCCTTTCACAATCCTACTCCTACTGTAAGATTTAGCTGAAAATACACCTTCTTCTCTGATGATTTTTACTGGCATTGCCTGATATACAATATTTGCTAAGGAAGGGAATGCCAAAAAAAATGAGGGCATTAACCAATGAAGGTTTAATATCCTGAATGCGTAAAGAGCAGTAAATATCAGAAAAGATGGTTAATTGTAATAGTAATTAGGGAAATGGAGTTGAAAACAACAAAGAGTAATATTTCACAACCATCAATTAGCAAGATTTATTTTAAAATTCTCTAAATACCTGCGGTGCCTAAGTGGCTCAGTCATTTGTGTCTGACTTCAGTTCAGGTCATGAGCCCACAACTCATGAGTTTCAGTGCCATGTCAGGCTTTGTGCTGACAGCTCAGAGCCTAGGACCTGCTTTAGATTCTGTGTCTCCTTCTTTCTCTGCCTCTCCCCCACTCAGGCTCTGTATATCAAAAATGAATAAATGTTAAAAGAAATTTTAAATTCTTATTTTGATATGACATATAAATGAGAATTTCTTTTTGCTTTGAGTATGACGTATAAAGGAATATTTTCAAAGTTACAGAGAGGGAAGGAGGCAAACCATTAGAGACTCTTAAATACTGAGAACAAACTGAAGGTTGATGGGAGGTGGGGGAGAGGGGAAGTGGGTGATGGGCATTAAGGAGGGCACCTGTTGAGATGACCACTGGGTGTTCTATGGAAACCAGTTTGACAATAAATTACATATAAAAAATAAATAAAATGCTAATAAATAAATAAATGTTATATATTAAAACAAAATAAATAAATACAAGTATTTATATGAAAAAATAACAATATTGAAATACAAAAAAAATGAGAATTTTCGTCTGCTGCTAATGGCAATTTAAAAAGAAGCAGAGACAGAGGAGGAAGATGGCAGCGTAGGAGGACGCTGGGCTTACTGCGTCTTGCTGACCACTTAGATTCCACCCACATCTGCCTAAATAACCCAGAAAACTGCCAGAAGCCTAGCAGAACAGACGCTCCAGAGCCAAGTGTAGACAAGAGACCCATGGAAGAGGGTAGGAAGGGCGGAGAGGTGGTGCGTGCTACACTGACTGGTGGGAGGGAGCCGGGGCGGTGGAGGGGCAGCACTCTGGTCAAGGCAGAGCCACCGAGTCTGGCTTGCAAAGGCAGGGGGCCAGACTCTGTGAGTTCTGACAGTCAGTGGGACTTAATATATGGAATGTTATAAGTCAACAGCTCTGCTCAGAGAGCCGGAGGGCTAGAGGACAATGGTAGGGAGAGTTGTTGAGCTGTGGAACACAAACCTCAGCTTAGTGGAGAACAAAGGCGCTAGACAGCGCCATCTCTCTTGCCCAACCCCCAGCCAAAATCCCAAAGGGAACCAGTTCCCCTCACGGAACTTGCTTGCACCGTGCAAACACCCAACGCTGTGCTTCTGTGGATCTGTCCATATGATGGGCCTGCCTCCCTCCCGGTGCCACAGAGTCCCTCCCCCAACAGACCACCAAAGGCAAAGTGAGCTGAGCCTACCCCTTCCACACTGTGCCCCTTGTGGATCCACTCCGGCTAATATGCCAGATCCCATAGAAGCAGCACCACAAGCCTGGCAGTGTGCAAGTAGCCCAGACAGGGGCCACACCACTGCACAGTGAGTCCTCCCCCTGGGAGAGGGGAAGATAAGGTGCACATCAGTCTGACTGTGGCCCCAACTGTGGGCTGTGGGCAGACATCAGGTCTGACTGTGACCCTGCCCACCAACACAAGTGACTCCAGACAACACAGGGGAAGAGCCCTGCAGTTCCACACCATTCCAGGGACTATCCAAAATAATGAAACGGAAGAATTCTCCTCAAAAGAAACTCCAGGAAGTAGAGACAGCTAACAAATTGATCAAAAACGATTTAAGCAATATAACTGAACATGAATTTAAAATAATAGTCATAAAATTAATCGCTGGGCTTGAAAAGAGCATAGAGAACACCAGAGAATCTATTGCTACAGAGATCAAGGGTCTAAGAAACAATCATGAGGAGCTGAAAAATGCTACAAATGAGGTGCAAAATAAAAGGAGGTGACCACAGCTCGGATTGAAGAGGCAGAGGAGAGAATAGGTGAATTAGAAGATAAAATTATGGAAAAAGAGGAGGCTGAGAAAAAGAGAGATAAAAAAATCCAGGAGTATGAGGGGAGAATTAGAGTTCTAAGTGATGTGATGAAAAGTAACAATATCAGTATATTAGGGATTCCAGAGGAGGAAGACAGAGAGAAAGGGGCTGAAGGTGTACTTGAACAAATCATAGTTGAGAACTTCCCTGATCTGGGGAAGGAAACAGACATTGAAATCCAAGAGGCACAGATAACTCCCTTCAGAAGTAACTTGAATCAATCTTCTCCATGACATATCATAGTGAAACTGGCAAAATACAAGGATAAAGAAAATTCTGAAGGCAGCTAGGGATAAATATGCTCTCACATATAAAGGGAGAAACATAAGACTAGTGACGGATCTATCTACTGAAACTTGGCAGGCCAGAAAGGAATGGCAGGAAATCTTCATTGTGATGAACAGAAAAAAACATGCAGCCGAGAATCCTTTATGCAGGAAGTCTGTCATTCAGAATAGAAGGAGAGATAAAGGTCTTCCCAAACAAACGAAAACTGAAGGACTTCATCACCACTAAACCAGCCCTACAAGAGATCCTAAGGGGCATTCTGTGAGTGAAATGTTGCAAGGACCACAAAGTACCAGAGACATCACTACAAGCATAAACCTACAGACATCACAATGACTTTAAACCCATATCTTTCCATAATAACACTGAATGTAAATGGACTAAATGCCCCAACCAAAAGACAAAGGGTATCAGAATAGAGAAAAAAAACCAAGACCCATCTATTTGCTCTCTACAAAAGATTCATTTTAGACCCGAGGACACCTTCAGATTGAAAGTAAGGGGATGGATAACTAGCTTTCATGCTACTGGAAGTCACAAGAAAGCTGGAGTAGCCATACTTATATCAGACAAACTAGACTTTAAATTAAAAGCTGTAACAAGAGGGGCGCCTGGGTGGCTCAGTCGATTGAGCGTCCGACTTCGGCTCAGGTCAGGATCTCACGGTTCGTGAGTTCGAGCCCCGCGTCAGGCTCTGGGCTGATGGCTCAGAGCCTGGAGCCTGCTTCCAATTCTGTGTCTCCCTCTCTCTCTGCCCCTCCCCCATTCATGCTCTGTCTCTCTCTGTCTCAAAAATAAATAAACATTAAAAAAAATTTAAAAAAAAAAGCTGTAACAAGAGATGAAGAAGGGCATTATATAATAATTACAGGGTCTATCCATCAGGAAGAGCTAACAATTAAAATGTCTATATGCCGAATATGGGAGCCCCCAAATATATAAAACAAGTAATCAAAAACATAAGCAACCTTATTGATAAGAATGTGGTAATTGCAGGGGACTTTAATACTCCATTTACAACAATGGATAGATCATCTACACACAAGGTCAATAAAGAAACAATGGCCCTGAATGAGACATTGGATCATATGGGCTTGACAGATATATTTAGAACTCTGCATGCCAAAGCAACAGAACATACTTTCTTCTCGAGTGCACATGGAACATTCTCCAAGATAGATCACATACTGGGTCACGAAACAGCACTTCATAAGTAGAAAAGAATTGATATCATACCATGCACACTTTCAGACCACAATGCTATGAAACTTTAAATCCACCACAGGAAGAAGTCTGGAGAACCTCTAAAAGCATGGAGGTTAAAGAACACCCTACTAAAGAATGAGTGGGTCAAACAGGCAATTAGAGAAGAAATTTAAAAATATATGGAAACAAATGACAAAAATAATACAACATTCCAAACGCTTTGGGATGCAGCGAAGGCAGTCCTGAGAGGAAAATACATTGCAATCCAGGCCTATCTCAAAAACAAGAAAAATCCCAAATACAAAATCTAACAGCACACCTAAAGGAAATAGAAGCAGAACAGCAAAGACAGCCTAAACCCAGCAGGAGAAGAGAAATAATAAAGATCAGAGCAGAAATAAACAATATAGAATTAAAAAAAAAACCTGTAGAGCAGGTCAGTGAAACCAAGAGTTGTTTTTTTTGAAAAAAGAAACAAAATTCATAAACCTCTATCCATGCTTCTCAAAAAGAAAAGGGAGATGACCCAAATAGATAAAATCATGAGGGAGAATATAATTATTACAACCAATCCCTCAGAAATACAAGCAATTGTCAGGGAATACTCTGAAAAATTATATGCCAACAAATTGGACAACCTGGAAGAAATGGACAAATTCTTAAGCACCCACACATTCCCAAAATTCAAACAGGAAGAAATAGAAAACTTGAACAAACCCATAACCAGCAAAGAAATTGAATCAGTTATCAAAAATCTCCCAACAAATAAGAGTCCAGGACCAGATGGCTTCCCAGTGGAATTCTACCGGACATTTAAGGCAGAGATAATACTTATCCTTCTTAAGCTTTTACAAAAAATAGAAAGGGAAGGGAAACTTCCAGACTCATTCTATGAAGCTGGAATTCCTTTGATTCCTAAAGCAGAGAGAGACCCAGCAAAAAAAGAGAACCACAGGCCAATATCCCTGATGAATATGGATGCAAACATTCTCAATAAGATACTAGCAAATCGAATTCAACAGCATATAAAAAGAATTATTCACCATGATCAAGTGGGATTCATTTCTGGGCTGCAGGCCTGGTTCAACATTCGCAAATCAATCAATGTGACACATCACATTAACAAAGAAAAGATAAGAACCATATGATCATGTCAATCTATGCAGAAATAGTATTTCACAAAATTCAGCATCCTTTCTTAATAAAAACACTCCAGAAAGTCAGGATAAAAGGAACATGCTCAAACATCATCAGCGCCATTTATGAAAAGACCATAGCTAATATCATCCTCAATGGGGAAAAACCGAGTGCTTTCTCCCTGAGATCAGGAACACGACAGGGATGTTCACTCTCACCACTGTTGTGTAACATAGTGTTGGAAGTGCTTGCAATCAGACAACAAAAGGAAATCAAAGGCATCAAAGTTGGTAAAGATGAAGTCAAGCTTTCACTATGTGTGGATGATATGATATACTTGGAAAACCCAATAGACTCCACCAAAAGTCTGATAGAACTGATATATGAATTCAGCCATGTTGCAGGATACAAAATCAATGTACAGAAATGAGTTGCATTCTTTTACACTAATAATGAAGCAACAGGAAGACAAATAAAGAAACTGATCCCACTCATAACTGCACCAAGAAGCATAAAATACCTAGGAATAAACCTAACCAAAATGTAAAAGATCTGTATGCTGAAAACTATAGAAAGCTTATGAAGGAAATTGAAGAAGATATAAAGAAATGGAAAATCATTCTGTGCTCATGGATTGGAAGAATAAATATTGTCAAAATGTCAATACTACCCAAAGCTATCTAAACATTCAATGCAATCCCAATCAAAATTGCACCAGCATTCTTCTCGAAGCTAGAACAAGCAATCCTAAAATTTGTATGGAACCAGAAAAGACCCTGAATAGCCAAAGTAAGTTTGAAGAAGAAGACCAAAGCGGGAGGCATCACAATCCCAGACTTTAGCCTCTACTACAAAGCTGTCATCATCAAGACAGCATGGTATTGGCACAAAAACAGACACATAGACCAGTGGAATAGAATAGAAACCCCAGAACTAGACCCACAAACGTATGGCCAACTAATCTTTGACAAAGCAGGAAAGAACATCCAAAGGAAAAAAGACAGTCTCTTTAACAAATGGTGCTGGGAGACCTGGACAGCAGCATGCAGAAGAATGAAACTAGACCACTTTCTCACACCATTCACAAAAATAAACTCAAAATGGATAAAGGACCTGAATGTGAGACAGGAAACCATCAAAATCCTAAATGAGAAAGCAGGAAAACATCTCTCTGACCTCAGCCACAGCAATTTCTTACTTGACATATCCCCAAAGGCATGGGAATTTAAGAGCAAAAATGAAGTATTGGGACCACATGAAGATAAAAAGCTTCTGCACAACAAAGGAAGCAATCAATAAAACTAAAAGGCAACAAACAGAATGGGAAAAGATATTTGCAAATGACATATAGGACAAAGGCTAGTATCCAAAATCTATTAAGAGCTTACCTGGTTTAAGACAAGATGGTGGCTTAGGAGGACGCTGGGCTCACCGCACGTCCTGCTGATAACTTAGATTCCATCTACACCTGCCTAAATAACCCAGAAAACCGCCAGAGGATTAGCAGAACGGAGTCGCCGGAGCCAAACACAGACGAGAGGCCCACGGAAGAGGGTAGGAAGGGCGGCGAGGCGGTGCGCGCTCCACGGACTGGCGGGAGGGAGCCGGGGCGGAGGGGCGGCTCGCCGGCCAAGCAGAGCCCCCGAGTCTGGCTTGCAAAAGCGGAGGGGCCTGACGGACTGTGTTCCCACAACAAGTGCGACTTAGCGTCTGGGAGGTCATAAGTTAACAGCTCTGCTCGGAAAGCGGGAAGGCTGGAGGACAAAGGGAGGGAGAGCTGCTGAGCCCCCTGACAACAGAGCTCAGTTTGGTGGGGAACAAAGGCGCTCGCCAGCGCCATCTCCCCCGCCCATCCCCCAGCCAAAATCCCAAAGAGAACCAGTTCCTGCCAGGGAACTTGCTCGCTCTGCTCAAACACCCAACTCTGCGCTTCGGCAGAGCCAAACCTCCGGCAGCGGATCTGACTCCCTCCCGCTGCCACAGGGCCCCTCCTGAAGTGGATCACCTAAGGAGAAGCGATCTAAGCCTGTCCCTACTGCCCCCGTGCACCTTGCCTACCCACCCCAGCTAATACGCCAGATCCCCAGCATCACAAGCCTGGCAGGGTGCAAGTAGCCCAGATGAGCCACACCACCCCACAGTGAATCCCGCCCCTAGGAGAGGGGAAGAGAAGGCACACACCAGTCTGACTGTGGCCCCAGAGGTGGGCTGGGGGCAGACATCAGGTCTGACTGCGGCCCCGCCCACCAACTCCAGTTATACACCACAGCACAGGGGAAGTGCCCTGCAGGTCCTCACCATGCCAGGGACTATCCAAAATGACCAAGTGGAAGAATACCCCTCAGAAGAATCTCCAGGAAATAACAACAGCTAATGAGCTGATCAAAAAGGATTTAAATAATATAACAGAAAGTGAATTTAGAATAATAGTCATAAAATTAATCACTGGGCTTGAAAACAGTATACAGGACAGCAGAGAATCTCTTGCTACAGAGATCAAGGGACTAAGGAACAGTCACGAGGAGCTGAAAAACGCTTTAAACGAAATGCATAACAAAATGGAAACCACCACAGCTCGGCTTGAAGAGGCAGAGGAGAGAATAGGTGAACTAGAAGATAAAGTTATGGAAAAAGAGGAAGCTGAGAAAAAGAGAGATAAAAAAACCCAGGAGTATGAGGGGAAAATTAGAGAACTAAGTGATACACTAAAAAGAAATAATATACGCATAATTGGTATCCCAGAGGAGGAAGAGAGAGGGAAAGGTGCTGAAGGGGTACTTGAAGAAATCATAGCTGAGAACTTCCCTGAACTGGGGAAGGAAAAAGGCATTGAAATCCAAGAGGCACAGAGAACTCCCTTCAGACGTAACTTGAATCGATCTTCTGCACGACATATCATAGTGAAACTGGCAAAATACAAGGATAAAGAGAAAATTCTGAAAGCAGCAAGGGGTAAACGTGCCCTCACATATAAAGGGAGACCTATAAGACTCGTGACTGATCTCTCTTTTGAAACTTGGCAGGCCAGAAAGGAATGGCAGGAAATCTTCAATGTGATGAACAGAAAAAATATGCAGCTGAGAATCCTTTATCCAGCAAGTCTGTCATTTAGAATCGAAGGAGAGAGAAAGGTCTTCCCAAACAAACAAAAAATGAAGGAATTTGTCACCACTAAACCAGCCCTACAAGAGATCCTAAGGGGGACCCTGTGAGACAAAGTCCCAGAGACATCACTACAAGCATAAAACATACAGACATCACAATGACTCTAAACCCGTATCTTTCTATAATAACACTGAATGTAAATGGATTAAATGCGCCAACCAAAAGACATAGGGTATCAGAATGGATAAAAAAACAAGACCCATCTATTTGCTGTCTACAAGAGACTCATTTTAGACCTGAGGACACCTTTAGATTGAGAGTGAGGGGATGGAGAACTATTTATCATGCGACTGGAAGCCAAAAGAAAGCTGGAGTAGCCATACTTATATCAGACAAACTAGACTTTAAATTAAAGGCTGTAACAAGAGATGAAGAAGGACATTATATAATAGTTACAGGGTCTATCCATCAGGAAGAGCTAACAATTATAAATGTCTATGCGCCAAATACCGGAGCCCCCAAATATATAAAACAATTACTCATAAACATAAGCAACCTTATCGATAAGAATGTGGTAATTGCAGGGGACTTTAACACCCCACTTACAGAAATGGATAGATCATCTAGACACACGGTCAATAAAGAAACAAGGGCCCTGAATGAGACATTGGATCAGATGGACTTGACAGATATATTTAGAACTCTGCATCCCAAAGCAACAGAATATACTTTCTTCTCGAGTGCACATGGAACATTCTCCAAGATAGATCATATACTGGGTCACAAAACAGCCCTTCATAAGTTTACAAGAATTGAAATTATACCATGCTTACTTTCAGACCACAATGCTATGAAGCTTGAAATCAACCACAGGAAAAAGTCTGGAGAACCTCCAAAAGCATGGAGGTTAAAGAACACCCTACTAACGAATGAGTGGGTCAACCAGGCAATTAGAGAAGAAATTTAAAAATACATGGAAACAAACGAAAATGAAAATACAACAATCCAAACGCTTTGGGACGCAGCGAAGGCAGTCCTGAGAGGAAAATACATTGCAATCCAGGCCTATCTCAAGAAACAAGAAAAATCCCAAATACAAAATCTAACAGCACACCTAAAGGAAACTAGAAGCAGAACAGCAAAGGCAGCCTAAACCCAGCAGAAGAAGAGAAATAATAAAGATCAGAGCAGAAATAAACAATATAGAATCTAAAAAAACTGCAGAGCAGATCAACGAAACCAAGAGTTGGTTTTTTGAAAAAATAAACAAAATTGACAAACCTCTAGCCAGGCTTCTCAAAAAGAAAAGGGAGATGACCCAAATATATAAAATCATGAATGAAAATGGAATTATTACAACCAATCCCTCAGAGATACAAACAATTATCAGGGAATACTATGAAAAATTATATGCCAAGAAATTGGACAACCTGGAAGAAATGGACAAATTCCTGAACCCCCACACGCTTCCAAAACTCAATCAGGAGGAAATAGAAAGCTTGAACATACTCATAACCAGCAAAGAAATTGAATCGGTTATCAAAAATCTCCCAACAAATAAGAGTCCAGGACCAGATGGCTTCCCAGGGGAGTTCTACCAGACGTTTAAAGCAGAGATAATACCTATCCTTCTCAAGCTATTCCAAGAAATAGAAAGGGAAGGAAAGCTTCCAGACTCATTCTATGAAGCCAGTATTACTTTGATTCCTAAACCAGACAGAGACCCAGTAAAAAAAGAGAACTACAGGCCAATATCCCTGATGAATATGGATGCAAAAATTCTCAGTAAGATACTAGCAAATCGAATTCAACGGCATATAAAAAGAATTATTCACCATGATCAAGTGGGATTCATTCCTGGGATGCAGGGCTGGTTCAACATTCACAAATCAATCAACGTGATACATCACATTAACAAAAAAAAAGAGAAGAACCATATGATCCTGTCAAACGATGCAGAAAAGGCCTTTGACAAAATCCAGCACCCTTTCTTAATAAAAACCCTTGAGAAAGTCGGGATAGAAGGAACATACTTAAAGATCATAAAAGCCATTTATGAAAAGCCCACAGCTAACATCATCCTCAACGGGGAAAAACTGAGAGCTTTTTCCCTGAGATCAGGAACCCGACAAGGATGCCCACTCTCACCACTGCTGTTTAACATAGCGCTGGAAGTTCTAGCATCAGCAATCAGACAACAAAAGGAAATCAAAGGCATCAAAATTGGCAAAGATGAAGTCAAGCTTTCGCTTTTTGCAGATGACATGATATTATACATGGAAAATCCGATAGACTCCACCAAAAGTCTGCTAGAACTGATACATGAATTCAGCAAAGTTGCAGGATACAAAATCAATGTACAGAAATCAGTTGCATTCTTATACACTAACAATGAAGCAACAGAAATACAAATAAAGAAACTGATCCCATTCACAATTGCACCAAGAAGCATAAAATACCTAGGAATAAATCTAACCAAAGATGTAAAGGATCTGTATGCTGAAAACTATAGAAAGCTTATGAAGGAAATTGAAGAAGATTTAAAGAAATGGAAAGACATTCCCTGCTCATGGATTGGAAGAATAAATATTGTCAAAATGTCAATACTACCCAAAGCTATCTAAACATTCAATGCAATCCCAATCACAATTGCACCAGCATTCTTCTCGAAACTAGAACAAGCAATCCTAAAATTCATATGGAACCACAAAAGGCCCCGAATAGCCAAAGGAATTTTGAAGAAGAAGACCAAAGCAGGAGGCATCACAATCCCAGACTTTAGCCTCTACTACAAAGCTGTCATCATCAAGACAGCATGGTATTGGCACAAATACAGACACACAGACCAATGGAATAGAATAGAAACCCCAGAACTAGACGCACAAACGTATGGCCAACTCATCTTTGACAAAGCAGGAAAGAACATCCAATGGAAAAAAGACAGCCTCTTTAACAAATGGTGCTGGGAGAACTGGACAGCAACATGCAGAAGGTTGAAACTAGACCACTTTCTCACACCATTCACAAAAATAAACTCAAAATGGATAAAGGACCTAAATGTGAGACAGGAAACCATCAAAACCTTAGAGGAGAGAGCAGGAAAAGACCTCTCTGACCTCAGCCATAGCAATCTCTTACTCGACACATCCCCAAAGGCAAGAGAATTAAAAGCAAAAGTGAATTACTGGGACCTTATGAAGATAAAAAGCTTCTGCACAGCAAAGGAAACAACCAACAAAACTAAAAGGCAACCAACGGAATGGGAAAAGATATTCGCAAATGACATATCGGACAAAGGGCTAGTATCCAAAATCTATAAAGAGCTCACCAAACTCCACACCCGAAAAACAAATAACCCAGTGAAGAAATGGGCAGAAAACATGAATAGACACTTCTCTAAAGAAGACATCCGGATGGCCAACAGGCACATGAAAAGATGTTCAGCGTCGCTCCTTATCAGGGAAATACAAATCAAAACCACACTCAGGTATCACCTCACGCCAGTCAGAGTGGCCAAAATGAACAAATCAGGAGACTATAGATGCTGGAGAGGATGTGGAGAAACGGGAACCCTCTTGCACTGTTGGTCGGAATGCAAATTGGTGCAGCCGCTCTGGAAAGCAGTGTGGAGGTTCCTCAGAAAATTAAAAATAGACCTACCCTATGACCCAGCAATAGCACTGCTAGGAATTTATCCAAGGGATACAGGAGTACTGATGCATAGGGCCACTTGTACCCCAATGTTCATAGCAGCACTCTCAACAATAGCCAAATTATGGAAAGAGCCTAAATGTCCATCAACTGATGAATGGATAAAGAAATTGTGGTTTATATACACAATGCAGTACTACGTGGCAATGAGAAAAAATGAAATCTGGCCTTTTGTAGCAACGTGGATGGAACTGGAGAGTGTGATGCTAAATGAAATAAGCCATACAGAGAAAGACAGATACCATATGGTTTCACTCTTATGTGGATCCTGAGAAACTTAACAGGAAGCCATGGGGGAGGGGAAGGAAAAAAAAAAAGAGGTTAGAATGGGAGAGAGCCAAAACATAAGAGAGTGTTAAAAACTGAGAACAAACTGAGGGTTGATGGGAGGTGGGAGGGAGGAGAGGGTGGGTCATGGGTATTGAGGAGGGCACCTTTTGGGATGAGCACTGGGTGTTGTATGGAAACCAATTCGTCAATAAATTTCATAAAAAAAAAAAAGAGCTTACCAAACTCCACACCTGAAAAACAAATAATCCAGTGAAAAAATGGTCAGAAAACATGAATAGACACTTCTGTAAAGAAGACATCCAGATGGCCAACAGGCACATGGAAAGATGCTCAACATCGTCCCTCATCAGGGAAATAGAAATCAAAACCACACTCAGATACCATCTCACGCCAGTCACAGTGGCCAAAATGAACAAATCAGGAGACTATAGATGCTGGTGAGGATGTGGAGGAACGGGAACACTCTTGCACTGTTGGTGGGAATGCCAACTGGTGCAGCCACTCTGGGAAACAGTGTGGAGGCTCCTCAAAAAATTAAAAATAGCCCTACCCTATGACCCAGCAATAGCACTGCTAGGAATTTACCCAAGAGATACAGGAGTGCTGATGCATAGGGGCACTTGTACCCCAATGTTTACAGCAGCACTTTCAACAATAAGCAAATTATGGAAAGAACCTAAATGTCCATCAACTGACGAATGGATAAAAAAATTGTGGTTTAGGTGTGCCTGGGTGGTGCAGTCGGTTAAGCGTCCGACCTCAGCCAGGTCACGATCTCGCGGTCCGTGAGTTCGAGCCCCGTGTCGGGCTCTGGGCTGATGGCTCAGAGCCTGGAGCCCGTTTCCGATTCTGTGTCTCCCTCTCTCTCTGCCCCTCCCCCGTTCATGCTCTGTCTCTCTCTGTCCCAAAAATAAATAAAAAACTTTGAAAAAAAATTTAAAAAAATTGTGGTTTATATACACAATGGAATACTAGGTGGCAATGAGAAAGAATGAAATATGGCCTTTTGTACCAACGTGGATGGAACTGGAGAGTGTGATGCTAAGTGAAATAAGCCATACAGAGAAAGACAGGTACCATATGTTTTCACTCTTATGTGGATCCTGAGAAACTTATCAGAAGACCATGGGGAGGGGAAGGGAAAGAAAAGTTAGGGAGGGAGGCAAACTATAAGAGTCTCTTAAAAACTGAGAACAAACTAAGGGTTGATGGGGGATGTGAGGGAGGGGAGGGTGGGTGATGGGTATTGAGGAGAACACCTGTTGGGAGGATCACTGGGTGTTTTATGGAAACCAATTTGACAATAAATTTCATATTAAAAAAAATAAAAAGAAGCAGAAAAGCTTGAGGGAACAATTTTATATTTTCAGACAGATCTTATTCATACCCTAAGACTCAGACCTCCATGATTAGACATATAACACTTGGAAACGTGTGTGTGTGTGTGTGTGTACGCAGAGAGAGATATAAATTTCCACCAAGAAGAAATAAGGTAAAAGTAGAGTATACACTCATACAAGTGACTAGTATACTCTGGTACTGGTTACCCTTCCCTACTCCACACATGTAAATGAAAAATAATTCAAATCTTCTTGAGCAATTGGCTCCTTTATCATCATGTAATACTTCTTTTTATCCCTGATAAATTTTCTTGCTCTGAAGTCCTCTTTGTTTGAAATTAATATGACTATTCTAGCTTTCTTTTGATTATTGTTAGCATGATATGTCTTCCTCTAAACCTTTAGTTTTAATCTACCTGTGTCTCTGTTTTTAATATGGGTTTTGTGAAGACAACATATAGCTGGATCTCTTTTTTGTTATTGTTTTTGTGGGTTTTTTTTGTCTACTCTCAGTCTCTGTCTTTTAATTGGTGTAGGTAGGCCATTGTTGTTCAAAGTGATTATTGATATGGATGGACTAATATCTACCATATTTGTTATTGTTTTCTATTTTTTGTTTTTCTTCTTTGTTTCATTATTTTCCTTTTTTTCTGTTTTCTCTGGTTTAAATTGAATATTTTATACGATTCCATTTCCTCTCCTCTCTTAGCGTATCAATTATACATATTTTTACATTTTTAGAGGTTGCCCTTGAATTTGCAATATACATTATAACAATCCAAGTCCTTTTTAGAATAACACTATACCACTTAAAGAGTAGTGCAAGTATTTTATAACAGTGTTCCCAATTCCTCCCTTCCATTATTTATACCATTTCTGTCATCCACTTAATTTATCCATAAGTTATAATCACCAAATACGTTGTTGCTATCAATAGTTTAAACAAACGATTATCTGTTAGATAAATTAAGATCAATAATAAGGACAAATTTTATTTTACTTTCATTTATTCCTTCTCTAGCACTCTTCCTTTCATTATATAGCTCTGAGTTTCTGACCTATATCTGTTTATCTCTAAAGAACTTTTGAAATATTTCTTGCAGAAGAGGTCTACTGTTTACAAATGAATTTTTCTTTGAGAAAGTCTTTATTTCTCCTTCACTTCTGAAGGATAACTTCACTGGTCCAGAATTCTAGGTTGATGATTTTTCTTCCAACAATTTAAGTATTTCACTTAAATTCCACTCTGTTCTTGAATGCATGATTTCTGAAGAGATATTCAATGTAATTTTTATCTTTTCTCCTCTATAGATAAGGTCTGCCCACCCCCAGTTTCTTTCAAGACTTTCTCTTTGTCTTTATACAATTAGAATATGATGTTTTCTTGGATGTACCAGTCTACTGATAAGCCCATGAAAAGTATTCTTCATTTCTGTTACAGTTTTTCTTTTTTATTTCTGTCGTTTCCTTTTTTTAAAGTTTTTATTTAAATTCCTTTTAGTTAACATACAGCGTAATGCTAACTTCAGGTGTACACTATAGTGATTCAACACTGCCATACAACACCAAGTGCTCATTACAACAAGTGTACTCCTTAATCCCCAGCACCTGTTTAACTCATCTCCCCACCTACCTCCCATTTGGTAACCATCAGTTTCTCCTGTATAGCTAAGAGTCTGTTTCGTTGTTTGCCTCTTTTTTTCTCTTTTCTCATTTGTTTGCTTTTAAATTCCACATATGAGTGAAATCATACAGAATTTGTCTTTCTCTGACTGACTTATTTTTGCTTAGCATAACACTCTCTAGCTCCATCCATTTTGTTATAAATGGCAAAATTTCATTCTTTCTTATGACTAATATTCCATTGTATATACGTACACGCCACTTCTTCATCCATTCATCAGTCAATGCACACTTGGGCTCTTTCCATAGTTTGACTACTATAGATAATGCTGCTATAAACATTGGGGTGCATGTATCCCTTTGAATTAGTATTTTTGTGCTCTTTTTGTAAATACCTAGTAGTGCAATTGCTGGATCACAAGGTAGTTCTATTTTTAATTTTTTGAGGAACCTCCGTACTACTTTTGAGTGCGGTAGCACCAGTTTACACTTCCACTAGCAGTGCAAGAGTGTTCCTCTTTCTCCACACCCTTGCCAACACTTATTGTTTCTTATGTTGTTTATTTTAGTCATTCTGACAGGTGTGAGATGATATTTTATTGTAGTTTTGATTTGCATTTTGCTGATGATAAGTGATATTGAGAATTTTTCATGTGTCTGTTGGCCATTCGTATGTCTTCATTGGAAAATGTCTATTCATGTCTTCTTCCCATTTTTCAATTGGATTATTGAAAATAATTCTTCCCCTTTTTCAATTGGATTATTTGTTTTTTGGGGGATGTTAAGTTGTATAAGTTCTTTATATATTTTGGATGCTAACCATTTATCAGATATGTCATTTGCAAATATCTTCTCCCATTCCATAGGTTGACTTTTAATTTTGTTGATTGTTTCCTTTGCTGTACAGAATCATTTTATTTTTAAGCTTTTTAGTTTTATTTTTATTTTAAGACCCAATAGTTTATTTTTTCTTTTGTTTTCATTGCCTCAAAAGACATATCCAGAAAGAAATTGCTATGGCTAATGTCAAAAAGTTTACTGCCTGTGTTCTCCTCTAGCATTTTTATGGTTTCAGGTCTTACATTTAGGTTTTAATCCATTGTGAATTTATTTTTGTGTATGGTGCAGGAAAGTGGTCCAGTTTCATTTTAGTTTTTGCATGTTGCTGTCCAGTTTTCCCAACAGTATTTATTAAAGAGACTGTCTTTTCCCCATTGGATATTCTTCCCTGCTTATTGAAGATTAATTGATCTTATAGTCGTGGGTTCATTTGTGGGTTTTTTATTCTGTTCCATTCTATCATTTCCCTTTGATTCCTTCTTAGAGTTTTTATGTCTCTGCTTACATTACCCATCTGTCTTGTATGTTGTCTGCTTTTTCCATTAGAGTCCTTAGCATATTAATCATACTTGTTTTAAATTCCCAATATGATAATGTACATGTTCCTGCCAAATCTGAATCTGATTTTGAGGCTTGCTCAGTCTTTCCAAACTGTGTTTTTGTATTTTTTCATGCCTTGTACTTTGTTTGAAAGCTAGATATAATGTTCTAGATAAGTGGAACTGTAGTAAATAATCCTTTAGTGAGAAGTTTGTCTGGATAGGCTTAGGCTATCCAGTCCCACTAGGCTTAGGCTTAGGCTATGTTTACTGATGAGGGAGCATAGTGCAAGCTGAGAGCAACGTACAAGCTAGCACCCCCCCACACACAACCGGTGGAATATGTGTGATATTCTTTGAACACACCTGGCTACCCAATAACAAACAAAAGGGGTTTAAGTGCTTGTCATGGTGATGTGGGAAACTAAGGCAAATGAAACATTAAATTCCCTTACTGCCTACAACCCATTGAAAAGCCCTTGAAACAGGTAGAGTGACCGCCCTCTAGAGGCTCAGCTGTGTTGATGATGACACTTTGCTAGGGGCAAAAGGGATTTCTGAAGCCTCAAAATCAGTTTCAGATATAGCAGGAACTTGTACATTATCATATTGGGAATTTAAAACAAGTATGATTAATATGTTAAGGACTCTAATGGAAAAAGCAGACAACATGCAAGACAGATGGGTAATGTAAGCAGAGAGATACAAACTGTAAGAAAGAATCAAAGGAAAATGATAGAATTGAACAGAATAAAAAACCCACAAATGAACCCACGACTATAATGACCCACGATCACTATACTGACACCCCCCCACCAGGATCCTGTAAGTCTATTTTAACATATAAAAATTCCCTTGGAAACTTCCTTTATCTTAACTTCCCCAAGATATATGCTGGCAATTGTACTCCAGGCATATAGCCCCCCGATATGCATCTGAAGGGTCTCATGACTGAGGTTCACTAAGCGGTAATAAATGATGATTTGTCCTAACAACAGCTAGCGCCTCAAGGTCTCGGAAACCTTGCCTCCACAATTCCTTAAAGATTTACTCTATCTCTAACCCCTCCCAACCTGAAGGTATATAACCAGTTACCCATCACAACTCCAGGGCAGCTCTTTCTGCACATGGGTCCTGTCCCCGTGCTTTAATAAAATCACCTTTTTGCACCAAAGATGTCTTTAAGAATTCTTTCTTGTCCATCATCCCTGAACCCCACCATCACCCCCAAGCCCCATCATTTACTGATTGCTTTCCTATAGTTTTCAGAGGCTAAAATTTCCATAAACATTGGTTTTTCTCTCTCCTATTGTGTTTCGGTTTCCCTAGGGACTTTTCTTAAATAAAATATCAGACATACAGTTCTTTCAGTTGTATTCCCCTATAATTATACAAAAGCCTTGTTGATGTAGCAGTAAGATGTGGGGTGGGGTAAGCGTCCTATAATCCTCTGATATGGTCAGAGTTTAGTGAGCCTGTGGCCCTGGGCTTTGAACTTCTCAAGTGCTTCTCAGTTTTTCTGTGTTGAGATGGGAAGGCCAGAGGTGGCTGGGGTTCAGTGTTTTCCTTCCTTCACATGAAAGACTAGAAGGGACGGGAATTGGGTATTTCCTTGCCTGCATGTCAAATACTAAGGGGGTTGGAGTTGGGTATTTCCTTTCCCTCAGGTCAGTTAAGTTCCAGTAAAACCACAACAGACTCTGGAAAAATAGTTTCCCTTTAAGGCAGGATTTGTTAAGAATGGAGTGCTCTAGGGGTGTCTGGGTGGCTCAGTCAGTTGAGCGTCTGACTCTTGATTTCAGCTCAGGTCATGATCCCACGGTTCAGTTCACGAGTTTGAGCCCCACACTGGGCTCTGCACTGAGAGCATGGAACCTGTTTGGGATTATGTCTCCCTCTCTCTCTGCCCCTCCCCCACTCACTCGCTAT
Source organism: Prionailurus bengalensis (assembly GCF_016509475.1). Classification (NCBI taxonomy): domain Eukaryota; kingdom Metazoa; phylum Chordata; class Mammalia; order Carnivora; family Felidae; genus Prionailurus; species Prionailurus bengalensis. The sequence goes on along the minus strand of NC_057361.1, from coordinate 83,633,364 downwards.
TTCTCTCTCAAAAATAAATAAAAAATAAACTTAAAAAAGAAGAAAGCTCTGGATGTATTGCTTTCTTTTTTTTTTAAATGTCATGTTTATTTTTGAGAGAGAGAGAGAGAGAGAGAGAGAGAGAGAGAGAGAGAGAAACAGAGCACAAGCAGTGGAGGGGCAGAGAGAGATAGAGACACAAATCAGAAATAGGCTCCAAGCTATCAGCACAGAGTCCGATGAGTGGCTCAAACTCATGAACTGTGAGATCATGACTTGAGCCGAAGTAGAATGTTCAACTGCCTGAGCCACCCAGGCACCCCTGGATGTATTTCAAAATGACTACTTTTTCTCTTGCCATACCAGAAGCATGAAGGGATTTTTCTTTAATCTTCACTGTGAGAACTTGGTAGAGCTCCTGTAGGTAAAACTCATGAAAGTTTTGGAGCCCTTCCTGATATCAGGCACTCCTTGAGTTGTTAATTCTCAGACTTGCCCACACTGGGCTTCCAGCAATTTGTCAATTATAGTTTATGCTTTCCTTTGTCGGTACTGGTTTTAGCAGGGGTTTTGCTCCTGGGTACTACTCTGGGGAATTATGATCTTCTATATCTGTCTGTATGTTTCTCCAATCTTGGGGGGCAGTAATTTGTCTTGTGACCTCAATTGTCTGACTGATCTGAGAAGAGGTATTGATTTTCAGTTTGTTCTTCTCTTTTCTTGTGAGAACTGAACTGGAAATTTCCAAGCTCATTACATGCCAGACTGGAACTCAAAGTATATACACTTTGGCTTATGCTAATAATTGCCAAAGGGTGATATCTTAGGTGTATTTAGGGTTTTTAGAACAGATACAAATGCAGGCAGGATGTCATTATGGTACCTGAATGCTGAGCCAATGTATGCAGGTGAGGAGGTATTCCAGTAAGAACCAATTGTGCAAACATAGTTGTGATGTCAGTCAAGTGCTGCTAAGTCAGATCTCTGGTTTATCCACTAAGAAGATCCTTAAAATATTGTGGGGACATGATACAGGGTATCCCCACCTCCCAGAACCCCATATATTATATAAAGTGGACTAGTCCAAGCATGCTGTGTGATTGGTACATACTTCACTCAAAGCAAACTTGGAGTCTCTTTTCCAAAATAGCTCCTTAAATAAGTTATTCAGTGTTCTGGGTCTCTCCCATGTATACAGGAGTTATACATGCTGTTAAACTTCTGTTTGTTTTTCTCCTATTAATCTGTCTTATAAAAGAAACAAAATGGGTCTTGAAACAAAGCAAGTCATAGTCCGAGAAGGTAATTGACTGGATACTTTTGCAAGTCCTATGGTCTTAACCCAAGTGGACTCTACTGAAGTTCAGAGAGGAGATGTATACTTTTCAAGGCTCTGCAGCTTGGGAAGAGGCATTACAAGGATTGTGATACTGATTTTTTCTTACTCTCTTCTACCACACTACTTTCTCTGAAGACAGTTACTTTCCAGGTCTCAAAGTCGGATTTGTGTCAACTTATTTGATGTGAAAATTGTGGTAGAATCTTGAAGTTTAATAGGACAGGTACACTAGGTAGACAGTTGTATGGATAATTTTGGGGCTGAACACAGAGGTGTGAAAATGGAGTATTTATGTAGGTTGCCAGTGCCTGCAACATAGAGGTTGCTTATAAATAAGTAGTGGTAGGCTAAATGAATGCAATGTTGATTTTGGAGTGATGAGCCTCTTTCCAACCCTTTCCTAAGTATTTGAGATGGAGGCTTATTTCATATTTCCTGGTTTAGAAGCTGCTTTGTAAAAATTATTTAATTTTTTGTTGCTTTGACAATGTAAAATATCAACTCTGGGTGATAATGGGTGTGTCAGTACAGTTTCTTTGATTGTAACAAATGTAGCACTCTGAGGCATGATGTTGATAGTGGGGGGAGATTGTGGGAGTACAGGAACAAAGGGTATATGGGAACTCTCTGTACTTTCTGTTCAAGTTTTCCTTGAACCTAAAACTGTTCTAAAAAATAGTCTATTTAAACAAGCAAAAATGTTTATTGCTTTCATTTTCTCTCCTTGCTATTGAAGCATTATGCTGGATAAAATTTAGAAAGTAGAGGTCTTTCACCATCTGGTGACAAGCACTAGAACTGCAACTTGTACCTCAGTTAACAGATTAGGAGGGGATGAGGGAGGATCAGGGGTTCCTTAAATCTACCAAATGTACCTATATAGATGTGAAATGTGGCACAAGACCCTGTACTGTCACTTCTGTCTGTAAGCCTCATGACAGACAGACCCTGTCTGATTAGCAATGTTTGGAATGATGCTATACACAGTTTCTAATCTGCCTTTTCCCACTCCAATTCACAATTAGTTGTAGATGTATTTTTAAATAAGTAAATCTTTCTCTACAACAATTCTGCAAATAAATTTAAGAGCAAATTCTCACCTCTCATTTAAAAAATATTATTTTTTTCTTATAATTACATAAGTAGTAAATCCTAGTTGTAAGGCAAATTCAAGCAGCATAAAAAATTTAACTTCTATATTTCCCCACAGCTCTGGTGATATTCATTTCTGTAGTTTTGTGTATGTTTTGGCCAAATATATTTAGGTGAATGTAATTATATGTATAATAATTCTTATATAAATATCAACATGTCATCAATTATTAATAAAATATCAATTTATTAAAAGCAAGATCTTTTGTAGGAGAGCATCCTGCACACCCAGCCCTTTGAAAATACTGAATTGAATGTTTTCTCATTGTCCTGTCAATACAGAAGAGTCAGAAAAACTAAAGGCTGAGTGTACTTCAACTTCATCTGAACTGTTAGGCCTTCAACCTCTTAATTTCTAAGTCATCCCTTTTCATCATTAATATGAACTTGTTTCTGTCTTTTCTTCCAATAAACAAAGATATTAAAAAACTCTTCCCTACGAGTCAATTCCCTTAAGATCCACTCTCTCCTCTTCTCATTTTCACAAACAACAAACTTTTCAAAGGGGGGGATGTATTCACTGTCTCCACTTTCCAATCTCCCTATCATTCTTCAAACCACCCCTGTTTATTGCCTCTCCATTATGCTGAATCTGCTCTCAAGGTTAGCAATGGTCAGCCTTTATCTATAGTTTAAGCCCATATTAATTTTTATTGTTTTTGATGAAAACAATAAATACTCCTTATTTTGTTGTTGTCGTTGTTGTTGAAAAAATGCACACTTGCAGGAAAATAATTGGTATAAAACAAAGAATCCAAACTCCTCCCTGGACCATATGAGAATAAGTTGCCAACGTTATACCCCATAGCTCCCAAATACTTTAGTGTGTATGTCTTACAGATAAGAACATTCTCCTATATTAGCCACAAGTCAACCATCAAAATCAGGAAATTATCATTAATAACACTTACCACAAGCTAATCTTAAGACCTTGTTTAAATTTTGCCAAATGTTCTAATAATGTTCTTCATAGCAAAAGGATCCAGGATAGAATCCTGTACTGTATACAATTGTCATGTCTCTTTGGTTTCCCATAGTCTAAAAAAATCTCCAGTTTTGCCTTGACTTTAATGACCTTGACATTTTTTAAGATTGTGGGCCAGTTATTTTGTAGCCCACATCTTGATTTGAGTATGTCTGATGTTTGGTAATGATTATATGTAGAGATATTATAGAAGTGATGCTGTGTTTTTCACATTGTACCCTAGAAGACAGTGTGTAATTTGGATTTTTTAGTTATATATTGTACTTTGATTACTTTATTAGAGTATTGTCTCCCAGGTTTTCTCACTGTAAAGATACACTCTCTGCAATCAATAAGTATTTGATGATGCACAAAGGTACTGTTCTTAATCATTTGAAATTAATTATTTAAATATATTTATTAAATGTATTTATATCATGGACTCATGTTTTCCTGTGTAATTGAATTGGTTATATATAATATATCCTATCATATTTGTTTTGTGCTCAAAATTGTTCCTCTTTGGGCTGCTTTTTGTGTCCTTTGGATAAACTCTCAATCTTTGAGAAGATATGCTCTCAATTTTCCTTATTATCTGGCACATTATATGCCAGAAACAATTTGTATTTTCCCTGCCCCAAACCTGGAATGAATTTTTTTAATTAAGAAATTAAAATTAATTTCATCAAGAACCCTGGTTCATTATAGTGAGCATAAATATTTAAAAACCAAAATATAGTCACTAGGTGGGCCCAACTGCTATTTGAGTGTTGCTGTTTCCAGGTCCTCTTAGTGGACAGAGCTAGGGAAGACACATACACACACAATTTTCCATTGGATTTTCTTTCCTTCTTTCTCAAAGATTAGTTGGCCATACACTTGTGGGTCCAATTCTGTGTTCTCTATTCTATTCCATTGGTTTATGTGTCTGTTTTTGTGCCAGTACCATACTGTCTTGATGATTTCAGCTTTGTAGTAGAGGCTAAAGTCTGGGATTGTGATACCTCCTGCTTTGGTTTTCTTCTTCAATATTACGTTGGTTATTTAGGGCCTTTTGTGGTTCCATACAAATTTTAAGATTGTTGTTGTAGCTCTGAGAAGAATGCCAATGCAGTTTTGAATGGGATTGCATTGAATGTGTAGATTGCTTTGTCTAGTATTGACATTTTGACAATATTTATTCTTCCAATCCATGAGAATGAAATGTTTTCCATTTCTTTGTGTCTTCTTCAATTTCCTTCATAAGCTTTCTATAACTTACAGCATACAGATATTTTACATCTTTGGTTAGGTTTATTCCTAGGAATTTTATAGTTCTCGGTGCAATTGGAAATAGGATCAGTTTCTTTATTTCTCTTTCTGTTGCTTCATTATTGGTGTATAAAAATGCAACTGATTTCTGTACACTGATTTTGTACCCTGTGACTTTGCTGAATTCATTTATCAGTTCTAGCACTCTTCTGGTGAAGTCTTTCGGGTTTTCTATGTAAAATATCATGTCGTCTGCAAAAGTTAAAGGTTTTTTTTTTTTTTTTTTGTTGCTACTTTTGATATCTTTTAGTTCATTTTGTTGTCTGATTGCTGATACTAGGACTTCCAACACTGTGTTAAACAGCAACGGTGAGAGTGGACATGTCGTGCTCCTGATCTCAGCTCTAAGTTTTTCCCCATTGAGGATGGTATTACCTGTGGGTTTTTCATATATGGTTTTTATGATGTTTATATATGTTCTTTCTATCCCCACTTTCTTGAGGGTTCTATTAAGAAAGGATGTTATATTCTGTCAAATGCCTTTTTACGTATCTATTGGCAGGATCATATGGTTCTTATCTTTTCTTTATTGATGTGGTGTATCACATTGATTGATTTGCAAATATTAAACTAGCTCTGCAGCCCAGGAATGAATCCCACTTGATCATGTTGAATACTTATTTTTATATGCTGTTGAATTTGATTTGATAGTATCTTCTTGAGAATTTTTGCATCCATTTTCATTGGGGATATTGGCCTGTAATTCTCCTTTTCAGTGGGGTCTCTGTCTGGTTGGGGAATAAAGGTAATGCTGGCTTCATAGAATGAGTCTGGAAGATTTTCTTCCATTTCTATTTTTTTTTGGAATAGCTAGAGAAGGATAGGTATTAACGCTGCTTTAAATGTCTGGTAGAATTATTGAGGGAAGCCATCTGGTACAGAACTTTTATTTGTTGGTAGATTTTTGATAACTGATTCAATTTCCTCACTAGTTACAGATCTGTTCAAGTTTTCTATTTCTTCCCGTTTGAATTTGGATAGTGTTTGGGTGTCTAGGAATTTGTCCATTTCTTCCAGGTTGTCCAGTTTGTTGGCATATAATTTTTCATAGTATTCTTTGATAATTGCTTGTATTTCTAAGGGATTAGTCATGATAAATCCATTTTCATTCGTCATTTTATCTATTTGGGTCTTCTTTATTTTCTTTTTGAGAAGTCTGGCTAGGGGTTTATAAATTTTCTTTATTTTTTCAAAAAACCATATCGTCATTTCATTTTTCCATTCTACTGTTTTTTTTATTCTATATTCATTTCTGCTCTGATCTTTATTATTTCTCTTCTTCTGCTGGGTTTGGGGTGTCTTTGCTGTTCTGCTTCTATTTCCTTTAGGTGTGCTGTTAGATTTTGTATTGGTTATTTTTCTTGTTTCTTGAGATAGGCCTGGATTGCAATGTATTTTCCTCTTAGGACTGCCTTTGCTGCATCCCAAAGGGTTTGGATTGTTGTGTTTTCATTCTCATTTGTTTCCATATATTTTTTAAATTTCTTTTTTAATTGCCTGGTTGACCCATTCATTCTTTAGTAGGATGTTCTTTAACCTCCATGCATTTGGAGGTTTTCCACACTTTTTCCTGTGGTTGATTTCAAATTTCATAGCATTGTGATCTGCAAGTGTGCATGGTATGATCTCAATTCTTTTATATTTATTGAGGGCTGTTTTGTGTCCCAGTGTGTGATCTATCTTGGAGAATGTTCCATGTACACTCGAGAAGAATGCATATTCTGCTGCTTTAAGAAAAAAAGTTCTGAATATATCTGCCAAGTCCATCTGGTCCAGTGTATCATTTGGGGCCATTATTTCTTTATTGATTTTCTGTCAAGATGATCTGTCCAATGTTGTAAGTGTAGTATTAAAGTCCCCTGAAATTACCACATTCTTACCAATAAGGTTGCATATGTTTGTGATTAATTGTTTTATATATTTGGGTGCTCCCAAATTCTGTGCATAGACATTTATAATTGTTAGCTTTTCTTGATGAATAGACCCAGTAATATATAACACCCTTCTTCATGTCCTGTTACAGCCTTTAATTTAAAATCTAGTTTGCTTGATATAAGTATGGCTAGTCCAGCTTTTTTTTTTTTACTTCTAGTAGCATGTCTCCATCCTCTCACCTTCAATCTGAAGGTGTCCTCAGGTCTAAAATGGGTCTCTTATAGACAAAAAAAAGATGGATCTTGTTTTTTATCCATTATGATACCCTATGTCTTTTGGTTGGAGCATTTAGTCCATTTACATTCAGTGTTATTATTGAAAGATATGGATTCAGTGTCAATGTGTTACCAGTAGTTTTCATGCTTTTAGTGATGTCTCTGGTCCTTTGTAGTCTTTGCAACATTCCACTCACAGAGTCCCCCTTAGTATCTCTTGTAGAGATGATTTAGTGGTGATGAACTCCTTCAGTTTTTGCTTATTTGGGAAAACCTTTATCTCTCCTATTTTGATTGACAGGCTTGCTGGATAAAGGATTCTTGGATGCAAATTTTTCCTATTCAGCACATTGAATATTTCCTTCCACTCCCTTCTGGACTGCCAAGTTTCATTAGATAGGTCTGCTACTAGCCTTATGTGTCTACCTTTGTATGTTAAGGCTTGTTTATCCCTAGCTGTTTTCAGAAATCTCTCTTTATCTTTGTATTTAGCCAGTTTCACTATATATCAGGCAGAAGATCAATTCCTGTTATGTCTGAAGGATGTTCTCTGAGCCTCCTGGATTTCAACATCTGTTCCTTCCCCATATTGGGGAAATTCTCAGCTATGAGTTGTTCAAGTACACCTTCTGCCCATTTCTCTCTCGTTTCTTCTTCTGGAAGATCTATGATACAGATATTATTGTTTCATTGAATCATTTAGTTCTCTCATTCTCCCCTTGTGGTCTAGAATTTTTTAATCTCTTTTTTCTCAGCTTCATCTTTTTCCTTGTTTTTATCTTCTATTTAACTTATTCTCTCTTCTGCTTCTTCAATACTCGCTGTCACCACATCTAGTTTATTTTGCACCTCATTTACAGCAGTTTTAAATTTGTAATGACTGTTTTTTAATTCCTTGATCTTTGCAGCAATAGATTCTCTGCTGTCTTCTTCAAGCCCAGCTATAATCTTATGACTATTATTCCAGATTCTTGATCAGATATATTGTTTATATCTGTTTTGAGCAATTATCTAGCTGTCATTTCTTCCTGAAATTTCCTTTGAGGAGAATTCTTCTGTTTTGTCATTTTGGCTCATTTTCTGTCCCTTATATGTTTCAAAAGCTTTTATGTGTCCTGCACCTGTAAGCACTACGATATTAAAGATGGGTCATACACTGTCCAGGGCCTCGCCTTTCAGGAGGTTTTTTTTTTGGAGTGTGTTACTTGCTCTCCCTTGTTGTGACTCTGGTTGCTTTATCTCCCTACTTGTAGTGATGTTTGGATGCTCCATCAAGTGTGCTTTGATTTGTTCATTGAAGCAGCCCTGGAAAAAAATTAGAAAAAAAAGAAAGAAAAAAAATGGGGCCGGGGGTGGTGGTGGAAGAGGCCTTATCCCATACAAAGGGAGAAATGACAGGGGCAGGGAAAAAGAAAAGAAAAGAAAATTGATGAGGCAGAGAAACTATACCGCTTAATCCAGAGAGAGAGAGAGGAAAATAAAGATGGAGATATAGAACAGGTATAAAGAGAATAGATTAAATATGTCTGCTTAAACAAACCAACAACCAAAATAACCAGACTAGAGGAGGGAAGAAATAAGGAAAAAGGAAGAAAAAAAATATATATGCAATAAGAATTGTCTAAGAATTAAATCAGAAAATTCCAAACTTCTGGGTGGCTTGGAACAGGTGGCAGTGCCGGTCTGGAGGAGGGGATGTCTGGTTGGTCAATGTCAATCTCGCTCCAGTAGGTACCCAGTTACCAGGCGGGGAGGAGCGTGGTTTGGTGTAGGTGGTACTGCCTATACTGTGGGCCTGCTGTCCATTACTTGAAATCCCACCTTGTTGGTGATGGGGAGAGAAATAGGGACAAGCTTGTCTCTCCTCCCTGGACCAGGTGTCCCAAATATTCTGTTCAGGCATTCTTCATGGTGCTGTGCAGGTGTGAGTGGCCCATTGTTTGTTTGTTTGTTTGTTTGTTTGTTTTTCCACTCCACAGTCTCCTGTTCCTCCTTGGGGCTCCTCTGAGATTCAAACCTAGATATCCTAAAGGATCCTGCTCCACACGCTCTGGTTGCAAGGCAATACCACTCCTCCCACTGAAGGGCCTCCTCACAGTGCCACTGGCATGAACAAGGTGGTTTGTCCTGCTCCTCTGACTCCTGTACCTCCATGGTGCTTGGCTGGGATTTAAACCCTGATGTCATAAAGGGTCCTGCTCTGTGTGCCCTTGTTCAGGGGAAGTGCCACTCCATCCTGCTGATAAATGGCTAATGGCTGGCGGGTGCAGGCAGAGTCTTTTGTCCTTTGAATGGCTAAATACCTTCTTCCCACAGCATTAGAGGGAGGGGATTGCTTTCTTCTACTGTGGACTCTGCTTCTGAACTGGTTACTGAGGCCAGACTGGCTCCCCTCCTCCCCAGGTGTGCAAACAAGGCAGCCAGCCCCAGTCCTGAGAAAGCCCCACAGTTAGAGATTGGATCTTTCCCTGTTTTTTCCCAATCCCGGTCCATGGTTTTTCTCTTGTCCAAATACAGTCCTACACTTCCACAGCCTCTCTTTCTCTTCCTTTTGTCTCTCTGCAGAAGTGGACCCCTCCCCTCCATGCCTAAGTCACTCATTTTATCTCTCCCAGTTTGCAACCATGCACCTACAGCCTGCCAGGTTGTCTCTGTGGGCCCCTGGAGATGTCTCTGTCACTCAGTAGCCCAGACTCTTGGAATTCAAAGTCCTGGCCTCTAGACTGCTGTCTGAGTGATGAGGGAAGTTCAGGTATTCCTACTTCTCCACCATGTTGGATCTCTTTTGCCTGACTGATCATCTTCTTATTCATCCACTCAACCTATATTGATTGAAACTCACAATGAAGGATTACAGGGAAGATGAAAGAAGTTAGTCAAAGTAAAAAGAGGACAGGGTGTGAGAGACTGTTCTGGACAGAAGGAAACACACTTTGCAAAGCCTCTGAGAGAAGCGTGACACACACATGGAGCAGAAGGAAGGGAAATATGGCCAGGACTCAGAACCCAAGACAGAGAGAACATGACCTAGCAACCTTAATCTTAGGTATTAACCCTGCAGAAATGCAAAATTATGTTCACAATGAAACCTGCACACAAATGTTCATAGTGCCTTCATTTATAATTGTCAAAGCTTGAAACAACCTAAATATCCTTCAAATAGAAAATGGATAAACAACTGCAGTTCTTCTACACTATGGAATACTATTTAGGAATATTAATGAACAAACTATTTATATAGAAAATAGCATGGATGAAACTGCAATACATTATACTAAGTGAAAAAAGCCAGATTTAAAAATGCTTCACTATGTATGATTTAATTAGTGTGACATTCTGGCAAAAAAAAAAAAATATATATATATATATATATATATGAGCAATAAACAGATAAGGGTTGCTAGTAGCTGGGGTGGGGATAATGGGTGACAATGAAGGGGAAAGGAGAATTTTTCAGAAAGATGGAACTTCTCTATCTTAATTGTGGCGGTAGTTACCCAATTGTTTGGATTTGTAAGACTTTCAAAATAGTACACTGAAAGGAATAAATTTAACTTTATCTAAATTACAGTTTAATGAAAATAATTTTAAAAGTTTATATTTTGTTAACTGAAAAGCAGATCATGTTATACTGGGATTCCAATATGGTGGCTAGAAACCAAATAAATAAATCAGTCAATGAGTAGACAAATGTATCTATGCATCTATGTGCATTTCCATATGCATAGAAAAAATTTGCCAAGTAATAACAGTGATGATATTTGGGAAATGGGGTGTGAGAACATTTAGTAGAGAAGACTTCTTATTTTAATTCCAAAAAAATAACATAGTGTTATGTTAGTTACAGGTATACAATATAGTGATTCAACAATTCCATAAATCACCTGGTGCTCATCACTGCAAGTATACTCCTTAATCCTCATCTCTTATTTCACCCATCCTCCCAACCCACTTCCCTTCTCATAACCATCAGTTTGTTCTCTATAGTTAAAAGTCCGTTTCTTGAATTCTCTCTCTCTCTCTCCACATTCGTTTTGTTTCTTAAATTCCACATATGAGTAAAGTCATGTGGTATTTGTCTTTCTCTACCTGACTTATTGCCCTTAGCATTATGCTGCCTAGTTCCATCCATGTCGTTGCAAATGGTAAGACTCCATTCTTTTTCATGGTTGAATAATATTCCACTGAATATGTATGCCACATATTCTTTATCCATTCCTTTCTAAATGGACCCATGGGCTGCTTTCATATCTTGGTTATTGTAAATAATGTTGCAATAAACATAGGGTGCATGTATCTCTTTGAATTAGTGTTTTTGTATTTTTTGGGTAAATATCCACTAGTGTGTTTACCGAATCATAAAATAGTTCTATTGTCAACTTTTTGAGGAAACTCCATAGTGTTTTCCACAGTGGTGGCACCAGTTTGCATTCCCACCAACAGTTCACAAAGGTTCTTTTTCCTCTACATTCTCAATGACACTTGTTTCTTGTGTTTTGTATTTTAGCCATTCGATAGTTATGAGATGATATCTCACTGTTGTTTTGACTTGTGTTTCCCTGATGATGAGTGATGTTGAGTACCTTTTCATGTGTTTGTTGGCCATCTATATATCTTTGAAATGTCTGCTCATGTCTTCTGCTCATTATTTAATTAGATTATTTGTTTTTTGAGTGTTGAGTTGTATAAATTCTTTATTTTGGATACTAATCATTTATCAGATATGCCATTTGTAGATATCTTCTCCCATTCTGTAGGTTTGGTTGCCTTTTAGTTTTGTTGATTTTTTTCTTTGCTGTACAGAAGCTTTTTATTTTGATGAAGCTCTAATAGTTTACTTTTGCTTTAGTGTCCCTTTCCTCAGTAGACAGATCTAGAAAAATGCTGCTATGGCTGATGTTAGAGACATTACTGCCTGTGCTCTCTTCTAAGATTATTATTATTTCAGTCTCACATTTAGGTTTTTAATCCATTTTGAGTTTATTTTTGTGTGTGATGTACGAAAATTGTCCAGTTTCCTTCTTTTGCATGTAGGCAACAAGTTTTCTGAACATTATGTTTTGGAAGAGACTGTCTTTTTCCCATCGGATATTCATTCATTCATCCATTGTTTGAGATTAATTGACTATATAACTGTGGGTTTATTTCTGTTTTTTTTTTCTGTTCCATTGATCCATGTGTCCATTTTTATGCCAGTACCATACTGTTTTGATTACTACAGCTTTGTAATATAACTTGAAGTCTGGAATTGTGATATTTACAAGTTTTTTTTTTCAAGATTGCTTCAGTTATTCAGGGTCTCTATTGCTCCATACAAAACTTAAGATTGTTTGTTCTTGTTCTGTGAAAAATGTTGTTGGTATTCTGATAGCGATTATGCTAAATGTGTAGATTGTTTTGGGTACTATAGACATTTTAACTTGTATTTGTTCTTCCAATCCATGAGCATAGGGTGTCTTTACATTTTCTGTGTCATCTTGAATTTCTTTCATCAGTGTTTTACACTTTTCATAGTTCAAGTCTTTCACCTGTTTGGTTAGGTTTATTCCTAGGTGTTTTATTATGTTTGGTGTTATTGTACATGAGATTGTTGTCTTAATTTCTTTTTCTAATGATTCTTTATTAGTGTATAGAAATTCAACAGATTTCTGCACATTGATTTTTTTATCTTATGACTTTACTGAATTCATTTCAGAGTCCTAGTAGTTTTTTGTAGAGTCTTTTGGGTGTTTTATATATAGTATCATGCCATCTGAAAAATAGTGAACACTTTATTCTTTTTTACCAATTTGGATAACTTTCATTTGTTTTTGTATGTTTGATGGCTGTGGCTAAGAGTTCTAGTACTATGTTGAATAAAAGTAGTGAGGGTGGATATCCTTGTCTTGTTCCTGCTCTTAGAGAAAAAGCTCTTGGTTTCTCTCCATTGCATATGATGTTCACTGTGGGTTTTTCATATATGGCCTTTATTATGTTGATGTATGTTCTTTCCAAACCTATTTTGTTGAGGGTATTTATCATGAATAGATGTTGTATTTTGCCCAATGCTTTTTTCTGAATCTATTGAATTGATCATATAGTTTTTTTCTTTTCTCTTATTGCTGTGCTGTATCAGGTTGATTGATTTGCAAATATTGATCCACACTTGCATATTGGGAATAAATTCCACTTGATCATGGTGAATGTTTTTTTAAATGTATTCTTGGATTCAGTTTGCTAGTGTTTTGTTGAGGATTTTTGCATCTATTTTCATCAGAGATATTTGTATGTAGTTCTCTTTTATTGTGGTGTCTTAATCTGGTTTCAGTATCAGGGTGATACTGGCCTCATAGAATGAATTTGGAAATTTCTCTTCCTCTTTTATTTTTTTGGAATACTTCGAGAAGAATAGGTGTAAACTCTTCTTTATATGTTTAGTAGAATTCACCAGGGAAGCTGTCTGGTCCTGAATTTTGTTGGGAATTCTTTTTTAATTTTTTTAATATTTATTTATTTTTGTGAGAGAGAGACAGAGCGTGAGTGGGGGAGGGGAAGAGAGAGAGGGAGACATAGAATCCGAAGCAGGCTCCAGGCTCTGAGCTGTCAGCACAGAGCCCAGTGTGGGTCTTGAATCCACAAACTGTGAGATCATGACCTGAGCCGAAGTCAGACACTCAACTGACTGAGCCACCCAGGCCGCCCCTGAAAATTACATTTCTTTCTGCCTCCTTCTGCCCCTTCATGGTGTTGCTTCACACTTGGTCTTCCTTCCCAAATCCAGGCCCTGAGTAAAAAGAAGAAATTATTAGGAGGGCAATCCATATAATCAATACTTTACTGCCATCTTTATGTCCTGAAGATAAACTTCTAACAGGGAAATTGTTGTTGCAAAGGATGTGCACCTATGTAGCCCTTTAAAAAGTCCTGCCATACTGACACACAGAAAGATAGTTCTATTTGGCTCCCTCAAAGTAGAGTCATGTGAGAAAGGCCGCAGAGCAGTGAAGAAAGCAGTAATGCTAAAGTCGTGTCACACCGGACAGGCTCTGGACTGTCATGGACCTACTCTCAAGCCACTATCATGGTCAGAAGATGTGGAAGTAATAAATCACACCTTGCACACAAGAGCAACCTGAGGTGGCATGTGTGTGTAGGGAAGGTCATTGCTTGAAGAAACACAGGACATAAAATCAGCAGGTCTGAGATACAGTGGCAGTTTTATTAGATTCATTTTTATATAAAACCCAAGCATGAAGACCTTTTTAATTAAGAGGCTGGTGTCCACTGTGGTACAACAGGAGACCAGGCCAACATCATGCTGTAAACAACTTTACTGAGATATAATTTAGACAATAGAGGTCATACATTTTAAGGGTACAATTTAATGACTTTAGTAAATGTATGGAGTTATGCAGTCATCAGCTTAAGTGAGCATCTGTTTCTAAGGATTTGTCTATTTTTGGTATTTTATATTAATGGAATTACAAAAAATGTGGTCTTTTGCATATTTGGCTACTTCACATGTTTTTATGGTTCATACATATTGTATCATGTGCCAGTAGTTCATTGCTTTTTATGAATGAATAATCTACTGTGAATATACTACATTTTGTTTTATCTATTCATCTACTGATAGTCATTTAGGTTACTTTTACTTTTTGGTTATTATGAATAATGATGATATGTGCATTTGTTTACAAGTTTTTATGTTGACATGTGTTTTCATTTCTCTTGGGTATATACTTTGGATTGGAATTTATTGGTCATATGGTAATTATGTTTAACTCTGAGGGACTGCCATACTATTTTCATGACCCTGACGGTCTTGGTGGGTACAGGCTTGCTTTGTTGCTTTTCTCATGATTACACTAGGATTAAGGGTTTTCTGAAAGAATACCACAGAGTTGCAGGGCATTTCTCGTCACAACCTACCTGGGAGGACATAATACCCACATGATGTCTCTGGAGATGTTCACATTCATTGCTAGTTTAAGGTGATGTTTGCTGAATTTCTCTATTGTACAGTAACTATTTTCCATTAGGGAAATTATTTCCATTTCCCTACTCTATTCTTTAGAAGTGAGGTATTAAGTTTTCCCTGCCCTATATATATGCATAGGGAATTAAGGAGGAAGGTGAGGAGGGAAGGAGAGAAGGGTGGAGAGAAAGAGAGAGAAAGAGAGAGATTGAGATTGGTTGATTATGAGGAATTAGCTCATGCCATAATGGACAATAAGAAGTCCCATGATCTGGTGACTCTTTGCTTGTGACCCAGCAAAGCTGATTATGTAGTTACAGTCCAAATCCAAAAGCCTGAGAATCCAAGCACAGATGGTGTAAATCCAAGTCTGATGGCAAGAGAAAACCAATGTCCAGTTCAGTGATTAAGGCAGAGAGAACAAATCCTCCCTTCCTCCACGTTTTTGTTCTATTTAGGCCCTCAATGGATTGGATCATGCCCACCCACATTGGGAAAGGTGATCTGGTTTAATTAATTTACCAATTTCAATGCTAATTGCATCCAGAAACACCCTCACAGAATACCCAGAAATAATGTTTAACCAGATATCTGAGCATCCCAGGACCCAGTAAAGTTGGCACATAAAATAAAACATACACCTCATGGAGGGAGCATATCCACATATACTATTTGAAATTGTTAAATGAAGATAACTTGACACCTTTCAACCATCTTTTTATTAATTCAAGCATTTACTTAATTAGCATGGATATGTGTATATTTATTATATAGGCTGGGTTACTGAATGGACACATCCCCCGAAACGTCCAGCACTATGATTTATGTTGTGCAGTATAAGTATTTTGGCTTAAGATCCCAGAACATGCAAAGGAGTTCCCTATCACCACCATTATTTTTCAGCACTTTCTTAGTCCATTCAGGCTGCTAGAACAAAAATAGCAGCCTGGGTGGCTTATAATGATAGGAATTTATTCTCATAGTTCTGGAGGCTAGAAGTTCAAGTCCATGATGACATCATGATTGGGTTATAGTGAAGACCCTCTTCTGGGTTGCAGACTGCCAACTTATGCTGTATCCTCACATGATAGAAGGGACAAGCAAGCTTTCTGGAGCCTTTTTAATAAGGGAAGTAATCCCATTCATGAAGGCTCTGCCCTTGTGACCTGATCACCTTGTAAAGACTCCACTTCCTAATACCATCAGTTGGGGGTTATGGTATATGTATTTTGGGGGGACACAGTCGTTCAGATCATACTAAGCACTATTACATTGTCTAATTATGGTATATTAAAGAATGTTTTTAGATGGTGCATTTAGCCGTGATATAATATAAAAACAACATTATAAATTCACTTGATTTCATTGCATACTTGGAAATCCCTTGAAAAAAGGGAAAAAAAGACAAAGTTTATTGAAAGGATCATGGAAATTTATTGCTACCATTCAGTAAACCTATTAGCAAAATTCCTTATGATGGAGCCAAAGTATGTGAGGTAGAGAAAAATATTTCCTTTATTTGAAAGCCCATTGTCTTGGGCACAACCTTCCCCATTCTCTGACTCTGACTCTATGGAAAGTATTTTAAACTCTAGATATTAGGTAACTTATAGCATTGTAATATAATATTTGTTTATACACAAGCAAATGAATTCTGTCTTAGAAAGGAAATCTTTGTCTTCATTTGAATCTTCATTTCAACACTCATGATGTACAAATGTGACAAAGGTGGTTGCTGACCTTGTTAAGATTAATTTCAGTAGAAACATGGAGGGACACAGCCCTATTGGTTGAAGGATAAAAGGTGAGGCAAAGTTTTGAGATGGTGTGTATTGTCAATGGGACAGACGCAGTGCTGTACTAGACAAAACCAGGTAGAGATGGATCCAATGAGGACAACCAGTCCAGTTACAAAGGCCCTCCATAGTTTTGTTCATCTGAGCTGAGTGCATGGTGAGCAAACTTGGGCACTACTGTGCTAGTAAGTAATGGGACCAGAGCTCAAACTCAGATCTCCTTTACTCCAATGCACTTACCCCTAGCCACTACGATTTGGTGCTTTCCTTTGTAAGTGAGGTCAGCATAAGGGAAGGGACTTTACACATCCAGAGGAAGGGGCTTCTTGTGTGTGTGTAAGGAAGTGGGAAGAAAGGCAGATTCTAGATTACCATAGCAAGTTAAGGCTGAGGCTCTGGTTGGGCTAAGTGAAGTGTGGCTGTCTGTGCTCATACAGGGCACTATCTCACACACTTGGAATTTGTACAGGGAAACATTTGTCATAAACCAAGATTTCAACCCTTTTCTACTCAAGCTTAGTTTAGTGCTCAGTCCATTACAGAATGAGTGCATCATAGTTTTGTCGGTAGAAAGTTAATTTCCTTTCCACTGTGGATATTCATCTCTGCACTATCGCTAGCTCCTGAAAATGGAGTGGCCCGCTGATAGGACAAGAACTGCTTTGTATCCAGCCACATTTGCTTTGAGAAAGTAATAGGTGGTACTTAAACTGGGTCTTGGTAGATCAATAATTTAGGCACGTTAAAGTTTTCTTTCAAGATTCCTTATGAATATGTCTGAAAGTCACTTAAGTTTTGGTTTAAATTTATATAGTCTGGCTTAAATTTAAATTTAAATTTTGGCTTAAATTTATATATATAGCATTGCCTATAAGCAAACATGTCATTATATAGACTTCAATTGTAATTTGCTTTAAGAGGAAGCTCTTTAACTTGAGAAACAAGGGATTATGTTCTTTGAATGTTTCTGTTCAGGTTTTGCCTATCATACT
Source organism: Prionailurus bengalensis (assembly GCF_016509475.1). Taxonomy (NCBI): domain Eukaryota; kingdom Metazoa; phylum Chordata; class Mammalia; order Carnivora; family Felidae; genus Prionailurus; species Prionailurus bengalensis. The sequence goes on along the minus strand of NC_057361.1, from coordinate 83,615,724 downwards.
CTTGCAATGGTTAATTCATTTTCCAAGATGAATTCAAAGATAGCTTTCTTTCTTTGTTAGAAACATCTGTGTGATACGCTTTAAAAGAGGAGAAATGAAGACAAGAGAGTTGGTCCAAATAGTCACAGTAAATTGAAATTCGATTTTAAACAATGTTCAAATGTCAGGAAGGGAACGCCAAGAGTTAACTGTTCATCAGTAGGCTGTGGAGTTGCTGGTTATTTATGTTTTTCCCTCCATACTTGAATGTATTTTCCACACTGTCTAAACTGAGTGGGAATAGCTATGACAGTCAGAAACAAAGCCCATAATGATATACTCAATGGGAAGAGTAAGAGAAAGACATGGGTTCTAGTCTGGGCTCTGCCAATGGCAAATGGCAGGATGGGGCACTAAGCTCCCCAAGCCTCAGGCCCCCCATCCAGGGGCTGAGCAGAGGACCCTCCCTCACAGGGTCCTTGTGAGCAATTGATGAAATCACAAAAGCAGCATAGGTCACAGAGGTGTTTTGGTCTCAGCCATGCCTGGGAGGTGAGGCTCAGCTTCTGCATCTGTAAAGTGGGGGAAACACCATGTGGACCCCTGCAGTTATGTCAAGAGATTCAACGCTATTATGTAGATTAAAAGATAAGTCAGTGTCATATTATGCACCGTTAATAAGAATGTAGAGAATGATTGTATGTAATGATAATGTAATAGAGAATTTTGCTGGCTTCTTTAATTTTTCCTCTTTTCCAAATTCATTTATACACTTTGGAAATATATTTTCAACAGTATTCCACAAAGTAAATCGTTTAAAACTTGCAACTCTACCTCTAGAATATTCACGTGGTCTTTGCCATGGAAAACCGTGTGTGGTAAAAAGAAGAGTCACATCAGAGCTCTCATTGGGTCTTTTAGAGGAGGAAGCATCAATCCGCAGCCTCCACAGGTTCTCTACAGTACGTGCCCCAGTTGTTCTCTACGGAACAGCTCTGCAGTTCCATTACTCAAATGGCCCGTGTCCTGGGCATCCTTCTCAAAAGTGGAAGAGGTGAATCCTGGGGCAAAGCTCCAAATAAGCCATTTGAAAGCTCTAGGGTTCTCAGCGCATTGTGTGAAGCCACAGCCCATGAGAAATTTTGAACTCACTCCCATTGGATCCCTTGCAAATGAAAAAAGTGTATCTGGCAATGGTGAGCTAGTGGAGTTACCAGATGACTAAGGATAATCAAACCACTAGGCTGAGGACACTTCCCACAGGAAGCAAGGCTTAAACTGAGACCTGAGGGGTAAGGGGGCACTAACCAGGGAAAGAGGGGAGCATGGAGCTAACCTGAGACCCTAACTGGGTATCACAGTCAGGAAATACTCTATGACTTGGTTTGTCCCTGAGGAAATCCCGTGTGGAGATCCACTACCCGGCTGTTGGGCATCTCTGGAAAACTGTGTGTATCACAGCGCAATGGTAGAGGTACCTGAACCCCTTCTCCCTTTGCCCTGACCCCAGGCCGGCAGTATCCACCAGTGTTCTCAGCAAGTGTGATACTAGTCCTGTGTTTTACACCTGTGGAACCATAGAGAAGAAAACTACTGAGAAAAGGGATTTGATTATGATTTTCGTTTTACATACACTTTGACCACTCGCAATGCGTTATTCCTCGCAATAACGTTTGATAGATATTTGTTTCATTTTCTCTGACAATTGTTTTGTTTGGAGGAAATTCAGAAATTGGTGGTCACTGCCATCTAGTGACCGGGTCGAGAATAGCGTCTTGGACATCATGTAGCAGGAGGCCTTGGAAGGAGGGAGAGGAGAGCCCCATCACAGGGAATTTTCTGGACGCTAATATGACAAACTCAGCATTAAAGGGTGACTCGGACAGAGCCCAAGGACAATAAACCCCATGTCAGGAAGTTTTTGTCAGTCCCTCTCACCAATGAGTCCCAGAAATCTGCACCTATGTGTCTGTGAGAATGTGAACTATATAAATATGTGTACATACATACATATAGACATATAGACATACACACACACACACACACACACATATGTAGTTGAGGTGCATTAAAACGTTATTTTTGTAAAGAAATTCCCAACAAAGAATATACTACAATCTTCTGTAATTTTATCTGTTATTTTTCTGATTTCAAAATTAATATAAATGCCCTGAAAATAAATGCACTGCAGAATGTATATTTATTAGGGAATTTTTCTTGTATATTTGCCTATCCTTCATAATTAAATTTGTATTTTCCAGCTATTATTTTCTGTGTAGAGTCACAGGAATGTATATATTTCTTCAAAATTTGGATTGCATACTATACTTCAGTGTGCTTTATACATACATACACAGACATATACATATACAATTTGTTTTTTTATTTTTATTTTTATTTGAGAGAGAGAGTGGGAGAGCACATGAGCATACACTCACCCATGCGAGCAGGGGAGGAGCAGAGGAAGAGAGCGAGAGCGAGAGCGAGAGCGAGAGCGAGATATATTCTTAAGCAGGCTCAGCACAGAGCCTGATGCGGGGCTCCATCCCATGTCCCTGGGATCATGACCTGAGCTGAAATCAAGAGTTGGAGGCTCTACCAACTGAGCCAGCCAGGCACTCCATGTTTTTATACTTTGATCTTTATATATGTGACTGTGATGGATAGTTTGAGTTGCTTCACTATGGACTTTGAACAACACTTTCCCAGGTAATCAGATTTATTTACATATGATAATAATAAACATTTGTTTCTAAAATATGTTCCAAATATTTTTCTAATAATTCACATTTCTTTATATGTAATGTTTTGTTTGGGATAGACAAGGTGCTTTTTTTTTTTAACTCCCCTTTAACTTGTCTAATTAAATTTGTAACGTAAAGTGTTTCCAGGGTTGCACATCTAGTTTTAAATTACTCTGGGGTGTATATCATGCCCACGGGGTTTTCAAACAACCCACCCTCTTGGTGCTGAAGATGACTGTGGAGGTGCAATGCTGGCCCTTCAGCCTAGAGGCCTGGATATAGGGCCCCTTTGATTGGTCTGTCTGAAGCCAGGCGTGTGGCCTAGGCAGAAGCACAGGAAAATCAAACCTCCATGGAAGGAATGAAATTATGATTTACAGAATCACTTTGATCCAGATGCACATTACATATCCCCCTTAAGCCACACAAGTGTTCAGATATCATCCCCATTTTCCGATATAAAGCTTTTTCCACTGTGCCCTGATGCCTTTATGGCTTTGAATGATTGAAGCCCGAGGGGACTGGTATTTGATGAAACCTTGTGTATTATTCACTTTTGCTATATTATTTTTAAAACACAAAATCAACGAAACTGGAAAACCAAGGTATGCACCGTCAAAGTAAAAAAAAAATAATAAAGTGTGAAAAGCTGGAAATAAATATGTGCAAACATTATTACAGACCTTGTGCTAATACGCATTGACCTAAAGGACTGTTGGTAACCAGTCAATAGAGAAAAAGAGCCAAAAGATAGGAATAAATAATTCACCTAAAAAGGAAAATGTTTCTGTAATAAATATTGGACAGATGCCAAACCATATTAGCTGAAGAAGTGAAAATCTGGAGAAGTCAAAACAAGTGAAAAATGCAGTTTGCATGAAAGTACGTATGTGTTTGATAATTTAAAAATAATGTGTGTGCATATAAAATACTTATATTTTAAGGTGCATGATCACAGTACCTAAAGAGAATACATCTGGAAAATGAGCACCAATCTATTTATAGTGGGTATTTGTGGGTCACAGTGAAGGGATCATTTAGTTGGAGGGTGCAGAGTGATTTCATTGTCTAAATGTATATTTGTAGGGTTTAATATTTTGACATTAGGTAAGATTGTTTAAACTCTTAAAGTATACAATAAATAATAGAGGGAAAAGTTCACATATATTTTTACAGTTTATAAACATGTTCACTTGACACTGTTTTATAAAATTCAAAAAACTTCCACTCTTCACTTGAACAGTTTATCTGTGTAGGTGTGTTCACACGCTATCGTGTGCAAATTTCTTTTTAGCTCACTCAGGCTGGACTTGCCCTCTCAGGGCATAGAGACTTGGGAAAGAATTGCTGAAAGAAGGTGGGAAATTCCAGAGAGTTCTGGCTGATGCCCCAGAGCCCAGGCCCTCTCCTCCTCCTTTCCCTTTATGGTGCCCCTGATCCAAGACTTTCAGAGCTACGATTCTAGAGCTGACCACCAGAGGGCATTTGTCTACACTGACTATATTTTTATTTATTTATTTATTTGTTGTTGCTGTTGCTTCATTTTTTTTTAATTTATTTTTATTTTTTAATTTAAATTCAAGTTAGTTAACATACACTACAGTCTTGGCTTCAGGAGTAGAACTCAGTGATACATCCCTTACATATGACATCCAGTGCTCATCCCAAAAGGGCCCTCCTTAGTGCCCATCACCCATATAACCCATCACCCACACCCGCCCCCCTCCAGCAACCCTCAGTTTGTTCCTATGCATATGAGTCACTTATGGTTTGCTTCCTTCTGTTTTTATCTTATTTTTCTTTTCCTTCCCCATATTCATCTGTTGAGTTTCTCAAATTCCCATTATGAGTGAAATCATACAATATCTGTCTTTCTCTGACTGACTTATTTTGCTTCACATAATATCCTCTAGTTCCATCCACGTTGTTGCACCTGGCAAGATTTCAATCTTTTTCATAGCCGAGTAGTATTCCATTGAATATACATACCACATCTTCTCTATCCATTCATCAGACGATGGACATTTGGGCTCTTTTCATAATTTGGTTATTGTTGATAGCGCTGCTATAAACTTTGGGGTGCATGTGCTCCTTCGAATCAACATTTTTGTATCCTGTGAATAAATTCCTAGTAGTGCAATTGCTTGGTCATAGGGTAGTTCCATTTTTAATTTTTTGAGGAATCTCCACACTGTTTTCCAGAGTGGCTGCACCAGTTTGCAGTCCCACCAACAGTGCAAAAGAGTTCCCCTTTCTCCGCATCCTCGCCAACATCTGTTGTTTCCTGAGTTGTTAATTTTAACCATTCTGACAAGTGTGAGGTGGTGTCTTATTGTGTTTTGATTTGTACTTCCCTGATGATGAGTCATGTTCAGCATCTTTTCATGTGTCTGTTAGCCATCTGGATGTCTTCTGTGGAAAAGTTTCTATTCATGTCTTCTTCTCATTTCTTCACTGGATTATTTGTTTTTTGGGTGTTGACTTCAGTAAGTTCTTTATAGATTTTGGATACTAACTCTTTATCTGATATGTCATTTTCAAATATCTTCTCCCATTCCGTTGGTTGCCTTTTAGTTTTGTTGACTGTTTCCTTTGCTGCACAGAAGGTTTTTATCTTGACGAGGTGCCCATAGTACATCTTTGCTTTTATTTCCCTTGCCTCCAGGGAGACATGTCAAGTAAGAAGTTGCTGTGGCCGAGGTGAAAGAGGTTGCTGCCTGCTTTCTCCTGTAGGATTTTGATGGTTCCAATCTCACATGTAGGTCTTTCATCCATTTTGAATTTACTTTTCTGGATGGTGTAGGAAAGTGGTCCAGTTTCATTCTTCTGTATATCACCATCCAGTTCTCACAGTACCATCTGCTAAAGAGACTGTCTTTTTTCCATTGGATACTTTTTGCTGCTCTGTCGAAGGTTAGTTGGCCATATATTTGTGTGTTCATTTCTGGGTTCTCTATAATATTCCATTGATCTATGTGTCTGTTTTTGTGCCAATACCATACTGTCTTCATGATTACAGCTTTGTAATACAGATTAAATCCTGGAATTGTGATTCCTCCGTCTTTGGTTTTCTTTTTCAACATTACTTTAGCTATTCAGAGTCTCTTCTGGATCCACGCAAATTTTAGGATGGTTTGTTCTAGCTCTGTGAAGAATACTGGTGCTATGTTGACAGGGATTGCATTGAATGTGTAGACCGCTTTGGGTAATATTGACATTTTAACAATATTTGTTCTTCCAATTCATGAGCATAGAATGTTTTTCCTTTTCTTTGTGTCTTTTTCAATTTCTTTCATAAGCTTTCTATACTTTTCAATGTACACATCCTTTATGTCTTTGGTTGGGTTTCTTCCTAGGTATTTTATGGGTTTTGGTGTAATTGTAAATGGGTTCGATTCCTTGATATCTCTTTCTGCTGCTTCTTTATTGGTGTATACAAATACGACTGACTTCTGTACTTGATTTTATGTCTGGCAACTTTACTGAATTCATGTATCAGCTCTAGCAGTTTTTTGGTGGAGTTTTTAGGGTTTTCCACGTAGACTATCATGTCATCTGTGAAGAGTAAAAGCTTGACTTCTTCCTTGGCAATTTGGATGCCTTTTATTCCTTTTTGTTGTCTGATTGCTGAGGCTAGGATGTCAAGTACTATGTGAAACAACAGTGGTGTGAGTGGATATCCTTGTCGTGTTCCTGATCTTAGGGGGAAAGCTCTCAGTTTTCCCCATTGAGGATGATATTAGCTGTGGACCTTTAATAAATGGCTTTTATGATGTTAAGGTATGTTCCTTCTATCCTTAATTTCTTGAGGGTTTTTATTAAGAAACGATGCTCTATTTTGTCAAATGCTTTTTCTGCGTCCATTGAAGGGATCATATGGTTCTTATCCTTTCTTTTATTAACATGGTGTAGCACGTTGGTTGGTTTGCGAATATTGAACCAGCCCTTGTAGCCCAGGAATGATTCTGACTTGACCATGGTGAATAATTCTTTTAATGTACTGTTGAATTCAATTTCCTAGTATCTTGTTGAGAATTTTTGCATCCAGGTTCATCTCAGATATTGACCTGTATTCTCCTTTTTAGTGGGGTCTTTGTCTGGTGTTGGAATCATGGTAATGCTGGTTTCATAGAATTAGTTTGGAAGCTTTCTTTCTTTCTTTCTTTGTCTTTCTTTCTTTCTTTCTTTCTTTCCTTCTTTCTTTCTTTTCTTTTCAGGAACAGTTTGAGAAGAATAGGTATTAACTCTGCTTTAAATGTCTGGTAGAATTTCCCTGGGAAACCTTCCGGCCTAGGACTCTTATTTGTTGGGAGATTTTTGATAACTGATTCAGTTTCTTTGCTGGTTTTGGGCCTGTTCAAATTTTGTATTTCTTCCCATTTGAGTTTTGGTAGTAGGTGAGTTTCTAGGAATTTGTCCATTTCTTTAAGATTGTCCAGTTTGTTGGACAATACTTTTCATAGTATTCTCTTATGATCGATTGTATTTCTGTGGTGTTGGTTGTGATCTCTCCTCGTTCATTCGTGACTTTATCTATTTGGGTCCTCTTTTCTTTTTGAGAAGTATGGCTAGATGTTTATCAATTTTGTTTATTCCTCCAAAAAAATCAGCTCTTAGTTTCATCGATCTGTTCTGTTGTTTTTGTTCTTATTTTTTTTATTCTGTCTTTATTTCTGCTGTAATCTTTATTATTACCATTCTTTTATTTTTTTTAATTTTTTTTCAACGTTTATTTATTTTTGGGACAGAGAGAGACAGAGCATGAACGGGGGAGGGACAGAGAGAGAGGGAGACCCAGAATCGGAAACAGGCTCCAGGCTCTGAGCCATCAGCCCAGAGCCTGACGCGGGGCTCGAACTCCCGGACCGCGAGATTGTGACCTGGCTGAAGTCGGACGCTTAACCGACTGCGCCACCCAGGCGCCCCTATTATTACCATTCTTATGCTGGCTTTGGGCTTTATTTGCTGCAACTTTCCTAGCTCCTTTAGGTGTAAGGTTAGGTTGTGTATTTGGGACCTTTCTTGCTTCCTGAGATAGGCCTGAATTGCAATGCAATTTCCTTTTAGAACTGTCTTCACTGCATCCCAAACAGTTTGAACAGAAAACTGTTATGTTTTCTTTTTCATTTGCTTCCATGTATTTTTTAATTTCTTCTTTAATTTCGTGTTTAACCCATTAATTTTTTATTAAGATGTTCTTTAACCTCCATGTATTTAGGGATTTTCCAAATTTTTTCTTGTGGTTGATTTCAAGTTTTATAGTGTTGTGATCTGAAAAAATGCATGCTATGATCTCATTCTTTTTGTACCTGTTGAGGGCTGTTCTGTGACCCAATATGTGATCTATTCTGGAGAATTTTCCATGTGCACTTGAGAAGAATGTTTATTCTGATGCTTTAGGATGAAAAGTTCTGAATATATCTGTTAAGTCCATCTGGTCCAATGTGTCTTTCAGAGCCATTCTTTCCTTGTTGATTTTCTGCTTAGATGATTTGCCCATTGTTGTAAGTGGAGTATTAAAGTCTGCTACAATTATGGTATTATTATCAATGAGTTTGTGATTATTGTGTTTGTGATTAATTTGATTTATGTTTGGGTATTTCCAAACTGGGGGCATACATGTTAGATCTTCTTGACAGAGATACCCTTTAATTATGATTTAATGCTCTTCCTCATCTCTTGTTACATTATTTGTTTTATTTTATTTTCAAAAAAAATTAATGTCTATTTATTCTTGAGAGAGAGAGAGAGAGAGCATGAGCAGGGGAGGGGCAGCGAGAGAGGGACACAGAATCCAAAGCAGGCTTCAGGCTCTGAGCTGTCAGCACAGAGCCTGATGTGGGGCTCGAACTCACAAGCTATGAGATCATGATCTGAGCTGAAGTCAGATATTTAACCGACTGAGCCACCCAGGTGCCCCACAGTCTTTGTTTTAAAATCTAGTTTGTCTGATATAAGTATGGATATTCCAGCTTTCTTTTGACACTCATTAGCATAATAGATGGTTCTCCATTCCATCACTTTCAATCTGCAGGTGTCCTCAGGTCTAAAATGAGTCTCTTGTGGGCAGCATATAGATGGATCTTGGGTTTGTTTGTTTGTTTGTTTGTTTTCTTTTCTCCACTCTGATACCCTATGTCTTTCGATTGGAGCATTTAGTCCATTTACATTCAGAGTGATTATTGAAAGATAGGAATTTAGTGCCATTGTGTTATCTATAGATCTCATACTTGTAATGATATTCTCTCCTCCTTTGTAGTCTTTGTAGCTTTGCACTCGCAGAGCTCCCCGTAGGATGTCTTTCATGGGTGGTTTAGTGGTCACAAATTCCTTTAGGTTTTGTTTGTCTAGGAAAGTCTTTATCTTTCCTTTTATTCTAAATGGCTGCCTTGCTGGGTAAAGGATTCTTGGCTGCATATTTGTCCTGTTCAGCACATGGAATATTTCCTGCCACTCCCTTCTGGACTGCAAGTTTCAGTGGAGAGGTCTGCTATTACCCTTATGTGTTCTACCCTTGTAGGTTAAGGCCTGTTGTCCCTAGCTGCTTTCAGAATTCTCTCTTTATCTTTGTATTTTGCCAGTTTTGTTATGATATGTTGTGGTGTTGAGCTATTTTTGTTGATTTTGAAAGGAGTTCTCTGTGCCTCTTTGACTTGGATGCCTGTGTCCTTCCCCAGATTAGGGAAGTTCCCAGCTATAATTTGTTCAAATAAACCTTCTGTACCTCTTTCTTGCTCTTTTTCTTATGGGACTCCTGTGATATGAATATGGTTTTCTTTCCTGGAGTCACTTAGTTCTCTAATTCTCCCCTTGTGATCTAGTAATTTCCTTTCCATCTTTTTTTTTAAAACTTCATTTTTATCATAATTTTATCTTCTATTTCACCTATTCTCTCCTCTGCTTCCTCAGTCCTCACTGTCACCGTATCTAGTTTATTTTGCATTTCAATTATAGTATTTTTTAATTCATCCTGACTAGTTCTTAGGTCTTTGATCTCTGAAGCAAAGGTTTCTCTGGTGTCTTCTATGCTTTTCTCAAGCCCATAAGATGTTAGTCTTATGACTGTTACTCTAAATTCTATATATATTGCTTATATCTGTTTTGAGCAATTCTCTGGCTGTGATTTTTTCGTGAACATTCTTTGTGGGAGAATCCCTCCATTTGTCATTTTGGCTAAGTTTCTGCCTTTTGCGGGTTTTAAAACTTGTTATGTGTCTTGCACCTGAGGATGCTACTATATTATAAAAGGGTCATACCCTGTCCAGTGCATGGCACTTCAGGAAGTGTTTTCGGTGTATGTTGTGTGCACTCTGTTGTTGCATTTTGGCTGCTCTATTCCACTTGTCTGTCCTCTGCAGACCTCCTCTTTTCTTGTAGGGGTGAAGTTTTTGGACCTTTAACTAGGTGTGCTTTGATTTGTTTGTTGAAGTGATATTAAACAAACAAACAAAAGATTAAAAAAAATGGGGGAAGCCTGATCCCATAAAAAGAGAAAAAAAAAGAGGAAGAAAAAACCCAGAGAATCAAAAACTTATAAAGCTAATTCCAGAGAAAGGGAAAGGAAAATAAAGAAGAAAGAGATAAGATGAAAGAAAAAAAAAACAGAATGAAAATGCCTGATGAAATATATACATATATATATTTGACCAAAAACAAATCAGAAACTATGAGCCTGGTTCCAAGAGAAAAAAAGAAGAGGGAGGAAAGAAAAACAAACAAAAAAGAGTTCTCTGTTGGTGCCTAGGGCTGTTGGCTGTGCTGGTCTGGGAGAGAGACTGGCTGTATTGGGTCAGTCAGTCTTGCTCTAGTAAATAAGCCCTTGTCAGGTATGGAGGGGCAGGGTTTGATATCAGCGTCTCCCACCTCCACTGGACACAGCTGTGCTACTCTCTCAAGTCCAACTGTGTTGTTGTGGGGGAAAATGGTGACATCCCAATCTTTCCTCCCTTGACTGGGTGTCTCAAACCATGCAGCCTTTTCAGGCAGCCCTCACAGAAAAAAGAGGGCACTCAGCTTGTCCTGCTCTATAGTTCTGTGCCTTCTTGGCGCTTGGCTGGGATTCAAAACCAGTGTCTTAAAGGACCCAGCTCAGTGGCTCCTCTCCCCTGCTCTGGATTAGCGCCTCTCCATCCTGCTGATAAAAGGCCTTTGACTCCTGTAAGGTCTTTTGTCCTCGGAGAGGCAATAAACCCTCTTCCCAATGTTCTCCAGTAAGGGGACTATTCTCTCCCAGTGTGTCCGTGAGATCGCTACACCACAATATGCACTCTGGGGCTGGCTCCCTCTACCCCAGGAGTATGGCTCCTGGCTCCGTCCATGAGAAAGTCACACACTTAGGAAACCTCTGAGGTTTGGCTCCAAAGGCTGTTTGTAAACCAAACCAAACCAAACCAAACAAAACCAAACAAAACAAAAAAAAACAAAAAACTGGCACTCTCCGTATTTCCCATTCCCTAGTCCGTGGTCCAGAGAGGTTTTCCTCTTGTGCTAACTAGATGCTGCACTTTCACAACACCTCTCTCTTTCTCTCCCCTTTGTCTCTCCACAGAAAGGGTTCCCTCCCTTCCATGGTTGTGCCATTTTATCTCCCCCAATTCACATACATGAACCTTGATCCGGCCAAACAGTCTTCCTTGAACAGTGGAGATCCTTCTGCCACTCTGCAGATCAATTTTCTGGGTGTCCCAAGTGATCTGACCTCAATATGGCTGTGTTTGAGGGATGAGGAAAATCTCCGTCTCCCCACTTCTCTGCCATTTTTAAAGGGAAAAACTACATTTTTAAAAGGAAAAACCAATCTTTTCTTCCTATTCTCCTCATAGTGACCCACCAAATGTTTGCTGTTTCCTTTAGACCCTCCAGCTGTTTTGTGTGTAACCTCTTTGGAATGTGCTGGAGTTATTTCCTGCCATGTGGCTACTTTGAAATGTTTCTGTTACTTTACACTTATTTCAGAAAACCTCATGTACAGTTGTCCCTTGAACAATGTGGAAGTTAGGGGCGCTGACCCCCTTCCCCCCTAGAGTTGAAAATCTACGTATAACTTCTACTCCTCCCAAAACTTAACTGCTAATAGCCTACTGCTGACTGGAAGCCTTACTGATAACATAACTAGTCGATCAACACATATTTTGTATATGTATTATATACTTTATTTAAAAAAATATTTATGGGGCGCCTGGGTGGCTCAGTCTGTTGAGCGTCCGGCTTCGGCTCAGGTCATGATCTCACAGTTCGTGAGTTCGAGCCTCGCATTGGGCTCTGTGCTGACAGCTCAGAGCCTGGAGCCTGCTTTGGATTCTGTGTGTGTCTCTCTCTGCCCCTTTACCACTCATGCTCTGTCTCTCTCTGTCTCTCAAAAAATCAATAAGTGTTAAAAAATATTAAAAAAATATTTAATTATTTTCAGAGAGAGAGAGAGAGACAGACAGAGCACTGGGGAGGGGAAGGAGAGAGAGAGGGAGAGAATCCCAAGTAGGCTCTGTGCTGTCAGCACAGAGCTCAACACAGGGCTTGATCCCATGAACTGTGAGATCATGACCTGAGCTGAAATCCACTGTCAGACACTTAATTGACTGAGCTACTCAAGTGCCCCTATATACTGTATTCTTATAAGAAAGTAAGATGGAGAAAAGAAAATGTTATGAAGAAAATCGTAAAGAAGAGAAAATACATTTATAGGACTGAAGTGTAAAAAAGAAATATTCTTATAAATGGACCTGTGCATTTGAACCCTGTGTTCAAGGGTCAACTGTATTGCAGAAAGAGTTAGTTGCAGCTATGCATGGCAGCGTCATCGTATCTCATGGAGCTCAGTTCTGGTCTCGATTTCTCTGTAGTATCTGAATGGCCCCAGAGAAACTCCTGTAGCTAAAACTCAGCAACCTCAGCAAAGGCAAGGAACTGGTGACTATGTGGTCAGAATCCCCTTTTGAGGAAAAATGAAGGAACATCATGTTATACAGTAGGCCACAGAATCTCCTATATTTGCAGTTACAAGTACTTGGGTCTTAGGCTTCCTGGACTCTGGTTGGCCTCCTGTGTAAGAGTGGTGCAGTTGGAAATAGCTCCTGGGGCATTAGGCTGGTCACAAAACTCAGGGGGAAGTAAGAACTGGAAGGTGTGTGTGTGTGTGTTTCCGGCTGCCAGCACTCTCTTCCTTATGCCCCTGGGGAAGGGTTTTCCTATCAGGACTCCATCTTGTTTGTGTGGCCCTGACAAAGTGGTTTGGGGTCTGCTCTTGCCTTCCTCAGCAGCCCTCCTGGATCTTCTCCAAACCTCCAGCCTCAGACCCTCATAAGCGCCCTGTGAATACATTGGTGATGGGTCACTGCCTGCAGGTCACTCCATGGGTGGCTTGGTCAGTGCTGGTCCTCAGTCTCAGGACCCCACAGGCCAGGAGGGTTCTGGGCCCCCTCTCCAACTCCATCCAACAGGAACCCAGTAATCCCCCTTTGGATGGGAGGTGGCAAGTGCCCAGGCTGAGTGTTTTACTTTCTTCTGAGGACATGACCCCAATGGGCCATGACACACTTATCCTAGTTCTACATGGAAAACCTCTCCTCCTATGGCTATGGTTATGACTGAGGTGAAATCTTACCCTCGGTGTATTCATCATGTTTTCTATTAACTATATTTTCTGATGGTTTGATACCACAAGAGCCTGTGGACCTGGTGAGGAACTGGGTCTCCTAGGGTGAGCTAATTCCTTGAGCTAGCAATCAACTTGCCTATGAGCATGGTTTTGATATGTAAACCAGCAAATCCAGAGCCCACACCCCCAGCCACCTCCTTTATCAAACTCTCACACCCCAGTCCAATATTCTCCTTTCCCTAAATCACCCCAAGTCCAGACACTGGACAACTAGGGGCCACCCTTATCACTCAGAGCCCACCAAAATTATTCCAACTTTTCAATCCAAAGTTTTACTCAGCATACTGATCCTGCTTCTCCCGTTCCTTTCCATAAAACCAGAATAAAGATTCTGGTTCATGTTTCCCCCTCATTCTGTCTGCCACCTGACAGCTCCACCAGGAGCTTCCTCGTGTGGCCCTGAGTGTTATTGTATGTCCCCTCCTCTTGGGACCTGTAGGTAATAAACTCTTCTTTCAAGGACATTGGCTCCATGTCTGCCATCTCACTGTAACTGATTTACCGCAAATCTCAGGTATATTTTAAGACATCTAGTTGAGGGTAAAGGCCAGAGTCATGTGATCCTCTCAGGTCCGGGTTTGGTATGTGGAGAGGGTCTTTTGGAGCCAGGGGGTTGTTGGAGATTAATGTTCTTGCGATTGATGTAAAGGTAGGAGAGTGGCAGAGAACCCAACATTATCCTTGAATCTTCACACCAACCACTCAGGCTAGATTGCATTATGCTCTTGGAAGTTTCCCAAGGCTTCCTTTATGCCCCAGCATGTGACTTATTCTGCCATGTTTCATGTCAGTTAAGTAAATAAATTGGTTAATAACATTTTTAAAAAATATACAGAATGCTTCACAAATTTGAGTGTCATCCTTGTTCAGGGGCCATGCTAATCTTCTCTGTATCATTTCAATTTTAGTATATGTGCTGCTGAAGCAAGCACTTGTTACTAACATTGTTTAAATCTAACTCATCTAACTGAATTTTTGTTTCCCTGTTTTAGCTATCACTCAGTGAGATGTGTTAAAATTTCCAGTTGTGATAGTGGATTTGTCCATTTTTCCATTTACTTCTGTCAGTCTTAGGTGTTAATATACTGTACCCAATTCCAATGTGTGGGTTTCCCCCCACACATATTCAAGCAAGTCTCCTACACAAGCTGGGTGTCTTATAAGGTAACTCAATTCTGACACCATCTGCCTGGAGATGGCATCAGATTCCACAGGTTAAGGGCTCATTCCCACAAGGCTGCCCTGTACTTTAGATGCTAATCTCGAGTCCAAGTTGTTACCTGTGCTTCTGACACTCTGGCTATAAGTCAGAGGTTCCCACAACCCCTTCCTTGGATTCGATTAATTAGCTAGAGTGGCTTACAGAACTCGGGAAACTTGTTTATTCACTACATCACTGGTTTATTACAAAGGATATGAAAGAATAGGAATTGACAGCCAGATGAAGGGATACATGGGGTGAGGCTCCAAACGCAGAAGCTTCTGTCCCCGTGAGGTTTGGGGCACGACACAGTGGCACGTGGAGGCATTCCGGTTTACCAACCTGGAATCTCTGAACCCGGTCCTTTGGGGTATTTCATGGAGGCTTAATTACATGGTCAGGATTAAATTATTGGCCATCGGTGATTGGACTCAGTCTCCAGCCCCTTGCCTTCCCTAGAGGTCAGGGAAGTAGGACTGAAAGTTCTAACCCTCTAATCTCATGGTGGGTTCTTCTGGCAACCAACCCCCAACCTTAGGTGTTTTCCAAAAGTCATCTCACTAACATAAAAAAGACAGATTTATCATTTTCAACATAGAATATTCCAAGAATTTTCGGACCTTTGTAGCAGGAGGGGCAAAAAGACCAATTAAGATGGGTATAGTAGCATACCCAATTAAGATGGGTATACTAGATTTCTGTTGGTTAATGTTTAAATTGCCATTTCCCCTAATTTTCTGTATCAATAAACTTTACATGTGTCTCTTCTAAGGTGCATTTGACGGAATTTTTATCTAGCCTGATGTTTGCCTTTCGATTTGGAATATTTCATCTGCTTACATGTAATGGCATTAACATACATAATTTGGCTTAAACATGTCATCCTAATATTTGCTTTATATTTATTTTTACCTGTTCTAATTTCCTTTTCCTTTCCTTTCTTTTGAGATAATCAATAAGGCCTAGGTTTGGTTTTCCTCATACCCCTGTAGGCTTGACAAACACAGAGCTTCGTGAATCTGTGACTTGATGTCTTTGGTCACTTTTTAAACTTCCTAACTATCATTTATTTAAATATATCTTCTGTACTGTTGCCTTTCCTTTTTATCTGGGACCAATTGAACATACGTTTTTATTATTTCCTACGACACCTTCAACTCTTGTCCTTTCTCTTTCAGGATCCTCCATCATTTTGTCTCACCAGGCTTAATGCTGGGTATTTCTTCAGACTAATTGTTTGTTTATAGAATTCTCCATCCAGGTGGGTAACTTGCCTTTGACTCTTGAAACATAGCACCACACAGTCAGGGTAGATTCTGTTATTGCTTTAGAGCTCAGGTTGGAGTAGGGGGTTATAGACAGCAATTAACTTGTGCCAGGTCACCCAGCCTGGAAATGTCAGAGCAGGAACTAAGATCTCAGAATGGAGCCTCTGCCCAACCC
The DNA here is from genome assembly GCF_016509475.1 of Prionailurus bengalensis. NCBI lineage: Eukaryota > Metazoa > Chordata > Mammalia > Carnivora > Felidae > Prionailurus > Prionailurus bengalensis. Next base: position 83,599,703 of record NC_057361.1, on the reverse strand, counting down.
TTCTTTGTGTGCTTGTTCTCTCCCGGGCTGAGGATGCTCCCTACCTCTCATCTTCCAGGAAGCAGATCCACAGTGGAGGTTTCCAAACTTAAAGCATGTTGTTGTTATATTTCTTTTTAGATGAAAAAAGTCAACGATATTTCTTCATTACTCATAAAAGTTATCACAGGACTTTTCTCTGTTATTCATGCCATTGATGTGTTTTCTACCTTGATTTGGTTTTAGTTTTGCTGTTTTTATACCGTTCTTCCTGATTTCAGAGTACATTGATAGACATCATTCCTTTCAAAGAGGACCTAGATACCTGGGTGTTTCCCAAGGAAGTATGAAAGCTGATATAAGCATGGCATTTCTGGCATTCATCTTCATGAATACATGAACAAGAAGGAGAAGCAGCAATGGATGATACTTATGTACAACCCCAAATAAGATAGTGTTAAAAATAAATTCAAGTGAGTAAATTTTAAAGATATTATTGGATTTATTCAACAATCCGTGAATTAGGCAGCATGCCATCTAGCAAATGGAAAGAAGTTCCTAAGAGCTGGTCAAAATGGAAGACCTTTATAGGCAGAAAGCAACAGGACAAGGAAATTACTGACAAATAGTTGATTGTTTCAGACAAGGTGACCTTCCTTTTGGGGGATGGCAGGGGCCTATTAAGCAGATTACCTCACTAGTACTGACCAGAAGATGCCAGACTGACTAGTTAAGATTACATTCCTGAGAGAGGCTGAAACTGCAATTAGGTTAGGTATTAAGTCAATGAGGTGACCTGTATTAGGTGTAATCACCTGAAATTAGGTGACACAAGCTTAGCATTAGTGACTCCATTTGGGGCCTGTTGTCTCTTCTTTAACAATGTTAAGTGATCAGTCATCATGGTTGATTTGTACTAGGCAGTGGAATACGTAACCCTGTAGTTAACTACATCTTTTTTTTCCTACAACATGACAGAGTGTAGGCATTAATTAATGGTTGAGCAATCTTAATGGTAGTCTTGGTATTCGTGGGGCAAAAGTGTAGAAATCATTTTTAGAACTCATGGATTTCTTCTTTCTCTCCACTTCCCCACAGCATCCACTAAGCCAATGAACTGTACCATAGGAGGGGCCAGGGGCATTATTAAAGTTTTGTCCATGCTAATGTGGACATAAGGAAAGAAAGAATTACTCCATGGAGATAAATGAGGGTGAATGGGCAAGATGGAACCATGGGAGTAGGTTCAAGATCACAGTTCTGGCAAGACATATGGAATGTGCAGGAGAGACAGGTCAGGGCAGCTGCGATGGTCTTGTGTAGAGATGCTAGATTATTTTGCTGGGAACAGGTGAGATTTGTAACGTGTTCTTTCTTTCTTTCTTTCTTTCTTTCTTTCTTTCTTTTTTATTTCTTCTAGGAGTTATCTGCCTCGGTCACCTAAGGGTAGGTTCAGAGAAATGATGTAAAGGGATAAGAGTAGAGGATGGCTAAAAGAAAAGGTGAAAACTGCACCCAAGGCGATGGAGCAACTTTCCACTGGATGTCTCAGCTTGGCTCAAGATGAGTGCGGGAGATGGAGGTCGAGTCTCTGGAGACTTTATCTGAGGGGCAAGCAGGGTCTTCGTGAGGTAGAATCTCCTGGAAATTTATAAAAGGAAGATCACGTCTAATATCTTAAGTGTTTATTTGGAGGAGAGCTTTGAATGGAGAGAAAGGGAATTTAATAAATTCCTATTTGGGGGAGCACCTGGGTGGCTAATGTCAGTTGAGTGTCCAACTTTGGCTCAGGTCATGGCCTCACAGTTCACGAGTTCAAACCCTACATCGGGCTTACTACTGTCAGCACAGAGCCGGCTTTGGATCCTCTGTCCCCCTCTCTCTGCCCCTGATCCACTTGAGCATGCTTTCTCTCTCTCTCAAAAAAAATAAATAAAACAATAAAAATAAAGAAATCCATATTTGGTACAAAATATGAAATTATGTCAATGATCCTTTTTTTTAGCACTTTCTTTTCAAGCTCAGTAGGTGGTTGGAAAAGGATCTGTTCTCTAGTCTTAATTCTATGTTGCCACTCTTCTCTCCTATCCTCTCTTTTACCCCCTACATGCCCTATGGAAGAAAGTATGACAATACATGGCTACTGATTTCAATCCTGAGCCATTGCAGTGTACCCTTCACCCCTTTTGATGTATAAGAGAATGCTGAAGCCAGAGGAGTGGGCACAGGGAAGGGGGAGAGCTGGTTCTCCAGCACTTTTTCTGTTGCTTCTGCCACCTGTAGTTCCACTATGTGAAAACACAGGCCTAGAACTTTGTCCAGGATGCTGACACTGCCTCTGCATTGAAGGGTGTCAGCTCTAAGAAGTGTAACGAGGAGAACCAGAAGGTTTGTGTCAAGGACATTACCTGTACCTAGTCCTGAGGAAGGAGGACAGGCCAGGGGTTAGCTGTCTTCTTTAGAATGAGAGTTCCTAGTGCTTACCCCACCCCTCCTTTCTGTAGATATCTCTTTGTCAGTCATTCTGCTGTACCCTACTCTGTGTGGTATGAGTTGGAGCCAGAAGAAATGGAACATCTAAAGGTAATGCAGACTCAAGGCCCATTGTGTGTTCATACCCAGACCTACCTCTTCTTCCTCCAGCCCCCGATTTCCCTATCCCCACCAGAGCCTCACAGTGGCTCTCTCCATCTCTCTCTGCAGCTGACCATGAACAAACACTATGATGTCTCCCAGCAAACTCTTGACCTCCAGAGGCTCTGCTTTGACCCAGGTACAGTTGACAGCAGTAATGCTAGGGCAGAGATCTGCCTGGGAGGGAGACTTAAAGGATGACAATGTGGGGAGGGGTTGGTACTGGCTCTGGACCCCTCTCAGCCTTCCTATTGCCTCTTCTCAGATTGTTGAAGACTTGGTGGGCCATGATATTGATATAATCCTGAATTCAAGAAAATGCATGACTGCCACCCTGAAGATCATTGAAAAGAGTTCCCCCTGATGTGAGACCTTATGCCCAGTGCTGTTTTTATGGTAGAGGATGGTACGAATGGTGTGGAGGGAAGACTTGTTTCTGAGGCCCTAGATAGTAACTGTCACTCTAACTCCTCACAAAAAGCTGTTGTCCTTGAACTCGATCAACAACAAACTGTACAGGCTGGATGGCCTGTCTGACATTATACAGATGGTCCCCACAGTCAAGATCCTGAAGCTCTCCAAGAATGAGGTGGGAAGAGGGAGCCAGATCAAAGTTGGGGTTGACGGTGGGTGGTAGTGTTTATCAGTGATGACAAGAGGCAGGAGAAGGTACCTGTGTAGAAAAGTGGGGGCTGGGGGTGCAGGGGCCCACATGTCTCTCTTTCCCTGGGACTCGTTTCCAGCTTCCTCCCCATATTTCTCAGCAGACGTCAGCCTGGGAGCTGGACAAAGTGAGGGAGCTGTGGCTAGAAGGGAATCTGTGACACCTTTCCTGGGGACCTCTGCCCCTGGGAGCATGAGCTACCTGACAGTGCCCATCTGCAGGAGGCAGCAGCTATGAGGAGGACCATGTGCCCTGACTTCTCTACTCTCTCTCTCACCTGTGCTTAGAGATCTCCTTTCCTTCCTGTGACCTGCTTACCTGTTTTCCTGGTCTGGGGTCTGTTTCTTACCCTTCTGCACTTAGCTTTCCCTAACATACTGCTATGTTCTGACTGTGTCCCCCACCTCACCGCATTCATTTGTTGAAATCCTGACACCCAAAGACGATAGTATCAAGAGGTGGTTTTTTGGGAGGTGCTAAGGTCATGAGGGTGCAACCTTCCTGAATGGAATGAGTACCATTATATAAAAGGCTCCAGAGATATCCCTAACACCTTGTACCATGTGAGGACACAGCAAAACGATGCCAGGAATGAACCAGGAAGAGGGCCCTCACAAGAAAGCGACCATGCTGGTGACTTGATCTAGACTTTCCAGCCTACAGAGTGGATAGCAGAAAATTACTGTCATTTATCAGATACCAGCTTGGTAGTATTTTGTTATAGCAGCCTGAACAGACTAAGACACATGCCTTCCCATGAGTGTGTTCCAGGAAGCGGGGCTCCATCTCCTCTCCAGAACCAGAGTGACCACTTTGGGCCAGGTGATGGTGCCTGGGACTGAGAAGGGCCCTCAACCCCAGGGCTTCATGCTGAGACAGGCCTTCCTACTCCCTGCTGAGATGGTGCTTCCCTCCCTTGTTCTGAGAGGGACCCCCTTTTCCTTGAACCAAATGTGTCCCCTCCTCCAATTCCAGGATGCCATAGTGGCTTTTCCTGCCCATGCTGAGGGCTGAGGTCTTGGGGGGCTGCCATCATGACATCCGTTCCTATGACCCAATGCCAGGAGCTGGGCCCTCCTTGAGACAAACCAGGGTTCCCTGAGTCAGGGGGCCAGAAGTGGGAGACTGCCAGGGAGCAGAGGACTTCCTGAGGCAGGAATGGAAGTCAGAGAGCAGAGGTGTTTGAGGAGACAGATGGAGAGGCTTCTCAGAGGCACTGTTCCCTCCCCACCCCCACACATGTCACATCATCCAAACCGGCCCTTCAGAGGATCCATGGGTAGCCCAACGAATATAATCCCTCAGGCAAGGAACCGACTGAGGCAGACACAGGTGCACTGGGACCATCAGGAGGGAAGGCGGTGATCATAAGAGGGGACCGCAGACCCTCAGCTTCATGCTGACCTGGGACTTGACCCTCTACTCCTTCTGGGGATGGTCGCCTGCCCTTGTGGCTGCCTCATTCCCCATGCCCAGCTCAGACTGAGTTCACACAGGTGACAAACCTTCAACCAGCACCCATCCAGTGGGCCCCCAGACCAACACCTGCATGTTTTTCATTCCTACCTTGGGTGCCAGGGTGTTAGGGAAACAGGCTGTGGGGTTTGATGGTTCTCACCCTAAATCCTTACCTTTCAAACTTGGACCTATTACCTAACCTCTCATTTTCCTCATTTGCAGAAGGGGCCCAATAATATCCATCTCTTGGGCAGCTGTGAAAATTGAATCAAATGAACTTGTGGAGTGGCTGTCACAGAGTCTGCACATAGTAGCATTCCTGTCACTGAGAGCAGATCGCTCCTATTGTTGCTCTCCCAATTCCTGACACCTCGATTCCCAGGAACTTTTGTCCCCTTCAGCATGAGTATCATGTAAGATCCTGACTGGGGAATGCTGTGTGAGTGTGTCAAGCATGTGCAACTCTAAGGGGGTATTGTTTGTTGTTGAAGTGGAAAGAAATTCTCAGGGTTCTGTTCATAACCTATTTTCCCTCTCCCCCCACCAAGTGTCATTGGCATATAAGTGACATTCAACCACATTCACTTATTGTACCTTGTATCTGTACCTTCACCCAGACTTTCACTGCTACCCCTGTCAGCAATTCCAAGTGAGTGCTGTGTTTTGGGTGGCACTCCCAGCCCAGCCTTGGTTCAGGGGTGTGGGAATGTGGTTGTGTAGCCCTTGGGATTTTATCAATATTGCTGAAAGCCATCAGGTAGATCCAAGGAGTCTAGCCTAGTGGTAAGGGCATGGGCTCTGGAATCGGAATATGGGTTCTCTTCCAGACCCCAACACCCACTAGCTGTGCGACCTTGGTCAAGTCATAGGACCCCTCTGTGACCCAGTGTCTTCCTCTGAAAATGAGGATTATACAGTCCACTCCTTGGGCTGTTTTACAGACGAAATGAGAGTATAAAACCATCTCTGAGGTGCAGTTAAGCCTCCTAATCTAGCGAAACTGGTAAATAATCTCTCCAAAGGTGGTCTCTGTGGCAGGGGTAGAGGTATCAGCCAAGCAATCTGGGGGAGGGGGTGGAGCAGGCACAGTAGGGGTATGAAAGGAATGTAGTTGCTGAGTGGCAGTGGAAGCAGGACGTTGTTGAGGGAGTGGGGCTGCCTATGTGTCCAGCTGTCCCAGGGCTCATGTTGGCCTAGTGTATGCATCGTGAATGATAACTCTGCTTGTGAGGGACGTCAGCCCTAAGGAGACCCAGCACACATTCTCTATCCCAGTTCCCACACCTTCCTGAAGCTTCTTGACCACCTTCTCTCAGGAGCAGCAGGAATGATGCACTTTTTCACCACCCAGTCTGGGATGAACCTCCAGTGGTCTAAGAAGTGAGTGGTCAGGCGGCATGCAGATAGGAGCTGGCAGGAGCCAAGAAGGGAATAATGGGAACTTGCAGGTAATTGTTTTGCTTGGTTATTTCACTCATTGTCACCCTGAACATTCCTGTCTCCATACACATTAAATTACCTAGTTGTTTTGAACAGGTTTACAATTATGTTGGCCTCATTCCTTTATTGACAGATGTTTTGGTTTCAGGAGTTTTCCCAGTACACACTGACACAGGGCTCATTCTACTGCATATGTTGCAGTAAATGTGGAGCCATATTTTCCTTGCATAGATTGGGAAATGGCAGCCCTAATGGATGTCATCTGACTTTTCTCTACCCAAGGGGACTTTGTGACAACCACTGGGACCACACTGGTTCTCACTTGGCCCAAGGTGAGGTCCAGGTATTCAGGCCAAGTGAGTGGAGACTGGGTGACCTGGGGATGCGACTCAGGGCTCATGGCTCTGCTGATCTCCCACCTTCCTCCCTTTACTTCCTCCAGGCCAAGCACACGATTCCAGAGGAGGCCCTCACCTAAGCTGATTCAGGATGCTGAGAACACAGCCCTGACAAGAAACTCTTGGATGTGGTCATCTTTGTTGTGTTTCTCCTCCGGTCTTAGTATAACCCTGTGAAAGAGCAGGAGGTCTGCTTGGGGTTGGGAAGCCAACAGTTAACTGACACTAATCCACCCAAAGGGCTAGTTGTTGTGCATATTTGTCTCACTCAGAATTCCTGATTCTTTTGATAATAAAGAATGATGTTGCCTGTTATGTCAAATCCCTGAAAAATCCATTTTGAGGCAGGCATTTTTTGTACTACAGGCAAAGGTAAAGTCAGAGAGGGTCAGAGACTCCTTGAGAACAGCGGGGTAGGGTCTCAAATCCTGGACCCCCTAAATCCCAGGCTGTGTGTGTGCTCCCTAGGGCCACGTAGCTGTCGAGGTGGGGAATGTTACCCTGGTAAACCTGGAGATGGTGTTCTGTGCCCCTAGCATATGACTAAAATGTTTTTATACAGAGAACAGTATAATTGCTTAGCCATACAAATGAACTTAGATACCTTTTGTGGGGCGGGAGGGAAATGGCATTAAAGAGCACATGAAAACCTGGGAACTAAAAATTACCCATATACATGGATGACATAGGATAAATGTCCTTGATATCGAAAGAAATCAATAAAGAGATCATAAATTGATATTAACCTAGAATTGTTATTAAAAGCAATAAGAGTGTCCAACCAATCTATGAAAAGCTATACAACCACGATAACTATAAAAATGTAACTGCAAACATTAGATGAGATACTAAATGAGAAAAGAAAGCTGAAGATTGTTATTTTCAGTAAAATACACACACACACACAGAGAGAGAGAGAGAGAGAGAGAGAGAGAGAGGAGTCTATATCGATAGGTTGTGTATAGGCAATGTATAAAGTCATTACTTATAAAAGTCAGGTCAGGTATACACAATGTGGAGATGACCTATCTCTGAGAGGTAGGCATTTCCGTCTTTACCTCAGAGTCCCTTCCACTCCTTTGCTGGTGTGCAGGGCAACTTTCAAAGACTGCAGGGTTTGAAACTCATTTGTATGGGGAAAACTCTTCAGGGTTAGTTCTGGGAGGTTCCACAGGTAGACCTTCCTTGATAACCCAGGAGAAAAGGGAAAAGAGGTGGGTTTAGATGGAGGGTGAATGTTGGTGGCCCTTGAAGGGGGAAGGAGCTGATGAGGACTTAGCTCTTTAGCCCCATAGCTCCAGGGCAGCCCTCAGGTTGTGGCTGTCTTCAGTTGAAAACCAAGAGTGCTCTTGGGTCAGAACCTTCCCAGGGTCATGAGGGGATGGGCACAGGAAATGGTACCCAGAGAGCCTTGTGCTTCTCTACTTCACTTTTATTCTCTGTCTTGACTTTTTGTATTCCCCACCCTCAGCTGAGTTCATCTGTAACTTTGTACTGTCTGGCAGTTAATCCCCACTTCTATCATTCACACTTTGGCTGGGTGGTAGGAATAATTAAAACAAGTATACTAACAACAATTATAAAAGATACCAACAATTATAGCACATATAGTAGATAAATTACTTGGTCAAGATCATGGAAGTACTGGTTCCCAGCATCAAATGCAGGTCTTTCTGACCCAAAAGCCCCTGCCCTAACCCCTGTGTATACATTGAGTGTTCTTCTGTGTTAGGCTGGAGGCCAGCACAGGGGAGGGAAGTCACCCAAGGTCCTGTGGTCAGTGATGGGTCTGGCAACTGGGACACATGCTTGATGACTCCCATCTTCTATAGTTGACCTGTTACTATTATTATTTCTCCCGTATTATTTCTTCTTCCTGAGGGTTCAGTAAAAAATTGTTTCATCCATGTCAAAGTAGAAGGAAACTAAGGAGACAGGAAAGCATGAAGGGAATAGGAAATGATGAAATGGGACCAAAGTTCACTTCTTGCTGCTACATTTCCAGATAATGTTTCAAATCTTCTACTTTATGGGCAGAGGAGGCAGTGTGGTCCAGAAGTAATACACCTCAAGTCCTGCTACATGCCAGACATTCTTTGAAGTTTTCTCCCTTTCTTCTTACAAGTCTGGAAGTAGGCACCCTTAGTCCCATTTTACAGATGACCAACCTCAGACTCGCAGAGCTGTGTAAATGTTCCAGAATCAAACATCTACCCCTTGCCATCTGCACAGGCCAACCAGAAGTCTCCCATTTGGGTGATGGATTTTGAGGGCTTAAAGACTTATAGTGGGAAACTCTCCTGATATAAAAACTGGGCGGTGTCACGTCCTCATTTGGCATGAAGATGATGGTGGGGATGAAATCCTGCACCATGAGTCATGATCCAAGAGGCCTGGCTATGGGGGCCACATAGACTGGCTGATTCTTGGGGTGTTGAATTGGACCCAGGAAGCAGCACAAATGGTTGCCTTTTGGAAAGGGAACCTGAACTATAGGATATTAACATGGACAACTACTATATGAAAGGTGTTTTACAGTTCATCTCATTGAATCCCAACTACTCTATGCGAGACCAATACTTACCAATGATCAGGGAACAGACATTAAAAGTTAAGTAACAAAATCCAAGAAACGGTATTGTAATTAAATTCTTTAATACACAAAGATTAGGTTCTTCCCTGTTTGTCCTATGAGCCATCATTCCACATCTCGGAAGGCATTATTATTCACTTGTTCTTGTTCAAACAGTGCACGGAAATACTTTTAAAATACGAAAACTCATTAAAAATAATCAAATGTTGTCTGCACAGCAAACATTAAAAGGCATGTGAAAAGCTGGGGTAGATCATTTCTAACCTACCTTCAGACACGTGTTTACGTATTCAATGTACAAAATATTCTTAAACAATAGAGATAGGTCAATGATACCAAGAGTGGATGCACATAAGAAGGAACATAAATTCTTAATAATCACGTGAAAACATGCTACTCTAAATAAGTAAATAAGTAGAAAATAAACCATACCAAGTGAAACAGGGATATCACAATGTACAAAGCAAAATATGACCCCATTTCTGCAAAAAGTATATATCAACATAGGTGTATAGGTATGAGTGTGATTAAATAGATTAGTGCAATACATACAGAGAAAAATTTGGGAAATAGGCACCGCTAAGTTAACAGAGACTATCTTTGTGTTACGGTGAGCAAAAGGTAGGGACAGAAGGGAGCGACATAACAATTTCAGCTTTTAAATATGCATTTTATATGTTTCTCGTATGTGTCAGACAAAGAGAAGTATTAACTGGCAATCTGGCAAAGTATGGGGATAAAGTTTTGTGAAACAGGCATATCAGCAACTGAGTCACAAGATAATAGTGTAGCTATATGTTTGTTTAGCAACTTAGAAACCTGTTCATATCCTGTAGAATGCAAATAGTATGCTAAATAGATGTCTATGATAATTCACTGTGTATGCATTGTTGGGGAGAGAGATATGTTTATTTTATAAATTTTCATTTTTATAGTGTCTGAAATATGGAAACATTGAATAAAATATCAAAAACATAAAATAATTGCGAGGTGATTACAAATATGATACATATTCATGGCCTTGGAAGCAGATCAAAACAATTTATTTGACAGTTTTCTGTATGCATATGTGTTCGTGTATGTTTCTTTGTTTCAAACTTCTCCACACCAATTATTCATATACTAAGTCATGCAACTTTCTACTTACTTCACTGAGGGGCTGGGTTTCCCGACCAGAGCTTAAGGATCCCAGGATGGGAATGAAAGTAGAAGGATTGGTGCCAGTGAGTAGAAAAGTCTAGAAATCTTGGCCTATATTATGGTATCTATTCACCTTCCTCCCTCACCACCAATACCACAGCCCTTTCCATCCCCTATCCTTTGCCAATCTCCATAGTTGAGACTTTCACACCTGCATTGCTGGCTCCGGTCATCAGGTAGCACTGTTCTCCATTTTCTAAAGCTCCCCTCCCCTGCCACCCTGGGCCCTTTTTATAAACAGAAACAAAATGTTTCTTCAAAGCACATTACAGAATGACAAGTACGGTATGATACAAATTCTTTATGAAAACTTTATATGTGCATAAAAAGACCAAAAGGACACATGCATGGTTTTGCTTCCTGTTTATGCCTACATCTACATCTAATTAATTAACTAACCAATTAATTAATTAATTCTATATTGGGTGTCTACTATGTGCCAGACACTATCAGTCTAAGACTACATCTGCATCGTAACCTTACCTCTCTTCATCTCCAGACCTGCATTGTTGGAAATGCCCACAGGATCAGCATGGATGTTAGTGCCCACCCCATAAGGTATGATCTCCATTCCAAGCAAGATCAGTACAAGCTTGACCCCCGAGTCCTAGAAACCCACCATCCAAATGGGAAATTATAGGGTTGAGTGGGAGATGTTGTAACCTGACAAAAGGTGCCACCTTACAACTCACACATCTGTACTCTTGCATAGGACTAGCAGACTATAACCTTCTCCTGATTAAACTTCACTCATAAAGAGTAAAGGATGAGTTGGAGGTTTTACTTCCCCTTTAGTCTTTTGCTCTGTTAGAATGGTACATTTTGGAATTGGCTTTATGTCTGTCATATCCCTAGGAGGGTGGTTCCACCCATTTAGTCATCTGACAGGTCTATCTGAGATGACATGGAGTTTCTGCTTCATGTAAGACCTTCTCTGTCAGTTATGGGAGTCTGGATCCATATCCACGGAACACAGAAAATAATAGATACCAAGTTCTCAAAGACAAGCACAGGACAAAGATTCTGGTCTGAACATCTAACTCTCCTGATTTAGTAAAATGGTTTTTACAGATTTCTCACATGATGGTTCCTCAGAGTTCCTCTAACACCTGACACTCATGTGACCCTTTTCCACCTCCTCTCCCTCCTGTCCACAAAGGCACACACAGTGAAATTCCTCTATAAGCTAGCAGTGAAGAAAACTTTTTAAAATATGATTTCAAACCCAGAAGTAATAAGAGAAAACAGTGATACACTTGATTTCATTAAAAATTGCACAGCAAAAAAAAAAAAAAGTTAGAGAGGGAGGGAGCCAAACCATAAGAGACTCTTAATAACTGAGAATAGGGGAGAAGGCGGTGGCATAGGAGGATACTGGGCTCACCACGTCCTGCTGATCACTTAGATTCCACCCACATCTGCCTAAATAATCCAGAAAACCGCCAGAAGACTAGCAGAAAGGACTCTCCAGAGCCAAGCGTACACAAGAGGCCCACGGAAGAGGGTAGGAAGGGCAGAGAGGTGGTGCGCACTACACAGACTGGCGGGAGGGAGCCAGGCAGTGGAGGGGCAGCCTGCCAGGCAAGGCAGAGCCCCCAAAGTCTGGCTTGCAAAAGTGGAGGGGCCAGACTCTGTGAGTTCTGACGGCCAGCAGGACTTAACATCTGGAATGTTAAAAGTCAACAGCTCTGCTTGGAGAGTGGGAGGGTGAGAGGAAACCGGGAGGGAGAGGTGTTGAGCCCCAGAAGACAGAGCTCAGCTGGGCGGGGAACAAAGGCATTGGCCAGCACCATCTCCCTCTCTTATCCCCCAACCCAAATCCCAAAGGGAACCAGTTCCCGTCACTGAACTTTCTTGCACCATGCAAACACCCAACACTATGCCTCTGTGGATCCATCCCTCTGACGGGTCTGCCTCCATCCTGGTGCTTCAGGGCCCCTCCCACAGGGGACCACTGATGGCAAAGTGAGCTAAGCCTGTCCCTCATGCCCCTGTGCACCTTTTGGATCCACCCCAGCTAATACGCCAGATTCCACCAAAGCAGCACCACAAGCCTGGCAGTGTGCAAGTAGCCCAGACAGGGGCCACATCACTACACAGTGATTCCTGCCCCTAAGAGAGGGGAAGATAAGGTACACATCAGTCTGTGGCCCCAGCAGTGGGCTGGGGATAGACATCTGGTGTGACTGTGGCCACACCCACCAACATAAGTTACTCCAGACAGCACAAGGGAAGTGCCCCGTAGTTCTGAGCCACTCCAAGGACTGTCCAAAATGATGAAACGGAAGAATTCTCCTCAAAAGAAACTCCAGGAAGTAGTGACAGCTAACAAATTGATCAAGAATGATTTAAGTCCTATAATGGACCATGAATTTAGAAGAAATAGTCATAAAATTAATCGCTGGGATTGAAATAAGTATATAAGGCAGCAGAGTCTCTATTACTACAGATATCAAGGGACTAGGAAACAGTCATGAGGAGCTGAAAAATGCTATAAATGAGGTGCAGAATGAAATGGAGGCGAGGGGAAGATGGTGGCGTAGGAGGACACTGAGCTCACTGCGTCCTGCGGATCACTTAGATTCCACCCACACCTGCCTAAATAACCCAGAAAATCACCAGAAGACTAGCAGAATGGATTCTCCGCAGGCAAGCGTAGATGAGATGGCCAAGGAAGAAGGTAGGAAGGGCGGAGAGTTAGTGCGTGCTACACGGACTGGCGGGAGGGAGCCGAGGCAGAGGGGCAGCCCACCGGCCAAGCAGAGACCCCAGCTCTGGCTTGCAAAAGCAGAGGGGCCGGATGGAGTGTGTTCTGACAGCAAGCAGGACTTAACATCTGGAAGGTTATAAGTTAACAGCTCTGCTCAGAGAACGGGAAGGCTGGAGGACAACGGTAGGGAGAGTTTTTGAGCCTTGGACGACAGAGCGCAGCTTAGCGGGGAACAAAGGCGCTCGCCAGTGCATCTCCCTCCCCTATTCCCCAGCCAAAATCCCAAAAGGAACCAGTTCCTGCGAAGGAACTTGCTTGCACCACGCAAACACCAAATGCTGTGCTTCTGTGGATCCATCCCTCGGGGGGTCTGACTGCCTCCAGGTGCTGCAGGGCCCCTCCCAAAGCGGATTTCGGAAGGAAAAGTGAGCTGAGCCTGTCCCTCCCACCCCTGTGCACCTTGCTGATCCACCCCAGCTAATACGCCAGATCCCGAGCACCACAAGCCTGGCAGTGTGCAAGTAGCCCAGATGGGCCACGCCACCCCACAGTGAATCCTGCCCCTAGGAGAGGGAAAGAGAAGGCACACACCAGTCTGACTGTGGCCCCAGCGGTGGGCTGGGGGGGGGCAGACATCAGGTCTGACTGTGGCCCCGTCCACCAACGCAAGTTATTCAAGAGAGCACAGGGGTAGTGCCCCGCAGTCCCGCACCACTCAGGGACTATCCAAAATGACGAAACAGGAGAATTCCCCTCAAAAAAAAAAAAGTCCCGGAAATAACGACAGCTAATGAACTGATCAAAAACGATTTAACCAATATAAAAGAAAGTGAATTTAGAATAATAGTCATAAAATTAATCGCTGGGCTTGAAAACAGTATAAAGGACAGCAGAGAATCTCTTGCTACAGAGATCAAGGGACTAAGGAACAGCCAGGGGAGCTAAAAAATGCTATTAATGATCTGCAAAATAAAATGGAGACAACCACGGTTCAGATTGAAGAGGCAGAGGAGAGAATAGGTGAACTAGAGATAAAATTATGGAAAAAGAAGAATCTGAGAAAAAGAGAGATAAAAATTCCAGGACTATAAGGGGAAAATTAGAGAACTAAGTGAGGCACTAAAGAGGAATAATCTACGCATAATTGGTATTCCAGAGGAGGAAGAGAGACGGAAAGGTGCTGAAGGTATACTTGAAGAAATAATAGCTGAGAACCTCCCAGATCTGGGGAAGGAAAAAGGCACTGAAATCCAAGAGGCATAGAGAACTCCCTTCAGATGTAACTGGAATCGATCTGCACGACATATCATAGTGAAACTGGCAAAATACAAGGATAAAGAGCAAATTCTGAAAGCAGCTAGGGATAAACGTGCTCGAACATATACAGGGAGACCTATAAGACTCGTGACCGATCTCTCTACTGAAACTTAGCAGGCCAGAAAGGAATGGCAGGAGATCTTCAATGTGATGAACAGAAAAAATATGCAGCCGAGAATCCCTTATCCAGCAAGTCTGTCATTTAGAATAGAAGGACAGATAAAGGTCTTCCCAAACAAAAACTGAAGGAATTTGTCACCACTAAACCAGCTCTACAAGAGATCCTAAGGGGGATCCTGTGAGACAAAGTAGCAGAGACATCGCTACAAGCATGAAACCTAGGGACATCACATTGACTCTAAACCCATATCTTTCCATAATGACACTGAATGTAAATGGACTAAATGCCCAAAGAAAAGACATAGGGTATCAGAATGGATAAAAAAACAAGACCCATCTATTTGCTCTCTACAAGAGACTAAGTTTTGACCTGAGGACACGTTCAGATTGAGAGTGAGGGGATGGAGAACTATTTATCATGCCACTGGAAGTCACAAGAAAGCTGGAGTAGCCATACTTACAGCAGACAAAAAAGACTTTCAGTCAAAGACTGTAACAAGAAATGAAGAAGGGCATTATATAATAATCACAGGGCCTATCCATCAGGAAGAGCTAACAATTATAAATGTCTATGCGCCGAATACCGGAGCCCCCAAATGTATAAAACAATTACTCACAAACATAAGCAACCTTATTGATAAGAAAGTGGTAATTGCAAGGGACTTTAATACTCCACTTACAACAATGGATAGATCATCTAGACACACGGTCAATAAGGAAACATGGGCCCTGAATGATACATTGGATCAGATGGACTTGACAGATCTATTTAGAACTCTGCATCCCAAAGCAACAGAATATACTTTCTTCTCGAGTGTACACGGAACATTGTCCAAGATAGATCACCTACTGGGTCACAAAACAGTCCTTCGTAAGTATACAAGAATTGAGATCAGACCATGCATACTTTCAGACCACAATGCTATGAAGCTTGAGATCAACCACAGGAAAAAGTCT
This sequence comes from Prionailurus bengalensis, assembly GCF_016509475.1. Classification (NCBI taxonomy): domain Eukaryota; kingdom Metazoa; phylum Chordata; class Mammalia; order Carnivora; family Felidae; genus Prionailurus; species Prionailurus bengalensis. The sequence continues at coordinate 83,584,233 of NC_057361.1, read as the reverse complement.
GGAAAACCTCCAAAAGCATGGAGGTTAAAGAACACCCTACTAAAGAATGAGTGGGTTAACCAGGCAATTAGAGAAGAAATTAAAAAATATATGGAAATAAACGAAAATGAAAATACAACAATCCAAACGCTTTGGGATGCAGCGAAGGCAGTCCTAAGAGGAAAATACACTGCAATCCAGGCCTATCTCGAGAAACAAGAAAAATCCCAAATACAAAATCTAACCGCACACCTAAAGGAAATAGAAGCAGAACAGCAAAGACAGCCTAAACCCAGCAGAAGAAGAGAAACAATAAAGATAAGAGCAGAAATAAACAATATAGAGTCTAAAAAAACTGTAGAGCAGATCGACAAAACCAAGAGTTGGCTTTTTGAGAAAAGAAACAAAATTGATACACCTCTAGCCAGGCTTCTCAAAAAGAAATGGGAGATGCCCCAAATAGATAAAATCATGAATGAAAATGGAATTATTACAACCAATCCCTCAGAGATACAAGCAATTATCAGGGAATACTGTGAAAAATTATATGCCAAAAAACTGGACAACCTGGAAGAAATGGACAAATTCCTAAACACCCACACTCTTCCAAAACTCAATCAGGAGGAAATAGAAAGCTTGAACAGACCCATAACCAGCAAAGAAATTGAATCAGTCATCAAAAATCTCCCAACAATTAAGAGTCCAGGACCAGATGACTCCCCAGGGGAGTTCTACCAGACGATTAAAGCAGAGATAATACCTATCCTTCTCAACCTATTCCAAAAAATAGAAAGGGAAGGAAAACTTCCAGACTGATTCAAGGAAGCCAGTATTACTTTGATTCCTAAACCAGACAGAGACCCAGTAAAAAAAGAGAACTACAGGCCAATATCCCTGATGAATATGGATGCAAAAATTCTCAATAAGATACTAGCAAATCGAATTCAACGGCATATAAAAAGAATTATTCACCATGATCAAGTGGGATTCATTCCTGGGATGCAGGGCTGGTTCAACATTCGCAAATCAATCAACGTGATACATCACAGTAGTAAAAGAAAAGATAAGAACCATATAATCCTGTCAATCGATGCAGAAAAGTCCTTTCACAAAATTCAGCACCCTTTCTTAATAAAAACCCTTGAGAAAGTCGGGATAGAAGGAACATACTTAAAGATCATAAAAGCCATTTATGAAAAGCCCACAGCTAAAATCATCCTCAACGGGGAAAAACTGAGAGCTTTCTCCCTAAGATCAGGAACACGACAGAGATGCCCACTCTCACTGCTGTTGTTTCACATAGTGTTGGAAGTTCTAGCATCAGCACTCACAAAACAAAAGGAAATCAAAGGCATCCAAATTGGCAAAGATGAAGTCAAGCTTTCACTTTTTGCAGATGACATGATATTATACATGGAAAATCCGAAAGACTCCACCAAGAGTCTGCTAGAACTGATAGATGAATTCAGCCAAGTTGCAGGATACAAAATCAATGTACAGAAATCAGTTGCATTCTTATACACTAATAATGAAGCACTAGAAAGACAAATAAAGAAACTGATCCCATTCACAATTGCACCAAGAAGCATAAAATACCTAGGAATAAATCTAACCAAAGATGTAAAAGATCTGTATGCTGAAAACTATAGAAAGCTTATGAAGGAAATTGAAGAAGATATAAAGAAATGGAAAAACATTCCGTGATTATGGATTGGAAGAATAAATATTGTCAAAATGTCAATACTACCCAAAGCTATCTACACATTCAATGCAATCCCAATCAAATATGCACCAGCATTCTTCTCAAAGCTAGAACAAGCAATTCTCAAATTCATATGGAACCACAAAAGGCCCCGAATAGCCAAAGTAATTTTGAAGAAGAAGACCAAAGCAGGAGGCATCACAATCCCAGACTTTAGCCTCTACTACAAAGCTGTCATCATCAAGACAGCACGGTATTGGCACAAAAACAGACACATAGACCAATGGAATAGAATAGACACCCCAGAACTAGACCCACAAACGTATGACCAACTAATCTTTGACAAAGCAGGTAAGAACATCCAATGGAAAAAAAGACAGTCTCTTTAACAAATGGTGCTGGGGGAACTGGACAGCAACATGCAGAAGGTTGAAACTAGACCACTTTCTCACACCATTCACAAAATAAACTCAAAATGGATAAAGCACCTGAATGTGAGACAGGAAACCATCAAAACCCTAGAGGAGAATGCAGGAAAAGACCTCTCTGGTCTGAATCGTAGCAATTTCTTACTTGACACATCCCCAAAGGCAAGGGAATTAAAAGCAAAAATGAACTACTGGGACCTTATGAAGATAAAAAGCTTCTGCACAGCAAAGGAAACAACCAACAAAACTAAAAGGCAACTGACGGAATGGGAAAAGATATTTGCAAATGACATATCGGACAAAGGGCTAATATCCAAAATCTATAAAGAGCTCACCAAACTCCACACCCAAAAAACAAATAACCCAGTGAAGAAATGGGCAGAAAACATGAATAGACACTTCTCTAAAGAAGACATCCGGATGGCCAACAGGCACATGAAAAGATGCTCAACGTCGCTCCTCATCAGGGAAATACAAATCAAAACCACCTTCAGATATAGTGGCCAAAATGAACAAATCAGGAGACTATAGATGCTGGATAGGATGTGGAGAAAAGGAAACCCTCTTGCACTGTTGGTGGGAATGCAAATTGGTGCAGCCACTCTGGAAAACAGCGGGGAGCGTCCTCAAAAAATTAAAAATAGACCTACCCTATGACCCAGCAATAGCACTGCTAGGATTGTACCCAGAGATACAGGAGAACTGATGCATAGGGGCACTTGTACCCCAATGTTTATAGCAGCACTCTCAACAATTGCCACATTATGGAAAGAGCCTAAATGTCCATCAACTGATGAATGGATAAAGAAACTGTGGTTTAGATATAGAATGGAGTACTAAGTGGCAATGAGAAAGAATGGAATATGGCCCTTTGTAGCAACGTGGTTGGAACTAGAGAGTGTGATGCTAAGTGAAATAAGCCATACAGAGAAAGACAGATACCATATGGTTTCACTCTTTTGTGGATCCTGAGAAAGTTAACAGAAACCCATGGGGGAGGGGAAGGAAAAAAAAGAGGTTAGAGTAGGAGAGAGCCAAACTATAAGAGACTCTTAAAGTATGAGAACATACTGAGGGTTGATGGGAGGTGGGAGGGAGGGGAGGGTGGGTGATGGCTATTGAGGAGGGCACCTTTTGGGATGAGCACTGGGTGTTGTATGGAAACCAATTTGACAATAAATTTTATATATTGAAAAAAAAAAGAAAAAAAAATGGAGGCGACCCCAGCTTGGATTCAAGAGGCAGAGGAGAGAATAGGTGAATTTGGAGATAAAACTATGGAAAAAGAGGAAGCTGAGAAAAAGAAAGATAAAAAATCCAGGAGTATGAGAAGATAATTGGAGAACTGAGTGATGCAATCAAACGGAACAATATGCATATCAGAGGAAGTCCAGAAGAAGAAGAAGAAGAAGGGAACGGGGCTGAAGGTGTACTTGAACAAATCATCCTGAGAACCTCCCTGATCTGGGGAAGGAAACAGGCAATGAAATCCAAGAGGCACAGATAACTCCCTTCAGAGGTAACTTGAATTAATCTTCTGCGTGACATATCATAGAGAAACTGGCAAAATACAGGGACAAAGAGAAAATTCTGAAAGCAGCTACGGATAAACACACTCTAACATATAAAGGGAGACTGATAAGACCAGTGACGGATCTATGAAACTAGGCAGGCCAGAAAGGAATGGCAGGAAATCTCCAATGTGATGAAAAGAAAAAAAAATGCAGCCTAGAATCCTTTATCCATCAAGTCTGTGTTTTAGAATAGAAGGAGAGATAAAGGTCTTCCAAAACATACAAAATCTGAAGGAATTAATCACCACTAAAGCAGCCCTACAAGAGACCCTAAGGGGAATTCTGTGAGTGAAATGTTGCAAGGACCACAAAGTACCAGAGACATCACTACAATCATGAAAACTACAGACATCACAATGACTCTAAACCCATATCTTTCTAAAATAACACTGAATATAAATGGACTAAATGCTCCAATCAAAAGACATAGGGTATCATAATGGATAAAAAAAACAAGACCCATCTATTTGCTGTCTACAAGAGACTCATTTTAGACCTGAGGACACCTTCAGATTGAAAGTGAGGGGATGGAGAACTATCTATCATGCTACTGGAAGACAAAAGAAGGCTGGAGTAGCCATACTTATATCCGACAAACTAGACTTTAAATTAAAGGCTGTATGTAACAAGAGATGAAGAAGGGCATTATATAATAATCACAGGGTCTATCCATCAGGAAGAGCTAACAATTATAAATGTCTATGCACCAAATACAGGAGCCCCCAAATATATAAAACAATTAATCACACGCATAAGCAACCTTATTGATAAGAATGTGGTAACTGCAGGGGACTTTAATACTCTACTTAGAACAATGGATAGATCATCTATACACAGGATCAATAAAGAAACAAGGGCCCTGAATGATACATTGGATCAGATGGACTTGACAGATATATTTAGAGCTCTGCATTCCAAAGCAACAGAATATACATTCTTCTCAAGTGCACATGGGACATTCTCCTAGATAGATCATATACTGGGTCACAAAAAAGCCCTTCATAAGTATACAAGAATTGAGATCAGACCATGCATACTTTCAGACCACAATGCTATGAAGCTTGAGATCAACCACAGGAAAAAGTCTGGAAAACCTCCAAAAGCATGGAGGTTAAAGAACACCCTACCAAAGAATGAGTGGGTCAACCAGGCAATTAGAGAAGAAATTAAAAATATATGGAAATAAATGAAAATGTAAACACAACAATCCAAACACTTTGGGATGCAGTGAAGGCAGTTCCGAGAGGAAAATACACTGCAATCCAGGCCTATCTCGAGAAACAAGAAAAATCCCAAATACAAAATCTAACCGCACACCTAAAGGAAATAGAAGCAGAACAGCAAAGACAGCCTAAACCCAGCAGAAGAAGAGAAACAATAAAGATAAGAGCAGAAATAAACAATATAGAGTCTAAAAAAACTGTAGAGCAGATCGACGAAACCAAGAGTTGGCTTTTTGAGAAAAGAAACAAAATTGATACACCTCTAGCCAGGCTTCTCAAAAAGAAATGGGAGATGTCCCAAATAGATAAAATCATGAATGAAAATGGAATTATTACAACCAATCCCTCAGAGATACAAGCAATTATCAGGGAATACTGTGAAAAATTATATGCCAACAAACTGGGCAACCTGGAAGAAATGAACAAATTCCTAAGAACCCATGGACTTCCAAAACTCAAAGAGGAAGAAATAGAAAACTTGAACAGTCCCATAACCGGCGAAGAAATTGAAGCAGTTATCAAAAATCTGCGAACAGGGGCGCCTGGGTGGTGCAGTCGGTTAAGCGTCCGACTTCAGCCAGGTCACGATCTCGCGGTCCGTGAGTTCGAGCCCCGCGTCAGGCTCGGGGCTGATGGCTCAGAGCCTGGAGCCTGTTTCCGGTTCTGTGTCTCCCTCTCTCTCTGCCCCTCCCCCGTTCATGCTCTGTCTCTCTCTGTCCCAAAAATAAATAAACGTTGAAAAAAAATTTAAAAAAAAATCTGCCAACAAATAAGAGTCCAGGACCATATGGCTTCCCTGGGGAATTCTACCAGACATTTAAAGCAGTGATAATACCTATCCTTCTCAAGCTTTTCCCAAAAATAGAAAGGGAAAGCAACCTTCCCGACTCATTCTATGAAGCCAGCATTACTTTGATTCCTAAACCTGACAGAGACCCAGCAAAAAAAAGAGAACTACAGGCCAATATCCCTGATGAATATGGATGAAAAAATTCTCAATAAGATAATAGCAAATCGAATTCAACAGCATATAAAAAGAGTTATACACCATGATCAAGCGGGATTCATTCCTGGACTGCAGTGCTGGTTTAACATTAGCAAATCAATCAACGTGATACATCACAGTAGTAAAAGAAGAGAAGAATGATATGATCCTGCCTATCGATGCAGAGAAGGCATTTAACAAATTTCAGCATCCTTTCTTAATAAAAACCCTCGAGAAAGTCAGAACAAGGAACATACGTAAACATCATGAAGGCCGTTTATGAAAAGCCCACAGCTAATATCATCCTCAATGGGGAAAAGCTGAGAGCTTTCCCCCTGAGAACAGGAACACGACAGGGATGTCCACTCTCACTGCTGTTGTTTCACATAGTGTTGGAAGTTCTAGCATCAGCAATCAGACAACAAAAGGAAATCAAAGGCATCAAAATTGGCAAAGATGGAGTCAAGCTGTCACTTTTTGCAGATGACATGATATGATACATGGAAATTCTGATAGACTCCACCAAGAGTCTGCTAGAATGCATACATGAATTCAGCAAAGTCGCAAGATACAAAATCAATGTGCAGAAATCAGTTGCATTCTTATACACTAAAAAAAAAGCACCAGAGAGACAAATAAAGAAACTGATCCCATTCACAATAGCACCAAGAACCATAAAACACTTAGGGATAAATCTAACCAAAGATGGCAAAGATCTGTATGCTGAAACTATAGGAAGCTTATGAAGGAAATTGAAGAAGATATAAAGAAATGGAAAAACATTCCGTGCTCATGGATTGGAAGAATAAATATTGTTAAAATGTCAATACTACCCAATGCCATCTACACATTCAGTGCAATCCCAATCAAAATTGCACCAGCATTCTTCTCAAAGCTAGAACAAGCAATCCTAAAATTTGTATGGAACCACAAAAGACTCTGAACAGCCAAAGTCATTTTGAAGAAGACGATCAAAGCAGGAGGCATTACAATCTGAGACTTTAGCCTCTACTACAAAGCTGTAATCATCAAGACAGCATAGTATTGACACAAAAACAGACACATAGACCAATGGAATAGAATAGACACCGCAGAATTAGACCCACAAAAGTATGGACAAGTAATCTTTGACAAAGCAGGAAAGAATATCCAATGGAAAAAAGACAGTGTCTTTAACAAATGGTGCTGGGAGAACTGGACAGCAACCTTCAGAAAGAGGAAACTAGACCACTTTCTCACACCATTCACAAAAGTAAACTCAAAATGGATAAAGGACCTGAATGTGAGACAGGAAACCATCAAAACCCTATAGGAGAAAGAAGGAAAAAACCTCTCTGACCTCAGCTGCAGCAATTTCTTACTTGACACATCTCCAAAGGCAAGGGAATTAAAAGCAAACATGACCTATTGGGACCTCATGAAGATAAAAGGCTTCTGCACTGCAAAGGAAACAATCAACAAAACTAAAGGCAAGCAACGGAATGGGAAAAGATATTTGCAAATGACATATCAGACAAAGGGCTAGTATCCAAAATCTATAAAGAGCTCACCAAACTCCACACCCGGGAAACGAATAATCTAGTGAAGAAATGGGCAGAAAACATGAATAGACACTTCTGTAAAGAAGACATCCAGATGGCCAACAGGCACATGAAAAGGTGTTCAACGTCGTTCCTCATCAGGGAAATACAAACCAAAACCACACTCAGATATCACCTCACGCCAGTCAGAGTGGCTAAAATGAACAAATCATGAGACTATAGATGCTGATGAGGATGTGGAGAAACAGGAACCCTCTTTCACTGTTGGTGGGAATGCAAACTGGTGCAGCCGCTCTGGAAAACAGTGTGGAGGTTCCTCAAAAAATTAAAAATAGATCTACCCTATGACCCAGCAATTATTGCACTGCTAGGAATTTACCCAAAGGATATAGGAGTGCTCATGCATAGGGGCGCTTGTATCCCAATGTTTATAGCAGCACTTTAAACAATGGCCATGCTATGGAAAGAGCCCAAATGTCCCTCAACTGATGAATGGATAATGAAATTGTGGTTTATATACGCAATGGAATACTATGTGGAAATGAGAGAAAATGAAATCTGGCCTTTTGTAGCAACGTGGATGGAACTGGAGAGTGTTATGCTAGGTGAAATAAGGCATGTAGAGAAAGACAGATATCATATGTTTTCACCCTTATATGGATCCTGAGAAACTTAACAGAAGACCATGGGGGGTGGGAAGAAAAAAAATAAAAAAGGTTAGAGAGGGAGGGAGCCAAAACATAAGAGACTCTGAAAAACTGAGAACAAACTGAGGGTTGATGGGGGGTGGGAGAGAGGTGAGGGTGGGTGATGGGTATTGAGGAGGACACCTGTTGGGATGAGCACTGGGTGTTGTATGGAAACCAATTTGACAATAAATTTCATATTAAAAAAAAATTGCACGGCAAAAAAAAAAATCCCATGAGCAAACTAATGTGAAAAATTACAAACAGGGCACAATACTTACAAGTTAGGTCAGAAGGTTTGTGTACCTTGTAACAGAGATTGTGGAAAAGCAAGGGCAAATCACAACATGTGAGGCAGCAAAGGCACTAGATACAAACAGGTGTTTCACCAAGAAAATGCTTCTTAAACATATAAAAGAATGCTAAATCTTACTCTTTTTTTAAGTTTCTATTTTAATCACCCAGTGCTCATCAGGACAAGTATACTCCTTAATCTCCATCACCTATTTCACCCATCCCCTCCACCTCCCCTCTGGTAGCCATCAGTTTGTTCTCTATAGTTAAGAGTCTGTTTCTTGGTTTCTCTCTCCTGTTCTCTTTTTACCCTTTGCTTGTTCGTTTTGTTTCTTAAATTCCACATATGAATGAAATCATGGTATTTGTCTTTCTCTGACTGACTTATTTCACTTAGCATTATACTCTAGCTCCATCCATGTTATTGCCAATGGGAAGATTTCATTCTTGTTTTTATGGCTGAATAATATTCCATTGCATATATATCCCACTTCTTTATCCATTCATCAATCGATGAGCACTTGGGCTGCTTCCATAACTTGGCTATAGTAAGTAATGCTGCAATAAACATAGGGGTGCATGTATCACTTTGACTTGGTTTTCTCATATTCTTTGGGTAAAAACCCAGTATTGCAATTACTGAATTGTAGGATAGTTCAATTTTTAACTTTTTGAGGAGCCTCCATACTGTCTTCCACAGTGATTGCATCATTTTGCATTCCCACCAACAGTGCATGAGTGTTGCTTTTTCTCCACATCGTCCCCAACACTTGTCATTTCTTCTGACTTTGATTTTTAGCCATTCTGACAGGTGTGAGGTGATATCTCATCGTGGTTTTGATTTGCACTTCTCTGATGATAAGTGATGCTGAGAACCTTTTCATGTGTCTGTTGGCCATCTCTCTGGATGTCTTCTTTGGAGAAAGGTCTGTTCATGTCTTCTGCCTATTTTTTAATTGGATTATTTGGGTTTTGGGTGCTGAGTTGTATGAGTTCTTTATAGATTTTGGATACCAACCCTTTATTGGACATGCCATTTGTAAATATCTTCTCCCATTCAGTAGGTTGCCTTTTAGTTCTGTTGTTTCCTTCACTGTGCAGAAGCTTCTTAGTTTGATGTAGTCCAATAGTTTATTTTTGCTTTAGGTTCCATTGCCTCAGGTGACCTATTTAGAAAAAAAAAAGTTGTTAAGCTGACCTCAGAGAAATTACTGCTTTCTAGGATTTTTATGGTTTCAGGTCTTACATTAAGTCTTTAACCCATTTTGAATTTATTTTGTGTATGGTGACAGAAAGTGGTTCCAGTTTCATTCTTTTGCATGTAGGTGACCAGTTTCACCAACACCATTTGCTGAAACGACTGTCTTTTTCCCATTGCATGTTCTTTCCTGCTTTGTTGGAGAGTAATTGACCTTATAATTGTGGGTTTATTTCTGGGTTTTCTATTCTGTTCCACTGATCTGTGTGTCTATTTTTGTGCCAGTACCATACTGTTTTGATCACCACAGCTTTGTTTCATAAGTTGAAGTCTGGAATTTCGATGCCTCCAGGTTTGCTTTTCTTCTTCAAGGTTTTTTTGGCTATTCAGGGTCTTTTGTGGTTTCATATAAATTTTAGGATTGTTTTTTTCTTGTTCCGTGAAAAATTCTGTTGGTATTTTGATAGGGATTTCATTAAAGGTGTAAATTGCTTTGGGTAGTATAGACATTTTAACAATATTTGTTTTTTTCCAATCCGTGAGCATGGAATGTCTTTCCATTTCTTTGTGTTGTCTTCAATTTCTTTTTTTTTTTATTTCGGTAATATTTATTTATTTTTGATAAAAGGAGAGAGAGAAACAGAGAGAGAGAGAGAGAGAGAGAGAGAGAGAGGCAAAGAGAGAAGGAGACAGAGAATCTGAAGGAGACTTCAGGCTCCAAGCTGTCACCACAAAGCCTGATGCAGGGCTCGAACCCACAAATCGTGAGATCATTACCTGAGCCAAAGTCAGATGCTTAAATGACTGGGCCACCCAGGTGCCCCATCAATTTCTTTCATCAGTGTTTTGTAGTTTTCAGAGTACAGGTCTTTCACCTCTTTGTAAATCTTACTCTTGATAGGAGATGCAAAGAAAAATAAACTGTGATGCCTCTTTTCGTTATTTACCTCGCCTGTGAAGAAAGAGGCAGTCTCAAGCATTGTTTGCAGTAATGGTACATGGTACAACCCCCATTCAGGGGATTTGATATTATCTTATAAAATTAGTAGGGTACTTACACTTGGAACCAGCAATTTGTCTTCTAAGAATCTATCCCCCCAAAGAAATGCAAAAAAAAAAAAATAAGGCATAAGCACAAAGCCATTCCTGGCATAACAATTCATAAAGAAGACAAGAAAAAGAGACATGTCCACCAATAGGGGGCTGGTTGAATACACAATGGTATGTATACTTCCTGGAGTACTATGCAGCCATAAAAACCAACGACTCTACCTATAGTGCTTTGAAGTAATCTCTAAGATATATCGTTAAGTGAAAAAATCCAGGTGCATAAAAGTGTGCAGAGCTGCTACTGTCCAGTATGGTAGCCACCAGTCAGGAACAAGTATTTACATTAAATTAAATTAAAGTACACGGAATTTCAAAATCAGTTGCTCAGTCTCAGTTGCGACATTTTGGGTGCTAAATGTTTAATTCCCAAATAAAACATTCATGTAGCTAGTTGCCACTGTGTTGGACAGTGCAGATACAGAATATTTCTTTCTGCAGAAATTTCTACTGCACAGCACTGGTGTAGAATATAACAACTTTTACCTATGAAAGGTATAGAAAATTAAAACACATGATGTATTTCCTTATATTAAAAAAGAAACCTGTATGGTTAAAACAAAAGATGATAAAAAAATGCTTGCCTATAAAGGGACAGGGGGACAGCCCAAGATGTAAGTTGATGATGTATATTCTCTAAAAAATATAACATAGATTCACAGGGTCCATGCCCTGGAAAAGGCAAGAAACAATGAGAAACCCAGTAGCAAAGAGCAATTCTAGTCCCCAGACGGTATCCTTTAAGCACATTTCCCACTAAATGACTGATTCCTGGTCTAAGTTGGGGTTGTACCAGGTGAGTCTCGACTGAACTCATGCCAGAAAGCATGTCAAAAAGAGTAAGAAGCCAATTTGAAGGGGCTCCCACCGGCCAAAGATACTAAAGCACATCAGATACAGAAACATCCCTGAACTCATGATAAGAATCTGAAAAAAAAAAAAGAAAAAAAAAGCCAACTCATTGCTCACCTTTGAGGATCCTAGGAAAATAACTCATCGTTTTAGATTGTGGAAATATTGCAAAAGAACTAAGCATTCGCCTTACCCTCCTGTGCTTCCTATACTTAAGCTCAACCTAACAGTTGATGAGGGGATGTTTCTTTTATAAAAGGATGTCAGCTAATAACACGCAGAAGAAATCAAAGAATTAGTACATCGTGCTTTTGTAACCTTACTGAAATGTAGTTCTAGGCCATAATCATTAGAAACGGTGAAAAACATGAGGTGAAAAGCAGGCGGGAGATTTTATACTGGCTGGATCAGGCTGACAACAGTTGAGCCCAGTGATCGATCTCATCATCGCAGGAGGAGATACCACCAGACACTACTAGGCTCCTGGTGTAAGGCTATGGGAAGTCCATCACCACATCTGAGGTACTCTTGCCAAAAGATCCAAATCTAAGCAAGGCTCTAAATCTAATTACTGATTTAAAGGAAAGAAGAAAGCCATAGGACCATAATAAACACAATAAGGATACAATTGGCAAAAACCCAGAATGCAAACTCCACAGGAAAAAGATCCAGTTTCTTAAGTAAATAAATCGGGAGGTTAGAAAAAAAAGAGGGTGGAATTTCTTTAGAGTAAAAGAGACGAAAAACTTCAGAGAGAGTTAAGTTCAAGAGAAATTAAAACAGATAAATTAAAATTAACACCGCAATGGGATACCACCAAAACAACAAAAATGAAAGAGATGGAAAATACCAAGCGTTGGTGAGGATGTGGAGCAGTGCAACTCTCACACACTGCTGGTGGGCATGCAGATTAGAACAAACATTTTGAAAAACTGCTTGGCAGTATCTTCTGAGCTCAATGTGAACACACTCTATGACTTGGAAATGCCACCCTTTGAGACATGCCCAAGAGAAAGAAAATAAATGTCCACCCGAAAGACATGTACAAGAATGTTCAGAGCCTCATTATGATAATAAGTCAAATATGGAAAATACCCAAATCCCCCTAACAAGCATATAGGTTGTGAAATAGCCACACAATGCAATACTCTACTGTTGTGTTAGTCCCAGCCTAATGATAGTGATAGCGTCACTATCAATATCACAAGGGCCAGCCTATTGATAGTGGCTAGGAATGCCTGATGCACTCATCTACACCCATATTGCTCCTAGGAAGACCCCACAGACATTTCCCCCACAGGGGCCAATGTTGTGGCTGGACTGGCCCTTGTGGTTTATTATGATTGCATTATTATTGCAGGATGTGCTTCAGCAAAAAGCCATCAGGGAACTTTGAGGAACGAAATCTATTACTCACAGATCCAGGAGGACACATGGAACACCTGAGGGCTGCACAGCATGTTGTTGTGGGGGGCGAGGTAAAGGGGGGGGAGTGAGCAGGGACCTGGGATTTGCCTTTATTAGCGTTCAAGACTGGCGTGTCTAGGGTTTTGTGTGTTCACTCTTTATTGGCTAATTTAAATCATGACAGCAGGAATTAAGACATAGGAAGGGAAAAGTGGGGTCACTCAAGGGCTCAGTTATCTAGGTTTATCCAGGACTTTCTGAAAAAGGGATCTTCATGGGTGGAGGTAGCCCAGCTCCTTACCTGGTTGTTTTGCTAGTAGTTATGTCATACAGCTGGAAACTGTTTATTCTAGATGGTTGGAGAAAGAGAGGAAAACAAGTACTTTGTTTCCTTTTATTTCAATGTATTTAGAACATCTATGATGGTTAATTTTATGTGTCAGCTTGCCTTGGCCACACTATCCAGGTATTTGGTCAAACATTATTGTGGATGTTTCTGTCAGTGTTTTTGAATGGGAATAACATGTAAATTGGTGACTTTGCATAAATCATTATGTGAGTAGGCCTCATCCAATCAGTCGAAGGCCTGAATAGAACAAAAGATTCACCTCCCCCAAGCAAGGGTGAACTAGGTAGCAGATGGCCTTCAGCCTCCATAACCGTGTGAACCAATTCCTTCAAACCTATGTCTACCTATATCTATCTATCTATCTATCTATCATCTATCTATCTATCTACCTATCATCTACCTCTATCTATCTATCTATCTATCTACCTATCATCTATCTATCTATCTATCATCTATCTATTTCTACACACGTAGAACACATCCTATGGGTTCTATTTCGCTGGCGAATGATGACTGATACAGTGTCTTCTTATATTACCTGCAGGGTAATCTCAAATATGTATCCTTTGAATCCTTGCAAAGTGACTTACTAAACATAGGAACAAAGTTAATGCTGTCTGATGGACAGGCAACTGGGTGCATGACAGGAGACATACCTGGCCACAGTGGCAGACCTAACCTACTACCTCTAGATGACACTCATCTGACCTCATTTGCCAAGGAGGATCAGACCAGCCCTGCCTGCCAACAAGCAAGGTCTCAGACATAGAGAAATGCGATCCCCATCTGGAAATTGGCACTCTGAGTTAATAACAGGGGGCAAAAAATTAGCCATGGGTGTCCAAAGAATTATCTTAATAGCCAAGTTGTCTAATGTGTAGTGACTGTGATGATTATTAACTTTTCTGTTTTTATGATTGTTACCTTTCTGTTTTATTAAATAATTACCACCTATCACATGGCAAAATGCTTCCCAAATATAGTATCCACCCAAACGGGCCCTGTGAGCTACCTCAGAGAGTTGGTTTTGTTTATTTATTTATTTGTTTGTTTGTTTGTTTGTTTGCTTTTTAGAGTACCAAGAGACCCCAGCCTAACATCAACCATCATGGGTTGACATAGTTCAACACATGTCTTTTTCGTCTTGCTAAGTGTACTGGTTAGGAATGTGGGCTCTGAAGGTAGACTAGGTCTAAACCCTAGTTCTGCCACTTATAAATTGCGTGAATGTGAATACTTCATTTCTTCTTACAGTCACTGGATTGGCTCTTGTCTTCCTATTTGACTTCATCTCCTATCTTCATCTGTATTGTGTCTGACAAGCTCCAGCCCATTGAAGTTTTTCATGTGTCTATTTGTGTCTGCTCCTAGAAAACTGGTACTCACACACTTTGCTCATGCATACACAAAAAGGCCTGCCCAAGCTTGTTTTTTTTTTCTTGTTGTGCAGGATTCGATTCAAATGTACTTCCTGAGAAAGAGCTTCCCTGACAGTCCCATTTATAGTTGTCCCTGACCGGTCATTTTCTACTCGATTCATGTGTTCATGTTTCTTAAAGCACAAATCCCCATATAGAATTCTCCCACTTATTGATTTTTCCGCTTATTTCCAGTGTTCCAAAACTAGAATGAAAGCTCCTGGGACCCTTTTTATCTTGTTCTCTGTGCTGTGTCCCCTATTCTAGTTCAGTGCCTCACATATGAATCACTGAATAAATATTACTTACAAGAAGGGATTGATTCCTATGGGACACACTGGAGAAGACACAGATATTTAGAACTGAATGGCAGGAGAAGTTGACAAGGAGATTAAACATCAGGGAATTCAAATTTTTAAATGAGTGTTTATTGCAAACCCTCAGCAGTGCTTTTTAAACTTGGATGGGTGCCAGAAACAGCTGTAGATATCACTCAAAATGTAGAGACTTCCCATGCCACCTCTCTGGTTTTGATTCAGGAGACCTAGGGTGGCCCCAGGAATTTGGAAATTTAACAAGCACTCCCTATTTATTAAAGAAGTGCTCTGAGAACCACACTTGGAGAAATCCTGACCTAAACAGCTGAAATTTGTGTAACATTAATGTGATGTCTACCATGCAGACTTCTGTGATATCAGGGGGGTGTCTGAGTGTCTGCTAATATGATTACTCAGAGGGCACTGGTCTTTCCTTCCTACCTATGACCAAAGATTTCTTTTCCACATGGGATCACACTTAAAGTCTGCAATATTCCTGAGTGGTTGGATTGGGTATTGTTACCCCATCATATAGATGAGGCTAGTGGAAGGATAGTGATTTAACTAAAGTGCACCAATGATGGGACCCTGATCTCTTCACTCTTGCTCCAGAAAATTGTCTAGGACACTGGACATCACACCTTTTCCTTCTCTATCACCTCCTGTTTCTGGGGCTCAGAGTTCACACACTTTCTCTGATGTCCCACTAAAAGGGAGAGTCAGGAGATCAGAGAGCACATAGAATAGAGAGGAAGGGGAGAGGAAAGGAGAATGCGTGAAAGGCAGAGGAAAGGGGTGAGGACGTGCTTGCCTGTCTCCACTCAGGTCACTGGAAGCTGTGCAATGACACTGTGCCTCCTTGTCAGCTCCATTCCACAGCTTCTTCCTGCACACGGCAGTGGCACTGAAGTTCTCACATCATGGAAATGTGGGCTCATCTCTGTTTGCAGCTCCATATCCAAGTATTTTCTCTAGGAAGTCATGCTATGATGTTCATGTCAGAGGCATCACACTGACAGAATGAAGGAGACAAAGCTGGAATGGGCAACTAATCATATTTGCTGAGGGCTTTCTAGATGCCACACATAGTGGGTTGTTATTTTCAGACTTTGTCAATTCAAGTCCTCAAAGTAGTCTGCTGAGGTGGCATCACTACTTCCTTTCTACGCATGGAGAAATAGGCCCAGAGAACAAAGTACATATTCAAAGAAATGTAAGGAGGTGTCGAATGGATGCAGAGGCCAACTTGAAGAGCTAACACTGCGCAATTCTGGGACAATTCCAGAATCAAAATAAATAGAGTAACAAATGCTAACACTCTGGGACAAATAAGAATCTATGGGTCATTCTGACATAAATAAATACTTGAATGAGCACATAACTAAATAAACCTTAGAGCAGAAGGGAAGGTCTACCATACAGTCAGATGCCAACTATATCCAGAAGGAATAACAGAATTAGAAAAACAACACTTGACCAACTATCATAGTAACAAGTGATTCAGGCAAGAGCCCTGAATGGAAGCTCAGTCTGCGCCAAATCCCACAGCAGGCACAGTCACCATGGAAGCCATGCTCACCCAAGAATGCTGGAAAAACAACAAGCCACCACCACTCTCTTTTCGTTCCTAATATTACTAAGATCTGTATAGCACAGACACGATGTGAAGCAATTAACACCACCTATTTCTCAAAATAAATACTCCTCACGGTTTTACCGATTTAAGCGTACATGCATGCAAACATACATAATTACAAACATGCATACAGACCCCAATACATGCATGCTTTGTCCCACTTTCTCTTTTACTATTCAAGTTTCCAGGAATTCACGGAAGTGGATTTACGGAAGGGTAATGAAGAAAAAATCCACAATTCAACAAACTCAATTCTAATCACACCTACCAAATGGAAAGTACCATAACAACTTTATTTTAGTGATTTATTTTTCTGTAGTAGATCTAAAGTCTGTCTCTGGGACATTTTTCCACATCTTTGGGTTGGAAAACTCACTATTGTTAAGACAAAAATTGTTAGGATGGGAAATCCCCACACTCATCTATGGATTCAATACAATCCAAATCAAAATCTTAGTGGGCCTTATCATTATTATTGTTATTAATTATTATTATTATTATTGGAAATCAACAACTGAATTTAAAATTCACGTATGGATAGCAAAACGACCTAGACTATAAAAACAAATAGAAACGGCGATCCATATAATCACCCCATATAGAAGTCTAATGAGAATGGACCATAGACCTCAATATAAAACCTAAAGCTATAAAAACATAGGAGAAAACACAGGAGAGGAAAACATGGAAGAAAATCCTTCTGACCTTGGCTTAGGTGAAGATTTATTAGATACCACACCCAAAACACAATCCACAAATAAACGAATTGATAAATTAGACCACCTCAAAATGAAAAGAAAAAAAAAAGTCTACTCTTCCAAAGACACTGCTGAGAGAATGAAAAGCAAGCCACTGACTGGGAAAAAAATATTTGCAAGTCATTTATCTGATAAAGGACCTGTATCCAAAATATAGAAAATATAAGCCTGAATCCAAAATATGGAAAATCCCTGGCGTGTTAAGTCAGTAATAGACATGCCATTAAATAAATGAGCAAACAATTAAACAAACACTTCATCCAAGAGATTATACAAGTGACAAATAGGGTCATGAAAAGATGATCAACATCGTTAGTTAATAAGGAAATGTAAATTAAAACTACAATGAAATATCACTACACCCCTGTGAGAATGGCCAACATTAACAATACTGACCATACTAAACATTGTGGAGGATGGAACCCTCATAGAATGCTGGTGGGAATTAAAGATGATACAAAATCTCTAGGACTAGTTTGGTAGTTTCTTACATTGTTCATCTAACATCTACCATATGATCCAGCCATTGAACTCTTATGTATTTACCCTACAGAAGAAATCTTATCCATGTAAAGATTTGTATACAAATATTCACAACCGTTTTACTGAAAAGAGCTTCAAGCCGAAAACAATCCACATGTCCATCACCAGATGAATGGCTAAAACAAATCGTCATATATACATATAGTGGAATATTATTTAGCAATACTAAGGAACTATCCAACCATGCAACAAATGGATAGCTTGACACATAGTTAAGTTGAATGAAAGAAGCAAGAAAACAAAAGTGCATTCTGTACAGTTTTATTGACAGAAGGGTGTTTTTTTTTTAAGAGAAATTAATGGTGACAGAAGTTTAGTGGTTAGCTGGGAACAGGGAGAGGTCCCAGGGGAGGCAGTCGGAGGCTACAGGAGGGTACAAGAGGATGAAGAGATTACAAAAAAGCATGAGGAATCCAAGAATAGAGTCCAGGGCCTGGCCTGTGTGACATGACCTTAACATTACTATTTTCTCCACTGCCCTGTGGCCTTTCTCATGAGGCTCCTCTTTGAGGGGACTATTCAGGAACTATATTTCTGGTTGTCGGTATGGTGGGACTTCTCAAAAGGCTACAGAGGTGTACATCCTTCACACCAACAATTTCCCTGATAGAAATTTAACTTAAGGGCATAGTTAAGGATGGAAGTAGGATTTGGTTCTAAAGATTGCCATCTTGATAATTCCCTACCAGTTTTTCCCATGAACTAGACTTCTCCCAAGACAGTGTTCTCTGCTCAAGGAGAACACATTTGGCTCACCAGTGCAAAAGCCACATGAACTGTGCTCTTCAGCACAGTCAGGTGCCATCCACAAAGTGTTGATAATTGGGAATATGAGAAACACTCTGAATTCCAAATAACATAGGGCTGTGACAATTGATTATGTCCCATTGAAAAGGTACAATTCTATGCAGGGAGCAAACATGAGTTGTAATGAAAACAACCAGGAGGGACGATTTGTTGCCTATCAGATTAGCAATGATTCACATTTGTAATGTGTGGGGAAACAGGCACTATCATACAGCGTTGTTAGAAATATAAAATAGTTTCTTTCAAAGTTGTGTTCATATAAAATGCAGTTTTCATGGTTTGGAAAAAAACACTTTCAAGAACTTATTAAGAGAAATGCTTACTAAAACATCTGAATGCCTATGAAGAAGAATGTTAAGAGACTCCCCGGGAAGATGGTGGAGTCAGAAAACTCTAAGCTCACCTTGGCTCATTGATACTACCAGATAACATTCATATCAGTGTAAATAACCCATAAGACAACCCAAAGACTTGCAGAAGAAACTCTCCACAGCTAAATATAGAGAAGAAGCTGATGAAAGAAAGTAGGAAGGGTGAAGATGCAGTGGGGTACTAAGTGGACCCACGAGACTGCCCTCAGGAGAGAGGGCTGCCCAGGTGTGGAGAGGGGAGAGAAATAGACTCTCACACTATGTAGCCCGCACAGGAAAGACAAATTCTCATCACATTGGCTGCAAAAACCAGAAGGGCCAAATTTCACTAGTTTGTACAACCAGTGGGACTTAAACCCAGCATGGTGAGGGGGAACTGAGTCCCCACCCTTAAAGAGACAGGACAACAAACAGCCCTGTGGAGATACAGCATAGAAGGGGCAGTTTGAAAATCACATGGGGACATGGGAGGGAGATTTATTTACTGATCTCGGAGCATGTGTTGAAAGGGCAAGGATGTGTGGGGGACTTGCCCACAAACAAAGGAGCTGGTGGGAGCCAGTTCCCTTCCCCCCCACCGCAGCATGAACACACAGCCACCTGGGGGAACAAACAAGGAACCAGTGAGGTGCTGACATTCCCTACTTAACTTGCTGACAGGACACCCAGCCCTCGTGTTTCACTGTGGACATGCCCCCTCCAATCGGGCCTTGGCTCCAGGTCCTCTCCCACAGCAGACCCATGCAAACCTTGCTAACACTGCAAGTCCATTCCCCTCCCCAGCCCCCCACGCTTCCATGGATCCACCCCCTCCAATCCTCTCTTGGATGGAGCTTATGTAAAGCAGTGCCACAAGCCTGGAAGTTTGCAGGAAGCCCCAAGAAGGGCCAGTGCCACCCCAAAGTGACTTCTGCCCTGGGGAGAGAGAAACATAACCACACACAACAATCAGACTGTGGTCCCAGCAGTGGGCTGTGGGCAGACAGGGGGTCTGACTGCAGGCCTTGCCCATCAAGGAAAGCTTCTCAGGGGACAAAACAGGGAAAGTGCCCTGTAGTTCAGTGCTAGTGTATCCCTGGGAGATGCCTGGTCTGAATCAAATCAAGCCCAAGGTGGCCCCAGACTGGCCCACCAGCAACACAGGGACCAAGCCCTGCCCACCACAGGCAAAGAGCGCCATTGTGGATGGCTGAACTGAAGGAAAAAGCAGCTCAACCACAAGAGCAGGGTGCACACAACAAACATACGAGAAACCCTGAAGCGCTAAATTCTGGTAAATAGGGGACACTGCACTGCAGGCACTACAGGGTTACTTCTTCATAAGGCCACTAGTTTTAAGAGCAGGGGATGTGGTTAACTTTCCTAACACATAGAAACAGGCGCAGAGAGTTAGACAAAATGAGGAGACAGAGGAATATGTCCCAAATGGAGGAACAAGACAAAATCACAGCAAGAGACCTAAGTGAAATGGGGATTGCGTAGTGTGTCTGACACAGAATTGAAAGTAATGGTCATAAAGATACCATGAGATGCGAGAAAAGTTTGGAGGACCTCAGTGAGACCCTGAACAAAGAGATACAAATCATAAAAAAGAAACAATCAGGGATGAAGAACCCAATAACTGAAATTAAAAATGCACCAGATACAAAGAATAGTAGACTAGATGAAGCAGATCGTATCAGCAACCTGGGGGGCAGGGTAATGGAAAGCAACCAAGCTGGACAGTTGAGAGGAAACAAAACACAAAATGAAAACAGACTTTGGGACCTCAGTGACACCATCAGGCGTAATAACGTTCACATTATAGGGGCTCCAGAAGGAAAAGAGAGAGAAAAGGGGGCAGAAAATTAATTTGAAAAAATAATAGCTGAAAAAAAATCCCAAATCTAGGGAAGGAAAGAGAAATCCAGATCCAGGAGGCACAGACGGCCCCCCAAAAAATCAACCTAAAGTGGTCAACACCAACACATAATACTTAAAATGGTAAAAAGCAGTGGTAATGAGATAATTTTAAAAGCAGCAAGAGGAAAGAAAATTCCATATAAGGTAAACCCCATAAAGCTATCAGTGGATTTTTCAACAGAAGCTTTGGAGGCCAGAAGGGAGTGGCATGATATATTCAAAGTGGCGAAACTAAAAAATCTGCAGCCAAGAATATTGTATCCAGGAAGGCTATCACTCAGAATATAAGGGCAGATAAAGAGTTTCCCAGACAAACAAAAGCTGGCGAAACTAAATATATAATATATATTTATTATATATTATAAGGGCAGAATATAAGGGCAGATAAAGAGTTTCCCAGACAAACAAAAGTGGTGAAACTAAAAAATCTGCAGCCAAGAATATTGTATCCAGGAAGGCTATCACTCAGAATATAAGGGCAGATAAAGAGTTTCCCAGACAAACAAAAGCTAAAGGAATCCATGATCACTAAACCATCCCTACAAGAAATGTTAAAGGGGATTCTTTGAGTGGAAAGGAAATACCATAAGCAGAAATAAGAAATGTAGGAAGCATCAAAGCTTCCTACATTTTATAGATGTAAAAATACCATAAGCAGAAATAAGGAAAGGAAATACCATAAGCAGAAATAAGAAATGTAGGAAGCATCAAAGCTTCCTACATTTTATAGATGTAAAAATAAGTACATCTATAAAAAACAGTCAAAGGGTCTCTCAAAACACACGGATGTAAAGTATGGCAGCATACACCTAAAACGTGGGGTGAGGGGAGAGGAGTAAAGAATGAGTTCAAACTTAAGCAACCATCAACTATTTGCACAAGATATTATATACAAGCTGAACGGTAAAAGAAAAAAAAACAGTAACAGATAAGCAAAAACTAAAGAGAAAGGAATCCAAGTTTATCAATAAAAAAGCCAACTAACTGTGAAGAAAGAGAGCAAGAAAAGTAAGGAACAGAGAAAAACCACAAAAACCACCATAAATTGGGTAACAGAATGGCAATGATTACCTACCTATCTCTAATTCTAATGTAAATGGACTAACCGCTCTGATCAAAAGACATAGGGTGACAGAAATGTGAAAAAGCAAGACGCATTTATATGTTGCTTGCCAGAGACTCACTACAGACCTAAAGACACATGCAGATTGAAAATGAAGTGATGGAGAAACATTTATCATGCAAGTAGATATGAAAAGAAAGCCAAGGTAGCAATACTTATATTGGGCAAAATAGATTTTAAACAAGAACTGTAAGAGGGGACGAAGAAGCACATTATGTAATCATAAAGGGGACAATGCAACAAGAAGATATAACAATTGTAAATATCTATGCACCTGACATGAGAGCATCCAAATACATAAAGCCGTTCATAACAAACATAAAGAAGGCAATTCATAATAATACGATAATAGTAGGGGGCTTGAACAGCCCACTGACATCAATGGGTGGATCTCCTAAACAGAAAATCAACAAGGAAGCAATGTCTTTGAATGACACTTTGGACCAGACGGATTTAACACATATATTCAGAACATTCCATCCAGAAATAGCAGAATACACATTTTTGTCCGAGTGCACATGGAACATTCTCCAGAATATATCACACATTAGGCCACAAGACAGTCTCAACAAATTCAAAAGGATCAAAGTCATACCACCATGCACCTTTTCTGACCACAATGCTGTGAAACAGGAAATGAGCCACAAGAGAAAAACCTGGAACTGGCACAAATACATGGAAGTCAAATAACATGCTACTAAACAATGAATGGGCTAACAAATAAATAAACGAGGAATTAAAAAAAAATACATGGAGATAAAAGAAGAAGAAAACACAGAAATCCGAAATCTTTGGGATGCAGCAAAAGCTGTCCTAAGGAGGAAGTTTACAGCAATGCAGTCCTACCTGAAGAAGCAAGAAAAATCTAAAAGTAAACAATCTAACCTTACACCTCCAGGAACTAGAAAAAGAACAAACAAAATCCAAAACCAATAGAAGGAAGGAAATAATAAAGATTAGAGAAGAGATAAATGAAATAGAAACAAAACAAAACAAAACAAAACAAAACAAAACAAAAAACAAAAGAACAGATCAATGAACCTGGGAGTTGGTTCTTTGGAAAATCAACAGAAGTGATCAATCATTAGCCAGACTCATCATAAAAAGAGAGAGGAGTCAAATAAACAAAATCACAAATGAAAGAAGATAAATAACAACTGACATCACAGAGATGCAAAGGATTATAAGAGAATAGTATGAAAAATTATATCCCAACAAACTGGGCAAACTGGAAGAGATGGATAAATACCTAGAAACATGTAACCTCCCAAAACTGAATCGGGAAGAAACAGAAAATTTGAACAGAACAACTAACAGCAATGAAACAGAATCAGTAATGAAACAAAACAAAACTAAACAAAAATATCCCAAGAAACAAAAGTCCAGGACCAGATGACTTCACAGGTGAATTCTACCAAACATTTAAAGAAGGGTTAATACCTAATCTTCTCAAACTATTCCAAAAAAGGAATACAAGAGGAAGGAAATCTTCCAAATTCATTCTAGGAGGCCAGTAGTAGCCTGATACTAAAGCCAGATAAAGACATTACAGAGAGACAGAGAGAGAGAGAGAGAGAGAGAGAGAGAGAGAGAGAGAGAGAGAAAGTACAGGCCAATCACTTTGATGAACATAGGTGTGAAAATCCTCAAGAAAATATTATCAAACCAAATCCAACAATACACTTAAAAAATAATTCACCACAATCAAGGGGGTTTAGTCATAGGATACAAGAGTGGTTCAATATTTACAAATCAACCAAAGTGATTTACCACTTTAATAAAAGAAAGGATAAGAACCATATGATCAGAATTGCTTGCAGTAGCCATGGTGGTCATGAGTTCATTACAGTGGGTTTCTGTCACTGCAGTGTCCGCTCTCTCTGGCCACTGTCTCGGCACTCAGCTTGGATTCAGGGGCTTCCTCACCCATGGCTTTCTGAAGACTGAAGCTCAGTGCGACACAGTGGAAACAATGAGAAAAGACTGTTTATCACCAAACCTTCTGGATTCTATGACAGGTGTTATTTGAGTTTAATGAAATTCTACATTTTTGTTGAGTGGGATTCCAGTAGCAATTGGCATAACTCTGGTGAATATATTCATTGGTGAAGCTTGAGTTAGCAGAAATACCAGAAGGCCAAATCCTGGAATACTTGAAACAGAATGTTTCAAGCATCCTATATCAAGATGGATTTCCAGAACGTTCTTCGATGGCCCTGAAAAGAATTATGAAAAGACAATGGCTATTCTTCAAATTGAAGCTGAAAAGTCCGATTTATGGTTAAAGTAACTGGAAGTACCAAGGTTAGTTAATGCATCCCAGAGGCGATGGTCCCTTGTATCAGTATCCTTCCATTGATAAGGCGCTGATTGATCATTCTCCAAAAGCAACTCCCAACATCGAATCTCTTATTTATCTAAATACAAAGTATATTCTCTTTAGGGGAAAATTAATTAAAAACATATTCTATATTTTTGCTCATGCGATGAATAAAAGGCCTTCTATTGCTCTATTACTCAGCATTGGTTCAGATTAAGACTTTAGTGCGGGATTTCATTTTTTTCAGCTTTATTGTATTGGGGCATAGTGGACAATATTGTAAGATATTTAAAGTGTACATTATAATGATTTGGTACCCATTGTGAAGGGCAGATTAAAACTTTTTATTTGTGGGTTTTGGCTTCCTCCTATAAGAAGGTATATAGGTAAATATAGAAACTTGAACAACTAGGAATTTGTGAACTCCCAAAGGTGTAACTTTGAAAGTTTAATGTTTTATTTGACTCATAATTGGAAGTTAGGGAAGTCCAATTATGTTAAATACCAAGAAATATAGTAGTTTACACAAATGTCTGTATTGTAGATATCTAGATTACTCACAGGTAATTCATAATTTTAAATTACATAAATATTGAACTAACTATATAAACCATTAACCCCTGAATAAACAATTTTTCAGTGACAATAAAGGAACCATGTAATCATTTAGAAAGATGCAGAGAAAGCATTTACAAATTATAAGATCCATTTATGGTAAAAACCTTCAACAAAGTTGGTTCAGAGGAAACATACCTCAACATAATAAAAGCCATATACGAAAATCCCACAGTGAACATCATACTCAATGTGGAAAAACTGAAAGCTTTCCCCTCCTAGTGTCAGCAACAAGACAAGGATGTCCACTCTCACCACTTTTATTCAACATAGTACCAGAAGTCCTAGGCGCAGCCATCAGACAAGAAAAAGGAATACAAGGCATCCAAATTGGTACAAAAGAAGTAAAACGTTCACTATTGGCAGAATAACATGATACCATATATAGAAAACCCTAAAGACTCTACCCCAAAAACTACTAGTAATGATAAATGAATTCAGTAAGGTCTCAGGATACAAAATCAACGTACAGAAAGCTGTTGCATGTCTACACACTAATAATGAAGCAGCAGAAAGAGAAATTAAGAAAACAATCCCATTTACAATGGCATCAAAAATAATAAAATGCCTAGGAATAAACGTAACCAAGGATATAAAAGACCTGTACTCTGAAAACTATAAAACACTGATGAGAGAAATTGAAGATGGCACAAATAGAAAGACATCCCATGCTCATGGATAGGAAGAACAAACACTGTTAAAATGTCCATGCTATCCTGAACAGTCTACAGATTTAATGGAATCGCTGTCAAAAAATACCAACAGCATTTTTCACAGAACTCGAACAAGCAATCCTAAAATTTGTATGGAACCATAAGAGACACCGAACAGCCAAAGAAATATTGAAAAGGAAAACAAAGCTGGAGGTATCACAATTCCAGACTTCAACTTATATCACAAAGCTGTAGTACTCAAAACAGTATGGCACTGGCACAAAAATGGACACACAGATCAGTGGCACAGAATAGAGATCCCAGAAATAAGCCCATGACTATATGGTCAATCGATCTTTGACAAAGGAGGCAAGAATATCCAGTGGGAAATAGACAGTCTCTTCAACAAATGATGTTGGGAAAGCTGGGCAGCTACATGCAAAAGAATAAAACCGGACCACAATCCTACACCACACACAAAAATGAACTTAAAATAGATTAAGGAACTAAATGTGAGACCTGAAAATATAAAACATCTTAGAAAGGAGCACAGGCAGTAATTTCTCTGACACTGACTGTAACGACTCCTTTTTTTCTTTTTTGGATATGACTCTTGAGGCAAGAGAAACACAAGCAAAAATAAACTATTGGGACTACATCGAAATAACAAGTTTCTACGCAGCAAAGGAAAAAATCGAAAGTAAAGGACAATCCACTCAATGGGAGAAGATATTTCCAAACGACATATCTGATAAAGTCTTAGCATCTACAACCGACACATGAAAAAATGCACAACATCACTCATCATCAGGGATACACACACACACACACACACACACACACACACACACTGGAGTATTACTCGGCAATCAAAAAGAATGAAATCTGGTCATTTGCAACTACGTGGATGGAACTAGAGGGTATTATGCTAAGCAAAATTAGTCAGAGAAAGACAAATATCATATGACTTCACACATATGAGGACTTTAAGATACAAGACAGATGGACATAATGGAAGGGAGGGAAAAACAACATAAAAACAGGGAGAGGGACAAAACATAAGAGACTCTTAAGTATGGAGAACAAACAGAGGGCTACCGGAGGGGTTGTGAGAGGGGTTATGAGCTAAATGGGTAAGGGTCATTAAGGTATCTACTCCTGAAATCATTGATGCTAACTAACTTGGATGTAAATTTTAAAAGTAAATTAAATAATAAAAGGGCTTAGCATCCAAAATTTATGAAGAATGCATACAAATCAACACCCGAAAGACAAATAATCCAATTAAAAAATGGGCAGAAGACATGAACAGACATTTCTCCAAAGAAGACATCCAGATGGCCAAAAGACACATGAAAAGATGCTCAACATCACTCATCATCAGGGAAATGCAACTCAAAACCACAGTGAGATATCACCTCACACCTGTCAGAATGACCCCAATCAAAAACACAAGAAACTACAAATGTTGGAGAGGATGTGCAGAAAAGGGAACCCCTTTGCACTGTTGATGGGACTGCAAGCTGGCTCAGTCACTCTGGAAAACAGTATGGAGCTTCCTCAAGAAGTTAAAATGTAACTACCCTACGATCCAGTAATTTCACTGCTGGGTATTTACCCAAAGAATACAAAAACACCAATTCGAGAAGGTACATGCACCTCTCTGTTTATTGTGGTATTATTTACCATAGACAAATTATGGAGGCAGCCCAAGTTCCATCGATTGATTCATGGATAAAAAGTAGTATATATGTACAATGGAATATCGCTCAGCCATAAAAAAAAATGAAATCTTGCCATTTGTAGCAACATGGATGGAGCTAGAGAGTATAATGCCAAGCGAAATAAGTCAGTCAGACAAAGACAGATACCATACGATTTCACTCCTATGTGGAATTTGAGAAACAAAACAAATGAGCAAAGGAAAAAGAGAGAGAGACCACAAAACACTATGAAACAGACTCTTTAACTACAGAGAACTGATAGTACCAGAGAGGAGGTGGGTGATGTAGGTGAAGGGGATTAAGAGAAGACTTATCATGATAGGCACTAAGTAATGTATAGAATTGTTGAATCAGTATATTGTACACCTGAAACTAATAGAACACTGCATGTTAACTGTACTGGATTTAAAATTAAGACAAGAGAGGGCTGCCTGGGTGGCTCAGCCAGTTAAGGATCCAACTTCAGCTCAGGTCATGATCTTGCAGTCCATGAGTTACAGCCCCACACTGGGCTCTCTGCTGTCAGCACCCAGCCCGCTTTGGATTTTCTGCCCCCCTCCCTTTCTGCACCTCCCCCACTCGTTCTCTCTCTCTCTCTCTCTCTCTCTGTCTCTTAAAATAAATAAATAAACTTTAAGAAGAGAGAATGTTAGCATACTATTGTTTGTAATAGAAAATGTGGTAAAAAAACTATATTTACATCACTAGTATTGGAGAAATAAATGTTGGGCCATTCATATGATGCCACAACTGGTCTTTATTTAAAAAATAAGTGAAATTTTGTTGTAAAGTAATTGAAAATATTATCATTGAAATGTGTTTACATAGAAAGATGGTAAAAAAGTGTGCTAAAACAGGTTACAATGATCATACAGGACACAGATCCGTTTTTTGCTTATATAGGCATATACCTATTTATCCAGAGGTCTCAAAGCATAAAATCAAAGTGATCTTGTTGTTCCAGTGGCCTAGAGCTTTTATTCAGCATGGAAAGAAGCTGCACTTTCTGTCTGGACACCTCACACAGGCACCCTTGAGAATGTCCCTGTACCCTTGGGAATGCCCCCTTTCTACTCAGATGTCCTGAAAGCTGTCTGGTGGGTTTTCACCACAGCCCCTCCCTCCCACCTTCCTGCTCAGCCATGCTCAAACTGCAGCTCAGGCTCCTGTCACGAGGTGGCACCAACATAGTTCCACCATCAATTTCTCTACAAGAGGTTTGTTTATTCAAGGAGCAAAAACCAAAAACCAACGAACCAACCAAACAAACAAAAACACCTTCCCTTAAGATCTAGCATGTGAACCAATTGTATACAATTATTTAAATAATTTAAATTCTGTCTGATAGAACTGATGGGTTAGATAGATAGATAGATATAGGTATAGGTATAGGTATAGGTGTAGATATATGTATAGATTATATCTATATACAGGACATTCTTAAAATGATACACAGGCGATAGTGTTGCACCATGGTAGTAGGAGGTAGGGCAGCAGGTGGGCTTAGGGCAGGGAAGCACAGGACAGGTAGGAGGTGCCTGAGAGAGAATGGGGCACTGGACTGAGACTGGGAAGCCTGTATGGGGGTGGGGTGGTGGAGGGCGAAAATTTGTCTCTGGGAGGGACATGCTACAGTGTGGACATGGTCAACCTGCACTGAAGAGGGAAAAAAATACATCACTAAATGCGATATAGGTTTGGGGCCAACAGCAAATGGAACTGCTTTAATAGACATATGAATTTTCCAAACATAATCTTAGTAAACAAATGATTCCAAGACTTTTCTTATTCTTTGCTTGGTTTATTTGAAAAAGAAAATGGAGATGGATGCCACTTGATAGCCAGAGCCAGAATTGCAGCTCTGAGGCACAGACCAGGAGGCTCATCAAGGAAGAAGGAAAGATGGAATTTGTGATCTTGGTTGAATGGTTTCAGCCAGAGTTTTTGGGAATTTTTCACTTCATGGCAGTAATTCCTTGGTGTCCATCATTTTCTGGGATATCTAAATCTGAGTTCAGAATCCACCCCTTGTATGAACTGAATTTATAGCTACACTTGAGATGGGGTGGTTGAGCCAGAGGAAACACACACACACATACACACAGATCAATTCAATTTTGAAATCTACTTGGTTCTCCTATAAAATTGAATATAATGAGTGTTTATGAAATGAAGAATGAAGAATGTACATGTACATGAACATACATGTGCATTATTACCATCATTGTTAAAAGGGGCTTTTGGATGAATACCCATGGTGCCACAATATCAGGGGAGTGTGAAATGCTCATTTATCAAGGCTTAGAAACCCATCTTCTAAAAGCAAGCCTGCTCTGTGTCCTCAAGAGAGGGTGAAGGATGGAACCTCATTCCCATCCTGCCATTTAACTGGAGAGGTGAATTTGGTTTTGTGAGCATGAACTTTGCCATCTGTGAAATGGGACTCAGGATACTTTTGCCACACAAGTGTCCCAAGGGAAAAATGAGAAAACCTACTCAGAGTATATGGCATGTAGTGGGACTTCAAGGGCCCTTTAAAAGTTGAGACGCAGCAGTAGGGGCTGGCTGAGCTTCAGGGCTAAGGCAGGCATAGTGAAAAGGTATTTCTCACTGTTTCTCCTAATGAAAATATAGATATCCTTATGAAGGAAGCATATATTTCTCTTATACACCTTGTTTTTAAAATCTTGTAGACAGAAGGATCCCTAGTTTCTTGGGTGAATCAGAAGCTTATAAGCAATGCTCAACATCATGCTTCTGAGCAGACCCTAATCCAGTTCCCCACCCTGGGCAGACAAGGCTGCTTATTTGTTTACTTTTTTTTTGCTTTTTTTTTTAATTGAAGTGCAGGTGACACAGAATATTATATTAGTTTTAGGTGTACAAAGTGTGTTTCAACAATTATATACATTGCAAAACGCTCACTACTATTAGCGTAGACACCCTTTGTCACCATACAAAGTTATTAAAATATTATTGACTATATTGTCTGTGGTGTACTTTTCATCCCCACGACTTATTTATCTTATAACTTCCATTTTGTATCTCTTAATCCCCTCCATCTATTTCACCCATCCCCC
Source organism: Prionailurus bengalensis (assembly GCF_016509475.1). NCBI lineage: Eukaryota > Metazoa > Chordata > Mammalia > Carnivora > Felidae > Prionailurus > Prionailurus bengalensis. The sequence goes on along the minus strand of NC_057361.1, from coordinate 83,553,641 downwards.
CCCCCATCTCCTACCATCTGGCAACCACGTTTGTTCTCTGTATTTATGAGCTTGTTTCTGTTATGTTTTGTTTGTTCATTTGTTTTGTTTATTAGATTCCAAATATAAGTGAAATCATATGGTATTTGCCTGTTTTTCTGATTGTTTTACTGAGCATAATGCCCTCTAAGTCCATCCATGTTATTGTGAGTGGCAAGATTTCATTCTTTTTATGGCTGAGTAATATTCCACTGTGGTGTGGTGTGGTGTGTGTGTGTGTGTGTGTGTGTGTATGTGTTTGTGTGTATCACATATTCTTTATCCATTTGCCTATTGATAGACACTTGGGTTGCTTCCATATCTTGTCTATTACAATTAAGGATGCAATAAGACAGCTCTGTTTTTTTTTCTTTTTCAAAATTCTATTTAAATTCTACTTAGTTAACATATAACGTAATATTGGTTTCAGGAGTAGAATTTAGTGATTCATCACTTACATATAACATTCAGTGCTCAACACAACAAGTGACCTCCTTAATACCCAATCATCCATTTAGTCCATCCCTGGCCTACCTCCCCTCCAGCAACCCTTGGTTTGTTATCTACAGTTAAGTGTCTCTGACGGTTTGCTTCCTTCTCTCTTTTTTTGCCCTTTCCCTATGTTCACCTGTTCTAGTTCTTAAATTCCACATATGGTTAAAAGGAAGGGCCCGTTTTTCACTCACCTCAGTGACCTCAGTGATAGAGCACATCATGGCAGCAAGGTGTGGTACTTGCCTAACTGCTGCTCTTGGACTGCTCCATAGGTTAATACATTTACAGGAATATTCTAGGCCAGTCCTGGAGTCACCATTGCAGGAGCCTTCAGACCATGCGTTATCCAGCCATATCACACCAGAATTTCAGCCAACTGCTGCCTCTCTGAGATGCAGAAAACCAAGATTTACTAGCATTTCTTTGACATACAATTGTCAGTTCTTTCATTCACTAATAACTAAATATATATTGTCTTAAAACCCATACTGTCCATTGAAAGTGTTCCATTAATTATGTAGTGTAAATAAGAGGATAAGGAGGAAAATGAATATACTGGAAAATTCAACAGTTAAATCTGAGATGAAATAACTCTTAAACATTAACTTTTAAATTTGTTCAAACTTCAGGGCATCAACTATTTTTTTTTAACTCCCTTTGGGAATGCAAGCTGGTGTAGCCACTCTGGAAAACAGTATGGAGGTTCCCCCCCAAAAAACTAAAAATAGGACTACCCTACGACCCAGCAATTGCACTACTAGGCATCTATCCAAGGGATACAGGTGTGCTGTTTCGAAGGGACACATGCACCCCCATGTTTATAGCAGCACTATCAACAATAGCCAAAGTATGGAAAGAGCCCCAATGTCCATCGATGGATGAATGGATCAAGAAGATGTGGTATCTATATACAATGGAGTATTACTCAACAATCAAAAAGAACGAAATCTTGCCATGTGCAACTACGTGGATAGAACTGGAGGGTATTATGCTAAGTGAAACTAGTCAGTCAGAGAAAGACAAAAATCATATGACTTCACTCATATGAGGACTTTAAGAGACAAAACAGATGAACATAAGGGAAGGGAAACAAAAATAATATCAAAACAGGGAGGGGGACAAAACAGAAGAGACTCATAAATATGGAGAACAAACTGAGGGTTACGGGAGGGGTTGGGGGGGTGGGCTAAATGGGTAAGGGGCACTAAGGAATCTACTCCTAAAATCATTGTAGCACTATATGCTAACCAATTTGGATGTAAAGTAAAAAGAATAAAAAATAAAAGAAGTTAAAAAAACATAAAAAGAAAGAAAAAAATTCCCTTCTCTGACCCCTAATTCCCATGCAGGCATAAGCCTCTCACTCTGTCTCTCCGTCTTTCTGTCCCCCCCCTTCCCCTTCAAAATCAAAGTTCCAGAGATTTTGACCTTCACTTCCCACCAAATCTTTTGCTCACTGCTTCTGTCTCCATGATTGCAATGATGCATTCTCACCAAGGTCACAAGCCACTTTATTCTCACTAGGTTCAGATATTGTCTAAGGATTATTCACAGTGATATATGGGATATGTTGTAGTGAGTGTGTTAATTGCTTAGGATGCCATAACAAGTCTCCACAAATTCTGTCGTTTGAAATATCAAAAGTGTATTCTTTCATAGTTCTGAATGTCAGAAGCCCAAAATCAAGGTGTCAGACAGGGCCATGCTTCTTCTGAAGGCTCTAGGGCAAAATTCATTCTTTTTTTTTTTTTTAAATTTTTTTTTTCAACGTTTATTTATTTTTGGGACAGAGAGAGACAGAGCATGAACAGGGGAGGGGCAGAGAGAGAGGGAGACACAGAATCGGAAACAGGCTCCAGGCTCTGAGCCATCAGCCCAGAGCCCGACGCGGGGCTCGAACTCACGGACCGCGAGATCGTGACCTGGCTGAAGTCGGACGCTTAACCGACTGCGCCACCCAGGCGCCCCAAAATTCATTCTTGACTCTTCCAGTCTCTGGTGGTTCCTGGTCTTCTGTGGTTTGTGGCAGCATAACTCTAACCTCTGCCCCATCTTCACATGGCCTTCTTCCTTTTGTGTGATGCCTCCCTTTGTTTCTCTTATAAGGACAACACTCATTAGATTTAGGGACTACGCTAGATCTCAAAGTCCTTAACTATATGTGCATAGACCTTGTTTCCAAATAAGGTTCCATCACAAGTTCAGAGGTTGAGGTTTGGACATATCTTGTTCAGGACATAAATTAATCCATTACCATGACATTTAGGTTAGAAAACTAATACGAGATCTTACCTTTCCTATTTAAATATACAACCATATGCATACATGAGCAAACATAAAATACCTGCATAAGCAAGAATGTAATGCATTCTTGAAGAATATAATGCAGATTAAAACATTCAGGGGCTGTCTTTTGGTTGTATGTTTTGGGGTAATGCTTTTCTCTCTCTCTTCTATATTATCTACTTTACCTAAGATAAATATATATTGCTTTTGTTTAATTTTTAAATTTTTTTATTTTTTTGAATACATGATAATTATTGCCAAATTAGTTTCCATACAACACCCAGTCCTCATCCCAAAACATGCCCTCTTCAATGCCCATCACCTGCCCTCCCCTCCTTCCCACCCCCCCCCCCATCAACCCTCAGTTTGTTCTCAGTTTTTAAGAGTCTCTTATGCTTTGGCTCTCTCTCCCACTCTAACTTCTTATTTTTTTCCTTCCCCTCCCCCATGGGTTTCTGTTAAGTTTCTCAGGATCCACATAAAAGTGAAAACATATGATATTTGTCTTTCTCTGTATGGCTTATTTCACTTAGCATCACACTCTCCACTTCCATCCACGTTGCTACAAAGGGCCACATTTCATTTCATTCTTTATCATTGCCACATAGTACTCCATTGTGTATATAAACCACAATTTCTTTATCCATTCATCAGTTGAAGGACATTTAGGCTTTTCCCACAATTTGGCTATTGTTGAGAGTGCTGCTATAAACATTGGGGTACAAGTGCCCCTATGCATCAGTACTCCTGTATCCCTTGGGTAAATTCCTAGCCGTACTACTGCTGGGTCATAGGGTAGGTCTATTTTTAAATTCTGAGGAACCTCCACACTGCTTTCCAGAGTGTCTGCACCAGTTTGCATTCCCACCAACAGTGCAAGAGGGTTCCTGTTTCTCCACATCCTCATCAGCATCTATAGTCCCCTGATTTATCATTTTGGCCACTCTGACTGGCGTGAGGTGATATCTGAGTGTGGTTTTGATTTGTATTTCCCAGATGAGGAGCGATGCTGAGCATCTTTTCAACTAGACCCACAAAAGTATGGCCAACTCATCTTTGACAAAGCAGGAAAGAATATCCAATGGAAAAAAGACAGTCTCTTTAACAAATGGTGCTCGGAGAACTGGACAGCAACATGCAGAAGATTGAAACTAGACCACTTTCTTACACGATTCACAAGAATAAACTCAAAATGGATAAAGGACTTGAATGTGAGACAGGAAACCATCAAAACCCTAGAGGAGAAGGCAGGAAAAGACCTCTCTGACCTCAGCCACAGCAACTTCTTACTTGATACATTCCCAAAGGCAAGGGAATTAAAAGAAAAAATGAACTATTGGGACCTCATGAAGATACAAAGCTTCTGCACAGCAAAGGAAACAATCAACAAAACTAAAAGGCAACCAACGGAATTGGAAAAGAGATTTGCAAATGACATATCAGACAAAGGACTAGTATCCAAAATCTATAAAGAGCTCACCAAACTCCACACCCAAAAAACAAATAATCCAGTGAAGAAATGGGCAGGAAACATGAATAGACAGTTCTCTAAAGAAGACATCCAGATGACCTATTGCTTTTGAAACTACAGTTTAGATCTCAGGAGGGAAGATGGCGGTGTAGGAGGACACTGGGCTCACTGCGTCCTGCTGATCACTTACATTCCACCTATACCTGCCTAAATAACCCAGAAAACTGCCAGAAGACTAGCAGGATAGTTTCTCTGGAGCCAAGCGCAGACAAGAGGCCCACGGAACAGGGTAGGAAGGGCGGAGAGACGGTGCGAGCTACACAGACTGGCGGGAGGGAGCCGGGGTGGAGGGGCAGCCCGTCGGCAAAGCAGAGACCCCGAGTCTGGCTTGCAAAAGCAGAGGGGCCAGACCGAGTATGTTCTGACAACAGCGGGACTTAACACCTGGAAGGTATAAGTTAACAGCTCTGCTCAGAGAGCGGGAAGGCTGGAGGACAACTGGAGGGAGAGTTGTTGAGCCTTGGAGGACAGAGCTCAGCTTGGCGGGGAACAAAGGTGCTTGCCAGTGCCATCACCCTCGCCCATCCCCCAGCCAAAATCCCAAAGGGAACCAGTTCCTGCCAAGGAACTTGCTTGCACCGAACAAACACCCAATGCTGTGCTTCTGAGGATCCATCCCTCCAGCGGTGGGTCTGACTCCCTCCCGGTGCCACAGGGCCCTTCCCTAAGCGGATCGCCAAAGGATAAGTGAGCTGAGCCAGCCCCTCCCGCCCCTGTGCACCTTGCCAATCCACCCCAGCTAATATGCCAGATCCCCAGCACCACAAGCCTGGCAGTGTGCAAGTAGCCCAGACGGACCACGCCACCGCACAGTGAATCCCGCCCCTAGGAGAAGGGAAGAGAAGGTACACACCAGTCTGACTGTGGCCCCAGCGGTGGGCTGGGGGCAGACATCAGGTCTGACTGTGGCCCCGCCCACCAAGTCCAGTTATTCAAGACAGCACAGGGGAAGCGCCCTGCAGTTCTGCACCGCTCCAGGGACTATCCAAAATGACAAAACAAAAGAATTCCCCTCAAAAGAATCTCCAGGAAATAACAACATCTAACGAACTGATCAAAAACGATTTAAACACTATAACAGAAAGTGAATTTAGAATAATAGTCATAACATTAATCGCTGGGCTTGGAAGCAGTATAGAGGACAGCAGAGAATCTATTGCTACAGAGATCATGGGACTAAGGAACAGTCAGGAGGAGCTAAAAAATGCTATAAATGAGCTGCAAAATAAAATGGAAACGACCATGGCTTGGATTGAAGAGGCATAGGAGAGCATAGGTGAACCAGAGGATAAAATTATGGAAAAAGAAGAAGCTGAGAAAAGGAGAGATAAAAAAAATCCAGGAGTATGAGGGGGAAATGAGAGAACTAAGTGATGCACTAATGAGAAATAATCTACACATAATTGGTATTCCAGAGGAGGAAGAGAGAGGGAAAGGTGCTGAAGGTGTACTTGAAGAAATAATAGATGAGAACTTCCCAGATCTGGGGAACGAAAAAGGCATTGAAATCCAAGAGGCACGAGAACTCCCTTCAGACGTAACTTGAATCGATCTTCTGCACGACATATCACAGTGAAACTGGCAAAATACAAGGATAAAGAGAAAATTCTGAAAGCAGCTAGGGAGAAACATGCTCTAACATATAAAGGGAGACCTATAAGACTCCTGACCAATCTCTCTACTGAAACGTAGCAGGCCAGAAAGGAATGGCAGGAGATCTTCAATGTGATGAACAGGAAAAATATTCAGCTGAGAATTCTTTATCCAGCTAGTCTGTCATTTAGAATAGAAGGAGAGATAAAGGTCTTCCCAAACAAAAACTGAAGGAATTTGTCACCAGTAAACCAGCGCTACAAGAGATCCTAAGGGGGATCCTGTGAGACAAAGTACCAGAGACATCGCTACAAACATGAAACCTGCATACATCACAATGACTCTAAACCCATACCTTTCTATAATAACACTGAACGTAAATGGACTGAATGCTCCAACCAAAAGACACAGGGTATCAGAATGGATAAAAAAACAAGACCCATCTATTTGCTGTCTACAAGAGACTCATTTTAGACCTGAGGACACCTTCAGATTGAGAGTGAGGGGATGGAGAAGTATATATCATTCTACTGGAAGTCACAAGAAAGCTGGAGTAGCCATACTTATATCAGACAAACTAGACTTCCAGTCAACGGCTGTAACAAGAGATGAAGAAGGGCATTATATAATAATCACAGGATCTATCTATCAGCAAGAGCTAACAATTATAAATGTCTATGCGCCAAATATGGGAGCCCCCAAATGTATAAAACAATTACTCACAAACATAAGCAACCTTATTGATAAGAATGTGGTAATCACAGAGGACTTTAACACCCCACTTACAGCAATGGATAGATCATCTAGACACACGGTCAATAAAGAAACAAGGGCCCTGAGTGATACATTGGATCAGATGGACTTGACAGATATATTTAGAACTCTGCATCCCAAAGCAACAGAATATAATTTCTTCTCGAGTGCACATGGAACATTATCCAAGATAGATCACCTACTGGGTCACACAACAGCCCTTCATAAGTATACAAGAATTGAGATCATACCATGCATGCTTTCGGACCACAATGCTATGAAGCTTGAAATCAACCACAGGAAAAAGTCTGGAAAACCTCCAAAAGCATGGAGGTTAAAGAACACCCTACTAAAGAATGAGTGGGTCAACCAGGCAATTAGAGAAGAAATTTAAATATATATGGAAACAAATGAAAATGAAAATACAACAATCCAAACGCTTTGGGATGCAGCGAAGGCAGTCCTGAGAGGAAAATACATTGCCATCCAGGCCTATCTCAAGAAACAAGAAAAATCCCAAATACAAAATCTAATAGCACACCTAAAGGAAATAGAAGCAGAACAGCAAAGACAGCCTAAACCCAGCAGAAGAAGAGAAATATTAAAGATCAGAGCAGAAATAAACAATATAGAATCTAAAAAAAACTGTAGAGCAGACCAATGAAACCAAGAGATGGTTTTTTGAAAAAATAAACAAAATTGATAAACGTCTACCCATGCTTCTCAAAAAGAAAAGGGAGATGACCCAAATAGATAAAATCCTGAATGAAAATGGAATTATCACAACGAATCCCTCAGAGATACAAACAATTATCAGGGAATACTGTGAAAAATTATATGCGAACCAACTGGACAACCTGGAAGAAATGGACAAATTCCTGAACCCCCACACACTTCCAAAACTCAAACAGGAGGAAATAGAAAGCTTGAACGGACCCATAACCAGCGGAGAAATTGAATCAGTCATCAAAAATCTCCCAACAAATAAGAGTCCAGGACCAGATGGCTTCCCAGTGGAGTTCTATCAGACATTTAAAGCAGAGATAATACCTATCCTTCTCAACGTATTCCAAGAAATAGAAAGGGAAGGAAAACTTCCAGACTCATTCTAGGAAGCCAGTATTACTTTGATTCCTAAACCAGACAGAGACCCAGTAATAAAAGAGAACTACAGGCCAATCTCCCTGATGAATATGGACGCAAAAATTCTCAATAGGATACTAGCAAATCGAATTCAACAGCGTATAAAAAGAATTATTCACCATGATCAAGTGGGGCTCATTCCTGGGCTGCAGGGGTGGTTCAACATTCACAAATCAATCAACGTGCTACATCACGTTAATAAAAGAAAAGAGAAGAACCATATGATTCTGTCAATCGATGCAGAAAAGGCATTTGACACAATTCAGCATTTTTTTCTTAATAAAAACCCTCGAGAAAGTCGGGATAGAAGGACCATACTTAAACATCATCAAAGCCATGTATGAAAAGCCCACAGCCAACATCATCCTCAATGGGGAAAAACTGAGAGCTTTTTCCCTGAGATCAGGAACACGACAGGGATGCCCACTCTCACCGCTGTTCTTTCACATAGTGTTGGAAGTGCTAGCATCAGCACTCAGACAACAAAAGGAAATCAAAGGCATCAAAATTGGCAAAGATGAAGTCAAGCTTTGACTTTTTGCAGATGACATGGTACTATACATGGAAAATCTGATAGACTCCACCAAAAGTCTGCTAGAACTGATACATGAATTCAGCAAGGTTGCAGGATACAAAATCAATGTACAGAAATCAGTTGCATTCTTATACACTAATAATGAAGCAACAGAAAGAGAAATAAAGAAACTGATCTCATTCACAATTGCACCAAGAAGCATAAAATACCTAGGAATAAATCTACCCAAATATGTAAATGATCTGTATGCTGAAAACTATAGAAAGCTTTTGAAGGAAATTGAAGAAGATATAAAGAAATGGAAAAACATTCCGTGCTCATGGATTGGAAGAATAAATATGGTCAAAATGTCAATACTACCCACAGCTATCTACACATTCCATGCAACCCGAATCAAAATTGCACCAGCAATCTTCTCGAAACTAGAACAAGCAATCCTAAAATTCATATGGAACCACAAAAGGCCCCGAATAACCAAAGTAATTTTGAAGAAGAAGACCAAAGCGTTAGGCATCACAATCGGAGACTTTAGCCTCTACTACAAAGCTGTCATCATCAAGACAGCATGGTATTGGCACACAAGCAGACACATAGACCAATGGAATAGAATAGAAACCCCAGAATTAGACGCACAAGCGTATGGCCAACTAATCTTTGACAAAGCAGGAAAAAACATCCAATGGAAAAAAGACAGTCTCTTTAACAAATGGTGCTGGGAGTACTGGACAGCAACATGCAGAAGATTGAAACTAGACCTCTTTCTCTCACCATTCACAAAAATAAACTGAAAATGGATCAAGGACGTGAATGTGAGACAGGAAACCATCAAAACCCTAGAGGAGAAAGCAGGAAAAGACCACTCTGACCTCAGTCGTATAGATTTCTTACTTGACACATGCCCAAAGCAAGGGACTTAAAAGCAAAAATGTACTACTGGGACCTTATGAAGATACAAAGCTTCTGCACAGCAAAGGAAACAACCAACAAAACTAAAAGGCAACCGACGGAATGGGAAAAGATACTTGCAAATGACATATCGGACAAAGGGCTAGTATCCAAAATCTATAAAGAGCTCACGAAACTCAACACCTGAAAAACAAATAACCCAGTTAACAAATGGGCAGAAAACATGAATAGACACTTCTGTAAAGAAGACATCCGGATGGCCAACAGGCACATGAAAAGATGCTCAACGTCGCTCCTCATCAGGGAAATACAAATCAAAACCACACTCAGATATCACCTCACGCCAGTCAGAGTGACCAAAATGAACAAATCAGGAGACTATAGATCCTGGATAGGATGTGGAGAAAAGGAAACCCTCTTGCACTGTTGGTGGGAATGCAAATTGGTGCAGCCACTCTGGAAAACAGCGTGGAGGGTCCTCAAAAAATTAAAAATAGACCTACCCTATGACCCAGCAATATCACTTCTTGGATTGTACCCAGGGATACAGGAGTGCTGATGCATAGGGGCACTTGTACCCCAATGTTTATAGCAGCACTCTCAACAATAGCCAAATTGTGGGAAAAGCCTAAATGTCCATCAACTGATGAATGGATAAAGAAATTTTGGCTTATATACACAATGGAGTACTACGTGGCAATGAGAAAGAATGAAATATGGCCCTTTGTAGCAAGGTGGATGGAACTGGAGAGTGTGATGCTAAGTGAAATAAGCCATACAGAGAAAGACAGATGCCATATGTTTTCACTCTTATGTGGATCCTGAGAAACTTAACAGAAACCCATGGGGGAGGGGAATGAAGAAAATAAAAAAGAGGTTAAAGTAGGAGAGAGCCAAAGCATAGGAGACTCTGAAAAACTGAGAACAAACTGAGGGTTGATGGGGTGTGGGAGGGAGGGGAGGGTGGGTGATGGGTATTGAGGAGGGCACCTTTTGGGATGAGCACTGGGTGTTGTATGGAAACCAATTTGACAATAAATTTCAGGTATTGAAAAAAAAGAAACTACAGTTTAAGAAAATAATAACAAATGACAGAGAAAAAAGTGTATTCTTAGACCATCCCCAGGAAAGCCTTTAGAATGGGAACGTGCTTATGGGACAGGAAAGAAGACAAGATGTGAAGGAAGCCCTTTCCTCAATATAACAAGATAATTTCCCTCCATATTGCAAACCACAGCGATTGGTGTCAATATTTTAAATTCCTGCCTATTCAACTGTGGGAAAATGTTGTAATTCAGTTTTTTCTTTCTTTTCTTTTCTTATTTTCTTTTCTTTCTTTTTGCTCTGTCTTGATAAACAGTAAGGTTGAGGGCCTTATCAGATGAGAAGCAATAGTGTACACTGGAGAGATATGGGGCTCAGCAGCCACACAGAATCTGTTCAAATCTGTCTTGTGGCTTGCTAGCTCTGCCTTCACTGTGCCTCAGTTTCCTGGTGTTTAAAATCAGGCAACAATAGCTCTTCCTCATTGGCTCTGCTGAGGATGAAATGAGTAAGTTTAGCCTTAGCACATACAACAGGGTGGTGCACAGCAATATTAACTATTCTTATGATTACCATCATGCCAGAATGCACCATTAGTGTTTCTACTTGTGAGCAACCACCTTGGATATTTAGCAGGGGCGATTTCTAGGCAAAGTGTTGAAGTGTGGGCTGGTTTCCCCTTACTATTGATAATAAAATGTGAGAGGAGAGATAAATCCATTGAACTAGCAAGCAAAAAAGAAATGGGCCTTGAAGATATGGAACATTCTGAGCCTACGTATATTATAAAAAAGTGAGAAAGCTTGTTCAGGAGAAAACACCAACGATATGGCTGGGAAATCACTCCAGGAAGCGATTACCTCTGGATTTAATCAGCCATCTCAGCTGAATTCGGAAATAGAGACGGGATTCTACCAGCAGAGACACTGCCACCTGGGATTGAAATGGACAGAAAAAAAAGGGGGGATAGGAGGGAAAAAAGGCTGTGGGAATTGTGGGGACTTTGGGGGAGGGAGCGGAGTGCAGTTATTTGGTTGCAAACATGTTCTATCCTTCAGGAAAAGGGAAGAATCACCCTCCAAAGACTATTCCAAGACATCAGTGCTTCTACCTCCTCCCACTACAAGTCAACGGGGCAAGTCTATGGGTTTATCCTGGGTTTCACTGGTGGGGCCACCTCCTCAGTTTCAGTGGCCAGTGCCTCAGGGACCACACTGCCTTGTAGGGCTATTTTATGCGGGTGGGGATGCTGTCCAGGCCCTTAGAGTGAAACTGCTGTCCCAGTGAGTCTTGAGAGATCATCCAGCATAAGAGCATTATTACTGAGCTCAAAGAATAATGGAATTTGCCTTGCTGTGTATTTGACTTGTTTGGAATCTGTTTATCCATGTTTTCCTTCTGATATCTCTTTTCTTCAAATGAGAGTGTCTTTTCTATGCCTGTCCCCCTCATTTTGTATTTTGGAAGCACACAGCTTGTCTGGTTTCACAGGTTCACAGCTGGGGAGGAATTATGGCTCAGGTTGAATCATACCTCCAAGTCATCCATATACCATTTAGATGATATTTACATGAGGCTTTACACTTGGAATTCATGCTGGAGTGAGTTAAGACTCTTGGCGCTGTTGAGATGGCAGTGGATGTATTTTTGCATGCGAGAACATGCATTTTGGGGGTTCAGAGGGCAGAACATTACGGAATTAATTTTACGCTCACATCCACATACTAAAGTCCTGATCCCCAACGTGGCTCTCTTTGGATATAGGGACTTTAAGGAGGTAGTTGAGGTTAAATGTGGTCATAAGGATGGGACCCTAGTCCTATAGGACTGGTGTCCTCATAAGAAGAGGAAGAAAAACTAGAACTGGTTCTCTCCCTGAACAGACGCAGAGAGGAAGGGCTATGTAAGGACCCAGTGAGAATGTGGCCATTTGCAAACCAGGGAGACAGGTCTCACCAGAAATCAACCTTGCCAGAACCTTGATCTTCGACTTCTAGCCTCCAAAACTTCAACAAGTCAATTTGTGCTGTTTAAGCCATCCAATCTGGTAATTTGTTAAGACTAACACAGATGGGAAGGAAACAAACACTGGCATTGATGATAGGTCAAACAGGGTTTTGGGATCTTGATAAAGGGTTCACCTCGATTTCTTTACAAAGCTCTCTCTCTCTCTTGCACACTCCCTCTTAGACACACACACACACACACACACGCACATAGAGTTAAATAAATTAGCAAGATGGGGGATAAGGATGCCTACCGTGTGTGTGTGTGTGTGTGTGTGTGTGTGTGTGTGTGTGTGAGTGTGCAGTGAAAGTGTGAACAACAATACTGTATTTTGTTTAAGTACGTTCTTATATGGCATAAAAGGATAAAGCGATGTGTTAACATGACAATTATTTCACTCTGGATAGTGATTATCTCTAGAGGAAGATAAAGAAGATGTAATTACAGAGGAACAAAATTTTTCCTTAACCTCAATTAAATTTATAGCTTTCTATGCTTTAGTAGAGCTTGTAAGAGCTACACTTTTTATCATAAATAAAAGCCATACTCATCTTAGCAAATGTTTCATACTGAGACAAAGGCAGAGGTTAAACATCTCAGTTCACACCAATCCCGTCATCTTTGAAATTCACATTTTGCTATTTTGTTCCATCATTTTTTTTTCTGTGCATATGAATGTAACATGTATATGTTTCATAGAACTATTATCATACCAAATATAGAGGTAAGTATTCTGGGTGGTTTTTTATTTGCTTTTCTTTTTATCTTAGTTTGTACCTTAAGTACCAGCAAGTAGAAGAGTTCTGATTAAATGTCAGGGTATAAGAGATGATCTAACTTTATTTATTAATGAACACTTAGTGAAGTGACAGAGATCCAAACCTTGAGCACTGAATTTGATTGGAAATGCCAAATTCATTATATATTAAATAATGTTGTACATCCTGGTCTGTTCATGAGCTTCCTAAAGTTCTTTTACATTGTACACCAACCACTTTATCCAACAGTGATAAAATAATAGATTCTTGGGAAATTGTAACAGCTGGCAAGGGAATCGCTACCCCTCTTTATTCACCCTTTGGACTGATGGTAGGAATAATAAGAATAAACAATCACAAAAGACATCAATAGTCATAGAGCAGATAGTAGATTAACAGATAAAACTCTTGGTTAACATCATACGACCAGCAAGTAATGATTCCCAGGGTCAAATCCTGGTCATTTCTGATCCCACATTTGATGCCTCTAACCCCTGTTTGTATATTGAGTGTTCTTCTGTGTTAGGCTGCAGACCAGCACAGGGAAAGGGACTTGCCCAATGTCCTGTGGTCAGTTAATGAGTCTGGCAACTGAGGTGCATGTTTGATGACTCCCATCTTCTGTGTAGCTGACCTGTTCCTATTCTATGCTCTTCCATACTATTTCTCCTTCCTGGAGCACAATAAGAAATTGATTCTAGTCAAGCTAGAAAGAAAATGGAGAGATAGGAAAGTACTTGGAAAAAAGGAAATGGTGAGATGGGACCAAAGTTTACTTCTTGCTGCTACATTTCCAGATGTGGTCTTGTTTCAAATCTTCTATCTTGTGGGACAGAAGAGGTGGGGTGAGCTGAGAGTAACATTTATCAAAGTCCTGCTATGCACCAGACATTCTTTGAGAGTTTCTCTGTTTTTTTTTCTTACAACAAATCTGTGAGGAAGGCACCACTCTTAGTCCCATTTTAGAGATGACCAACCTCACATTTACAGAGCTGTGTAAATTTTCCAGAGTCAAACAGGCCAACCGGCAGCCTCCTGTTTAGGTGATAGATTTCCTGGGCTTAAGACCCAATTGTGGGAAACTCCTTCAAATGGAAACTGGGTTGTGTCATGCCTCCATTGGGCATGAAGATGATGGTGGGCATGAAATCCTGCCCCATGGGCCAATAGGCCTCGGCATGGGGACACATAGAGTGGCTGATTCCTGAGATGTTTAAATGGACCCAAGGAAGCAGCACTGACTGTTGACTTTTGGAAAGGGAACCTGAATGGTAAGATATTAACAGGTACAAAAGTATCTTATGCAGGTTTTTTCTTCTTTTTCTGTTCAATCTCATGTAATACTAATAGCTCCATTCAAGAGCAATAATTATCCCTATTACTCAGACAATGGAACTGAAGTCAAAAGAATAAGTAACGTGACCTAAGAAAACACCTTATAAATTAATGCTCCGGGACTCAAAACCTGAAATTGCACAAAAGACTAAGCTTTTTGCCACTCTGTCCTATAAGCTGACATTTGATATACCTCAACGCATTATTAGTCAGTTGTTCTTTTTAAAACAATGTGCGGGATAAAGAAATTGTGGTTTATATACACAATGGAATACTACGTGGCAATGAGAAAGAATGAAATATGGCCTTTTGTAGCAACGTGGATGGGACTGGAGAGTGTTATGCTAAGTGAAATAAGTCATACAGAGAAAGACAGATACCATATGCTTTCACTCTTATGTGGATCCTAAGAAACTTAACAGAGGTCCATGGGAGAGTGGAAGAAAAAAAAAATGAGAGGTTAGAGAGGGAGAGAGCCAAAGCATAAGAGACTCTTAAAAACTGAGAACAAACTGAGGGTTGATGGGGGGGGGGGGAGGGTGGGCAATGGGTATTGAGGAGGGCACCTTTTGGGATGAGCACTGAGTGTTGTATGGAAACAAATTTGGCAATAAATTTCATATTAAAAGTAAACAAACAAACAAATAAATAAAAACAATGTGCTGAGGTACTTTCTAAATGCTAAACATCATTATAAAGTGTAGAATGCCATCCGTGTACCAAAAATTAAAAATCAAAAGGCATGTGAAAAGTGATGAGAAATTATTTACAACTTCTATTCAGCTACAGTGTTTATATCCTTGATGTATGAAATACTCATAGTATAGAGATGAGTCAATAATATCAAGGAAGAATGTACATATAAGAAGTATAAACCTCCAATAAACACTTGGACATATGCCCCCAAACACAAATTAATTAAAATGAAAATGAATCATATTATGCAAAACAGAAGTTGTTGAATATTATGAAGAATATGATTGCATTATGCAAAATAATATATATCAACATGAGTGTACAAGAGTGTGTGTGATTGTTAAGAGGTGCATTACACACAGAGGAAAATTCTGGGAAACAGGCACAAATAAATTAACAGAGACTGTCTTTGTGTTATGGGGAGCAGAAAGTGGGAGAGTAGGGTAGGATAGAATAATTTCAGTTTCTAAATAAACATTTATATATTGTTTCATACTCGATAAACAATGAAAGGTATTAATTGGTAATCTGACAATGGTAAAGAGGTAAAGTTTAGTAAAATGGGAAAATCTGTAAATTGAGTCACAAAATGGTAGTGCAGGAATACATTTATTGACTTAGACATATGTTCATATACTGTTGCAAAAAAATAACACAGTAAAGGTTTCATTTGAAAATAATTCGATGTGTGCATGCTGGTGAGAGTTAGAGGATATTTTTATTTTAAATTTCAATTTCTGTAGGGTTTAAAATATGAAAATTTTATTGAATAAAAGGTTGGAAACATAGGATGATTTTGAACTGATAATGAATATGATGCTTTTATATTCATTGCTTTGGAAATATATTCCCAGTATAGGTTTTATGGGTAAAGGAGCAGATTAGAACAATTTATTTGATAGCATTTGCATGCATGTATGTATGCACACATGCATGTCAGTGTGCATGTGGGTGTATGTGTGTTTCTATGTCTCAAGCATCTTCACAATAATTGAACATGCTAACTCATGAAGCTTTCTCTTCAGTTTGCTTAGAAGCAGGACTTCCAGGCCCAGGACTTGAAGATCCCATGATGGACACATATATATAGAAGGAAGGATAAGTGCCTGATAGAATCTCTCTTAATAGAGACGGAGGGACAAGGCAACCATTGTGTAGTTTCAATCTTGGTTCTTCTCCTGGGCTTGAATTAGAGGTTTTAATTTCTCCATTACCTCTTTGTTATTCAAAGTGGTAGATTTTTGATCTGTCTGCCTTATTCCCAGGAGGGTGGTCTCTCCGATGTAGTCTATGAAAGGGTCCATCTGAGATGACAGGAGGTTTCTGCTACATGTAAGGCCTTCTCTCCCAGTTAAGGGGGCCTGCCTATGCCTGCCTTCTCCTGTTCAGGACTCATTTAACATGTCACTTCCTGAGAAAGAGCTTCACTGAAAACCCCATCCATAATAATCTCCATTCCAGTCATTTTCTACTCAGGTGTTTATTTTCTTCAAAGCACAATTCCTCATATGACATTTATATGCTTATTAATTTCTTTGCCTACTAACTTCCAGTGTTCCCAAACCAGAATGAGAACTCCAGGGAGCCTGCCTGTCACATTCTCTTTGCTGTGTACCCAGCGACATATAAATCACTAGAAAAATATTACTTAAATGAAAGAAGTGTTACTGATCTAACACGCTGGAGCAGATAGGCACTTAAAGTTGAGTAGCAGGAGTAGTTGACAACGAAATTAGACATCAGAGGATTCAAAAAATTTTAAGTTTTTGTTGCAAATCTAACAGCAATGCTTTTCATTTTTTAATTTTTTTAACGTTTATTTGTTTTTGAGACAGAGAGAGATAGAGCATGAATGGGGGATGGTCAGAGAGAGGGAGACACAGAATCTGAAACAGGCTCCAGGCTCTGAGCTGTCAGCACAGAGCCCAACGCGGGGCTTGAACCCACGAACTGCGAGATCGTGACCTGAGCTGAAGTCGGACGCTTAGCCGACTGAGCCACCCAGGCGTCCCGTATTTTACCAACCACTTAAAGGAGAATTTACGTCAGTCTTTCCAAAACTCTTTCCAAAAATTGAAGAAGAAAGGACGCATCAAAACTCATTTAAAAAAAATAGTTTTCTTAAAATTTGCATCAAATTAGTTAGCATGTAGTGCAACAATGATTTCAGGAGTAGATTCCTTAATGCCCCTTACCAGTTTAGCTGACCCCCCCCCACAACCCCTCCAGCAACCGTCTGTTTGTTCTCCATAGTTAAGAGTCTCTTAAGTTTCGTCCCTATCCCTGTTTTTATATTATTTTTGCTTCCCTTCCCTTATGTTCTTCTGTTCTCTGTCTTAAAGTCCTCATATGAGTGAAGTCATATGATATTTATCTTTCTCTGACTGACTAATTTCGCTTAGCATTATACCCTCTCATTCCATCCACGTAGTCGCAAGTGACAAGATTTCACTTTTTTGATTGCCGAATAATACTCCACTGTGTGTGTGTGTGTGTGTGTGTGTGTGTGTATACACGCCACATCTTCTTTATCCATTAATCCATACATGGACATTGGGGCTCTTTCCATACTTTGGCTATTGTTGATAGTGCTGCTATAAACATGTGTCCCTTTGAAACAGCATACCTGTATCCCTTGGACAAATGCCTACTAGAGCAATTGCTGGGTCGTAGGGTAGTTCTATTTTTAATTTTTTGAGGAACCTCCTTACTGTTTTCCAGAGGGGCTGCACCAGCTTACATTCCCACCAAAAATGCAAAAGATATCCTTTTTTCTCCGTATCCTCACCACCATCTGTTGTTGCCTGAGTTGTTAATGTTAGCCATTCTGACAGGTGTAAGGTGGTATCTCATTGTGGTTTTGATTTGTATTTCCCTGATGATGAGTGATGTTGAGCATTTTGTCATGTGTCGATTGGCCATCTGGGTGTTTTCTTTGGAGAAGTGTCTATTCATGTCTTTTTCCCATTCCTTCATTGGATTATTTGTTTTTTGGGTGTTGAGTTCGATAAGTTCGTTATAGATTTTGGATACTAACCCTTTAGCTGATATGTCGTTTGCAAATATCTTCTCCCATTCCGTCGATTGCCTTTAAGTTTTTCTGATTGTTCCCTATGCCATGCAGCAGTTTATTTATTTATTTTTTTAATCTTGATGAGGTCCCAATAGTTCATTTTTGCTTTTGCTTCCCTTGCCTCGGGGACATGTTAAGTAAGAAGTTGCTGCGGCCAAGATCAAAGAGATTTTTGCCTGCTTTCTCCTCGGGGTTTTGATGGCTTCCTGTCTTGTATTTAGGTCTTCCATCCATTTATTTATTTATTTTTTAGTTTTTTTTTTTTTTAATTTACATCCAAATGAATTAGCATACAGTGTAACAATGATTTCAGGTGTAGATTCCTTAAGGCCCCTTACCCATTTAGCCCATCCCCCCTCCCACAAACCCTTCAGTAACCCTCTGATTGTTCTCCATAGTTAAGAGTCTTTTATCTTTTCTCCCCCTCCCTGCTTTTATATTATTTTTGTTTCCTTTCCTTTATGTTCATCTGTTTTGGGCCTTTTGTCAATTTTGAGTTTATTTTTGTGTATGATGTAAGAAAGTGGTCCAGGGTCATTTTTCTGCATGTCACTGTCCAGTTTTCCCAACACCACTTGCTGAAGAGACTGTCTTTATTCCACTGGGTATTTTTTCCTGTCTTGTCAAAGATTAGTTGGACATATGTTTGTGGACCCATTTCTGGGTTCTCTATTCTGTCCCATTGATCTAAGTGTCTCTTTTTGTGCCAGTACCATACTGTCTTGATGATTACAGCTTTGTAGTATAGCTTGAAGTCCGGGCTTGTGATGCCTCCTGCTTTGGTTTTCGTTTTTGAGATTGCTATTTGGGGTCTTTTCTGGTTCCATACAAATTTTAGGATTATTTGTTCTAGTTCTGTGAAGAAGGCTGGTGTTATTTTGACAGGGATTGCATTGAATATGTCGATTGTTTTGGGTAGTATTTACATTATAACAATATGTTTTTCTTCCCATCCAGGAGCATGGCATCTTTTTCCATTTTTTTGTGTCTTCTTCAATTTCTTTCATCAGCTTTCTATAGTTTTCAGTGTATTGATTTTTCTCCCCTTTGGTTAGATTTATTCCAGGCTTTTTTTTTTATGGCTTTTGGTGCAATTGAAAATGGGATCAATTCCTTGATTTCTCTTTCTGTTGCTTCATTGTTGGTGTATAGGAATGCAACCGATTTCTGTGTGTTGATTTTATATCCTGCAACTTTGCTGAATTCATGAATCAGCTCTAGTAGTTTTCCGGTGGAATCTTTTGGGTTTTCCATATAGCGTATCATGTCATCTGCGAAGAGTACAAGTTTGACCTCCTCCTGGCCCATTTGGATGCCTTTTATTTCTTTGTGTTGTCTGATTGCAGAGGCTAAGACTTCCAACACTATGTTGAATAACAGTGGCGAGAGTAGACATCCCTGTCTTCTTCTTGACCTTAAGGGGAAAGCTTTCAGTTTTTCCCCATTGAGAATGATATTCGCGTTGGGTCTTTCACATACGGTTTTTATGATCTTGAGGTATGATCCTTCTATCCCTACTTTATTGAGGGTTTTTATCAAGAAAGAATGCTGTAGTTTGTCAAATGCTTTCTCTGCCTCTACTGAGAGGATCCTATGGTTCTTGTCCTTTCTTTTATTGATGTGATAAATCACGCTAATTGTTTTGTGGATATTGACCCAGCCCTGCATCCCAGGTATAAATCCCGCTTGGTTGTGTGAATAATGTTTTTAATGTACTGATGGAGCCGGTTGGCTAGTATCTTGTTGAGGATTTTTGCATCCATATTCATCAGGGAAATTGGTCTATAATTCTCTTTTTTAGTGGGGTCTCTGTCTGGTTTTGGAATCAAGGTAATGCTGGTTTCATAGAAAGAGTTTGGAAGTTTTCCTTCCTTTTTTTTTTTTTTTTTTTTTTTTTTGGAACAGCTTCAAGAGAATAGGTGTTAACTCTTCCTTAAATGTTTGGTAGAAATCCCCGGTAAAGCCATCTGACCCTGGACTTCTTGTTTTTTGGGGGGACTTTTGAATACTAATTCGACTTCATTACTGGTGATGGGTCTGTTCAAATTGTCTTTTTATTCCTGTTTCAGTTTTGGTAGTGTATATGTTTCCAGGAATTTGTCCATTTCTTCCAGATTGCCCATTTTATTGCCATATAATTGCTCATAATACTCTCTTATTGTTTTTATTTCTGTTGTGTTGGTTGTGATCTCTCCTCTCTCATTCTTGATTTTATTTATTTGGGCTCTTTCCTTTTTCCTTTTGATCAAACTAGCTAGTGGTTTATCAATTTTGTTAATTCTTTCAAAGAACCAGTTTCTGGTATTATTGGTCTGTTCTAGTGTGTTTTTGGTTTCGATAGCATTGATTTATGCTGTAATTTTTATTTCCTGTCTTCTGCTGTTTTTGCATTTTATTTGTTGTTCTTTTTCCAGCTCTTTAAGGTGTAAGGTTAGGTTGTATATCTGAGATCTTTCTTCCTTCTTCAGGAAGGCCTGGATTGGTATATATTTCCCTCTTATGACCACCTTTGCTGCCTCCCAGAGGTTTTGGACTGTGGTGTTATCATTTGCATTGGCTTCTATGTACTTTTCAATTTCCTCTTTAACTTAATGGTTAGCCCATTCATTCTTTAGTAGGATGTTCTTCAGTCTCCAAGTATTTGTTATCTTTCCACATTTTTGTCTTGTGGTTGATTTCGAGTTTCATAGCATTATGGTCTGAAAATATGCATGGTATGATCTTGAACTTTTTGTACTTGTTGAGGGCTAATTTGTGTTCCAGTGTGTGGTCTATTCTGGAGAACGTCCCATGTGCACTGGAGAAGAGTGTATATTCTGTTGCTTTTGGATGAAATTTCCTGAATATATCTGTTAAGTCCATCTGGTCCAGTGTGTCATTCAAAGCCATTGTTTTCTTGTTGATTTTTTGATTAGATGATCTGTCCGTTGCTGTGAGTGGGGTGTTGAAGTCTCCTACTATTATGGTATTAATATTGATGAGTTTCTTGATGTTTGTGATTAATTGATTTATATATTTGGATGTCTTCACATTTGGTACATAAATGTTTACAATTGTTAGGTATTCTTGGTGGGTAGACCCCTTGATTATGATATAATGCCCTTCTGCATCTCTTGATACAATCTTTATTTTAAAGCCTAGATTGTCTGATATAAGTATGGCTACTACGGCTTTCTTTTGTTGACCATTAGCATGGTAGATAGTTCTCCATCCCCTTACTTTCGATCTGAAAGTGTCTTTAGGTCTAAAGTGGATCTCTTGTAAACAGCATATAGATGGATCTTGTTTTCTGTTCCATTCTGTTACCCTATATCTTTTGGTTGGAGCATTGAGTCCATTGACATTTAGAGTGAGTACTGAAAGATATGAATTTATTACCATTATGTTGCTTGTAGATTTGGAGTTTCTGGTGGTGTTCTCTGGTCCTTTGTAATCTTTGTTGTTTTTGGTGTCTTTCTTTCTTTCTTTCTTTCTTTCTTTCTTTCTTTCTTTCTTGTTTCATCTTTTCTCCCCTCAGAGAGTTCCCCTTAAAATTTCTTGCAGGGCTGGTTTATTGCTCACAAACTCCTTCAAGTTTTGTTTGTCTGGGAAACTTTTTATCTCTCCTTCTATTTTGAATGACAGCCTTGCTGGCTAAAGAATTCTTGGCCGTATATTTTTCTGATTCAGCACATGGAATATATCCTGCCACTCCTTTCTGGCCTGCCAACTTTCTGTGGATAGGTCTCCTGCAAACCTGCTCTGTCTTTCCTTGTAGGTTAGGGACTTTTTTTGTCCCTTGCTGCTTTCATGATTCTCTCCTTGACTGAATATTTTGTGAATTTGACTATGGTATGGCTTGTTGATGGTCTAATGGTTTTTGTTGCATCTAATGGGAGTCCTCTGTGCTTCCTGGATTTTGATGTCTGTGTCTTTCCCCAGATTGGGGACGTTTACCACTATGATTTGCTCACATAACCCTTCTACCCCTATTTGTCTCTCTTCCTTTTCTGGGACCCCCTATGATTCTGATGTTCCTTTTTAATTAGCCACTGATTTTTCTAATTCTTAAATTGTGCTCTTTTGCCTTAATCTCCCTGTTTTTTTTCTGCTTCATTATTCTCCATAAGTTTGTCCTCTATATCGCTGATTCTCTGTTCTGTCTCTTCATTCCTTGCCACTGTGGCATCCATTAGAGATCGCAGCTCAGATATAGCATTTTTATTTCATCCTGACAAGATTTACTTCTTTTATCTCCACAGAAAGGGATTCTAATCTATTTTCGACTCCAGCTAGTATTCTTATTATCGTGATTCTAAATTCTGGTTCAGACATCTTGCTTGTATCTGTGTTGGTTAAGTCCATGGCTGTCGTTTCTTCCTGCTTTTGTCTTCATTTGGTCATTTTGAAGGCAGAAAAGGAATTAATGAGGTAAAGAAATTAAAATGAAAAATGTTAAAATTAAAAAAAACATATGAAAATTACAAAAAAAGAACAAACACATGCACACACACACACAAGTGGAATAAATGATGCTAGATACTAGGTGTGTTTTGGTCTGGGTGTTGAAAGGGGCTTGATAGATTAGAAAAAAAGGGGAAAGGAAAAATAAAGAAAGAAAAAGGAAATTGTTTGAAAATTTGAAAAAAAAATGAATACATGAAGTAGACTAAAATGAAATGATGGAAGTAAAATAGAATTTGAAAAAAATTTGCACAAAAGCAGAAAATGTAGTTGAAAAATACATTTTTAATAAAAATTGAAAGTAAAAATGAATTGTTTCTCTTTATGTATTCATGAAAAAGACAAGAAACGAAAAAGAGAAAAAAGAAAATGAAAAAGAAAGAAAGAAAATTGAATAGATGGTCTGGTAAACAGACTGAAATACGAATGAGGTTACTTCGTTTTCCCCTAGAAGTCAAACTATGAAGAATTTTATAGTCCATAAAGTAAGCAGGTGGAGAGATTTGTGTTCCTGAAGATCGAAGTTGGCCAAGTTGGGTGGGGCTTAGTGTAATGGCTCAATTCTCCACTAGATGGTCGTGCTTAGCCTACTGGGGTGGATTGTTGTGGCGCTTGTAGGTGCATATGCACATGCGTGGAAGCGGTGAAAATGGCATCACCCAGCTACCCAGTCTCTAGTATCGGAACTCTGTTCTCCCTGATCAGCAGTTGCACACCCGTCCTTTGTCTTCAGCTTCCGTCCACTCCCTGCTTTTACACTGTCTGTGACCAAGCCCCAGGCAGCACCTCCCTCCTGAGTTTTGTCTCAGATGGGGCTGCTTTTCCTGACCCCTTCTGAGGGACTGCGGCTTTGACCTTTTCTGCCCCTCTGTGGAGGGTCTTACTGAGCAATGGCCAGGTGCTGGCTGCACCCAGAAACGTTTGCGGGTCTGCGCTGCTGCTGCTGCCCAGAGACTGCGGCCGGGTGCTGGCCCACCCCAGAAAAAGTTCACGAGATAATGTAGCTTATGAAAAGCTTATGAAAAGTAGAGATAATGTGGCTTATGAAAAATCACAACACACATCTGGCACCAGGCTTCACCCTTAATGGCCTTGTTCCAGCCCCAGTGAATGTGGTTGTTCTCCTGGGTCCATTGGGCCTTGCTTTTGGAGGACCCACACAGCCTCTACCAGGTGTCTTCCCAGCAGGGGAACTGCCTCTCCCCATGTGGCCTGAAGAACCCTGGGCTCCACTCTGCTCCTGGGGATTTGCCCTTCGCACCAGAGCACCACCTGGTATCGAGCTGTGGAGTTTCAGACCCTGCACTCCCTCTGTTTATATTCTTAATGTAATTTAAACCCCCCCCTTTCTCCTTTCTCCCTTTTTAGTTCTGTCCCTGCAGCTGTTTCCACTTTTCCACTTTCTCTCCAGCTGCTTTGTGGGGGGTGCTTTTCCTGTATTCTCCCCCCTCACACCTTCTGCGTCCTCTCTCCGCACGCAAAAGCGGCTCCCTGCCCTACACTGCTTCCCTCTCCCCCAGTTCACCTCTCTGTGCCATGTACCTGCTGAATTCTGTGGTTCAGGTTGTGCAGATGGTTGTGTTAATCTTCAAATCAGTTTTCTAGGTGTGCAGGATGGTTTAGTGTTGGTCTGGCTGTATTTCATGGATGCAAGACACACAAAAAAATTCCATGCTTTTCTGCCATCTTGGCTCCTCCTCTCTCAAAACTCATTTTTATGAGGTTGGCATGATCTTGATGCCAAAATTAGACAAAGATTCTACAAGAAAAGAAAACTAGAGACCAATATACCTGAGGAATATTGATGGGATAATCCTCAACAAAATATTAGGAAACTCAATTCAACAACCCACTAAAAGCGTTATATTGTATGACAAAGTAGGATTTATTCCTGGAATGCAGTGATAGTTTAAGGTAGGGAAACCAATCAGTGTAATACACCATATTAAACTGAATGAGGGACAAAAATCACATGATCTTCTCGAGGCAGGAAAAGCATTTTCAAAACTCAACACACTTTCATGTCAAAAACACTGCA
The DNA here is from genome assembly GCF_016509475.1 of Prionailurus bengalensis. Classification (NCBI taxonomy): domain Eukaryota; kingdom Metazoa; phylum Chordata; class Mammalia; order Carnivora; family Felidae; genus Prionailurus; species Prionailurus bengalensis. The sequence goes on along the minus strand of NC_057361.1, from coordinate 83,528,987 downwards.
CACTAAAATTATGAATAGAAGGAAGTTATAGAAATATAACAAAGACCATGTAGGAAATGACCATAGCTAACATTATTCTCAACAGTGAAAAACTCAAAGTGTTCCTTAGGAAAAAGACAGGATACCCTCTTTTGTTACTTCTATTCAACAGAGGACTGGAAGTCCTAGCCAAAGCAATTAGGAAGGAAAATGAAATAAAATACATCCAATTTGGAAAGTAAGTAGTGAAATTATCTCTGTTCACAGATGACAGTATCTTGTATGTAGAAAACCCTAAACACTCCACAACTACCAAATACATTCAGCTAAGTTGCCTGACACAAAAGCAACTGTTGTGTTTCTACGTACTAACAGTGAACAATTCAAAGAGTAACCCCATGTTATATAGCATCAAAAAGAATAAGATCCTTAGAATTAAACTTAGCCAAGTGGTCAAAAGACTCGAACAGTGAAAACTTGTAAACCATGCTGAAAAGAATTAAAGAAGACATAAACAAATGGAAAGACATCCATGTTCATGGATTGGAAGCTATGAATTGCTGAAATGTCCTTTCTACCTAACATGATCTACACATTCAGTGCAATCCGTATCAAAAGACTTATGGCCATACTGTTTTGATTACTGCAGCTTTGTAGCATACCTTGATATCTGGGATTGTGATACCTCCAACTTTGTTCTTTGTCAAGATTATTTCGGCTATTTGGGGTCTTTTGTGGTTCTATACTAATTTTAGGATTGATTTTTCTGGTTCTGTAGAAAATGTTGTTGATATTTTGATAGGGGTTGCATTAAATCTGTAGATTGCTTTGGGTAGTATGGACATTTTAACAATATTGATTCTTCCAATATATGTGCATGAAAAGATGTTCAACATTAGTAATCATCATGGAAATGAAACTTAAAACCCGAATGGGATATCCACTTTATACCTGTCAGAATGGCTAAAATGAAGAACACAAGAAACAACAAGTGCTGGTGAGGATGTGGAGAAAAAGGAACCACTGTGGCAGGAACGCAAACTGGTGCAGCCACTGTGCAAAACAGTATGGACATTGCTCAAAAAAATTAAAAATAGAATTGCTATATGACCCAGAAATTCCACTACTGGGTATTTACCCAGAGAATACAAAAACACTAACTGGAAAAGATATATGCATGTGTATGTTTGTTGCAGCATTATGTACAATAGCCAAGATATGAAAGCAAGTCAAGTGTCCATTGATAGATGTATGGATAAAGAAGTGCTACACTATGAGAAAGAATGAAATATGGCCCTTTGTAGCAACATGGATGGAACTGGAGAGTGTGATGCTAAGTGAAATAAGCCATACAAAAGACAGATACCATATGTTTTCACTCTTATGTGGATCCTGAGAAACTTAACAGAAACCCATGGGGGAGGGGAAGGAAAAAAAAGAGGTTAGAGTGGGAGAGAGCCAAAGCATAAGAGACTTTTAAAAACTGAGAACAAACTGAGGGTTGATAGGGGGTGGGTGGGAGGGAGGGGAGGGTGGGTGATGGGTAGTGAAGAGGGCACCTTTTGGGATGAGCACTGGGTGTTGTATGGAAACCAATTTGACAATAAATTTCATATATTGAAAAAAAAGAAGTGCTACACACACACACACACACACACACACACACACACCATGCAAAGGAATACTCTTCAGCCATAAAAAAGAATGAAGTCTTGCCATTTCCAGTGACATGGGTGGACTCAGAGGGTATAGTGCTAATCGAAATAAGCTAGTCCAGAGAAAGAAAAATAAGATGATTTCACTCATAGGTGGAATTTAAGAAGCAAAACAAAGGAACAAACAAATTAAAAAAAAGACAAACAACAGACCTTTAAATAGAGAGAAAAGACAGATGGTTGCTCTAGGGGAGGTGGGAGGGGGGATGGATGAAATAGGTCATGGGGATTAAGAGTACACTTGTCTTGATGAGCACTGAGAAACATACAGAATTGTTAAATCATTACATTGTATAGCTGATACTGTATAACACTGCATGATAATTGTATGTCAGTTTTTAATATGGCATTTTTTTTGCAGAAATAGAAAAAATATTTTCCTAAGACTTATGTGGAATTTCAAAGACTCCCCTCCAATAGTGAAAACAGTCTTGAAACAGGTGTACAAAGCTGTAGGCCTCACACTTCCTGCTTACAAATATATGACAAAGGCACAGTAATCAAAATAGTACGGTAATGGCATGAAGACAAATATATAAACCAATAGAACAGAATAGATAACCCAGAAATAAACCCTCATGTGTATGATGAAATGATCTCTGACAAGGTTGCCAAGGCTATGGAAAGCAGAAAGTATAGTCTCTTCTATATATGGTGTTGAGCAAACTGGGTATCCGCATGAAAAGACTGAAGTTGGAGCTGTATCGTCCTTCCACCATATTCAAAAGTTAAAGTGGACTAAAGATTGAAATCTAAGATTTGAAACTATAAAAATCTTAGAAGAATACATGGGGGAGAATCTTCATGACATTTGATTTGGTAATGATTTCTTGAGTATGACGCCAAAATCATTGGCAACAAAAGCAAAAGTAGTCAAATATGACTACATCAAAATTTAAAACTTCTGCACAGCAAAAGAAACACTCAAGGGGTTGAAGAGGCAAGCTATGGAATAGGAGAAAATATTGGTAGAAAATATTGGTAGACCATTTATAAAAGGTAAATATCTAGTATATCTGGTATATATATATACTATATATACTATGCTATATATACTATATACTATATAGTTACTATATATATATATACACACACACACACACACACAGATGTCCTACAAGTCAACGACAGGAACAGCGGCAACAAAAACTCTAAATGATCCAATTAAAGCATGGGAAAAAGATTTGTATAGACTTTTCTCTTAAGCAGATATACAAATGGATAGCAAGTATATGAAAATATGTGCAACATCTCTGACAACCAGGGAGATGCAAATCAAAACTGAATGTGATGTTACTTCACAACCGTTAGGATGCCCAATCTCAAATAAAACAGAAAATAGCAGGTGTAGGCTAGGATGTAAAGAAAATGGAACCTCTGTGCACTGTCGATGGAAATGTGAACTGGTGAAGCCGCTATGGAAAACCTCATTGAGTCACCTCAGCAAACTAAAAATAGAATGATCATGTGATCCAGCAATCCCACTTCTGGTATATATCCAAAATAATTGAAAACGGGTTCTCAAAGAGATACTGGCAAACTCATATTCATCACAGCATTGTTCCCAGTAACAAAGAGGTGGAAGCAACCCAAAATGTCCATCATAGAATGAATGGATTTCAAAAGTGGTATACACCTACAATGGATTATTATTCGGCCTTAAAACAAAAGGAAGTTCTGTCATATGCTACAACATGGATGGACCTTGAGGACATTATTTAAGTTACACATGTCAATCACAAAAAGGCACATGCATGATTCCAGTAGTATGATATATCTAGAGTAGTCAAACTCGTAGAAACAGAAAGTAGAATGGCAGTTTCCAGGGGCTTAGGGAGGGAGAAAAGATAAATTTTTTTTCGATGGCCATATAGCTGTAGTTTTGCAAGTTGAAAAATTTAAGAGGCCTTCTGCACAACAAGATTCATAAGGAAACAGTATATCGTACAGCTAAAAGGATGAGATACTAAATTTTAAGTTATGTTTTTATACCACAATTTAAAAAAGAAATGTCTGGGGCGCCTGGGTGGCGCAGTCGGTTAAGCGTCCGACTTCAGCCAGGTCACGATCTCGCGGTCCGTGAGTTCGAGCCCCGCGTCAGGCTCTGGGCTGATGGCTCAGAGCCTGGAGCCTGCTTCCGATTCTGTGTCTCCCTCTCTCTCTGCCCCTCCCCCGTTCATGCTCTGTCTCTCTCTGTCCCAAAAATGGGTAAATGTTGAAAAAAAAATTAAAAAAAAAAAAGAAATGTCTATAAGAAAGACACAGTCCAATAAATAAACAGGCAAAAGATTTGAACATAACTCCATCAAAGAAAACATGAGAATAGCAAATAAGCACACAAAAATATACTCAATACCATCAATCATTAGGGAAATGTAAATTAAACCTGCAGTGAGGTACCTTTGCAACCTCTTGTAAATAGCCACAATTGAAAAGCCTGACCATAGCAAACATCAGCAAAGTTGTGGAGGGTGGACCTCTCATACGCTGCTGGTAGGACAAAAATGGTAGAACCACTTTGAAAAACTGTTGGGCAGTTTCTTACAATGTTAACCTTACATCTACCATATCATCAAGCCATTGCAGTTCTAGCATTTGTCCTAGAGAAAGAAAGTATGTGTCCATGTAAAGACCCACACACAAGCGTTCCTAGTAGCTTTTTTTTTACCAGAGCCCCCAAATGGAAACCACCAAATAAGTATCAACAAGTGAATGGATATAACAATTTGTGGTATATTAATATACCAGAATACTACTCAGCTACAAAAGTGAAGGAACTCCTGACATATACAATAATATGGAAAAATCTATAAATAAATAGGCTGAAGGAAAGTAGGAAGACCTCCCCTAATAAAGTAATACAACCTTTATGGTTCCATTGACTCCATTTAAACACAATTCTAGGAAATAAAAAATAATCTATAGTGGCAGAATATCAGTGGTTGCCTGGGGACAGAGCAAGTTGTGAGTTGGGGCAGAGGAATAAGGAGAGAAAGCCTTACAGTACAGAACTGAAAATGTTATATCCTGGGAAAATAACCATAGTGCTCTTTAAGAATGCCTGGTTGTTTTAGGGAATGTGGCTGGGTATTACTACAGCAGCGAATATTCTATAGTAATTATTATTTTAGAAATTATCATATTCTCATAACTGACAATTTCTAAGTAACACTTGCAAGCTTTCTGGATTTAAAAAATTGATTGCAAAATGGATAAAATGTGGCTGTCAGGGAGAAATCCATGCTAAAATCTCAACTTGCCATGAAGAGCTTCTAACCAACTGCATATATCAAATCCATCTGAGAGAAACATAGGAATCTCTGAATAATATTTATAAAATGAGGACAATGTAGGTACATTCATTCCAAATGCATATTGAAGATCAAATTCCTTCTTCAAGTAGGACAATTCATTCCTTTCAGCAAAAGCTGGAATCTCTAAGATGGGGCTCAAGGGCTGCTACACAGCACATAGCTGCTGGTGGAATGAAATTTCACCTGCTAAACTTCTTCTCCCATAATGAGATTAAAGTAGCTTCTCTACTTTAAGGCTCATGTGTGAACCTCACAGGAGAAATTCCACAACATGCTTTTTTTTTTTTCAGATCTATGAACGCATTTGAGCCAGGCATCATATCCCAATAACAATGTGAGGACCGCTGCCCTTGAATCTGTAGTAGAAGCTTCAGCAGCCATCAGGACACAGAAACTCAGGACCTGTCTCCATCAGGCTCTTTATATGAGCTCTTCCACTGGCATGAAGAGATGTACACGGAGAAAGAGGGAGAGAGAGAGAGAGAGAGAGAGATCCAGCAATCACCATGCTTTGCTGATGTAACTTGGTACTGGGAGCCATGTGAGGCACTGGGTTAGTGACAATGATACAATGATACAACATAACAGGGACATGTTATAATGGACTTGTCACGAGGCCTTTTTCTTCATCTTCCCTCATCTACCTCCTAAGTACAAAGTTGAAAAGGAATAAGAAGTGGCCTAAATTCATACAGGCATTCATGATCCTGCAATAACCACAAGGGCAGAAGCTTGCTCATGTGTATCACTGAACGTTCTCAGCGATCGTGTGGGTGCAGCATTCTCATCCCTGTTTTGCAGAAGGAGAGGCTGAGGTTCAGAAAGAGTCAGTCACCCTGCCTTTTAAAAAAGAAAATAGTTCCAGGACACCCCTGTAATTGGACACTACACTTACTGGAGCCAGGTGGGACCCCAAAGGCCATTTCATCTCTCTAAGAGACGGCCAGGACATTGAGTCCCAAAGCAGGAAAGAGGTGAATGGATCTAAGATCCCTTTGTCTCCCCACACCCCAAGTCGACTCATCCACCACAGTAAGACACTCACAGTTTCTTCTGAGACCCAAATAAGTGAAGACAGGACCTGCTCTTCTCCATGGCCATGTCTGTCTATAAAGTCATGATGAAAAGTCCTCATGTTCACCATAATAACATTAGGTTTCTATGGCAACCATGATTCACTGACTTGTTCTCTGTATCAGAAGTATCTTGGCATTGCCCTAGGTCCCTAACTCTTTGCTGAAAACAAAACACCTTGGCTCTTCACACCACTGACTGCAAGAGCATACTAGAGGCACTAGATTTGGACCCAGGCAATTGGCAGAACTCTGCTCAGTGTTGTGAAGCAAAACATTTCCCTGTTGTCAAGGATTTTGTGTGGTTTAAAAAACAGACACTATGATATGCTAAATGAAATAAGCCAAATAAGACAAATACCATATGATTTTACTTACATGTGGCATCTAAAACAAACAAACAAACAAAAAAACACACTTGAACTCCTAAGTACGAAGAACAGATTAGTGGTTAGCAAAAGCAGTGGTGGTGCGGGGGGAGGGGAAGGAGGAGTTGGGTGAAAATGGTCAAAAAAAATACAAACTTCCAGCTATAAAATAAAGAAGTCTTGGGATGTAATGTATAGCATCGTGACTATAGTTTACAATGCTGTATGGTATATATGAAAGTTGCTAAGACAGTAAATCCTAAAGGTTTTCATCACACGGAAAAAAATTTTTTGTAACTATGTGAGTTGATGGATGTTAACTTTATGTGATGATCATTTTGAAGTGTCTTTGTATGTTAAGTCGCTATGCTGCATGCTGTAAACTTATACAGTGTTGTGTGAAAAAACCCCAAAGAAACAAAAAAGAGACACTATGAGAGTATTATCAGTACACAGAGACCCAGTGAGGTAATCTACAGTTTTTGCCCTCTGACAGCAAACTTGAACTTCCTATAGAGTTGCACCAGAAGGTTCATTGTGTCTTGTCTCTTCTCTGACGTTAAAGATGATTGCTGGGTTTGAGTGTTCTCAGCCTGATACATCTAGTATAAAATTTCCATCTCCTTTTTACCACATGTTTTTTGCAGTCTGAAGATAGTTGCCAGAACTGCATTTCATTAAATGTTGCAAAAGGGCGCTATTCTAGTTCTATAACTACCTCTTCATTTATTATCTGGAATCCATATATTCAAGAAACTTCCTTTCATCAGCTATTAGATCACACTGCATATGGTATGCACAAGAAGGGTAGGATGACTGCTTAATTCTCTGGCAACATTTCCACTTTTCACAATAATGAGTTGTTTCTCTAGAAGCCTCCAAAGATGAGCAATGAGCTTGTTGTTTTGTTTTGTTTTGTTTTGTTTTGTTTTGCTTTGCTTTGCTTTTAGACTGTCATGCGGAGTTCATAAATATTTGTATGTGTGTTGTGTTTTGATCCATTGTAGTCATTATTTTATTTGATGCTCAAATTGTTCTATGTTTGGCCAGTGGGAGTCTCTTTAGGTTGGCCTCTGATTGGTTTTGACATGATTTCAGGAATGATAGTTTGGTCCAGACTCTCCTGTGAAAAACTCTACCCCAGACCTGGAACCCACCATTTCTCCAAGGAATCCTGGCTTTCTTTCAGTGGGAAATTATTTTAGAGGAATCAGCCTGGATACTAGAATTGCTCAGTACTACTGGATTGACCACTGTTTCTTGCCTTCTCAGTTCATGGAGCCAGTAAATATGTATTATATTTTTCAGAAAATATACATCATAAGCTTCCATCCTTGCTATTCCTCTAACCCTGGAATAACTAAATTTTGAGTGTCTTTTAAATTTAATAAATTTAAATACAAATAGCCATGCATGACTAGTAGATACCGTATTGGAATGCAGCATCTCTACACACATTTCTGCACCTTCCTTTTTTCACTTAACAGTATAACCTAGAGAACACTGCATAGCAGTAAAGAGACGGAGTCTCTATTGTCTTCATAGTGACATAGTACTCTCTAGCATGGATGTATGTTGGATTATTCAACTATCTACCTATTGGTGGACATTAGTCTTGTTTCTAGTATTCTGCTGTCAGGAATTGTTCTAGGTGGAATGGCCTTATGCTTATGGGCATCAAGTTATCACAGTACCATTTTGTAAATAATCTGTGATATATCTGCTGATTAAAAATACTGCCTTAATTATATTTTAAATTCTCAAATGTAGTTGGTTGTAAGTATTCTTTGTGCTGTTTTATTAATCTTTCTGTCTATTCATGGGAAATGCCACACTCTTTTATAGTGCATATTCTATGCTTTAGTATCTGTTAAGACTACCTGTCATCCCCTCCCATGATACTTCTTTTCCAGAATGTATTGATTATGCTTGATGCTTGTTCTGCGCAACGTATTTGGTAATTAACTTGTCTAAACCCATTTCAAAAAAAAAAAAAAACAACTAATGAATGCTAAAGTTTATATGGAGAGGCAAAAGCCCAGAATAGCCAACACAATATTGAAGGAGAACTACAAAGTTAGAGGGCTGAACATACCCAACTTCAAGACTTACTATAAATCTACAGCAATCTAGACAGTGTAATTTTGACAAAGTCATATAAAATTATATCAAATGGAGGAGCACAGAAGTAGATCTACATGAATGTAGTCAACCAATCTTTGACAAAGGAGCAAAGGCAATACAATGGGTAAAAATTGTCTCTTCAAAAATAGTGCAGGAACAAACAGACATCCACATACAAAACAATAAAAATCTAGATACAGACCTTATACTCTTCATAAAAGTTAACTTAAAATGGATCACAGACATAAATGTAAAATGCAAAACTATAAGACTTCTTGAAGATAACATAGGAGAATAACTAGATGACCTTAGGTATGGTGATGGCTTTTCAGATAAAATTCAGAAGTCACTATTCATGAAATAAATAACCGATATGTTGGACTTTATTAAAATGAAAACGTCCGCTCTGTGAAAAACAATGTCAAGAAAATTAGAAAACATGCCACCGTCTGGGAGAAAGTATTTGCAAAAGACACATGTGACAAAGGACTGCTATCCAAAATATACAAAGAATTCTTAAAGCTCAACCATAATAAATGAATAGCCTGATTACAAAAATGGGCCAAAGATCTTAACAGACACCTCATCAAAGAAGGTAGGTAGATGGTAGATGAGCCTATGAAAGATGAGTCACATCATATGTCATCAGGAAAATGCAAATTAAGACAACAGTGAAGTACCACTATGCACTTATTAGAATGGCCAAAATCCAGAACACTGAAAACACCAAACGCTGGCAAGGATGTAGAGCAAAAATAACTCTTCTTCATTGCTGGTGGGAATGCAAAATAGTACAGCCACTTTGTAAGACAGTTTGGTGGTTTCTTACAAAATTATACATCCTCTAACCATACTACCTAACGATCATGTACCTTGTTTATTTATCCAAAGAAGTTAAAAACTTATGTCTACGCAAAAACCTGTACACAGATGTTTGTAGAATTTTTATTCACAATTGCCAAAACTTGGAAGCAATCAAGTTTCTGAAGATGTCCTTCAGTTTGTGAGTAGATAAACTATGATACATCCAGACAATGGCATATTTATTTATTCGGTGCTAAAAAGAAATGAGATATCAAGCCATGAAAAATCATGGAAGAACCTTAAATATATATTACTAAGTGAAAGTACCCATCTGAAAAGTGTAGGATTACAATTATATGACAGTGTGGAAAAGGCAAAACTATGGACTCAATGTAAAGGCGACAGTGTGTGTGTGGAGGGAGTGAGAAATGAGTAGACAGAGCACAGAGGACTTTTACAGCAATAAAAATGCTGTGTGTGTGATATTATAGTGATAGAAATGCGTCATTATATATTTGTCTAAATCCACGTAATGTACAACACCAATGGTGAGCCTGAGGTCAAATTATGGGTACTGGGTGACTATGGTGTGCCAATGTAGGTTCATCAGTGGTTAAAAAAAAAAAAAAGAAAAGTATCATTCTGGTGAAAGATGATAATGAGGGTGATTATGCATGTGTGAGGGCAGAAATTATTTGGAAAATCTCTACCTTCCTCCAAATTTTGTTGTAAGCCTAAAATTACTTTAAAAAAATATGCCTTTAAAAAATGAAGTCAAGAAATTTCTCAGGGAGGAGGGCTTGTGTTTTTACTAACTAAAGTAATACCCCCCCCTCCGATAAAATAAATAAATAAATAAATAAATAAATAAATAAATAAATAAAATAAGTGCAGATTTATGTGTGGAAGCTGGCCTTGTAGAGAGTGCAGTCTTTCTTACTAGTTGAAGTCATGAACACCAGTTGCAATATTTATTTCAGGTTTTGACCTTCAACCAACACATTACCTATAAGCAGGGGAGGTCAGGGGGTTTTCTTACTGGGATTATAAACAAGGGCCTGGGAATGTGTAAAGCCTTCCTCATAAGTCCCCATCTCCTTACAAGCCACTGACGGTTGGTGTCTATTAAATCAAAATACATATGCTGTTTTAATGAGGACTTGAGGCAACTCTTACTCAATAAGAGGCCAGAGTGTACAGCTTTGTAGGCTGAGTCATCACTAGAGCATGAGGAGGAAAGCAGTAGCCACAGTGGAGTGCCCAGACACAAAGCTGACATCACAAAGTGTTTCTCTATTTTGGGAGCTCAGAGAGGAGCCAACAAGAGCAATATTACAATTGTGAAAGAAGGTCGGGTTCAGAAAAAGGAGGAGGATTTCTGGCTATGGCCACTGAGAGGACTGGCAGCTCCTGTCCCCAAAAAAGCAACTACCATGCTGGACAACATTTTAATAACCAGCCATTTCCATGCCTTGGAAAGCGACCAGAGGTGTACAATAATCTGAATGTTTTGAAAACTGCTGAACTTTACATAAAATAGTGGGATTCTGTGATGTTTGGGTGGGGCTGCTCCCATTCCATTTCATTCCACCCCCCAGCTTGATAGGTATGGAATTCTACAGTGTAGCAGGTCAGGAGGAACAGGAGGTTTTCTGATGTGCTTAAAGGGATTGGCTGAATTTGGGAAGCTGTTGGTGGCATTGATGATCTCTGAAGTGGATAGGTGGGAGCTGTAATGACTCTGCTAGCCTGAGCTCGTGGTCATGGTTGCGGTGAGCATGTTCCTGGCTGCAGCTACATGAATGCATAGCAGAGATCAGAAAGAGCCCAGCTGTCCAAACACTCCTGACTAGTGGTGAGTTTCCAGGGCCTGAATGGAGCCTCAGAGGAGGATCTGGGGCCCAAACTTAAGCATGGGACACACAATCGGTCGTCCACTGCACCCAAACCCTATGCTTGTCCCACACCCTAACAGGCTCCCTCAACTCAGCCCTCCAGGGAAGTCACTGGACTGCTGTCGGTTCAGCCCCTGAACCCTCCTGGGATCTAACCCTATCCCTAGCCAAGGCTCTTTCCTTATGGGGGCCCAATTCCTAGGTCTGAGAACAGAATGGATTTGGAGCCCAGAACCGGTGCAAGATTATTGAGCTGGAACCTGGAAAGTCGTCATGCCATCTCTAAAGCAGGGATGGGGCTGCACAAGGGGGATGCTGAGGTCAAAGCTAAGCTTGGCCCACACCAGAGGCTGGAACTTGAACCCAAAGACTGAGCCTGACCTGCATCCTAACCTGAACCCAAAGACTGAGCCTGACCCGCATCCTAACCTGTGCCCTCAACTCAGCCCTCTGGGGAGACTACTGCACTGCTGGGGGTCCAGGCCCTGTCCCCTCTTGAGACCTAACCCAAACCCTAGCCAGGGCCCCAGCCCTGAGAGAGCCAAGCATTCACAGACAGAGGAGATGTGACAAGAACCCAGAACTTTGAATGCACTCCCCTACCCACACACAGATATAATGACAGAGCACAGAAGCCTTACTGGCTGGAGTTGTTGGAGCACAAACTCTATCCAATCATTTATTCATCCTTAGACTACACAGAACCAGTGGATGCCCTTAATAAGACAGACCTATAAATAGAAGCAAGAACAAAACTGAGCAAGACATGCTCCTACATGTGCACAAAAGTACACACACACACACACACACACACACTAAACAAGGCATCATGTGCTGTATTTGACAAAGGAAGCAAATTTCAAAGGTTTCTTCCAGACATATGGCTAAACAAACAAACAATATAGATTAGCAACAGCAAAATTGTTGAAAAATATCAGAAGCCAGAGTTGCAAACATGTATTATGTAAAAGGTCTAATTTTCAAAAGTATTACAAGACATACAAATGAGGAAAAGGTGAACACATTAATCAGCTTGGGCACTCATAACAACATACCATAGGCTGGGTGACTTAAACAACAAAAATGCATTTTTTTTTTTTTTGCAGTTATGGAGGCTGGAAGTCCAAGACCAGGATTACAGCACAGTTGGTATGTGGGGAGAGCTCTCTTCCTGGCTTATACATGGCTGTCTTCTTGCTGAGTCCTCAGTTGGCAGAGAGGGAGAGAGAGAGAGAGGGCAAGATCTCTAGTATTTCCTCTTCTAAGGACACTAATCCCATCATGAGGGTCATACCCTTATGACCTCATTCAATCCCAATGAGCTCCTGAAAGCCCCACTCCAAATTCCATCATCTTAGGGGATAGAACTTACACATGAACTTGGCCAGGGTGTGGGGGCATGGGAGCATGGGGGCATGGGGAGGTGGACAGAAGCATTCAGTCCATAACCGTGACCAACACTCAGTTAAAAAAAATAATAATCGGGGCGCCTGGGTGGCTCAGTTGGTTAAGTGTCCAGTCTTAACTTTGGGCTGAGGTCATGGTCTTGGGGTCAGCGTGTTTGAGACTCGTGTCGGGCTCTGTGCTGACAGCTTAGAGCCTGGAGCCTGCTTCAGATTCTGTGTCTCCCTCTCTCTCTGTCCCTCCCCAGCTCATGCTCTCTCTCTCTCTTTCTCTCTCTCTCTTTCTCTCTCTCTGTCAAAAATAAATAAACATTAAAAAAAATAAGTCAATAAAATTGCCTTTGAGTGCCCTTGATATTGGAGGGGAGGTTCTCTACTTTCTTCAGTGACTCAGAAGCCCCAAAGGGCTGTTTAATACCATCCTGCCTCTGAGCAGAACCTAATTCAGTTCCCCACGCTGGAAAGACAGGCTTGTTTTTGACTCACCTGATGAGCTCAGTGAGAAATGACACCAGGGAAACAGTGTGGTATTAGCTTAACTGCTGCTCCTGGACTGCTCGGAATGCTAATACATTTATAGGAAAAATTTGGACCTTTTGTGCAGTCATCAGTACAGGGGTCTTCATTTCATATGTTATCTCACCACGTCCACCAGGATTTCAGCTGTCTGATGCCTCCCTGAAAGGCAAAAACCTACAAATTGCTAACATTTCTTTGATACACAATTATTCATTTATTTCATTCACTGATAATTAAATATATGTGGTACTCAACTTAAAACTCATACTGTTCCATTAGAGTCATTTCATTAACTCTGAAACAAGAGACTAAGAAGAGAAATAAATATGTGGGCATATTCAAGTGTTAAATCTGAGATGAGATGGCTCCTTCACACAAACTTTTAAATTAGCCCTTTCAAGGCATTAAAGATTAAAAACAAGAAAAAAAGTCTCTCCTTGGACCCCTCATCTCCTTTAAGCCAGAGGTGGCACGCTCTCACTCTCTCCCTCTCTCTCTCTTCTTTTCTTTCTCTCTCTCTCTCACCTTTCCTCTCTCTTTCTCCCTTTTTCTCTCTCTCTCCCTCTCTCTGTCTCTTCCTCTTTCCTTGATTCCTTCAAAGACAAAGTTACGGAAGTCATTTCCTGCATTTCCTGTTATCATTCTTCACTTCCCATTGACTCCTTACCTCACTGCACTGTGTCTTCCTTCCCCATAATTGCAATGAATGTGCTTTCACCAAGATCGCAAGCCATCTTTTGTCACCAGGTCCACCTTTTTTCATATACGTATATTGACACATACTGAATATTCATTTAAATAACCTCCTAAAATAATAATATTTGTGCACACTGCTTCTGTTAATGAACAGCAAATCTTTGACAGTTTCCTAGGCATGGGGCATGCTCTGGAGCATGAAGTACTGGGTACAAACCCAAGCTGTCCTGCTCCTTAAATGTGCGGTCCTGGCCAAGTCCTTGTTCTTTGTGTCCCTCAACTTTTTGCCTACAAAATAGGAATTGGCAGCAGGATCTACCTCGTAGGAGTGCTGTGGCCATTAAATGAAACAATTCATAAAATATTATCACATAAGAAATTTTCAGCCATATCTATTTTTACATATCATAATTGATATTACCATTCCCACAGGAATTAAAAAAAAAAGGATATAGACTGACATGAATTCACAACCGATGACACTGAAGTATGTTGCTAATAGGTGTATTAGTTTCCTAGGGCTTCAATTAAAAAAATATGACAAAATTTGTGACCTAAAACAAGGGGAATTTAGTGTCTCACTGTTATGGAGACCAGAAGTCTAAAATAAGGTGTTAGTAAGGCCGCACTCTCCCTGAAGCCTCAAGAAGAGAATCCTTCCTTACCTCTTCCAACTTCTGGTAGCTCCTGGCTTTCCTTGGTTTGTGGCAGTGCGACTCATCTTCTTCCCTGTGTGTGTGTGCAATCTCTCTTTTGTTTCTCTTAGGAGGACAGCAGTCATTGAATCTAGGAAACACCTTAAATTCAGGGTAATCTCATCTCGAGATCTTTAACTTAATCACATTTGCAAAGACTCTATTTTGAAATGAGGTCATGTTGACAGATATGGGGGTTAGGATTTGGACATACCTTTTGGGGGGCACAAATAAATCCACTAGAGTGATATAAGTTTATAAGACTACATGAAACCTGAGACCTCATCTTTTGAATATAAACATATAAATACATGCATGCAGAAATATCTAAACACCTGCATAAGAAAACTTTTGGAAGAATACAATGCAGGTGAAAACATTAGCAGGAATGATCTATGAGTGGCATATTTGTGGCAAGTAGGATAACACACATCAAATAAAAAAGTAGTTGGGGGATGATTTGCTTCCTCTCCCACACCATGTGTCGGTATCTCCTCCTACAAAGAAATGACAGCAAAGCTCATTTATCATATAAGTGTGTATACATTTTGTTTCTTGCTGCCTCCGATCCAAGTACCTCTATGAGATATCCATGCTTAAATGAGCCCTTTTGTGAGAGGAAGAACACAGGGGAGAACAAACTTTAATTTATTTAAGCATTATGGGTCACACATTTTCTATAGTTTTTGTCTTCTCTACTCATAACAGCTTCGTGAGGTAAGTATTACTACGACCATTTTACAGACAACTGAGGTCAGTCAGGCTTATGAAAGGAACTCAGGAACTCAGTACTCACGATCCCATTCATCTACCTGCTTAGAGACGTGCATGTGTGTGTGTGTGTGTGTGTGTACACATTCACCTACTTAGAGATGCGTGTGTATGCATGTGTGTTGAAATACACAAAACATATTCACATACATATATCCTTTTGCAAAATTGAGATAGCATTATATATTCTTTTCAGCAACGTGCCTGTTGCACTTAGCATGATAGCCCAGGGTACTAATTTGTATTTCTCTAATTATTTTGATTAAGCATATGTTAAAAGGGCAGTGGGTATGCAGTTGGTTTTTTCCTCAGCCATATTGAAGTATAATTGAGAAATTAAAATTGTATATATTTTGAAGTGTACAATTTGATGATTCGATATATGTATACATTGCAAAATGATTGCCATAATCAAGCTAATCAACACATCCGTTGCGTCACATGGTTACTTTTCTTTAATGAGAACTCTTGAGACCTAGCCTCTTAACAAATTTCAAGTATGCGATACAATACTATTAACTATGGTCACCATGCTGTACACTAGATCTCCAGAACTAATTCAATCATATAACTGACAGTTTGTATGTGTATTGTTTTTATGTGAATTATGTATTGATATCCTTTGGTCACCTATTTATTTACAAATAAGTGTCCATTCCATATCAAGAATATTAAGTAGGCTATTAAGGAGTAATGGAAGTAACTACTGGAAAAAAATAATAACCATTCTGAACACCAACAAAAAGGAGAGAGTGAAGTGGACAACCTAGTGAAAAGACCTACTGAGGTTACATATATAGTTTATATGTGTGTATGAACATTATAACAGATCAGAGCCAAATGACCAAACATAGTGATCCTATCAAAAAGTGTAAATGGTAGAAATATTTCAAGATTGCCATTGAAGCAACATCCAAAACCATTCTCTTTCAAGAGATACACCTAAAACAATGTCATTCACATGGTTAAGCCAATTGCAAATAAAAAAGAAAGCAGTGTTTACAATCCTGACATTCAAGAAGATAGAATTGACATCAAAATGATTTAGATGAGAAAAAAAAGAGCACCATTGATAAAGCTAAAGGATAAAATTTACAAGGAAGATGTGAGTTATGAATAATTATGTACCCAGTCACACAGCAAAACTATTCATAGAGCAAAAACTGTAGGAAGTATAAGGAGAAATAGGAAGAAAGACACTGATGATCAATGATTTTAACACAAGTCCCTCATTCCAAGAATGACCAACTTGCCCCCCAAAAATGTAATAATCATACAGAAGATCTAAACATCAGAATGCAAAAGACACACCTTATAGATAGACATCTGAATTCTGAAGCTTTACATTAGGTAATACATCTAGTCTTCAGACGAACATGGAACATTCATGAAAACTGACTCTTTCTGAGGCTGTTAAACAAATCTTAGAAATAAGTGGAAAATTCAGGTTAAAACTACAGAATTTGATGGGAGTAATGATAATGAAAATGCAATATATCAGAATTGGAAGCTAGAACAATTGTCAGAGTAAATTTTATGGTAAAAATACCTGTGTCAATAAAAATAAGCATAAATAAATAAAACATTCAGTCAAAAAGCCAGATAAAGGACCACAATGGAAACTAAAAGAATGTAGACAGAGAGAATCATTAAAAGTAAAAGTAGAAATAAAAGGGTTAGAAAACAAAACTACAATAGAACTTATGCATAAAGATATTGGCAGGCTTGTTCAGGAGGGATCAACAAGATGCACAAATCAATGGTATAGTAATCAAGAAAACAGGCAGGAAAGGACAGACACAGAACATTTCAAGTAACAAGTGGGAAATTGTCATCAAAACAAAGGAAGATCTTAAGACTCTCAAGTGAAGAACTTGCACAACTCTATTCAACTACACTTGAACACATAGATGAAATGGACGTATTTCTAGAAAATTACAACTTACCCCAGTTGACCCCAGTTGAGACAGAAGGTCTAAACAAACCCATTACTTGGAAGAAATAGATGATCTGGCTCAAGACTCCTCCCGTAGAAAAGCGACTGGAATCCCACCAACAGGGCAGGAGGGTTCCCATTTCTCCACATCCTTGCCAGCATCTGTAGTTTCCTGAGTTGTTCAACATTTTAGCCATTCTGACTGGTGTGAGATGGTAGCTCAGTGTGGTTTTGATTTGTATTTCCCTGATGATGAGTGATGTTGAGCATCTTATCATGTGTCTGTTGGGGGGAGAGGGGAAAATGGGTGATGGGCATTGAGGAGGGCACTTGGTGGGATGAACACTGGGTATTATACGTAAGCGATGAACCACAGGAATCTACCCTCAAAACCAGGAGCACACTTTACACACTCTATGTAAGCCAATTTGACAATAAATTATATTAAACAAAAAGAAAGAAAGAAAAGTGACTGGAGTGGTACTTTCCTCAGGCAAATTCTACCAAACGTTTAATGATAAGATGATGAACCAAGTACATAATTGATTCCAAAATCTAGCAAATTTTCACCAAAAATGAAAATTACAGTCTAATTGCACAGAAGAATACGACGAAGGAAGTTTCTTAAATATCAGCAAACACAATCCTATGACAAAAGCATACACACACACACACACACACACACACACACACCAGTTCATGACACGGTGCAGTTTATCCTAAGACTGCAAAGGTGTAATGTCATGAAATCTAATAATATGACTGTTGTATTAATAGAGCTGAGGAGAAAAATTACATGACCACCTCCACAGATGCAGAAAAGGCATTTGACAGCATGAATACCCATTCACATTCATCCATTGATCCATTCATGTTATAGAACTCCAGAAGGTAGAAAGCAGAGGATAATATGTATATATATTTGTGTATATACATATATACATATGTTGCAACCGGCGCAACAAACACCGAGATCAGGGTCCTGAGGGTAGGGGAATGAATGTAAGAAAAAAAAGAGAAGAGAAGCCAGTTTAGGACAGGAGGGTCTCCTGGGCTGATGGCCCAAGTGATGGCTTTATTTTTGCTGTACGCAATCTTTTATATCAAGACTCTTATGGGTCAGGTCATTCTAAGAATAAACAGGTTTCACATGATCGCTGCCAACCAAAACATTTAGTTCTATGTATCTTGTGAACTTTCTAAACGGGTCACAACAAGACCTTGTTGATAGATTGCTAGCAAAACACAGTTCCCATGTTTGTTTCTATTTGACCCGGGGTAGAAAAAGGGGGTAACATTACTGCCAACACCCACAGACCACAGGCTTCAGGAATTAGCTTTCTCAGCCTTGACAAGGCTTTCGTATGCCTTTGCAAGTGGGGGAATGGGAGGGGGAACCACCGGGTTGGCTGAGTCAACAAGGAAGCCATTGCTCAACCCGGTCTCAGCCTGGCACTCACTCCCACATTTCCCCCTATTGTTTGTAATTGCAACATGTGCATCCTGGCTTGGTACGTGGTAAAGGCAGTGAGACCCCATCTCCAGAAACAACACAGCAAGACAAGTATAACAGATATTTCAGAGACAATTCCAATAAAGATCCAAAAGGAATGCTGAAGAATATTAAATGGATTAAACCCATTAAGTTGGTGCAGTATGGTTCCAGCGAGATCTCCAGGGTCAGGGAAACTGAGTGAGCTACTTGCAATAGCATTTATCTCTTCTTGTAGCTGTAAGAGGTCTAAGCTAGTGTTAGTGTCATGCCAAACCCCTTGTAAATGACGACGCACTTGTCCCCATGTCATATTAGTATACTCTAAAGGGGTAACGCAGATATGCTTATATGCATCATGACAAATTATAGAAAGTCTGGTACGCAAAACAGCAAACTGATCACCAAGATATATCAATGCTTCTTGTAGTGCCTCCAATTGGGCTTCCAATTTACGGTCTATTCTCTCTTGAGTGGCAAACACCTTGGATACATTATGAGCCAATTCATTTACATGGGATGCTGTTTGGGCACTTTCATGTAAGGATATTACAGATACAGTTGCAGAGGCAATTACAGTCACTGCTGCTATGAGTCCAGCAATCAAGAGTCCAAGAAACCGTCTGGTCCTGCGCAGCTGTTTACTGATTTCTAAGGCAAATTGCATTCCATAATTAGGATACCAAGGTCCTGTAACATTTACTGGCAACATCCAATAGGGAGGTTGTAAGAGCAGATAAACCTTCATTTCACTTCTAGAGGGTCCATCTACTGGTAGACAATTGGTCAAAACACAAGCAGGACAAGTCAGCCGGTATAACTGATGACGATCTTCTTTCACTGGAGTAATGGTCCCATCTCCAACAATCAAATAGTAGGGAGGTGGAACACAGGCACGCAATTGTAGAACTGGAGAAAGATAATATTCTGGAAAACTAAAACTGTCATTAGTATATATTTTATCAAAGGCAGCATATAACTTCCAAAGATCAGAATGAATTCTTCCTTCAGGGGATTGCAAAATGGTTTGTGGGATAAAGCACTACCATTGTCAGTTTTTATTTTACGAGGTTTGCCCATTGCTGCAAAGGCAGAAAATAGGTGATTTTGAACATCAACAAATGCTTCTCCTGAGTGGGCTGAAGATGTATATAGCCTGAGCAAGTATCTACAGACACATGTATATATTGCAATTTCCCAAAAGGTAAATATTGGGTGATGTCCATTTGCCACAAATCATTGGGCCGAAGACCTCGGGGATTAATGGCATAGACCGGCTGTGGGAAGAATTGTGGACAGATGTCGCGTTGTTTAACAATTTGTCTGACCACCTCATGAGATATTTTGAATTCTCGTCGAAGGGCTGCCGCATTCTGATGAAAATTATCATGACTCCTTTTGGCTGTTTCCAAAGGAGTGGTAATGGGCAGAACTTGCAGTAAATGGGTTGCTGCATCGGCTATCCGATTCCCAGCAGCTAGGGGACCAGGTAGACCGGTGTGAGCTTGAATGTGGGAAATATAAATTGGACTGTGCCGTAAATTAAGAAGTTTTTGTATAGCATGAAATAGATGATAAAGTTCCTCATCCGCTGTCAGTATAAAGGC
Organism: Prionailurus bengalensis; assembly: GCF_016509475.1. Classification (NCBI taxonomy): domain Eukaryota; kingdom Metazoa; phylum Chordata; class Mammalia; order Carnivora; family Felidae; genus Prionailurus; species Prionailurus bengalensis. The sequence continues at coordinate 83,508,596 of NC_057361.1, read as the reverse complement.
AGTGGGAAGCTGCAACACGGCTTTGACAATGTACTGACTGTCAGAATAGACATTTATAGATCCCGGGTAAGTTTTTAGGGCTACCTGTACAGCACAAGGCTCGGCCCTTTGGACAGATTTAGTCGTATAATTTAAAGTGATCAAATTTTTATGTTGGGAAGTGACATAATACACTGCAATTTTACCCTCTTTACTAGCATCCACAAAGATGGAAGCAGCATCTTCAATCGGCTGACAAACAATAGGATTATAGGGCAAAATATCTATAAGACTGAAACCTTGTATTAAAGAATCAGAAGGTAGATGACATTTAATTTGGCCTGTAAAATTAGCCAAGGCGAATTGCCATTCGATGGACTGGGCAAAAGCAGCGTCCACCAGCTTCTGTGTCAGAAAGACACATGCAATAAATTCTGGATCGTGTCCAAAGAGCTGAACAGCTCAGGATCTTCCTCTAATGATAAGAAGACAAACCATAGATAGCAAAGGATTAATGACATGCAGGGAGTGTAAGGCTAAATGTAGCCATTCAAGTGGGCCATGAGATTGCCACAGAATTGCAAAGGGGATGACTTGAGGTTTTAATATTATTAGATACAAAGGCTGAGAAAGGTCAATTCTAGTGACTTGGGCCTGCTGAATGGCCTGTTCTGTATGTCTTATGGCTTCTTTAGCTTCTTTTTTTTTTAATTTTTTTTCAACGTTTATTTATTTTTGGGACAGAGAGAGACAGAGCATGAACGGGGGAGGGGCAGAGAGAGAGGGAGACACAGAGTCGGAAACAGGCTCCAGGCTCTGAACCATCAGCCCAGAGCCCGACGCGGGGCTCGAACTCACGGACCGCGAGATTGTGACCTGGCTGAAGTCGGACGCTTAACCGACTGCGCCACCCAGGCGCCCCATGGCTTCTTTAGCTTCTTGAGTGTGACTTCGCGGGGACGCTGGAGAACTATCTCCTTTTAGAATATTAAACAAAGGCAGTAATTTTTCTGTGGTGACCCCTAGTGTATTTCTAATCCAATTTATATCTCCTAATAATTTCTGAAAATCATTTAGAGTAGTCAAATGTCCGGTTCTAATTGATACTTTCTGAGGTCGAACAGTTGATTTGGAGATGAGATACCCTAGGTATTCAAAAGGGGCTTCCTTTTGAACTTTCTCAGGGGCAACAATCAAATTATATGCTTTAAGGCATCTTTGAAGAGAAATAAAAGACTCCTGTAATAATTCCTCAGTTTCAGCAGCCAAAAGTCAAGCCGTCCATATAATGGATGCAATATACACGGGGGAAGCTCTGTCTAAAAGGGGTAATTGCTCTGGCCACAAACTCTTGACGTAAAGTTGGACTGTTAGCCATGCCTTGCGGTAAGACCTTCCACTGATACCTTCCACTGATACTTAGCAGGTTCCTGTAAGTTCGTGGATAAGACCTTCCACTGATACCGCTTAGCAGGTTCCTGTAAGTTAGTGGAAGGCAGGGAGAATGCAAAATGTTCTCCGTCACCAGGGGCTAACGGAATGGTAAAAAAACCAATCTTTTAAGTCCAAAACTAGTAATTGATATTGTAAAGGAATGGCCGATGGGGAAGGGAGGCCGGGTTGTAAAGCCCCCATGGGCTTCATGATAGCATTAATTGCTCTCAAATCCTGCAGCAACCTCCAGGATCAAGGACCTCTTTAATACAGGTCCAAGTAGACCACAAGGTCCCTGGAACCGCAGCCCCACAAATCTTCATTTGATTCTTAAGTTCCTGACCAACTTGCTGCCAATCCTTTAAATCAACTGTACCTCCGTCTGGAAACCATGGGCAATAATCATGCACTATGTCAAAAAATTCCCTAAGGGCTGACTGAGAAACCTTAATTCCCTTCTCCTTCATAAGAGCCTGCAAGGCAGTTACAAAATATCCCTGTTCCGTAGACTGTTTCTGTCCCATAGTTTTACTCCCGTCGTCTGTGCTGCTGGCACAGTTCCCCTACCTGAATTAGACGCCGTGTGATCTGCTTTCGCTTTCCTCCTTGTTGTCTCAGGTCCCTGTTCGGGCGCCACTTGTTGCCACCAGCGCAACAAACACCAAGATCAGGGTCCTGAGGGTAGGGGAAGAATGTAAGAAAAAAAAGAGAAGAGAAGCCAGTTTGGGAACAGGAGGGTCCCCTGGGCTGATGGCCCAAGTGACGGCTTTATTTTTGCTTTACACAATCTTTTATATCAAGACTCTTATGGGTCAGATCATTCTAAGAATAAACAGGTTTCACATGATCGCTGCCAACCAAAACATTTAGTTCTGTGTACCTTGTGAACTTTCTAAATGGGTCACAACAAGACCTTGTTGATAGATTGCTAGCAAAACACAGTTCCCATGTTTGTTTCTATTTGACCCGGGGTAGAAAAGGGGGGTAACATTACTGCCAACACCCACAGACCACAGGCTTCAGGAATTAGCTTTCTCAGCCTTGACAAGGCTTCCGTATGCCTTTGCAAGTGGGGGAATGGGAGGGGGAACCACCGGGTTGGCTGAGTCAACAGGGAGCCATTGCTCAACCCGGTATCAGCCTGACACTGGGGTCCGGCCTCCCACATACATACATGCACATACACACATACACACAAAGCCCCAGCATCCTGCTTAATGGAGAATCACTAGAGGCTTTCCTTATGAAGCCAAAAGCAAGACACGATGCCTACTTTTCTCCTCCAATATTCGCCACCGTGTGAGAGGTGTTATGAATACAACCGACAAGGGCAAGCAATTAGAAGCAAAGGACGAGCTAAAATTCTCTGTATTTGTTGATAATATGATTACATGTTGGAAACCACCCCCCCCCAACGCTAGGAAAAGTACAACAAACAAAAAGAGAATCTAGGAAAGTAGCAGGTTATGCTGTCAACATCAAAACTCAATAACCTTCTTATGTACAAACAAACAAACAAACAAATCATTATACGGCATAATGGGCGAGAAGGAAACGATTGGTCATAAACTCAGCTAGCAATGGACAATGCATAAAGAAAAAACCCACAAAATTAAACTTGAGGCAGTAGAAAGACATATAATATTCTTAGGTAAGAACTCAAGATCATAATGGTCCCAATGACCCTAAGTTAATTTACTAACTTAATGCAATCCCATTAACATGCCATTAGCTGTTTTGATAGGCTTAGATAAGTTGATTGTCAGATTGTTTGGTAGAATAAACAGCAATTGTGAAATAAATCTGGAAAATAAGTGTAATGGGAGGATGTGACAGTTGGTCCTATCAGATACTAAAGCACACAATACATAGTGTACAATACAAGAAGATGATGTTGACTCATGAATTGACAGCATGACTAATGAAACAGAAAACATGATACTAATACAACCTAATTATATTTTCAAGATTAGGATGTGATTAAAGCAGCATTTCAAATCATTGGAGATGTGACTGATGATTTAGAAGTGCTGTTGTGACATCCAAAAGTCAAATAATCCAATTTAAAAATGGGTAGAGGACACGAACAGACATTTACCCACAGAAGACATACAGATGTCCAACAGACAGAGCCTGGAGCCTGCTTCGGATTCTGTGTCTCCCTCTCTCTCTGCACTTCTCCTGCTCACTCTCTGTCTTTTCCTCTCTCTGTCTCTCAAAAATAAATAAACATTAAAAAATTAAAAAAGAAAAGGTGCCCAACATCACTTATCATCAGGGAAATACAAATCAAAACCACAGTGAGGTATCACCTCACCCCTATGAGAATGGGTACAATCCAAACCACAAGAAATGACAAGTGTTGCTGACAATGTGGAGAAAAAGGAAACTTCTTGCACTGTTGGTGGGAATGCAAACGGGTGCAGCCACTGTAAAAAACAGTATGGAGTTTCCTCAGAAAGTTAAAAATGGAACTACCCTACAATCCAGCAATCGCACTACTGGGTATTTATGCAAAAGTACAAGAACACTAATTCAAAAGGATACATGCATCCTTATGCTTATTGCAGCATTATTTACAATAGTCAAATTATGGAAGCAGTCCAAGTGCCCACCAGAAGATGAATAGATAAAGAAGAAGTGACACACACACACACACACACACAGGAATATTATTCAGCCATAAAAAAGATGAAACCTTGCCATTTGAAACAACATGAATGGAGCTAGAGAGCATAATGTTAAGTGAAATAAGTCAGTCAGAGAAAGACAAATATTATATCACCTCACTCATATGTGGCATTTAAGAAACAAATGAGGCTCACAACATGGCAGAGAAGTAGGGGATCTGTATTTCCCATGTCTCCCAAACAAAGAAGGACTGAAGTGAAAGGACTCTGAACCCCAAGAGTCTGGGAGGAAAAGAGACTGAGTCTACAAGGGAGAAACTGGGACAGCTTGAGAGACCATAGGTGGGTGATTGCAAACTGGGGGAGATAAAATGGGCTGTGTAGGCACAGAGGGGAGACAAAGAGCGGCTGGGGAAGTGTAGGACTGTATCTGGACAAGAGGAAGAACCTCGGACCAGGATGGAGAGGGATCCCATCTCTAACTGCAGGTTAGAGGATCTCTAACTGCAGATCCCATCTTTGGACTGGGGTCCGCTGCCCTGTTAGCACACCTGGGGAGGAGGGGAGCCACCCCCGGGTTCACTGGGAGATCAGGGGCGCTGTCCACATTAGGAGAAACCGGTCCCCTCCCCTGAAGGGCTGCGGCACAGGACAAAAGCAGCCGGGACCTCATATCGGGAGGCGCTTCCCCAGTACTGGGGCACACGGAGGCTGAGTTTAACTCCCAGCCAAGCCTCCAGGGCAAAGGAGTTGGAGGAGCAAGACAGACAGCCTTGTCTACGCCTGTGGCACAGGGAGGACGGCTCCAAAGGAGTGATTCGGGACACTGGGTCATGGAGAAGAGACTGGGGGTTTGCCATTTTTCTCCCCACCACCACCAAGGTGGGGCCTCAGGGATCAGTCTGCAGGGCCCACAGTGGAGGCGGGACCAGCCTACGCCAAACCAGGTCCTTCCACGCTGGGTAACTGTGTATCTACTGGAGCTGGGTAGACACTGTAGGACCAGACAGACCTCTCCTCCTGACCAGTGCTGCTGCATTGCCTGGATTAATTCTGGGACACTTCTTGCTATATAGATATATTCTCCCCCCCCCCTCCATTTCTCCCTCTTATCTCTTCCCTCCTCTAGGCTGATTCCTCTGGTTATTGGTTGGTTTACACAGACATATTTAATCCATTCTCTTGATACGTGTTCTACACTTCATTCATTACATTCCTTTCTCTCTCTCTGGAATAATCAAGCCATATAGTTTCTTTGTCTGGGTAATTTTATTCTCATTTCTTTTCCCCGCCTCCTTCCTTATTTTCCTTGCTCTTTCTCTGGATTAAGTCTTTTAGTCTCTCTGCCTGGTTAATGTTTATTTTTTCTTTTTCCCCGCCCCTGTCATTTCTCTCTGTGTATGTGCTCTTCCATCAGCACCGCCTCCACCCTGTTCTTTACTTTTAGCTGGTGTTTCTGGACTTTTGCTGTTGGATTGTTTTTGTTTGTTTGTTTGTTTTATATGTTTGTGTGTTTGCATGTTCTTGTCTCCTGTTTGACTGCCTGTTTGCTTTCCTTTACAGGGGTATGTCAAGTAAAAAATCAAAGCACAGCTGGTGGAGGGTCCAAGACATGACTATGAGTAGGGAACTAAACTAACCAAAGTCACAACAGAGAGCAAGTAACACTTTCCAAAAAAATACCTCCTGAGGGGCCAGGCCCTGGACAGTGTATGACCACCCTTTAATACAGCAGTGCTCACAGGTGCAGAGCACACAACAAATTTTAAAACTCATAAGGGACAGAAAACTAGCTAAAATGATGAAACGGAAGAATTCACCTGAAAGAAATTCCAGGGAGTAGCGACTGCTAAAGAATTGATCAAAACAGATGTAAGCAACATAACTGAACAAGAATTTAGAATAATAGTCATAAAATTAATTTCTGGGCTTGAAAAAATCATACAGGACAGCAGAGAATCTACTGATACAGAGATCAAGGGACTAAGAAATAGTCATGATGAATTAAAAAATGCTATAAATGAGGTGCAAAATAAAATGGAGGCGGCCACAGTGCAGATTGAAGAGGCAGCGGGGAGAATAGGTAGATTAGAAGATAAAATTATGTAAAAACAGGAAGCTGAGAAAAATAGAGATTAAAAAAATCCAGGATTACGAGGGGAGAATTAGAGAATTAAGTGATTCAATCAAATGGAACAATATCCCTATCATAGGAATTCCAGAAGAAGAAGAAGAAGAAGAAGAGAGAGAGAAAGGGGCTGAAGGTGTACTTGAACAAATCATAGCTGAGAACTTCCCCAATCTGGGGAAGGAAACAGACATTGAAATCCAAGAGGCACAGAGAACTCCCTTCAGGCATAACTTGAATCGATCCTCTGCACAACATATCATAGTGAAACTGGCAAAATACAAGGATAAAGAGAAAATTCTGAAAGAAGCTAGGGATAAATGGGACTTAACCTACAAGGGTAGATAAATGAGGGTAGTAGCAGACCTATCTACTGAAACCTGGCAAGCCAGAAAGGAATGGCAGGAAATCTTCAATGTGATGAACAGGAGAAATATGCCCCCAAGAATCTTTTATCCAGCAAGCCTGCCATTGAGACTAGAAGGAGAGATAAAGCTGTTCTCGAACACACAAAAACGGAAGGAATTAATCACCAGTAAACCAGCCCAACAAGAGATCCTAAGGAGGACTCTGTGACTGAAAAGTTGCAAGGACAAAAATGTACCAGAGACATCACTACAAGCATGAAACCTACAGATAACACGAGTCTAAACTCGTATATTTCAATAATAACACTGAATGTAAATGGACTAACTGGCCCCATCAAAAGACATAGGGTATCAGAATGGATAAAAAACAAGACCTATCTATTTTCTGTCCACAAGAGACTCATTTTAGACCCCAGGTCACCTTCAGATTGAAAGTGAGGGGATGGAGAACCATCGATCATGCTCCTGGAAGTCAAAAGAAAGCTGGAGTAGCCATACTTATATCGGACAAACTAGACTTTAAATTAAAGACTATCACAAGAGATGAAGGGGGTCATTATATAATAATTACATGGTCTATCCATCAGGAAGAGTTAACAATTATAAATGTCTATGCACCGAATACGGTAGCCCCCAAATATATAAAACACTTAATCACAAACATAAGTGCCCTTATTGATAAGAATATGGTAACTGCATGGGACTTTAATACTCCACTTGCAGAAATGGACAGATCATCTAGACGGAGAATCAGTAAAGAAACAATGGCCCTGAAGGATACATTGGACCAGATGGACTTGACAGATATATTTAGAACTCTGCTTCCCAAAGCAACAGAATACACTTTCTTCTTGAGTGAACATGGAACATTCTCCAAGATAGATCACATACTTGGTAACAAAACAGCCCTCAATAAATATAAAAGAATTGAGATCATCCCATGCACACTTTCAGATCACAATGCTATGAAACTTGAAATCAAGCACAGGAAAAAGTCTGGAAAAACTCCAAAAGCATGGATGTTAAGGAACGTCCTACTAAAGAGTGAATCAGTAAACCAGGCAATTAGAGAAGAAATTCAAAAAATATATTAAAATAAATGAAAATGAAAATGCAACAATCCCAAACCTTTGGGGTGCAGCAAAGGCACTCCTAAGAGGAAAATACATCGCATTCCAGGCCTATCTCAAGAAACAAGAAAAATTGCAAATACAAAGTCTAACAGCACACCTAAAGCAACTAGAAGCAGAACAGAAAACACACCCCAAACCCAGCAGATGAAGAGAAATAATAAAGATCAGAGTAGAAATCAACAATACAGAATTAAAAAAACACACAGTAGAACAGATCAATGAAACCAAGAGCTGTTTTGGTGAAAAAATAAACAAAATTGATAAACCTCTAGCCAGGCTTCTCAAAAAGAAAAGAGAGAAGACTCAGACAGATAAAATCATGAATGAAAATGGAATTCTTACAACCAATCCCTCAGAAATACAAGGAATTATCAGCAACTAGTATGAAAAATTATATACCAACAAACTGGACAGCGAGGAAGAAATGGAAAAATTCCTACACATCCACACACTACAAAAACTCAAAAGGTAAAAAATAGAAAATTTTAACAGACACATAACTAGTGAAGAAATTTAATGAGTTATCAAAAAAAAAAAAACACCAAATAACAGTACTGTGCCAGATGGCTTCCCAGGAGAATTCTATCAGACATTTAAAACAGAGTTAATACCTATCCTTCTCAAGCTGTTCCAAAAAACAGAAACGGAAGGAGGACTTTTGGACTCATTCTATGAAATCAGCATTACCTTTATTCCCAAAGCAGACAGAGAACCCACAATAAAGGAGAACTACAGGCCATTATCCCCAATGAATATGGATGCAAATATTCTCAAGAAGATACTAGCAAATCAAAATCAACAGCATATAAATAGAATTATTCACCATGATCAAGTGACATTCATTCCTGGATAGCAGAGCTGGTTCAATATTCACAAATCAATCAATGTAGTATGTCACATTAGTAAAATAAAAGATAAGAAGCATATGATCCTGTCAAAAGATGCAGAAAAAGCATTTGGAAAAACACAACATCATTTCTTAGTAAAAACCCTCGAGAAAGTCAGGATAGTAGGAACATACTTAACATCATAAAAGTCATTTAGGAAAAGCCCACAGCTGATATCATCCTCAGTGGGGAAAAAATGAGAGCTTTTCCCCTGAGATTAGAAACATGACAGGGAAGTCCACTCTCACCACTGTTGTTTAACATAGTGTTGGAAGCCCTAGCCTCAGCAATCAGACAACAAAATGAAATCAAGGGCATCAAAATGGGCAAAGATGAAGTCAAACTTTCACTTTTCACAGATGACATGATACTCTACCTGGGAAACCAGACAGACTCTACCAAAACTCTGCTAGAACTAATACATGAATTCAGCAAAATCGCATGGTAGAAAATCAATGTACAGAAATCGGTTGCATTTTTACACACCAATAATGAAGCAACAGAAAGAGAAATAAAGAAACTGATCCCATTCACAATTGCACAGAGAACCATAAAATACCTAGGAATAAATGTAACCAAGCATGTAAAAGATCTGTATGCCGAAAACTCTAGAAAGCTTAGGAAGGAAATTGAAGAGGACACAAAGAAATGGAAAAACATTCCACGTTCATGGTTTGGAAGAATAAATATTGTCAAAAGGTCAATACTACCCAAAGCAATCTACACATTCAATGCAATCCCAATCAAAGTTGCACCAGCATTCTTCTCAAAGCTAGAACAAGCAATCCTAAATGTGTATGGAACCACAACAGACCCCAAATAGCCAAAGCAATATTGAAGAAGAAACCAAAGCGGGAGGCCTCACAATCCCAGACTTTAGCCTCTACTACAAAGCTGTGATCATCAAGACAGTATGGCATTGGCACAAAAACAGACACACAGACCAATGGAATAGAATGGAGAACCCAGAATTGGACCCACAGATGTGTGGCCAACTAATCTTTGCCAAAGCAGGAAAGAGTATCCAATGGAAAAAAGACAGTCTCTTTAACAAATGGTGCTGGGAGAACTGGACAGCAGCATGCAGAAGAATAAAACTAGACCACTTTCTTACACCATTCACAAAAATAAACTCAAAATGGATAAATGACCTGAATGTGAGATAGGAAACCATCAAAACCCTAGAGGAGAAATCAGGAAAAAACCTCTCTGACGTCAGCTGCAGCAATTTCTTACTTCACACATCTCCAAAGGCAAGGGAATTCAAAGCAAAAATGAACTTTTGGGACCTCATGAAGATAAAAAGCTTCTGCACTGCAAAGGAAACAATCATTAAAACTAAAAGGCAACCGACGGAGTGGGAAAAGATATTTGGAAATGGCATATCGGATGAAGGGCTAGTATCCAAAACCTACAGAGAACTCACCAAACTCGACACCTGAAAAACAAATAATCCAGTGAAGAATTGGGCAGGACACATGAATAGACATTTTTCCAAAGAAGACATCCAGATGGCCAGCAAACACACGAAACGATGCTCAACGTCACTCCTCATGAGGGAACACAAATCAAACCGCACTGAGATACCACCTCATGCCAGTTAGAGTGGCTAAAATGAACAAATCAGGAGACTATAGATACTGGCCAGGATGTGGAGAAATGGGAACACTCTTGTACTGTTGGTGGGAATGCAAACTGGTGCAGCTGCTCTGGAAAACAGTGTGGAGGTTCCTCAAAAAATTAAAAATAGAGCTACCCTATGACCCAGCAATAGCACTGCTAGGAATTTACCCAAGGGATACAGGAGTGCTCACGCATAGGGGCACATGTACCCCCATGTTTATAACAGCACTTTCAACAATAGCCGAATTATGGAAAGAGCCTAAATGTCCATCAACTGACGAATGGATAAAGAAGATGTGGCTTACTCTGGAAAGCAGTGTGTAGGTTCCTCAGAAAATTAAAAATAGACCTACCCTATGACCCAGCAGTAGCACTGCTAGGAATTTACCCAAGGGATACAGGAGTGCTGATGCATAGGGGCACTTGTACCCCAATGTTTATAGAAGCGCTCTCAACAATAGCCAAATTATGGGAAGAGCCTAAATGTCCATCAACTGATGAATGGATAAAGAAATTGTGGTTTATATACACAATGGAGTACTACATGGCAATGAGAAAGAACGAAATATGGCCCTTTGTAGCAACGTGGATGGAGCTGGAGAGTGTGATGCTAAGTGAAATAAGCCATACAGAGAAAGACAGATACCATATGTTTTCACTCTTATGTGGATCTTGAGAAACTTAACAGAAACCCATGGAGGAGAGGAAGGAAAAAAAAAGAGGTTAGAGTGGGAGAGAGCCAAAGCATAAGAGACTCTTAAAAACTGAGAACAAACTGAGGCTTGATGGGGGGTGGGAGGGAGGGGAGGGTGGGTGAGGGGTATTGAGGAGGGCACCTTTTGGGATGAGCACTGGGTGTTGTATGGAAACCAATTTGACAATAAATTTCATATATTGAAAAATAAAAAAAAATGTGGCTTATATATACAATGGAGTACTACTTGGCAATGAGAAAGAATGAAATCTGGCCGTTTGCAGCAACCTGGATGGCACCAGAAGGTATTATGCTAAGTGAAATAAGTCAGAGAAAGACAGATACCATATGTTTTCACTCATATGTGTATCTTGAGAAACTTAACAGAAGGCCATGGTGGAGGGGAAGGGGAAAAATGTTACAGTGATGGAGGGAGGCAAACCATGAGAGACTCTTGGACACTGAGAACAAACTAAGCGTTGATGAGGGGTGGGGGAGATGGGAAAGTGTGTGAAGGGCATTGGGGAGGGCACTTGTTGGGATGAGCACTGGGTATTGTATGGAAAGCAGTTTGTCAATAAATTATATTAAAAAAATAAAAAAAAAGAAACAAAACAAGTGAACAAAGAAAAACGAGGGAGGGAAGGAGGGAAAGAGAGAGATAGAGAGAGACAGAGAGAGAGGAGAGAGAGACACTTAACTCTAGATAGCAACCCGATGGTTACCAGAGGGAAGTTGTGTGTGGGGTAATGGTTGAAATAGGTGATAGAAATTAAAGACTATACTTATCATGATGAGTACTGAGTAATATATAGAATTATTGGATCGTTATATTACACATGTGAAACAAATAGAACACTATATGTTAGCTATACTGGAATTTAAATTTAAAAACAATTAAGAAAAATGAAGTGGTGTGGTGATAACAAGATATCCATTCACTCAGGTAAATAGGTAAAAATGGGCCCATTCCTCTGTCTTAAATCAGGAAGAATTTCAAATGCTTCAAATGCTTGTAAGTTTAAAAATGAAATAATACAAGTATTCAAAGAAAGCACTAGAAGCATTAAGTGATAGGGTGCAGAATGAGCCCCAGTCTGGGAGGGAATTTGGTGTGTTACTCCTATTTCTGGTGTCTGACTCCATTATCTCCACTCAGTGACTCATCTCCCTATTCTGTGGTCCACTTACCAACAAGTAGGTGTCTACTCAATATCTAACATGCTCCTCACGCAGTGATCTTGTGCCGTGAAAGAGCAAGGTAAGTGCCCATAAGGTCCTGCCAGCAATAGTGAGCTTTATAGGCCATTGTGATACACATGAAACAATTGCAAAGAAGGGTGTAAAGCAGGGCTCTTGGAAATATTTAATAGCTTTCTACATCAGTCTCTCCGTTCCTTGTTAGAACATGGAATGTTCAGCGATTATTAATTTTTTTATTAATCTTTAAAATTTTTTTGACAAATTTCATTATCCAGATGCAAAATCAACAAAAATGTTTTTTTTTTATTTGTTTTTAACTTGGAGCATACTTGGAGGATACTTCAGAATACATGGTTCTTTTTTCAATTTATTTTTTCAGAGAGAGGGAGAGAGAGAGAGAGTGAGAAGGAACATTCAGTGGAGGGGCAGAGGAAGAATGAGAGAATCTTAAGTAGGCACCACACCCAGTGTGGAGCCCAATGCAAGGCTTGATCTCACGACCATGAGATCATGACCTGAGTTGAAATCAAGAGTTGGACACTAAACCAGCTGAGCCACCCAGGTGCCCCCAGAATACATGGTTCTAATTATATATATATACACACATATATATATATATATATATATATATATGGCACATTCCATCCAAGAAAAATAGAATACACATTTTCCTCAAGTACACACAGAAGAGTCCCCTGGTTAAATCATGTAAAAAGAGACATAACAAATATTAACTGCATGTCCTAAGAATAAAAGGAGAGAAGACTCAGAAACCAAAGTGAGAAATGGAAGAGAAAACAATACAACAGATACTTCATAAATGCATAGTGTGATAGAAGATCAGTATAAACAATTATACACTAACAAATCAGATAACGTAGAAAAAAAACCAGATAACTCCTAAAAATGCACAAGTTACCAAGATGGAATCATGAATCTTGAATCCAAGAAATAGGAAATCTTCTTAGACCAATGACAAGAATGCAAATCGAATTAGGAGTCAAAAATCTCCCAGAACAGAAAAGCCCAAGACTACATGGCTTCATTGGTGAATTCTACCAAACATTTAAAAATATATAATTAATGACCATCTTTGCCAAAATCTTACAAATAATGTAATAGAGGGAACACATTCAAAATCATTCTATGAGGCCCATTTTACCGTGATACCAAAGCAGGATAAAAACAAGAACAAAAAAGTCTAGTTTGTCCAATGTAAGTACTGATACTCTGGCTTTCTTTTGACATCCGTTTGTGTGATAAATGTTACTCCACGCCCTCACTTTCAACTGCAGGTGTCTTTAGGTCTAAAATGAGTCTCTTGCAGGCAGCATACAGATGGATGTTTGTTTGTTTTTTTAATCCATTCTGACACCCTATATGTTTTGATTGGACCATTTAGTCTGTTTACACTCAAAGTAATTATTGATAGATAGGTATTTATTGCCATTTTGTTACCTGCTTTGTCATTGTTTCTAGAGATTTTCTCTGATCCTTTCTTGTCTTTGTCACTTTTGGTCTCTCCTTTCCACTCAAAGAGTCCCCTTTAATATTTCTTGCAGGGCTGGCTTAGTGGTCAGCTTTTAATTAACTCCTTTAATTTTTGTTTGTCTAGGAAACTCTTTATCTGTCTTTCTATTCTAAATGATAGCCTTGCTGGATAGAGTATTCTTGGCTGCAGACTTTTCCCATTCAGCACTTTGAATATATCATGTCAATCCCTTCTGACTTGCCAAGTTTCTATTGAGAAACCTGCAGCTAGCCTAATGGGTTTTTCCCTTGTAAGTTAAGGTCTTCTTTGGTCTTGCTGCTTTTAAGACTTTTTCTTTATAATTACACTTTGCAAAATTAATTAATTGGTGTTGGCCTGCTTTTGCTGATTTTGATGGGAGTTCTCTGTGGCTCCTGGATCTGGATGTCCGTTTCCTTCCCCAGATTAGTAAAGTTTTCTGCCCTTATTTCCTGAAAAAGATTTTCTGCCCCCTTTTCTCTCCCTTCTTCTTCTGGGACTCCTATATTATGAATGGTATTATGTTTGATGGAATCACTGAGTTCCCTAAGTCTATTCTCATGTTGCATAATTATTTCTCCCTTTTGTTCAGCTTCATTATTTTCCATTATTTTGTCTTCTAGGTCACTAATTCATTCCACTGCTTTTTTCATCCTGCTGTTCATTGCATCAGGCCTGTTTCCAATCTCTCATTTATTGCATTCTTCATCTCTGATTGATCCTTCTTTAACTCTTTTATCTCTGTGGTAAGGGTCTCGCTGATGTCTTCAATTTTTTTTTTTCTCAAGCCTAGTGAGTATCCTGTTGATTGGTACTTTAACAGAGATTTTTGCCCTCTGCAAAGAGAAGTAAAAAACACTGCTCAATAAAATATGTCTCTCTACCTTCAGGACCGGGTTTAAATGACACAGGAGGCAAAGGCCCTCCCTGTCTCTTATGCTGCATGTTGGCAAGGACTAGGATCAAGGCTGACTAATAGGATGCTGGCCTGGGACTCATTTGCTGCATAAGAATAGCTGGTGTCTCCAGAGCCAAGACCTTGACATGCCTTCACATACACTTGGGGAGACTACAACAGAAATCCAGGCCTGCTGACCTCAAGTCCTGTGCTTTCCCCTCAATCTGTCCCCCTCATACTGAGTACAGCTCTCGTCAACTCCCCCTCCCTTCTACACCAGAGTTAGTTCACTCACTTTGGGCCCCAATCTCAGGAGGGCAGTGCTCCTCCCTGACTCAGAAATTTAGGCAGTCATCTCAAACCAAGTTCATGGAATGTTAACTGCCAAACCTTTCCACGTGTTTGCTTGGCAATAAACATGGGAAATCTTTCAAAGATTACACGTCCTTGGGCCTGCCATCACCTGTCTGGTAATGCCTCCTCAGGAAGCGGTTAAGCACATGCGTGTGTCCCTAGACACAGAATGCCTATGCTTGCAGCTCACTCATTTCAATGCTCTGGCAAGGGCTGAGTTTAGATAGAGAGTGAGAGATCTCAGGGGAAAAGGAGTTAGGGAGGGGAGCGAGGGAAAGAGGTTCACATAATCATACTCTGTTTTCACAGCCCTGGGATTCCGCCAAGGGTTTTGGTCATGGATGAAGAGGGAAATCCTCCAGTTCCACTGAATGTTTCTCATTCCTTAAGATACTGCCTTCTCACACACGTTTAAGTCCCTGCATATCCCACATCCTTCTTTCTCCTCAGCAGAGACAATGGTTCTACTTCCTTGATTCAAGCCCTGGAGGCCCCTGCAATAGCCAAGTACTAATGGTTTATATTAGTAAAGATGGTTGGAGCTGTTTCAGAACTGCAGAAGGAGTGGTCTTCTAGAGCTGTGGGTCTCCAACATTCCCGACACTTTCAAAGATGCATTCAGATCTGTCCTGACAGCCACCTACTTCCTGCAGCCCCCAAGTTCCAAATGGGGGCAGCAGGCAGTAATAATAAGAAATTGCCATTCACAGTGTTTAAAAAATGTCAAAAACATGATAATTTAAAAGTACTACAGGTCACTAAGTCACAGGAATAGACGGCACATCATAGGGAATATGGTCAATGGTATTTTAAGAGCGTTGTATGGTGACAGATGACAGCTACACTTGTGGTGACCATAGCATAACATATGGAGTTGTTGAATCACTATGTCTTACACCTGAAACTAATGTAACATTGTGTGTCAACTATATTCAAAGCAAAAACAAAGTACTACAGGTCAGTATAAAAAATTCACCATTGGCTTGGGAAGTGTCAAATGTCAGTGCCAAAATACACTTAGGGCAATTGGAGCCCTGGTGGCTTCAAGGCACAGTGAAGAAACTAGAATAATTCCAGGTTTCATGACTGAGCAGACATTCACATAGCAGTTTCTCCAAATTCCTTAGCCTTTCCTAACTTCAAATACCCTGACTTAAACCATGAACTGAATAATAGTTTACTTGAATAAGAGTTTGGATAAAAGGAGATACAATTTTCAGTACTATTTGCTTATATTAGCTTTGCCAGTGTTGATTTTCCCACCTTCTAGATCATCTTTCCTGGAGGAAATGCCTGTTTCTCTGACTCCTCCGTGTCTGTCTACTGCCTTGAAAAACAGTCAATTCGCATGGTTCCCATTCCCAGGTCTCTCGGCCCCAGGAGAAAAATTTCACTTGGACCACCATTATTATCGTCATCATCGTCGTCGTCGTCATCGTCGTTGTCATCATCATCATCATCATCATCACCTCCAAGAGTGGCTGTTGAGTGAGCACCCATGGTGGAATGTAAAATGACCAATCATAAATCCTTGGTGGCCTATCATCTACATAACAGGTTGCTGGATATATGAAATATTCCTGACTCTTCTTTCATTTTGTCCCCTCTCACCCACAGAGGGCTTTTAGACTTTTCCCATTATCAATCCCTTTTTGCTTAGGACGTGAAGTTTTAATACCACAGGTGAAATGCCAAGTGTTTAAGTACTGTGGTCCTTTGCAGTGTCACAAACTGTTGTAACATAAAGGATAGCAACTTCCTACCTTCAAAACCTCATTTTTAGGTCATTTGGGGTTAATATCTGTTAAGTATGGATTGATTATTGTGATGAGCACAAAAGCTGGAACCCAATTATATGGTTTATGATATGTGGAAATCTTACTTAGGCTCTACTGGCTTACCCTTGGTCATCTGTAAAAGGAGACCCACAATGCTTTCCTTACAGAACTGTAGGGGGGAGGTAAATGGGAAACCTGGTACAGAGTACATGACACATAGGAAGACTTCAAGAAATGTGCGTCTTGTCCTATCTTTCTCCTCCTTCCCAGAGAGTGATGACTATTACCTAAAACCGAACAACATAACTCCCACAGAGACCACCCGGAAATGTGGTAGTAAGTATCCCCTACTCACATAATGAATGAACCTTTAGGGCCATTTCTGTGTTGCAGGATGGCTTTGCTGAGGGATTTGGGGGTGAGAGAAGAAGATCATCAAGCTGTGCCCTTTGATTCATTGTCATATCCCTTTTCTATGTTTATCTTCTACATTGATATTGGAAAAGCAGTTTCTCGTGGAGCCCCCAAATGAAGAGAGAGTGCAGATAAAGAGGAGGCAGGAATCACAAGCCCTTGACCCGGACACCAGACCCATTACACCCTACGGGACCATGCACCGGAATTCCATCAGCTTCACCATCAGCTTCTTCAAAGAGAAGGGCTGGGGAGTGTGTATCCACATGGGCACAATACTGGAAATGTGTAAAACTGCAAGTTTTCAAGCCCTAGAAGGTTTTCATCTATCAAGGAGACTGTTGGTTGTCTTTTGGGGAGTGTAAGAGGTAGAATCTCATTCCTGTTCCTGCCTAGGTGACTCTGGAAGATGAACTTTCCTTTGTGATGAGTCTGAGTTTATCATCTGTTAAATGGGTATAATGATGCCATCCTCAGAGAATTTTTGTGAGAGAATACTGCACATATATAATTGTGTGCATGTTTCAGCTACAAACATATAAGTGTTATCGTGGTGTAAGTGCCCTTTGGCATCCTCTTTTCTCTGAAAATAGTGTTTCTGAGATTTCTCTAATAAGGTGACGGTGGGGCTGTTTTGATATGACCAGCCATGTTTCCATGGCCTTTCTTACACATGCTTCCTCGGGCACAGGTTCCCAAGTTCTCTGCAGGTCAGAAATAAGAGTGGGGCTGCTGATGGGACCCCACTTTCCTCTCTGACAGAAGCTGCCTAATGTGTCTGCAAAGAAGTTGCAAAGAACCAAATTAGCTCTCCCCCAGCAGTATATGGAGTTCTCATTATCCTGTTCCAACCAATTTCCATCTAAACAGGATGCTGCATAAACAGAAACTCACTGAGCAGGTTTGCTTGTCAAACTCTAGAATTATTGTAGGACATACTATGAGGCATAAAATGGGACCATTAGCTAAACACTTAGGAATGTGTATGAAAAATATGTCATTAAAAGAGAAGTGCGATAGGGAAAAATGAAAGCATTCTAATATTCTAACGGGGTGATATTACATTAGGGATTCATATTAATAATGTGGTAAGACCCACTCTTTGCAGAGATCTGGAGAAAGAGGCATAACCTCCTCGCCATGTGTGTCTGTGCTTTGGAGTCACACACACCCATGAAGGAAGGATAGCCATACCTCACTACCAGGGTTATCCTGAGATTTAACCCAGCCACTGAATGAAAAACAGGAGTCAGAGCCTTGTAAGCAGTTTCCTCTGTAAAGATTAGCTGTCTTTCCTCCCTGGAGCTGGGAACTCCTGAGGCAACTTGTCCTGCCCTCTCAGCCAGGGCCCCTTAACTTGGGTGCTTCAGAATCACCTTGCTGATTCTTTCCTTAACCCTTCTCTGAATCTCCCTAAAAGGTGGAAATCGGGCTTCTGTATCAAAGGCCACTTAGGTTATTAAGCCATGACCAAATGGGCCCCAGAAAACAAATAAAGCATCATTTGGCACCAACAACCTGTGGGAATGACTTTTCCCCTTCATTCCAGCAAGGCCAGGTATTACTAGCTTTTGTTTTTATTGCTCATCCAATTTTCTCATATTCCCTAGACATGCCTCATGGGAGAGTCTTCTGAGAGGGTCGTCAAACTTACAGAATCACAGCTCTTGTCCCTCTGCAGTATCTCCAGGAGCTCAAAGAGAATACATGCTTCTTTGATGTTAACCCGCAGGTAAACTGAGAGGACACAAAATTCCTTACTTAAGTGGACATGGTGTGTTGATTTTAATCCCTGACCCCAAACTTCACGGATCAAGAGAAGAGATCGCAAATGACTGATGATGCCCTACTTGTAAAAAGATACCATCAATTGGGGATGGTGACCCAAGCGTGGGGCCAGGGTCTGCCTCTACTTCTCTCATTCCCTGAGCTATTTCGTGTGGACAAAGATGTGTTCCATGACGCTCTGAGGGCATGTGCGTCTTGGGCATTAAGGAGAGGGAGGAATGCTAGGGAGGTGTTAGCTGTTAAGGAAACCCTTAGCATAAAGGATGCTGATGGAAGAAATGAGTGCAAATCAGGGGCCCTCGATCAGGTTGGCCAGTTATGAATGTGATGCCTAATAAGAGGGGTGGCACATGCTCCTTTCTCAGAGGCATGAGAAATCCCTGTGTGGGGATGATACTTCCATGTTTGTGTGCCTTGGAACCTAGTTCTGTAGGCAGCTCCTGGTATGTGAGTGTAGGGCCTCACATGGTGTGGAAGGGGTGTTGTTGGGAGGGTAGACTCCTTTGAAGAACATAGACGGTCAGAGCTACTTTTGAGACCCCGCTACCTGTGGCCAGGACAGCGTCCTCCAGCTGAGAGAGGGACAGGAGAGAAAGCTACATCAGCATAGGTTTCTCCCTTTTTCTCTGTCTCTCTCTGTTTCCCCCCTATGGGCAACTAACACTTATTGCTCATCTCTTTCCAATTAGACTTGCCTATTCATGTAGTAATACTCCTCAACACATTAATCTAATCTTGGCATCTCCTATACACTAATAAAAGTAAAATAAAATCTAATATGTAATTCTAGTAAGAGAATAAAATCACACAATTAATTTCAGAGATAAGATAATGACAAGATAAAATTCTACTCCTATTTCTAGTTTATAAAACAGAGCTAGAGCATAATAAAAATACTGGTTTAGCATGGATGTAGGAATGTTGTATTGTTTGGTAGGTGTCTCTCTCTCTTTTTAAAATGTTTGTTTTTGATAAAGAGAGAGAGAGACAGAGAGAGCATGCACATGCAAGTGGGGAAGGGGCAGAAAGAGAGGGAGAGAGAGAATCCCAAGCAGGCTCCCCACTGTCAGCCCAGAGCCTGACATGGGACTCAGTCTCACGAACCATGGGATCATGGCCTGAGCCAAAACCAAGAGTAGGGTGCTTAAATGACTGAGCCACCCAGGCGCCCCATTGGTAGCTGTCTCCCAAAGAAAGAAGCACCCACTTCTTTGGTAAAATGAGAATGAAGATCATCAACTTTGGCTGAGCGAGATGTTGGGCTGAGGCATTTTGAGCCATTTACATGTTTCATAAACTTGAACTAGAGCTTAGGTTTGCTGAATCCCAGCTCTGTGTTCTCCTCATGAAGCACTGCACTCCTTGCCCTTCAAAGGACAGGAAAGATTTCCTTCTTGTTTTAAGGTTGAATAGTATTCCACTGTGTGTGTGTGTGTGTGTGTGTATGTGTACACACACACACACATATATATATATATACACACACAAATATATATACACACTCACTTACCTGTGGAAACCTTTTAAAAAAAAAGTCAAAGTCTTAGTAATAGAGAGTGGAATGGTGGTTACCAGGGTCTGGAAATGGGAAGAAGGGGAGATATTGACCAAAGGGTACAAACTTTCAGTTACAAGATGAATAAGTTCTAGATATCTGATGTACAGCATGGCGACTATAACTAACAATAATGTATTGTATACTTGACATTTGCTAAGAGAGTAGATCTCAAGCGTAATCACCAAACACGCAGAAAGAGTGGTAAATATGGGGGTAGATGGATAGGTTAACTAGTTTTATTGTGGTAATCATTTCACAATGCACACATATACCAAAACATCAGTCTGCACACCCTAAATACATGTAGTTTTTATGTATATGTCAAATATAAAGAAATAAAAAAAATAAATAAAAAAAGACACAAAGGCCAGTGCCAGGTTTTACTGGTTTGAAGACACAGTTTCATCACCAAAAAGGGGGGACTGACAATACTCCCTTACGGGGTGGTTCTGAAGATGTAACCCCACCCTGTGTGTGCATAAAACAAGGTCCATGCAAATATAACCCCTTAGACACTGGAGTGATTGGAATATGGAGGGATTGGTCAATGGTGCAGTTTGCTCAGGGCACAGAGGGCTTGGCACACAAGGGCTAGACATACAGGCTGGGTCCATAGGATGTGGGGCCTTGGCAGGGAGAGGAGATGGGCTGCCTTTGAGGGTGTTTGTAAGAGCGATTGTCTTTATCCACTTTCCTAATATCACCAGCATTAACCGGGACTGCTGCTCCTTCCAGGGGATATATTTGACTCTCAGGCTCTGCTTCTATGCAACAGTCTCCCTCTGAGACCACAGCAGGACTCAGAGACACTGCTCTGGTCAGCTGTGTCCACAGCATCCTGGAGAGGGGAAGATGAGAAGGGGGTGGGAATAGGTCTGGGAAGCCCTTCCAGGGGTGGGGTCCTGGGTTCTGGAGCAGCCTGCTCTCCCAGAGGGGCTCGTTCCACAGTGTGGACATGTTAGGTGACACTGATGAGGGAAGACAGTGAGTAAATGGGATAGATTAATGAGCCAAATACAGATATGGGGTCAAAACACTAAATAAAGCTTGTGTTTAGTCTTTCCACATACACAGGACTTTTTCCAAACAGAATTGGTGGCATGCTCTCCATACTGTTTCATGAATTATTCTAATGAATAACACATCTTTTTTTCTCCTTTCAAAAATTAGGAATTTTAATATTAAAGAAAGCAAAAAGCACAATGGAGACAGATGCCCCTTTGCTGGTCACATCAAGAATTGCAGTTCTAAAAATCTTGGATGGGGACACAGCCAGAGTGGTGGGAAGGAAGCAGAAAAGGACCTGGGTTTGGTAGGACCAGAAAGAGCCTTCCAGGGGCCCCTGGGTGGCTCAGTCAGTTAGGTGTCTGACTTTGGCTCAGGTCATGACTTCGTGGTTCGTGAGTTTGAGCCCCACATCGGGCTCTGTGCTGAGAGCTCAGAACCTGGAGCCTGTTTCGTATTCTGTGTTGCCCTCGCTCTCTACCCCTCCCCCTGCTCCAACTCTGTCTCTCTCTCTCTCTCAAAAATAAACATTAAAAAAATTAAAAAGAGCCTTCTGGAAGTTTCTACCCACTGGCAGAAGTCCCTCTGCATCCATCACTTTTTGTTATCTGTAAGTCTCAAAACAGAAAGCCCATCCCTGTCTGAGTTGGAGAGAAAGCTGCACTTTGAGCATGTGTATGGGATGATAGAGCTTGCGGCATAAAAACACAGACTCGCAGAATATTGTGTCTCAGCCATAGAAACACCCACACACACACACACACACACACACACACACACATAGTCTACCATGTCTAAGTAATTAGTTTTGAACTTGCTTTCCCTCCCACAAGCACTCTATTTTGTACATGTTTCAAAAATAGTAAGTACATATGTACTTTTTCCTTTGTCAATCCATTTCTAAATTCCTTGTCTCCACATTATTACCTTGATGATTTTCCTGATGTAACATTTCAAACAATATGTGAATGTGTATTTATAAATTAACGTTACTTGGTATCTGTCATTTTCTAATTCCCATCCTCTGACCGAAAGGGGCCTCTGTCAATAGATGGGTACATGCTCTCCAGAGGTGGTTATTTGTAGGTAGAGATTTAACTTGCATGTACAGATTATATATGTGTATATATAATATATATATATATATTCCTATTCACATATATACACATATATATGTGCATACACATATATACACATATATATGTGTATATATATAATATATATATATATATATACATATATTCCTATTCACATGTTCTTCAAAATTATAGTATGTTACACATACACGTCTTTAGCTTCCTTTCCCATCTATTGTTATTCATATTAATTATTCTATGAATTTCACTGGTGGTTGTGGCTTTGGAACTCAACAATGTTTTTGTGCATGTACATTTTTTCAGTGAGTTCTCTCTAGCGGTCCTATATCCATCTCTTTGTTGGTTAATACATGTGCTTCATATTGCAAGCTGGCCGCTTTCAGCTTTCCCACACACTTAGTGGGTGTTGCCATATTGCCCCCCAGAGTGGCTGTACACTCACCAGGGGCACCTGTCAGTTCTCCTTGCCCATATCACACATCTGAAGGGGCAGGTTGTGTTCCTGATTCTAAAGATGGGCCTTGGAGTCAGGCAAACAGGCTAGATGATACTGGCTCTATCTCTAAAAAGCTCTGTGAACCTAGAAACATAAGTAACCTCATTGAGCCTCACCTTTCTGGTGTGTGAATGGAAATCCTGGTTTCTACCTTAAGGGAGCATTGTGAGGAGTTCAAGGGGAAACCACCCTCAAGATCCCAGCATGAGCCTTGGCATATCATCCACAATGCCAATGTTTGCTGTCTTCCCATCCCAACTGCTCCAATCTTTGATTGCGATGGGGTTTCTTACCTTAATAGCATCACCACATTTTGGCAAGTATTTGAGACTGTAAGAAGAAGGAAACCGCACATATCCATCCACTTGACATAGGTATTTCAGTGCCATCTCTGTGACATGCAGTGTAATGGAGATGTGCTGGCACAAAGTCCTTATTCTCTCCATGAAACAATTATGTTTTTCCTATCCTCATTTGTTACTCTCTATGTTCGCATCAGGACTGCACATGACCTGGATGTCTGGGAAGATCTTTATACCCAGGAAGAGGTGACTGGGGATCTGCTGGGAGGGATACTGGAATGTGGGTCAGCAGCTCTTCTTGGGTCTCAGTGCCTGAGCCATCCCAGGGTAAGTTCCTTCCCCTGCATGTCCTACGTTGTCACATGGGTGTTCACTGAGCATCTGTCACTCCTCACACCTCCAGTGGCCCAGGGGTTGCAGAGATCATGGTAATGGTTTCACATGGTCCAGGTCTTTGTGGAGCTAACCTCTGTAGAATCTTCATAATATATACAGAGGAGGAAGAGCTCACTGGAGTCGTCAGAGACTCCCCCCAAAGATGAGCTGGGCCTGGAACAGTGAGCACGACTAATGGGGGCTGGGTGGAAGGGAGGGGTTGGGAAGTCCAGCCTGACTTGGTGAAGAGTGGGGGCTCCCAGGTGAGCAGACGTGGCTCAGAGGTAACTGATTGGACACTCCAAGGGGTTGAGGCCATCCTGGTTTAAGGAGCAATTGCAGCATCATTATGTATTTGTTTCCTTGTGATATTACATGACCTTCCAGGAAGTGTTGGTGAGATCCAAGCCTTGCCTGACCTAGGAGATACTTGGTTAGAAGCATGCCCCCCTACCATTACCTCACCACCACATTTTTTGATGCAGGCTAGGGTGCTACGAACAGCCAGGCATCACTTCTTTGTACTTTATTTTATTTTGAAGGGGTGGGGACAGTGTCTAACCTTGTCTGCTCTAGGTATGAGTTTCCCACCTTTGGATATGGCTATTGAGGGGGTGAAGTGTTCACATCCAACCACTGGCTTTCTTCAGCACAGGAGTTATAGGATGGTGGTATGACACGGAGCTGTGAATGGAGAGGGATTTTGAGGTCATTAAAGGCATGATACCACTAAGGGCTTATGAGAAGCCTTGTGGGATCAATGGGATCCATGTTTTGGGAAGATAAGTAGCAGTTATGAACTGGGGCTGGGGGTGGGGACCACAGGCAGGGCTCCCAGGGTTAAGGGTATCTGATCAGTCAGAGATCACTTCTGGGACATAGTATTGGGAGCAGAGAGTAACACATTGGCACACAAGTTAGTTGGAGATGAGGTATGGAAAAGGACACCATCAGGCCACTCTCCCTGGAGTTTCTGCACCTGCTTCTAGGCCCCTCCTTCCTCACAGAGGCTCCTGGGCCCTGATGGGGGACAGGGAGGAGGGGTCCCACCACTCATCCCCACCAGCAGCCTTTGTGAGAAGTGCACCTCATTGGAAGTGGTCCAGGTACTTGATGTCTTTGTAATTGATGGGCAGGAAGAGAAGTACATATGGGAAATAATGCCTCTTTTATGATTTCATAAGCTGAGCCCACATGGAATTCCACAGCCCCAGCCTCTCTGCCACCCTATCTGTAAGCCGAGTGTGCCTCAGCATAGGGAAAAGAATAGAGCAGCTGCTGCTGGACCTTCGTGTCCAGACTCCCATCTGCTACCCTCTGCCATAAACAGTCTTCCCACCTCACACTCTATACCATATCATAGACAATCTACATACTCCTTGGTGCAGGCATCTACAATGGACTCTGCTCTTCACAGATAGTTGACCAGCCTGGAGACCAGATACTGTGGAAACAAAGAGTGATAGGACTTTAAAAAAAAATCCGCATTGCCCCCCTTGGGGTGGCCAACCAATTCAAGACCACTCCACAGTCAATGTTCTCTAGCCAAAAGACCACCGGAAACACATCTGTAACCAAACAAAGTTGGGCTTGTTACTCATTGCAGTGAGGCAGAAGGCACACCATGGACACCCATGGGGTGTCTCAATAAGAGAACACTAGGAATGAAATATTATAAGGAGAGAGGAAGGACCAACATGGCGGAGAAGTAGGGGGATTGGGAAGTCCCTTGTCTCTCAAAGAAAGCAGTGTTGAAGCTAAAGGACTTTGAACTCTGAGAGTCCGGGAGACAAAGAGACAGTCACATCCAGGGACCCACTGGGACAACCTGATGGGCCTTAGGTGCATGATTGCAAACTGGGAGAGATAAAATGAATGGAGGGGAGAGATCCCCTTCTGCGGAGAGACAAAGAGAAGAGAAAGAGAGGCTCGGGAAGCATAGGACTGTATCTGGACAAGAGAAAAACCACGGACCGGGATGGAGAAAGATTCAATCTCTAACCGAGGGGTTTTCTCCTGACTGGGGCCGGCTGCTCCAATAGCACACCTGGGATGGAGAGAAGCCAGCCCTGGGCTCAGTGGCGAGGTCAGGGGTGCGGTCCACAGTAGGAAAAAGCCATCCCCTCCCTGGAGTGCTGTGGGACAGGACAAAGCCTGCTTGCATCCTCCAGCCAGAGACCGCATATTGGGCAGTGCAGAGCAGCACTTCCCTGGTACCAGGGCAGGCAGAGTGAGAGTTTGAATCACAGCCAAGCACCAGGGCACGGGACTCGGCAGAACTAGACAAACTGCTTCATTGGTGCCTGTGGCACAGTGAGGATGGCTCAAACAGAGTGGTTTGCGACACCTGGTCCATGGAGGAGAGACTGGGGTGTCGCCATTTTCCTCCCCACCACCACTAAGGTGGGGTCTCAGGGATTGGAGAGCAGGGCCCACAGTGGAGGTGGGACAGGCCTACACCAAACCATGACCCTCCTTGCCTGGTAACTGCATATCTACTGGAGCTGGATTGATGCTGAGGAACCAGACAGCCCCTCCCCCAGACCAGCACTGTTGCCTTGTCTGATTTAATTCTCAGACAATTTTTATTATATAGATATATTCTTCCTTCCTTTTCTCCTTCTTATCTCTTCCCTCCTCTAGTCTGGTTACTCTGGCTGTTGATTTGGTTTAAGCAGACATATTTAATCCATTCTCTTGATACGTGTTCCACATCTCCTTTCTCTCTCTCTGGATTAAGCCCTGTCATTTCTCTGTCTGGACAACGTTACTTTCTTTTCTTTTTTCCCCGCCTCCTTTTTTATTTTCCTTTCTCTCTCTCTGGATTAAGCCGTATAGTTTTTATGTCTGGTCAATTTTTATTTTTATTTTTTTTCCCCGCCCATGTCATTTCTCTCTTTGTATGGGATAAGTCCTCTTCCATCAGCACTGCCTCCACCCTGTTGTTTACTTGTAGCTGGTGTTCCATGGTTTTTTGTTATGTTTTGTTTTGTTTTTGGATTGTGTGTGTGTGTGTGTGTGTGCATGTTTCAGCTTTCTGTTTGTTTGTTTGTTTTCCTTTCCACCTCTACTTCAATGAACAAATAAAAGCACACCTAAGGGAGGGTTCAAAACATCACTACCAGTAGGGAGATAAAGTAACCAAAGTCGCAACAAGAGACAGCAAATAACACTCTCCACAAAACGCATCCTGGGGGCGCCTGGGTGGCGCAGTCGGTTAAGCGTCCGACTTCGGCCAGGTCACGATCTCGCGGTCTGTGAGTTCGAGCACCGCGTCGGGCTCTGAGCTGATGGCTCGGAGCCTGGAGCCTCTTTCCGATTCTGTGTCTCCCTCTCTCTCTGCCCCTCCCCCGTTCATGCTCTGTCTCTCTCTGTCCCAAAAATAAATAAACGTTGAAAAAAAATTTAAAAAAAAAAAAAAACGCATCCTGAATGGCCAGGCCCTGGGCAGTGTACGACCCCTCTTTAATATAATAGTGCTTGCAGGTGCAGGGCACATAAAAAACTTTTAAAACACATGAGGGACAGAAAACTAGCCAAAATGATGAAACGGTAGAATTCCCCTCAAAAGAAATTCCAGGAAGAAATGACAGCTAAAGAATTGCTCAAAACAGACATAATCAATATAACTTAACAAGAATTTAGAATAATAGTCATAAGGTTAATTGCTGGACTTGAAAAAAAAGCATAGAAGACTGCAGAGAATCTATTGCTGCAGAGATCAGGGAACTAAAGAATAGTCAGAGTGGGTTAAAAAGTGCTGTAAATGGGGTGCAAAATAAACTAGCGGTGGTGACAGGGAGAATTGAAGAGGCAGAGAGGAGAATAGGTGAAATAGGAGATAAAATTATGGAAAAGAGGAAGTTGAGAAAGAGAGAGAGAGAAAAAAATTCTGGATCATGAGGGGAGAATTAGAGAGTTAAGTGATGAAACAAATGAAACAAAACAATATCCGTATCATAGGAATTCCAGAAGAAGGAGGAGGAGGAGGAGGAGACGACGACCACAGGTGTGCTTGAACAAATCATAGCTGGGAACTTCCCCAATCTGGGGAAGGAATAAGACATTGAAATCCAGGAGGCACAGAGAACTCCCTTCAGAAGTAACTTGAACCAATCTTCTGCATGACATATCATAGCGAAACTGGCAAACTACAAAGATAAAGAGAGAATTCTGAAAACAGCTAGGGATAAACGGGCCTTAACCTACAAGGGTAGACACATAAGGGTTGTAGCAGACCCATCTACTGAAACTTGGCAGGCCATAAAGGAGTGGCCCGAAATTTTCAATGTGATGAAAAGAAGAAAAAAAAAAAACTGCAGCCAAGACTCCTTTATCCATCAAGTCTGTCATTCAGAATAGAAGGAGAGATAAAGGTATTACCAAACAAACAAAAACTGAAAGAATTCATCACCACTAAACCAGCCCTACAAGACATCCTAAAGGGGACTCTGTGAGTGTTGCAAAGACCACAAAGTACCAGAGACATCGCTACAAGCATGAAACCTAGAGACAACAAGACGACTCTAACTAAACTCATATCTTACAATAATAACACTGAATGTAAATGGACTCAATGCTTTAATCAAAAGACATAAGGTATCAGAATGTATAAAAAAAAACCCAAGACCCATCTATTTTCTGTCTCCGAGAGACCCATTTTAGACGTGAGGACACCTACAGATTGAAAGTGAGGGGATGGAGAACCATATATCGTGCTACTGGAAGTCAAAAGAAAGCTGGAGTAGCCATACTTACATCAGGCAAACTAGACTTTAAATTAGAGGCTGTAACAAGAGATGAAGATGGGCATTATATAATGATTACAGGGTCTATCCATCAAGTAGAACTAACAATTATAAATGTTTATGCACCAGATACAAAAGCACCCAAATATATAAAACAATTAATCACAAACATAAGCAACCTTATTGGTAAGAATGTGGTAGTTGCAGGGGACTGTAACACTGCACTTACAACAATGGGCAGATCATCTAGGCGGAGAATCAGTAAAGAAACAATGGCCCTGATTAATACACTGGACCAGATGGACTTGACAGATATATTCAGAACTTTTCTTTCTAAAGCAGCAGAATATACTTTCTTCTCGAGTGCACATGGAACATTCTCCACGATAGATCACATACTGGGTCACAAAACAACCCACAATAAATATAAGATAATTCAGATCATACCATGCACACTTTCAGATCACAATGCTATGAAACTTGAAATCAAACACAGGAAAAAGTTTGGAAAATCTCCAAATGCAAATGGGTCAACGAGGCAATTAAAGCAGGAATTAAAAAAAAAAAAAACATATGGAAACAAATGAAAATGTAAAGACAACAATCCAAATCCTTTGGGGTACAGTGAAGACACTCCTAAGAGAAAAATTTGCCATCCAGGCCTATCTCAAGAAACAAGAATAATTCCAAATACAAAATCTAACAGCACACCTAAAGGAACTAGACGCAGAACAACAAAGAAGCCCCAAACCCAGCAGAAGAAAAGAAGTAATCAAGAGCAGAGCAGAAATATACAATATAGAATTGAAAAAGAAAAAACACAGTAGAACAGAACAATGAAAGTAGAGTTAGTTTTTTGAAAAAAATAAAAAAAAAGACAAACCCTTGGCCAGATTTCTCAAAAAGAAAAGAGGACCCAAATAGATAAAATCACCAATGAAAATGTATTTATCACAACCAATTCCTCAGATGTAGAAGGAATCACCAGAGAATACTATGAAAAACTATATGCCAACAAACAGGACAACCTGGAAGAAACGGACAATTTTCTAGACACCCTCACACTAGCAAAACTCAAACAGGAAGAAATAGAAAGTTTGAACAGACCCATAAGTAGTGAAGAAATCGAATCAGTTATCAAAAATATCCCAACAAATAAGAGTCTTGAGCCAGATGGCTTCCCGGGGGAATTCTACCAGACATGTAAAGCAGAGTTAGTACCAATCCTTCTCAAGCTGTTCCAAAAAAAATAGAAACAGAAGGAAAACTTGTGGACTCATTTTATGAAGCTAGCATTACCTTGATTCCCAAGCCAGACAAAGACCCCACAAAAAAAGGAGAAATACAGGCCAATATCCCTGATGACATGGATGCAAAAATTCTCAACAAGATACTAGCAAATCGAATTCAACAGCATATAAAGGGATTATTCACCACGGTCAAGTGGCATTCATTCCTGGGCTGCGGGGCTGGTTCAATATTCGCAAAAACAATCAATGTGGTACATCACATTAATAAAAGAAAGGATACGAACTGTATGATGCTGTCAATAGATGCAGAAAAATCATTTGACAAAATACAACATCCTTTCTTAATAAAAATCCTCGAGAAAGTCGGGATAGAAGGAACATACTTAAACTTCATAAAAGCCATTTATGAAAAGCCCACAGCTGGGGCGCCTGGGTGGCTCACTCGGTTGAGCATCCGACTTTGGGCTCAGGTCATGATCTCATGGGTCGTGAGTTCGAGCCTCGTGTCAGGCTCTGTGCTGACAGCTGGGAGCCTGGAGCCTGCATCGGATTCTGTGTCTCCCTCTCTCTCTGCCCCATCCCCACTCATGCTCTGTCTCTCTCTGTCTTAAAAATAAATAAAACATTAAAAAAATTAAAAAAAGACAAAGAAAAAGAAGAGACCGCAGCTAATATCATCCTCAGTGGGAAAAAACTGAGAGCTTTTCCCCTGAGATCAGGAACACGACAAGAATGTCCACTCTCACTGCTGTTGTTTAACATAGTGTTGGAAGTCCTAGCATCAGCAATCAGACAACAAAATGAAATCAAGGGCACCAAAATGGGCAAAGATGAAGTCAAACTTTCACTTTTTGCAGATGACATGATACTCTACATGGAAAACCAGACAGATTCCACCAAAAGCCTGCTAGAACTGATACATGAAT
Source organism: Prionailurus bengalensis (assembly GCF_016509475.1). Classification (NCBI taxonomy): domain Eukaryota; kingdom Metazoa; phylum Chordata; class Mammalia; order Carnivora; family Felidae; genus Prionailurus; species Prionailurus bengalensis. The sequence goes on along the minus strand of NC_057361.1, from coordinate 83,478,018 downwards.
TCAGCAAAGTCACAGCATACAAATCAATGTACAGAAAAGGGTTGCATTTTTATACACCAATAATGAAGCAACAGAAAGAGAAATAAACTGATCCCATTTACAATTGCACCGAGAACCTTAACATACCTAGGAATAAACGTAACCAAACATGTAAAAGTTCTGTACGTGGAAAACTATAGAAAGCTTATGAAGGAAATTGAAGAAGACACAAAGAAATGGAAAAACATTCCATGTTCATGGATTGGAAGAATAAATATTGTCAAAATGTCAATACTACCCAAAGCAATCTACACATTCAATGCAATCCCAATCAAAATTTCACTGGCATTCTTCTCAAAGGTAGAACAAGCAATCCCAAAATTTTTATGGAACCACAAAAGACCCCAAATAGCCAACGTAATGTTGAAGAAGAAGACCAAAGCGGGAGGCATCACAATCCCAGACGTTAGCCTCTACTCCAAAGCTGAAATCATTCAGACAGTATGGTATTGGCACAAAAACAGACACATAGACCAATGGAACAGAATAAAGAACCCAAAATTGGATCCACAAGTGTTTGGCCAACTAATTTTTGACAAAGCAGGGAAGAGTATCCAATGGAAAAAAGACAGTCTCTTTAGCAAATGGTGCTGGCGGAACTGGACAGCAATATGCAGAGGAGTGAAACTTGAACACTTTCTTACACCATACACAAAAGTGAACTCAAAAAGATGAAAGACCTGAATGCGAGACAGGAAACCATCAAAACCCCAGAGGAGAAAGCTGGCAACAACCTCTTTGACCTCCACCACAGCAATTTCTTACTCGACGCATCTCAAAAGGCAAGGGAATTAAAAGCACAAATGAACTATTGGGACCTCATCAAGATAAAAAGCTTCTGCGCTGCAAAGGAAACAGTCAACAGAACTGAAAGGCAACGGATGGAATGGGAAAAGATATTTGCAAATGACATATCAGATAAAGGGCTAGTATACATAAATATGGAGAACAAACTGAGGGTTGCTGGAGGGGTTGTGGGAGGGGGATGGGCTAAAGGGGCATTAAGGAATCTACTCCTGAAATCATTGTTTCACTATATACTAACTAACTTGGATGTAAGTTAAAAAAATAATAATAATCAAATCAAATAAAAATGGGCTAGTATCCAAAATCTATAAAGAACTCACCAAATTCCACACCCGAAAAACAAATAATCCAGTGAAGAAATGGGCAGAAGATACGAATAGACACTTCTGTAAAGAAGACATCCAGATGGCCAGCAAACACATGAAAAGATGCTCAGTGTCACTCATCATCAGGGAAATACAAATCAAAGCCACACTGTGTTGCCACCTCACGCCAGTCAGAGTGGATAAAATGAACAAATCAGGAAACTGCCGATGCTGGCGAGGATGTGGAGAAACGGGAACCCTCTTGCACTGTTGGTGGGAATGCAAACTGGTGCAGTCGCTCTGGAAAACAGTGTGGAGGTTCCTCAAAAAACTAAATATAGAACTACCCTGTGACCCATCAATTGTACTACTAGGAATTTGCCCAAGGGATACAGGAGTGCTGATGCATGGGGGTATGTGTACCCCAATGTTTATAGCAGTGCTCTCAACGATAGCCAAATCATGGGAAGAGCCTAAATGTCCATCAACTGATGAATGGATAAAGATGTGGCTTATATATACAATGGAATACTACTTGGACATGAGAAAGAATGAACTCATGACACTTGCAGCAACGTGGATGGAACTGGAAGGCATTATGCTGAGTGAAATAAGTCAGTCAGAGAAGGACAGATAGCATATGTTTTCACTCATATGTGGATCCTGAGAAACTTAACAGAAGGCCATGGGGGAAGGGAAATGGGAAAATTAGTTACAAACAGAGAGGGAGGGAGGCAAACCACAAGAGACTCTTAAATACGGAGAACAAACTGAGGGTGGATAGGGGGGTGGGGGAGAGGGGAAAATGGGTGATGGGCATTGAGGACGGCACTTGTCGGGATGAGCACTGGGTGTTTTATGTAAGCCAATTTGACAATAAATTATATTCATTAAAAAAGGAATGAAGTATTATAAGATTTGGACTTGTGTTCAGTGATTGTGGAGGAGGTTCAAGGAAGTGGGGAGCTGGTCCATATTGAATGCTGTCAGGAAGTGGGAGTGATTCTTTAATTGGGTACAGTGATAAATTTTATCTAAAAGGAGAGAAGCATAGAGCAAGATTAAAGCTGTAATCGGTAAAGAAGCATTGGTTACTTATTTTAACCAGGAGAAGAGGGTGCTTGGACATTTTTGTGGTTCGCATGGTGATTTTGTGTTGTTTTTACCCCCAGCTTTATTGACATATAATCGACATAACGTTGTGCGAGTTTAAGGTGTACAACGTGACAATTTGATATATGTGCATATTACAAAATGATTCCCACAATAAGGTTAGTTGGCACACACGTCATCTCACATAGTTATCATTTTGTGTGTGTGTGTGGTGAGAACATTGAAAATCTACTCTCTTAGCAACTTCCATGTATACAGTACGGTATTGGGAACCATAGTCAGCAGGCTGTACATTAGGTCTCCAGAACCTATTAATCTTAAAACTGGAAGTTTGTACCCTTTGGCTACCATCACCCATTCTCCCCACCTCCAGCCCCTGGCAACCACCATTCGTCTCTCTGTTTCTACAGATTTGGCTTTTTTAGATTCCATGTACAAGTGAGATCATACAGTAGTTGTCTTTGTCTTATTTCACTTGTCGGAATGCCTTAAAGTTTCGCCCATGCTGTTGCAAATGGCAGGAATTCCTTCTTTCTTATGAATTATATTCCATTGTGTATATATACATCACATTTTCTGTATCCATTCATCCATTGATGGACAATTGGTTTGATTCCATGTTGTGGCTGTTGCGAATAATGCTGCAGTGTGCATGCAGATACAGACATCTTTTCCAGATCGTGATATCACTTCCTTCAGATATATATCCAGAGGAGGAATTGCTGAATCTTATGGTAGTTCTATTTTAAACTTTTCAAGGAACTCCCATACTGTCTTCCACAGTGGCTGTACCAAGTTTCATTTCCTTCAACAGAGCACAAGGATGTCCTTTTCTCCACATCTTTGTCACCACCGGTTATCTCTTGTGTTTTTAATAATAGCCAGCTTAACAGGCATGAGGCAAAATCTCATCGTGTGTGTGTGTGTGTGTGTGTGTGTGTGTGTGTGTTTTGAAGGACAGTTTATACTCGGTATATTTTCAAGTAGTTAATCACACAGCTTTTCCCAAATGCCTCTACACCTATGTTGAAAAGCATTTCTATCTTACAGAAAGTTGTTGGGTTGACGCATTATACACAGTATAGTTTCTATTCCCATATGTTCCTACACATAAGTTTAATTTCTATCTTAATAAAGAAGATGTTACTTGAGAGATGGTTTATACACAGTGTAGTTCCTTTTTTTTTATTAAGTTTTTATTCTAATTCCAGTATAGTTAACCTGGTGTTCTGTCAGTTTCAGATGCATGACATAGTGATTCCAAAACTCCATACATCACCTAGTGCTCACCACAACAAGTGCACCCTTTAATCCCTATCTCCTATTTTACTCATCCCTCCACTCACCACCACTTCCCCTGGTAACCATCAGTTTGTTCTCCATGGTTACGTGTCTGATTCTCTCTCTCTCTCTCTCTCTCTCTCTCTCTCTCTCTCTCACACACACACACACACACACTCACACACACTCTTGCTCTCTCTCCCTTTGCTCATTTATTTTGTTTTTTAAATTCCACATATGAGTGAGATGATTTGGTATCTGTATTTCTCTGACTGACTTATTTCACTTAGTATTATACTCACTAGCTCCATCCATGCCATTGCAAATAGAAAGACTGTTCTTTTTTAATGGATGAAAAATATATGCATACACACACACACACACACACACACACACACACACCTTCTTTATCCATTCATCTATTGATGGACATTTGGGCTGCTTTCATAATTTGGCTATTGTAAATAAAGCTGCTATAAACATAGGGGTGCACGTATCCCTTCATATTCATGTTTTGGTATTTTTAGGGTTGATACCCTGTGATGCTATTACTGGATCTTAGGACAGTTGTATTTTTAACTTTTTAACTGTTTTCCAGAGTGGCTGAGCCAGCTTGCATTCCTATCAACAGTGCAAGAGGGTTCCCTTTTCTGCACATCCTTGCCAACACTTTTTGTTTCTCCTGTTTTCGATTGTAGCCATTCTGACAGGTGTGAGGTGATATCTTATTGTGGTTTTGATTTGATTTCCTTGATGGTTAATGATGTTGAGCACCTTTTCATATACCTGTTGGCCCTTTATATATCATCTTTTGAATAATGTCTATTCAGGTCCTTTGCCCATTTTTTGATCAGGTTATTACTTTTACGTTATTGAGTTGTGTAAGTTCCTTATGTATTTTGGATGAGAGCCCCTTATCAGATATATGGTTTGCAAATATTTTCTCCCACTCCACAGGTTGCTTTTTAATTGTTGATTGATGTGGCCCTACTTGTGGATTTTTCCTTTTGCTGCTTTTGTGCCTTTGTGTCATTTGCAAAAAATCATTACCAAGAACATTGTCAAGGAGCTTTCCCCCTGTATTTTCTTCTGAGAATTTTATGGTCCCAGGACTTATATTTAAATCTTTGATCCATTTTCAGTGAATTTTGTGAATGGTATAAGATAGGGGTCCAATTCCATTCTTTTGTATGTGAGTGTCCAGTTTTCCCAGCACTGTTTCTTGAACTGCCTATCCTTTCTCCATTGAATATTCTTGGCTTTCTTATGAGATATTAGTTGACCATTTATTCACGGGTTTATTTATGGGCTCTCTGTTCTGTTCCATTGGTCCATGTGTATATTTTATGCCAATATCATACCATTTGATTATGATGGCTTTGTAATACAGTTTCAAATCAGGAGGTGTGATACCTCCAGCTTTGTTCTTCTTTCTCAAATTGCTTTAGCTATTCTGGGTCTTTTGTGATTCCATATGAACTTAAGGTCTTTTTTGTTCTGTTTGTGTGGAAAATGGCATCGGTATCTTGATAGAGATTGCATTGAGTCTGTAGACTATTTGGGGGGTAGTATGGATATTTTAACAATATTAATTCTTTCCATTCATGAACGTGAGGTATCATTCCATTTATTTGTGTCTTCTTCAGTTTCTCTCATCAATGTCTTATAGTTTTTGGCATATAGATATTTCACTTTCTCGATTAAATTGATTCATAAGTACTTTAATGCTTTTGATGCTATGGTAAATGGGATTGTTTTCTTGATGTCTTTTTCATATAGTTCACTGTTAGTGTATAGACGTGCAACTAATTGCGGAATGTGCATCCTGCAACTTTACTTTATTCACTGTGATCTTGTTTTTTTTTTTTTTAATCTCATTTCATCATGGTTACAGAGTGGCTTAGTCCGATTTTGATGGGTGATGTTCAACATGAGAACAATATAACCCAGCTGTAAGTGTCAGGTGATTTCGTGATGGAGAATGGTTGTGTAGGCAGCAAGAAAAAAATGAGAGACTTATATTCTCAATGAGAGAGACAGAGATTTCTGGTGTGGACAAAACCAGGTGTAGACGGAGCCAGTGAGGATGACCACACCAGTTATACAGATATAAAGGCTCTTTCTCTTGCACTCCTTCTCTATAAAATATAATATAATATAACATAATATAATATAATATAATACAATACATATAATAAATGTTATATAATAAATTAAATTAAATATATATGTATATATTATAAATAAATATATACACTATATATTAAATATTATATAATAAATCAAATATATAATATTTAATATATATTGTATTATACATATTTTTTCATTTGAGTGCATAGTGAGCAAACTTGGGTGCCGCTGTGCTAAGAGGTAATGGAAACAGGGTTCAAATCCAGATCTGCCTCACTCCTGTGCACAGGTGTATAACCAGTGAGATTTGGCTCTACCCTCTCTTAAAGATGAGGCCAGCACAGAAGAAAAGACTAAATTTGTCGGGGGGTGGGGGGAGGCATTTTCACACAAGGAAGTGAGACAACAGGCAGATCTTAGACTGTGGTAGCCAGTAAAAGGTGAGGCCCAGTTTGGAGTAAGTGAGGTGTGGCTGTCTATGCTCACAACAATGCATTATCACACATACCTCCTAGGATTTCTACAGGGGGAGAGCTTGTCATGTTTAAGGTTTTCAACCATTTTCTTCTCATGTTGATTTTAGCGCTCCATATACTGTATAATGGGTACATGGTACTTTCACCAGTAGAAAGTCAATTTTCCTTCCACTATGGACCTTCACCTCTGCAGTTTTAACAAACAGCTGTGCTTGTGCCTTCTGCCAAATAGTTTCTTTTCCCAGCTACTGAAAATGGATTGACTCGATGGAAGGTCAAGGACTGCTTTGTATTGGCCATATTTGTTTTGAGAAAGTAATGGATGGTACTTAAACTGGATTTTGGTGTGCCGCCAAATTAGTCAAGTTCAAGGGTTTCATTCAAAGTACCCATGTATGTGTATGAAGGCATCTTCATTTTAACATCAAACTCCGTAGTTTGCATTACATATTAGCAAACATGTCATAATGCAGATTTTAATTGTAATTATTAAAAATGAAACTCTTTAATTGGGAGAAAACAAATCCGTTTTGAGAGACACATATTTCCTCCAGGGATTGACAATGGCATTCTTACAATTGTTAACTTGTTTTCATTGAGAAATGATATACAGCTTTCCTTCTCTGTTAAAAGCAACATCTGGGTGATAGATATCCAGGTGATAAATAACAGAAATAAAAACAAAGAATTGTCTCAAATAGTCACAGTAAATTGAAGCTAGATTTTTAAATAGTTTTCAGGTATCCAAAAGGGAACCTTAAAAGTTTACTAGGTTTGTGAGTGTTCTATGGTGTTACTAATTATTTGCATGTCCTCCTCCATCCTTTCATGAATTTTCCACACTGTCTAAACTGAGGGGGAATTTCCATTATGTTCATAAACAAAGTCTATAAAATTACATCCAATAATTAAGGCAAGGCCAGGTGAAGCAGTAGGAAGAGTAAAGGCTTTTGCTTCAGAAGACCTGGTTTCCAGTCTGGGCTCATCCAATGAGTAGAAGCATGACATGTGGCAGTGTGGGACGTTGAGATCCCAAGCCCCAGCTTCCCCATTCAAGGAGTGAGGATCTTCTTCCTCATAGGGTCTTTGCCAGGATTTATTGAAATCACAGGGCAGTGAAGGTTACACAGACGCTTCAGCCTCAGCTGTGCCTGGAATCCGAGGCTCAGTTTCCTCATCTGTAAGGAAGGAATCACCATGTGGACTTTGTGGTTATGTCAAAGGGATTAAATGTTATTATGTAGATTAAAATATCAGCCAGTGTCATATTATACACACCATTAATGAGAATATAAAGAAAGATGCCATCTCCCCAGGGGTTAATGGAAATTTTTGCTTCCTTCTTTAATGCCTTTTCTGATTTCTGAAATTCATTTAAATATTATGAAATATATTTCAGAGCATTCCACAAAGCAAATTCTTTAAAAACTTTCCAAAGTTGCTGGCAAGGATGTGGAGGATAAAGGTGCACTTTTGGTGGGAATGCAGATTGGTGTAGCCACTGTGGAAAACAGTATGGAGCTTCCTCAGAAAATTTAAAATGGAATTGCCATGTGATCCAATATATATATATATATATACAAATATATACACACACACACACACACACACATACATACACACACACACATATATATGTATACATATGCATATACATATACATGTATACATATGTATATGTATACATATATATGTGTGTGTGTGTGTGTGTGTATATATATATATATATATACACACACACACATTTTTATATATGGTATATACATATATGGGGCTTATATATACATTTATGCATGTTTATGTGTGTGTAGGTGTGTGATGGAACATTACTCAGCAGTTAAAAATAATGATATGTCGCCATTTGCAGCAATATGGATGGACCCAGAGGGTAAATGTTAAGTGAAATAAGTCAGTCAGAGAAAGAGAAATAACATAGTATTTCACTCATATGTGGAATTTAAGAAACAAAACAAACGAATGAAGAAGAAAAAAAAGAAAGAATCAGACCACAAAACAAAACCAAACAAAACAAACACTCATCAATACAGAGAAAAAATTGGTGGTTACCAGAGAGGAGGTGGGTAAAGGGATGGGTGAAATAGATAAAGAGCATTAAGACCTCACTTATTAGAGGGAAGATGGTGGTGTAGGAGGACGCTGGGCTCACTGCGCGTCCTGCTGATCACTTAGATTCCACCTTCACCTGCCTAACTAACCCAGAAAACCGCCAGAGTATTAGCAGAACAGAGTCTCCGGAGCCAAGCGCAGACGAGAGGCCCACGGAAGAGGGTAGGAAGGGCGGCGAGGCGGTGCGCGCTCCATGGACTGGCGGGAGGGAGCCGGGGCGGAGGGGCAGCCTGCCGGCCAAGCAGAGCCCCCGAGTCTGGCTGCCAAAAGCGGAGGGGCCTGACGGACTGTGTTCCCACAACAAGCGCGACTTAGCGTCTGGGAGGTCATAAATTAACAGCTCTGCTCGGAAAGCGGGAAGGCTGGAGGACAAAGGGAGGGAGAGTTGCTGAGCCCCCGGATGACAGAGCTCAGCTTGGTGGGAAACAAAAGCGCTCGCCAGCGCCATCTCCCTCACCCATCCCCCAGCCAAAATCCCAAAGGGAACCAGTTCCTGCCAGGGAACTTGCTCACTCCGTGCAAACACCCAACTCTGTGCTTTTGCAGAGCCAAACCTCCGGCAGCGGATCTGACTCCCTCCCACTGCCACAGGGCCCCTCCTGAAGTGGATCACCTAAGGGGAAGCGAGCTAAGCCTGCCCCTCCTGCCCCCTTGCACCTTGCCTACCCACCCCAGCTAATATGCCAGATCCCCAGCACCACAAGCCTGGCAGTGTGCAAGTAGCCCAGACGGCCACGCCACCCCACAGTGAATCCCGCCCCTAGGAGAGGGGAAGAGAAGGCACACACCAGTCTGACTGTGGCCCCAGCAGTGGGTTAGGGGCAGACCTCAGGTCTGACTGCAGCCCCGCCCACCAACTCCAGTTATACACCACAGCACAGGGGAAGTGCCCTGCAGGTCCTCACCACTCCAGGGACTATCCAAAATGACCAAACGGAAGAATTCCCCTCAGAAGAATCTCCAGGAAATAACAACAACCAATGAACTGATCAAAAAGGATGTAAATAATATAACAGAAAGTGAATTTAGAATAATAGTCATAAAATTAATCGCTGGGCTTGAAAACAGTATAGAGGACAGCAGAGAATCTCTTGCTACAGAGATCAAGGGACTAAGGAACAGTCACGAGGAGCTGAAAAACGCTTTAAACGAAATGCAAAACAAAATGGAAACCACGACGGCTCGGATTGAAGAAGCAGAGGAGAGAATAGGTGAACTAGAAGATAAAGTTATGGAAAAAGAGGAAGCTGAGAGAAAGAGACATAAAAAAAATCCAGGAGTATGAGGGGAAAATTACAGGACTAAGTGATACACTAAAAAGAAATAATATACGCATAACTGGTATCCAAGAGGAGGAAGAGAGAGGGAAAGGTGCTGAAGGTATACTTGAAGAAATCATAGCTGAGAACTTCCCTGATCTGGGGAAGGAAAAAGGCATTGAAATCCAAGAGGCACAGAGAACTCCCTTCAGACGTGACTTGAATCGATCTTCTGCACGACATATCATAGTGAACCTGGCAAAATACAAGGATAAAGAGAAAATTCTGAAAGCAGCAAGGGATAAATGTGCCCTCACATATAAAGGGAGACCTATAAGACTCGTGACTGATCTCTCTTTTGAAACTTGACAAGCCAGAAAGAATTGGCACGATATCTTCAGTGTGCTAAACAGAAAACATATGCAGCCGAGAATCCTTTATCCAGCAAGTCTGTCATTTAGAATAGAAGGAGAGATAAAGGTCTTCCCAAACAAACAAAAACTGAAGGAATTTGTCACCACTAAACCAGCCCTACAAGACATCCTAAGGGGGACCCTGTGAGACAAAGTACCAGAGACATCACCACAAGCATAAAACATACAGACATCACAATGACGCTAAACCCGTATCTTTCTATAATAACACTGAACGTAAATGGATTAAATGCGCCAACCAAAAGACATAGGGTATCAGAATGGATAAAAAAACAAGACCCATCTATTTGTTGTCTACCGGAGACTCATTTTAGACCTGAGGACACCTTTAGATTGAGAGTGAGGGATGGAGAACTATTTATCATGCTACTGGAAGCCAAAAGAAAGCTGGAGTAGCCATACTTATATCAGACAAACTAGACTGAGACAAACTATATATCAGACAAACTAACAAGAGATGAAGAAGGGCATTATATAATAATTACAGGGTCTATCCATCAGGAAGAGCTAACAAATATAAATGTCTATGCACCGAATACCGGAGCCCCCAAATATATAAAACAATTACTCATAAACATAAGCAACCTTATTGATAAGAATGTGGTAATTGCAGGGGAATTTAACACTCCACTTACAGAAATGGATAGATCATCGAGACACAGGATCAATAAAGAAACAAGGGCCCTGAATGATGCAGTGGATCAGATGGACTTGACAGATATATTTAGAACTCTGCATCCCAAAGCAACAGAATATACTTTCTTCTCGAGTGCACATGGAACATTCTCCAAGATAGATCATATACTGGGTCAGAAAACAGCCCTTCATAAGTTCACAAGAATTGGAATTATACCATGCATACTTTCAGACCACAATGCTATGAAGCTTGAAATCAACCATAGGAAAAAGTCTGGAAAACCTCCAAAAGCATGGAGGTTAAAGAACACCTTACTAAAGAACGAGTGGGTCAACCAGGCAATTAGAGAAGAAATTAAAAAATATATGGAAACAAACGAAAATGAAAATACAACAATCTGAACGCTTTGGGAGGCAGCGAAGGCAGTCCTGAGAGGAAAATACATTGCCATCCAGGCCTATCTCAAGAAACAAGAAAAATCCCAAATACAAAATCTAACAGCACACCTAAAGGAAATAGAAGCAGAACAGCAAAGGCAGCCTAAACCCAGCAGAAGAAGAGAAATAATAAAAATCAGAGCAGAAATAAACAATATAGAATCTAAAATAACTGTAGAGCAGATCAAGGAAACTAAGAGTTGGTTTTTTGAAAAAATAAACAAAATTGACAAACCTCTAGCCAGGCTTCTCAAAAAGGAAAGGGAGATGACCCAAATAGATAAAATCATGAATGAAAATGGGATTATTACAACCAATCCCTCAGAGATGCAGACAATGATCAGGGAATACTATGAAAAATTATATGCCAACAAATTGGACAACCTGGAAGAAATGGACAAATTCCTAAACACCCACACTCTTCCAAAACTCAATCAGGAGGAAATAGAAAGCTTGAACAGACCCATAACCAGCGAAGAAATGGAATCGGTTATCAAAAATCTCCCAACAAATAAGAGTCCAGGACCAGATGGCTTCCCAGGGGGGTTCTACCAGATGTTTAAAGCGGAGGTAATACCTATCCTTCTCAAGCTATTCCAAGAAATAGAAAGGGAAGGAAAACTTCCAGACTCATTCTACGAAGCCAGTATTCCTTTGATTCCTATACCAGACAGAGACCCAGTAAAAAAAGAGAACTACAGGCCAATATCCCTGATGAATATGGATGCAAAAATTCTCAATAAGATACTCGCAAATAGAATTCAACAGCATATAAAAAGAATGATTCACCATGATCAAGTGGGATTCATTCCAGGGATGCAGGGCTGGTTCAACATTCGCAAATCAACCACCCTGATACATCACATTAATAACAGAAAAGATAACAACCATATGATCCTGTCAATCGATGCAGAAAAGGCCTTTGACAAAATCCAGCACCCTTTCTTAATAAAAACCCTTGAGAAAGTCGGGATAGAAGGAACATACTTAAAGATCATAAAAGCCATTTATGAAAAGCCCACAACTAACATCATCCTCAACGGGGAAAAACTGAGAGCTTTTTCCCTGAGATCAGGAACACGACAGGGATGCCCACTCTCACCGCTGTTGTTTAATATAGTGTTGGAAGTTCTAGCATCAGCAATCAGACAACAAACGGAAATCAAAGGCATCCAAATTGGCAAAGATGAAGTCAAGCTTTCGCTTTTTGCAGATGACATGATATTATACATGGAAAATCCGAGAGACTCCACCAAAAGTCTGCTAGAACTGATACATGAATTCAGCAAAGTTGCAGGATACAAAATCAATGTACAGAAATCAGTTGCATTCTTATGCACTAACAATGAAGCAAGAGAAAGACAAATAAAGAAACTGATCCCATTCACAATTGCACCAAGAAGCATAAAATAACTAGGAATGAATCTAACCAAACATGTAGAAGATCTGTATGCTGAAAACTATAGAAAGCTTATGAAGGTCATTGAAGAAGATATAAAGAAATGGAAAGACATTCCCTGCTCATGGATTGGAAGAAAAAATATTGTCAAAATGTCAATACTACCCAAAGCTATCTACACATTCAATGCAATCCCAATCAAAATTGCACCAGCATTCTTCTCAAAACTAGAACAAGCCATCCTAAAATTCATATGGAAACACAAAAGGCCCCGAATAGCCAAAGTAATTCTGAAGAAGAAGACCAAAGCAGGAGGCATCACAATCCCAGACTTTAGCCTCTACTACAAAGCTGTCATCATCAAGACAGCATGGGATTGGCACAAAAACAGACACATAGACCAATGGAATAGAATAGAAACCCCAGAACTAGACCCACAAACGTATGGCCAACTCATCTTTGACAAAGCAGGAAAGAACATCCAATGGAAAAAAGAGAGTCTCTTTAACAAATGGTGCTGGGAGAACTGGACAGCAACATGCAGAAGGTGAAACTAGACCACTTTCTCACACCATTCAAAAAAATAAACTCAAAAGGGATAAAGGACCTGAATGTGAGACAGGAAAACATCAAAACCCTAGAGGAGAAAGCAGGAAAAGACCTCTCTGACCTCAGCCGTAGCAATCTCTTACTCGACACATCCCCAAAGGCAAGGGAAATAAAAGCAAAAATGAATTACTGGGACCTTATGAAGATAAAAAGCTTCTGCACAGCAAAGGAAACCACCAACAAAACTAAAAGGCAACCAACGGAATGGGAAAAGATATTTGCAAATGACATATCAAAGGGCTAGTATCCAAAATCTATAAAGAGCTCACCAAACTCCACACCCAAAAAACATATAACCCAGTGAAGAAATGGGCAGAAAACATGAATAGACACTTCTGTAAAGAAGACATCCGGATGGCCAACAGGCACATGAAAAGATGTTCAACGTCGCTCCTTATCAGGGAAATACAAATCAAAACTACACTCAGATATCACCTCACGCCAGTCAGAGTGGCCAAAATGAACAAATCAGGAGACTACAGATGCTGGCGAGGATGTGGAGAAACGGGAACCCTCTTGCATTGTTGGTGGGAATGCAAACTGGTGCAGCCACTCTGGAAAGCAGTGTGGAGGTTCCTCAGAAAATTAAAAATAGACCTACCCTATGACCCAGCAATAGCACTGCTAGGAATTTATCCAAGGGATACAGGAGTGCTGATGCATAGGGTCACTTGTACCCCAATGTTTATAGCAGCACTCTCAACAATAGCCAAATTATGGAAAGAGCCTAAATGTCCATCGACTGATGAATGGGTAAAGAAATTGTGGTTTATATACACAGTGGAATACTACGTGGCAATGAGAAAGAATGAAACATGGTCTTTTGTAGCAACGTGGAGGGAACTGGAGAGTGTTATGCTAAGTGAAATAAGCCATACAGAGAAAGACAGATACCATATGGTTTCACTCTTATGTGGATCCTGAGAAACTTAACAGAAACCCATGGGGGAGGGGAAGGAAAAAAAAAAGAGGTTAGAGTGGGAGAGAGCCAAAGCATAGGAGACTGTTAAAAACTGAGAACAAACTGAGGGTTGATGGGGGGTGGGAGGGAGGGGAGGGTGGGTGATGGGTATTGAGGAGGGTACCTTTTGGGATGAGCACTGGGTGTTGTATTGAAACCAATTTGACAATAATTTTCATATAGTGGAAAAAAAAAGGACTCACTTATTGTGAGGAGCACTGAGTACTGTACAGAACTGTTGAATCATTATATTATACACATGAATCTAATATAATGCTGTAAGTTAATTATGTTTCAATTAAATATAAATAGATAGATATAGATATAGATATAGATATAGATATAGATATAGATAGATATAAATATTTATCACCACCACCATGAACAACAACTTTCTAACTTGGCAGTTCTACCTCTGGAAGTTTCATTTGTTCTGTGTCATGCAAATCCATGCCTCCTCAAAATTACAGATTGCCATTACAGTACTCTTATTGGATCTTTTAGAGAAGGAAGCATCAGTCTGCAGCCTCAACAGCTTCTCTGAAGTACATGCCCTAGTTGTTGTCTGTGGGATAACTCTACAGTTCAATTTCTGAACTGACTTGTGTCCTGGACATTCCCCTCAAAAGTAGAAGAGGCAACCTTGTGGCAAATCTTCAAGGTAAAATACTTGGAAAAACTTCAGAATCTTCAGTCTGCTGTGTGAAGCCACAGCCCATGGGAACGTTTGAGCTCACGGTCTTTTGTCCCCTTTCACATGAAAGGTGTATCTGAAGATGGTAAAGGTGATGGGGTTACTACATGACTAATGGTAATCAAACCAGAAGGGTGTGTCTGAGACTTCTCACAGGAAGCGAATGCTTAAGCTGAGATTGGAGGCTAAGGAAGCATTAGCCAGCAGGAGAGGAGAGGGTGGAGACTAACAAGATAGAGAAAGAAGGAAATACCTTATAACCTGGTTCATCGCTTTGGGGGGTCCAGTGTGGAAATCCTTTACACAGCAGTTTGGCATGCTGAGCAAAACTTTGTAATACTTAACAAGACAATTCTAGAAAGTTCTTGAACCCCCTCTGCCCTCGCTGCTCCCACCTAAGACCTATAACATCCACCAGCCCTCTAAGAGGTGTGTGATATTGTACTATGATTTTTCTCTGCAAAACCATGCAGAAGAAAAAGATGGTTAGGTAAAGCAGTTGGAGCATGATTTCATTTTACATACTGTTTCATCACTCGCCACACAAAATATAACTTTTAATATTTTTCACTGGAGAAAATTCAGAAATTGGAAGTCTGTGCCATCTGACCATATGAACATATCTAGAGAGGCAGGTTGATCATCACTTAGCAGAGAGCCTTGGAAGGGGAAAGGGAGGAAGGTCCTGGTCAGAGGGAAACTTCTGGAAGATTCTGTGGAAAATGAAGCCTAAGGGTGACTCAGAGCCCATGTACATTAAACCCAGTAGCAAGAACTTTTCTCCAGCTCTCCCCTCTCAACTATGACAGGAAACCCATATGTGTGTGTGATTGAGAGACAAACGTAATGTGGGAAAAAATAATATAGATGATAGATAGATAGATAGATAGATAGAGATATACACAGGTAGGCAACATACATACATATGATTTTTGTAATGAATTTTCCAACCAGCTATATACTACAATGACATAAAATCTTATATCAGTTTTTTTTGGATTTCAAGTTAATGTGCTTATTTCAAAATCAAATGCAGTGCAGAAATGTGTATTTGAGTAATTTTTTTGTATATTCTCTTTATCTTGTTACATAACAAGATGTATATCCTTGGTAATTTAGTTTATATTCCCCAGATATACTTCCCTGTGCATAGTACTATGCAAGTACATTTACATGAACATATATATTCTCCCAAATTTTGCTCACAATATGTATATACTGTTCTCTCTCTCTCTCTCTCTCTCTCTCTCTCTGTATATATATGTACACATATGTGTGTATATATGGAAATATATGTACACACAAACATACATGCATATATAATTGTTTTACACATGTTTAAATCTTATAAGTTTGTAATGTATAGTTCTTATTTGAATTATTTCAATAGACTTTAATAACACTCTTTTACTGATCAGATTTATTATATAACAGAATATTAAACATATGCCTTTAAAACATATTCCATGTATTTTCCCAGTAATATGCATCTCTTTATACGTGACATTCTTGTTTGGGATAGAAGAGTTGTTTGTTTGTTTGTTTGTTTGTTTGTTTCTTTAACATCCCTTTAATGTGTCCAATTAATTTTGTAACAGAGTTAAAAGCTTTCCTTGGGTCACATAGTTGGTTTCGAATTTCCCAGGTGTTCATGTTATGGTACCCAACAGGGTACTGGAACAACCCTCTCCCCAGTGTCTTTGCCTTGAAGATGATGGTGGAGATGAAATCCCATTCCTCAGGCCTAGAGGCCTGGATAGGGGCGGCCACATGGATAGCACTGTCCTAGGGGTGGTGTGTGTGGCCCAACCAGAAGCAGAGGAAAAGTAACCTCCACCAAGGGAAGGAAATGATCATTTACAGAATTATTTTAAGCCAGAGGCACTTCACATGGTATCTCCTACAACCTAACAAGTACTCAGTTGTTATCCCCATTATTTGCAGATGTAGAAGTCGGTCTGAAGCTTTATTCCACTGTGCCCTGAAGCCTTCAAGGCTTTGGATCAAGAATTCCCACTAGACTATTATTTGATGTAACCTTAAGTATTTCTTGTTTTGTTTTCTGTCATAGCTGTATTATTTTTAAGTGAAGAAACCCCATGAAAATTAAAGCAATTTCTGCACTATCGAAAGAAAAAAATTAAAAGTTTGAAAAGATGGGGTAAATATTTGCCAACAATATTGCAGAATTTGTGCTACCAGGCAAGAAAATAAAGGGCTTTTGTCTATTGGTGGAGAAAGGGACAAATGATAACAAATAATTTATGTAAAAAGCAAACTGTTTCTCCAGACATCTGGAAAGATGCCACACCACATTAACTGAAGAAATGGCAATCTGGAGATGGTATAGTAAGTAAGTGAAAAAATCAATTTGCAGAACATTATTTACGTGTTGGCAAATTTTAAAAAGTGTGTATCTATAACCACATAATTACACAGATATTTTAAGGTAGGTATACACATTACTTAAAGAGAAACATATCTGGATAATGTGTACCAATCTATTTACATAAGCCATCTTGGATATCAGTTATTTGGGGCACGGGGATCATATATAGATGGAAGGTGCAGAATGATTTCCATTTTCTATGTATACATTTTTAATGTTTAACATTTTGCGATTAGGCAAATTTGTTGAGAGAAACACTTGAAAATATATAATAACCAATTCACAAGAAAAGTTCATATATATTTACCACGTTATGAAAATGTTCACATGATAGTGTTTAATAAGCAAATAACAAACTTCACCCTTTGACTTGACAGTTTATCTGTGTATGTATGTGTGTTTCTGTCTTACACTTCCCTAAACCCAAGTGTTCACACTCTCATATGTGGAGATTTTTCCTCACCTCTCTCAGGGACTGAAGTTTCTCTCTCAGGGCATGGAGATCTAGGAAGGGATTGTGGGCACAGAGTAGAAAATTCCAGAAAGAAGTAGAAATTCCAGAAATTCCTGGCTGATATACTGGAGCCCAGGTGCCTCCTTCCTTCCTTCCCCCTTGCAAAGCCCTCTGGTCTGAGACATTCAGAGCTACAATTCTCACTCTGACCACTAAAGGGGCATCTACCTACACTGACTATATATATATATATATATATATATATATATATATTTCATTCTACTCTCATTACAGTGACCCACGAAACTCTGTTGTTGTTGTTTTTTTCCTTTATAGTTTCCAGATCTGGTGTGTGTGTGTGTGTGTGTGTGTGTGCTGGTTTTTGCTGTTGTTTTGGGGGGATGGGGGATCGGTGGTTTGTTTGCTTGTTTGTTATTATCTCTCTGGGATGCACGGGAGATAATGCCAGCCACGTGATTAGTTTCAGAACATTCTGTTACCTTGCTCCAACTTTAGCAAATCCCACATATTGCAGCAAGAATTTAGTTAGGCTACCTATGTATTTACATGTCACCCCCATTCCATGGAGCTCAGTTGCAGTCTCTGTTTCTCCAGGTAGCATCTGAATGACTCCAGGAAAACTCCAACGCCTCATTAAGTCTCAGTAACCTTGCAAAGCCTGTAACTGTGATCTCAGAGTCCCGTTGTGAGGACTACATGAGAGATAAGATGCAATGTAGCAAGTACAGAGGCTGGCCTACAGCTGGCACTCAGAGTTCTCTGGGTTTGCAGAATGAGGGAACAGGATGTATTGTAAGTGGATACAGAGCCTGGCATACAGAGTTCCCTGTGTTTGTAGCTGCAAGTGCCTGGGTCCCACGCCCCCTGACTGTAGTTGGCCTTTTCTGCAGGGCTGGTTCAGTTAGAAACAGTTCCCTGATAGACAGGGAGCAGTAATCACAGTAATCACCTCTGGTGCCCGGGGCTCTCTTCTCCATGGCTTTGAGGAGGGGACTTCCTGTAAGGACTCCATCTTGTTTGTGTGAGGCTGACAAAGTCATTTGGGGCCTGCTCTCTTCGTCCTCAGCAGCTTTCCTTGATCTTCTCTAAACCTCCAGCTCCAGATCCCACAGGTTCTCTTCATAAGCAGCCTGTGAGGACATTGGTGACAGGTCACTGCCTTCAGGCCACACCATGGGTGAGTTGGCCAGCATGAGGCCTTGGTCTCAGATCCCCAGAAGTTACAAGGGTTGCTGGGTCCCTTCCCTCACCCCACCCCACAGGACACCCAGCCAACCCCCTTTTAGAGAAGGGGTGATGAGGGCCCAGGCTCACTCTTCTCTAATCTCTTGAGGAAATGTGCCAGGTGGGCCCTGACATTCCCATCCCGGTTCCACATGGAAAAACTCCCCTCCTATGGAAGTGGTTATGGCTCAGGTGGATTTTTTTGTCACTGATTGAAGGGATAGATCTGATTTTATGTGGTCCCCACGGTTTGGAGAGTCCACAGTTTGGAGAGTGGGGAGGGGCTCCTAGGTTGGCCACGTGAGAGGCAAGGGAGTGGGGGGTTGCTGTAAATTAATATTCTTTGGATGCCTACTACAGGTGAAGGAGTGGCAGAGAACACACTATTACCCTTAACTCTTACATCAACTATTCAGGGTAGATTGTATTACCTCCGTAGAAGTTTCTTGAGGCTTGCTTTATAGCCCAGCACATGACTTATTCTGGAATGTTCCACGTGTAATGGTTATGTGCACTGTTCTATGTCAATTAAGTACATTTATTAATTTGCTTTATTCTGATTTTAAAATATTCTCCACCTAGTGGAATTTATGTCTGCCATTTTATTTTTTTTTATTTTTATTTTTTTTCAATATATGAAATTTATTATCAAATTGGTTTCCATACAACACCCAGTGCTCATCCCAAAAGGTGCCCTCCTCAATACCAATCACCCACCCTCCCCTCCCTCCCACCCCCCATCAACCCTCAGTTTGTTCTCAGTTTTTAAGAGTTTCTTATGCTTTGTATGTCTGCCATTTTATGTGTTACTCAGGGAGGTGTGTTAATATTCCTGCTGTAATCGTGAATTTATCCATTTATCTTTTTACTGTCACTGTTTGCACATTTTTGCTCTGTGTTAAGACACGCACACAAATTTAGGATTTTGTATTGATGGCTTCTTATTGCATTGAACCTTTTATTATAATGAAACCTCCTCTTTAATCTAGTAATTTTTTTTCTTGAAAAAAATACCTTTCTTTTTAGTAATATGGTTACACCAGCTTTTGGGAGGTCAGTAAGTAAATGCTATACATTTTGCCAAGTTTTTTTTTTTTCCAAATTTTCTGGATCATTAAATTTTGCAGATGTTTCTTTTAAGGAGCATTTGATGGAATGTTTTCCTTCCAGTCTCATAATATCTGTGTTTCTGTTTGGAATATCCAGTCTGAAACTTTTTTTTAAATTTTTTTAACGTTTTTTTAAATTTTATTTCTGAGACAGAGAGAGACAGAGCATGAACAGGAGAGGGGCAGAGAGAGAGGGAGACACAGAATCTGAAACAGGCTCCAGGCTCTGAGCTGTCAGCACAGAGCCTGACGCGGGGCTCGAACTCACGGATCGTGAGATCATGACCTGAGCCGAAGTCGGACGCTTAACCGACCAAGCCACCCAGGCGCCCCTCCAGTCTGAAACTTTTAATGTAAATATATATATAACTTGGTTTCTGTATGCCATATTGACTGCACATGTATTTTTATGTCAATATTTTATTTAATTTATTTTAATTTTTTACATAATTTGTTGTCAAGTTGGTTTCCATACAACACCCAGTGTTCATCCCAACAGGTGCCCTCCTCAGTGCCCATCACCCACTTTCCCCTCTCCCCCACCCGCCATCAGTATTTAAGAGTGTCTTATGGTTTGCCCGCCCTTTTCCTCTCCTTTCTTTGGAATGACTTAATACTGTTTTTTTGTTTGTTTGTTTGTTTGTTTGCTTGTTTGTTTTTAGTATTAGATTGTTACCTCATTTGGCCAGACAATTAGACATCCCTTAGCCATTCTTGTAGTGTTTACCTTTCTGACTATAATGCAATTTTTGTTTTCCTTTTCACAGTGTGATGTGAATTACTTCTTCAAAGCTCTTCAGACAATGAAGGAACTTTGGGATACTTTGATTCCTCTCACCCCCTCCCGATGTATTGCCATGAATTTTAATTCTATGTATATTTAAACCCCTAGAAGAAATTTGTGTCATGGTGCCATATAGTCAATACTCATTTAGACTTGCCTACATATTCACAAATGCCATTAGTCTTTCTTTCCTGCAACTGTGTGCCTCCATCTGGGATCCTATTTCTTCTGCCTGAAGGAGAACCTTTAATATTTCTTTTAGTTTGATTCCTCCAGTCACAAATTTTCTCAGTTTGTGCTACATTAACATCACTGTGAAATGTACATCTTTTCTCTAGGAATGTTTTTTCTTAAAGTAGACTTTGTCTCCTATTAGTATTGTTATACTGACTTGATTATCCTGTTACTTTGGGAAACTTCTCAAGCGAGATCCCATCAAATGCCACTTCTCCACATTTCCCTCTCCTTCATTCTGGGGACATCTCCTTTAATTCTCTCCCCCTCTCTTTTGGTATTCTCCATATTATGTCTCTCTAAGTTTTTCTGGATATTTTCATCAGATGTAACTTTCACTTCTCTAATTCTTTTTTCAGGTGGGAACTCACCTTTGACCTGTGAACCATAACACCAAACTTCCAGCATGGATTTTGTTATCCCCCTAGGGCAGAGAAAGGAATTGTGAGTTAGAGATGATAAGCAACTTGTCCCTGGTCACCTAGCCTGCAAAGGGCAGAGCAAGGGCTAACATCACAGGTTAAACCCTAGGCCCAAACCCTTTCCTCTGTGCTTTTTTTTTTCTTCTTGGCTGTGAATGCTCCCCACTTCTCATCTCCCGGGAAGTGGAGCCCCAAGGAAGTCTTTCAACCTTTTTAGCATTGTGCTGCATTTCATTTTAGACGATAAAGTCAGTGATAGTTCTTCTTTAGCCATGATGTTTCCCCGGAACCTTTTGTGATATTGGAACCAGTGATGTGCTATTCTCAATTTCAGGGCATAATAACACAGGCAACTCCTTACAAAGAAGAGCAAGATGCTCGGGTATTTACCGACGGAGGCATAACAATTGGTCTGGGCATGTCCGTTCTGGCATTGATTCTTCATCCCACCAGCAGCAAGATGGAGATCCAGCAACAAATGACAGTCGCATGAGCACCCGAGGAAGATAGTAAGTGACCAGTCACCATAGCTGAAATGTACCAGCCAGTGGAATACATAGCCCTGTAGCTGAATGTGCCGTTCTCTTCTTCAACCTGGAAGAGTGCAGGGTGATGGAATCAGGTTAATGGTTGAGCAAACTTTATTGTACAGTGGGGCGAATGTGTAATAGAAGACTTTCCAAGCATGTGTGGATTACTTCCTTCTCTTCACTTCCCCACAGTGCTCCCTATGCCATTCCATCCTGTCATTGGAGAGGCAGTTTTCAGATACAAGACCAAACGCAAGCTAACATGGAGGGAGAGCAAAAGCATCCAGAGACAAGAACGGAGGGGGAGAGGCAGGATGAGACCTCCAGGAGCTGGTTCAAGATCACAGTGAATGTCCTGGCAAAATGAACCCAATGTGCAGAAGGAGGTGAACAGAGGGAATTATGTTGGACTCATATAGAGATGCTAGGTACTTTTCTGGGGGAGAGGAGTGGGTAATCCATCTTTTTACTACTAGGAGTTAGCATCTTAGATCAGGTAAGGGCAGACTCAGAGAAGCAATGTAAAGGGAACAGATTGACTAAAGGGAGAATTGGGTAGGTTGTCTAAGAACAGAGGAAACTACAGCCAAGGAGAAGTAGCAGCTCCACCCTGGAAGTCTCAGTTTAGCTTAAGCTGAGTGTGGGAGGGGGTCGAGTCTCCGGGGTCTCTGTTGGAGAGACAGGCTAAGGCATCCTTCCTTGAGCAAGGATCACTTGGAACTTTATATAAGGAAGTTCATGTTAAACATCTTAAGTTGATTATTTGAAGAAAGTGTTTGAATGGAAAGAAAGGTTATTTAGGAAATCCATGACTCGTACAAAAGTTCACAATAATGGATATTGTCCTATCATAAGAAATTATTTTGAAGAACCGCCCCCCCACACACACACACAAAAGGTGTGAAAGGAAGACATGGTTGAGTTTTATCTTAACCTTGGGTTCCATTGTGTCAATCTCTTCTCCCATCTCTTCTCCCATTTCTTACTCCTAGATTCCATTTGGCATCAGATATGATGAGAAGTGGCTGCTGAATCTGATTCAGAAGCAATGCAGTGCCCCCTTCACCCCCGTGGAAGTAAGAGAAGACAGTGAGGCAGATGAGAAGAAACAGGGCAAATGAGCAGTGGCTTGGGTCTCATATTGTTTCTTTTGCCATTCACCCTACAGTTTCACTATGAGAAAATGCAGGCCCAGTTCTTTGTTGAGAATGCCGGCATTGCCTTCGCATTGAAGAGTGTCAACGGCAAGATCTGGAATGAGAATAATGAAATGGTGTGTGTCAAGGGCATGGCCAGGGCTAGTTAGGGGCAAGATGGCAGGACAGGGGCAAGGTCTTGCTTGATCCCAAGGATCAGATTTCCTGGTGCTTACTCAGCCCCTCTTGGGTTCCCTACAGATATCTATCTTTGTCCACCCCTCTGATGCACCCCAGTCTGTGCAGAAGGAGCTGAAGCCAGAAAATGTGGATCAGATAAAGGTAATGCAGACCCAAGACCAGCTGTGAATCTATATCCAGACCCATATCTTCTTCCCACACCTATTGCCTCCATCCCCCGTCTCTACCTCAGACTCAGAGCCACTGACCCCATCTGTAACTCTGCAGTTGACCACAAACAAAAGATATGTAGTCTCCTAACAATCTCTTAACATCCAGAGGGTCCGCTTTGCCCCTGGTATGTCTACAGAAGTAGTTCTAGGGAAGGTAAGATCAGAGAAGCCTGTCTGGAAAGGAGACTTGGGGATGGTAATGTGGGGAGGGTAACCTGAAGCTGTAACCAGCCGGGTCTGTCTCAGCCTTGTGATTCCCTCCCCTCGGCTTCTCGGAGACATGGTCACCCGAGATATTGAAATGGTACCAAATCCTAGAAACAGCATGGCTGCCTCCCGGCAGACTCATGAAAAGAACATGTTCAAGGTGAGAACTCAGGCCCAGTGCTGGGATTGATGGCAAAGGTGGGAGATTAGGTAGAAGAGGCAGATTGGTCTCAGATAACCCCTGTTGGGGTCCTCACTCTAACACTTTCCTCATCATAGCTTTTGCCCTCGAACCTGAGCGACAAGAAACCCTACCAGATGGATGGTCTATCCAACACTATGCAGAATGCCTCCAGCATCAAGGCCTTGAACCTCTCCAACAGTGAGGTAAGGTGTGGTACCCAGATCTTTCTTTAAAAAGAAGGTGAGAGTGCTCATGGGGTGGTGGCGAGAGTCAGGGAAGTGGATTTGTTGGAAAAAGAAAGGGCCAGGGATGCAGGGTCATCCTGGCCATCTTTCTCTGATCCTTGCATTTCCTTCCAATAATTACTCCCCTGAAGTCTGCAGGGGAGTTGGACAAGGGCAAAAGACTGCAGCGAGAAGACA